>NC_134210.1:72207510-72834626 GCF_965140235.1 Caretta caretta
TTTAGAAAGACATCCAATCTCAATTTAAAGGCTCCAAGTGATGATGAGTTTACCACAACCCTACGTAAACTGCTCCAAAGGTTAATTGCCCACATTGTTAAAAAGTCATGTCTTATTTCCAGTCTGAATTTTTCTAATTTATGACTATGTATCTTGTAAAGAACAACTATTATTCATGCACAAAAAATAATTACATTTATTTAGGAGTCAAAAGTGATATATGCAATGCCACATGGGACACAACTACTTGTCCTAAAGACTCTGTGACACAGCCTCACTTTGGCAGTCATCTTTTATCATTTTTCTCACCAAATCTAATCCGAATCTACAGAAAATTCCAATTCTCTTTAAAAACTTTCATAAGACTTGGAGTTTCATAAAACTAGGAGTTTGAAAATGAAAAATAGATCACACCAAGAGATGATTTTTTTTTATTTACAATGACCTTTTCTTATAGGAGTGCTACAAAAATATGAAAAGTGTACAATATTGGGAGTATTTTTTTCCAAAATAAAATTTGTTGGTATGCTCACATCTGTTCAAGTCAGTATAATTTACAATAAAGCAATCTACATATTCATATTGGGGGGAAATATCCTACAGATTAGCAAGACTCAATTTAATCATGGATTTCTACATAAAAGTGCATTCTTGTTGGTTGTTATAATCTTAATACATCTTAACTCAGAGATAGATGTAGGTTTCATTTTTAGAAGATACACACTATAAATTTTTAAAGTGATGCTCCTTTCATCATCTTCAACACAGCTTGATCCTGAGAAAGAACACTTCTCATGATGTTGTTTCATTCAGGCAACCAGGCCTTGCATTTCTTTGTTGCACTGTTTACATTTTGTATTCATGACTGTCTTACCCACAGGAAGAGGAACTTCATTAAAATATTCCCAAACTGGGTCTCTTTTACGGCCTGCTGCCATTATAGGTTTTCCCTTCCAATGAGAGAATGGTATGGTAGATCTCAAATCAATGAAGGCTACATGCAGAAAAACCTCAAGACTTCTGGAATATACTGCTCAAACAGTTTCACTTTTGTTTCTACTGCCTGTCCCTTCCTTCTCACATTTATCGCCAGACTTCTTCTCCTTGTCCAAATCTATTCCGCCCCCAACAATCTTCTATTCATTGAACTTTTTGAAACTTTGCACTTTTAGAGAGAGGTAAGAGATTAACTCTGTGTACACAAATTTGCAGAGGGACAATAGGGTTGAGGTCTGTTATTTCTCAACTCTATATATTATTTATTTTAAAACATTTTTGCTGTTAACAAGCATGTTATCTCTGGAGACAAAAATCCACAGTTTGAGAACTGCAAAACTAAGTTTCTCTGATGGTATCTTCTAGACTGAGCACTGATTCCCATTGGGTAGATAGAAAGATTAACCTAAATAATCAAAATAGAAGCCCCAGGAACCCCGTAAGATTGGGTCCCTAATCCATGAACTATTGAAACTCATTTACAGAACTTTTCTTAAACATGACATGAATATATTGTCTCATACTACAGAATTAGAATTTATAATTTCGATTCCATGATGAGATATCTTTGAGCTATAATATATCTTAATTAAAACGGTCTTTAGATAGGTTTTTTCCTCAAAAAGCATTTTATCAAAAATTCCATTTAAATAAAAAAATCGGATTTTTTTTATTTTTTTTTTTAAATCACTGATTTTTATCCACCCTGTAGCAAAGTGAGGGAAGTTAGGAAATACCAGAATGAAGGCTGCCTGTGCAACCTTAGTTCACCCCCCCCGTGTATATGCTTTATGACAGAGTCTAATTGCATGAGCACATACTGTACTATCTTTTCCAAATAACCCCTGTCACATTCAGGCTTCCCCCACTTCACTGGCTCTTAGTCCAAGTCTCCTTCCCTGGTTTCATCATCCAATCTCAGTCTCCCTCTCCTTGTTCCACTCTCTCCCTTGTCAGGATCTCAGTCCAAGTCTCTTTGCCAGCCACTCCCTGTTCTCCTCCTGCACTCCTGCTTCTTCAAGATCTGTCTTCCCGCCCCCTCATGCCCATTCCCCAAACCCCCCACCTCTATTCCCCCCTGCAGGTTCCCAGTCTCAGCCTCTCCCCACAGTTTTTCATCCAATAGCAGTGGCTCCCAGTTCCTGTCTCCCCTTCCAGTTCCAAGTCCCAGCCTCCCCTTCTATACTCTGATCCCAGCCCCAGTCTCTTTGCTCAACTAGTCCCCAGTGCCCTCCGTCCACAACTCCCAGTCAGTGTTTCTCTCTCCACCTTGGGTGACCATACGTCCTCTTTTGGCCGGGACAGTCCCTTTTTTAAGCCCTACCCCGGCCGTCCCAACTTTTTACACAAAACTGGGTATTTGCCAACTGAACATCAGTTGTCAAGAGCAAACTGGACAAATGCAGTTTTGCCAAAAAAAAAGGGGGGTGCAACCCCCAGCAAGGAGCGGAGGAAAGTGCGAGGGGATAGGCAGGGGTGGGTAGTAACACCAGCCCTGCCCAGGAGGGAAGGCTCAGGAGAGCAGCTAGGGCCTGGCCAGCCCCACGTGATGACCCATTTTCCCTCTGGTAAAATATTATCACCCTAACTCTACTCATTCCCCACCTCCAGTCCCAGTATCACCAGGCTCCTTGTCCCAATTTACTCCCTTCCCTCCCTACCCCCAATGCAGCTCTTGTCTCTTCTGCAATCAAATAAGGTGACTACCTCCACCACACTGCCTGGCCACCAGCTGGAAGGGTCATTAAGAGCACAGAAGAGAGACTCTCTGATCTCAGTTCCGGGGCCTGACCCAATGAAGCAATTAATGAGCAGTCTAGTCACACAAAGGGACTGTGAGCAGTTGCTCTGTAGGGATGGCACATACACACCGTGGTCAGCACTAGCAGCTGTGAGAGGCTCGAGAATGCTTAGTGAAGGTAGAATCGTCAGAAATTTTATCTGTGAAACTCTAAGAAGCCTCTACTGAGCATGTGTGAACTAAGCTTTTTCAAAGGCTTACAACTTGGCCAAATTTGGGCAGATTTTCAAGGGAGCAGCAAAAGGTATATCTCTGATGCCAAGACCATCCCCAGGAAATCTCAAATCCCTAATCCAAAGCACTGCACACCTTCTCAAAGGAAAGGTCACTAGAATTTTTTTAAATGGCAAATAACTTATTTTTCTCTAGTCTTTTTCTCTGCAACAGCTGAATCAATTTGGCTAAAGCATTCCAAAAAATATTCAGCCTGAAGCAGAACGCCCAGCACAAAAAATTTCAGTCCACAGAGTCAGTGTTTGGCAAAGTTATAAGCAACTATAAACAGGGATTTATAAGGAAATAGCGAGCAACCTTAACAAGTGGTTCTGCCTGCCATGCTTACAATACCTTTTGCATTCAGAGAACCCGCAAAGTGCTTTGCAAACTGAATTTACAGCAGTGAACTCAGATTTTATAAAATGAGCAGGTTAGATTGAATTAGTACTCGGGTGGGAACCTCCAGTGATGACTCAGCTTCCACAGGAAATGGTGATGGTGATTCAATAGGTACCACCCTCCTCTCTGAATCAGTATGGAGCTAAATACCCTTCCTGGTATTAAGGAACACTGTGGTGTATTTCAACCAATACTTAAATCCAAGGTCTTGTCCACTTCCAGTAATTAAATCTCCCGAGGCACTTGAGTTAATTTGATGTTAACCCAAGTGTCCTGGATTAACATAAATTTGGTTGAATAAACTATATTCTCTCTACCTAAAATTCCCCCTGGATTTTTAGATGATAGTCTTCATTTCCTGTCCAAAGTAATTGTGTAGTTTTTCTACATGCTATTAAAAAGCTATCACCCTTCACTTTGCAACTGCAGCCACACACGTTAATAGTAGGTACAGCAATTTCTCTATATATTCAAAATGCTTTGAGATTCTTCTGCTACACAAATATAAGATAACTTTGATAACCCTATGTATAGAGAATTGTAGGTTGTTACTCAACTCCCTGGTCAATGTTCAATAGCAATCTGACCACTGGGTATTACAAAAAAGAAATAGGAAAACTTACACTAGATAAGTGAATTATAGGTTGTCTTTGAAAATCCTGATATTGAATTAAATAAACCTCAGATATGCAAATAATTTTAACTTGAAAAGTGGAGAGAGAGGTGTATACATCTCTTTAAAAATGCATATCTATCTTCTATAATGACTATTCTGGTATTTTAGGTGTGATCTCTTATAAATTAATGGCAACAACAACCCTGGCAAAGGTAATAAAACTGTCAATGGTCTTTTTTTTTAAGTTAGATCTTGATATATTAAAAAAATGTATCAAGAACTATACTGTAGTGGGGTGGCTGCCCCACTCCTATCCTAGATGGGGCTTCAGCAAGCCAGGGAGGCGGTACAGGTGGGTGGCCAATCAGAGAAGGCCTGCTAGGGAGCCAATCAGAGGCTGAGTTAGAGACAGCCAATCAGAGCCAGACTCAGCCATATATAAAGGCTGCCCAGAAAGGGAGGGGGCAGTCTCTCCCTGGTGGTCAAGGGTGGAGGACTGGCTCCTCTGCTGGAAGGTAACACCTTGCACAGAGCAGTGCTGGGAAAGGCCAGAAGGAGCTGGGGAGCTCTGGCCAAGGAAAACCCCAGGCTGCTAGCCTAGGCCAGGTGGGTGCATAGGGCTGAAGGGGAAGTGGCATAGGGACAATAGCAGGGAAAGGAGGGCAAAGAGGCTGCTGCTAGAGGGTCCCTGGGTTGGGTCTTCCCCTTGTGCTATGCTGTGCTAAAGAAGAGTGTGGCCTGATCCAGGCTGGGCCCTGCGATAAGGGGCTAGACTTAGAGGCTGCAGCTGGCCACTACAACAGGTGCAGATTGTTGACTGCTGATAACACCAAACCCCTGGAAGAGGGTGAGACTGGAGCAGTGGGCACTGCTGGAGGGCAGTGTCCTGAAGAGGATGCTGTTGAGTGAGGAGCAATGAGGGTGCCCAGTGCAGATGAGGGGCAAGGCACCACATGGAAAAGGTGCTCTGTGACTGGACAGAACTAATTCCTGGAGCAACCAGTGGGAGGTGCCAGCAGTGGTGAGTCCTAACCCTGTCATATACCTATCTAGGTACTTCTACACCTTATTCTGAAATCTTCTTCTAAAAACTCTTTATCTTTTGGGGCTCAAACCTGCAAGGAGCTGAGCATCTCATTTTCACTAATTTTAATGGGAGATTCATAGATATTAAGGTCTGAAAGGACCATTATGCTGTAGGGGCTCAGTACATCTTAGGATAAAGCCCTTCTTTTTAAAACTGTAGAATTAAGTCTATTCCTCAGTAAGGATCTCTGTTCACACAGGCTACTGAATGGTTAACTCTTCAGTACCCACAATCGAGCTTTTTTGATTTCCAGTGCTAATGAAAAATGCACTACCCTCCAACATCCTGAGAACCAGACCCAAGGGATTAATTAATAAAATGCTCCAGGCACACTACCCTTTCCTAAAGCAGCTCGGCATGTGTTTTACTACATAAATCTGTTTATTTAGATTATATTTCCAATCCAACAGTTTTAGTGGAAAAACATTAAGAATTTTTTAAAAATGCACATAATACTCAAATCATAGTAATTTGCATTAGAAATAAAGGCTAATTAATACTGAAGGGCAAAAACTCCTCTTTATATAATTAGAAAAAACTGAGATCCATACAAAACTTTCACACAAAGATTTTAATAGAATAAATTGAACAAATATTTCCAGGAAGTTCTGCCTTGTTTTAGACACTTCAAGGGAAATCTTGATTCCATTAAAGGCAATAGTAGCTTTACCATTGACTTCAATAGGACCAGGATTTCACTCAAACTGGAAATTTAAGATTTCTATATTTAAATAGTTTTTTAAAAAAGTAACTAGTTTCTAGTAATTGCAGTCTCTATCATGAGATAGACTTCTGTCTCAAACAAAAGGAGACTAACTCAACTTGCTTCATGCACAAAGCCTACCATTTTACAATAACTTCAAATATAGTAATAGAAATAGCACTGCTGAAAACAGAGGTTATAGTGCAAAAAGAACAAATTATAAACCTGATAAATACATAATACAAAGTTGTTCATCACATTCACATTTTCATTTTTTGAGGCTTCTATCTCAAGCTATTATACTACTGATATAAGGAATATCATAGAATCATATGGCCTTTGCTCTCAAACCCAATGAACGGTCTTCAACAAAGTATTAGAAAAGACTCCATTAAATGTGCTTGAAAGTGAGTCATTACCAAGTAGCTGACAGTGCCCAATACAAATATGTTACACTAGGTAAATCACAATAGGCACTGTTAACAAGGCTGTTAAATTTCAAATAGGAAAATCACAGGTTTTTGTTCCACTTGAAGTGTATTTAAATACAGTATTGGTGGTACTATATTTACATTAAATACAGCCTACTGTGCAATTAGGCCTTGATCCTGTTCACACTGAAGTCAATAACAAAACTCCCTATGGCTTAAACAGTGAAAGATCAAATCCTGAGACTTTTTAATCAGATTGGCTGATGATAAAATACAGGTGGTCTACTAGCAGTTTGCAGGGACTAGATAAAGTGGCAGCCCTAATCTTTTTTCTCTGCATTTTAATTAATAAATAAATAGCACTATTGTGAGCCTGAAAATATCAGTTCCATTTTATTCTATATGGGGTTTTTATACCATGTTCATCACTGTAGCATCTGAATGCCTTCCAGTAGTGCATTAAGCAATGTGACTACATGTCTGCCATGTGTTTGATCTCTCCTACTCTCCCTGGTGGGAGAAGCTCTACCAAAACAAGACACTCTGGTGCATGTGCGTGTCTTATTTATATTATATTATACACACACACCCCTGTTGCCATCTCCTTATCTTGAAGGCAACGTCTTCTTGGAGTGGAAAGTGGTGAAGTTTGTGATGGATCTTAGCTCCTGGGGGAGTTCATTCCGACCCCCTCAAAGTTTGTCTCCCACACAGATGAGGTTTACTGTTCTTGTTGAAAGACCCATTGTGCCAGAGGAGCATAGCTGTCGTCATTCCAGAGCTTTAGACAATCTTTTAGATACTCTGGGCCAACCTCTGAAGATAAGGACCAAGATCTTGAACTAAATTTCATGGAGACCAGAGTTTCTCAAATTGTGGGTCCTGACCCAAAAGGGAGTTGCAGGGGGGCCACAAGGTTATTTTAGGGGGGGTCATGGTATTGCCACCCTTACTTCTGCATTGCCTTCAGAGCTGGGCAGCTGCAGAGTGGCAGCTGTTGGCCAGGCACCCAGCTCTGCATCAGCAGCAGCACAGAAGTAAGCATGGCAATATCATACCATGCCATCCTTACTACTTACTACTTCTCTGCTGCCGGCAGCGGCTCTGCCTTCAGAACTGATCTCCTGGCCAGCAGCCACCGCTTTCCAGCAGCCCAGCTCTGAAGGCAGCGCCACCAGCAGTAGCAGCACAGAAGTAAGGGTAGCAGTACTGCAACACTCCCTACAATAATCTTGTGAACTCCTTACAACTCCTTTTTGCCTCCAGAATAGTCCCTTATGTCTGAATTGCCTGGAAGTTTTATTACAAAGTTAACAGCACTCCACACAGGTGCAAGCATGGAGCCTGCTGAAGGATCTGAGCCTTTATTTGTAAAAGCCAGTCTAAATTTAAAATGTTTACATCACTTTGGATCTGATGCTGCAAACCCTTATTCATGAAACTTCCCATTGACATTAACTGCGTAAGGACCATCACACATGAGTATCAAGCCTTTAAACATATTTTAATAGTTCCCTTAAAAGGCAAGCTATAACTGCCATCTCTAATCTTTAAAAGAAGCTCTCAAAATATCTGAGCATTCCAGCAGATTTCAAGCATGGCTTACAGCAGAAACATATTCTGTTTTAACTGCTATAATTTAAGATAACCAGCATTATTATTTATATATATAAATAACAGAGTTGTGTTTAAATCCATTTTCTGCCACAAGAGATTTCAGTGGAATTTTCCATCTGGAAAAATTTAGGCCCAATAACTTGTTTAAGACCAGGTCAGCATTAAACTGTGTCCAACCAAGCCACAATGGTGCCTCTTGAGATGTAGTTCCAGGTCCCTCATTCCCCTGCTATTTCCTAGAGGCCCTGCTTCCTGGCTATACTACATCTCCTATGAGGCAACCTAGAGTTCCTCCACCGGGAGGGACTGCAGCCACTAATGGGAGATGTAGTCCAGGCAGGAGCAGAGCCGATGTAAAAGAATGAAGGCAAGGGGGACCCAGAACTCCAATTCCCACAAAGAAAAGCAGTGGCTCAAGTGAACAAAGATTCATGTCAATTTGACCCAATCTGAAATATTTCAGATTGACAAAGCAAAACATTGTTTTGCTTCAGGAACCTCTGAACACTTAATTTTTCTCAAATATGGAAACAAAATATTCTGAATTTTATGGAACTTTACATTCCATGAAAAGTTTTGATATTTTGACTCTGTCCTGGTTCAGGATGAAAAATAGGACAAATTCCTCTTTTCAACCAGCTTTCTGTAGCTACAATGTTCAAGTGACTAAAATGTCATCTTTGGTCAGTCTGACATTAGGAATGATTACTTTGATCTACACCATCAAATATGCATATATATAATTTGCACATAAGAATGACAGGAATTTTATATAATGTGTACCATTTGCCCATTAATACATTTTGTTCATGCAAATCTGTGGTCTCATGCAAATCTGAAGTCTCAATAAATAGACTGAGCAAAGCAGCAGTGATGGTGCAATTCAGAACTACCTTTAGTCAAACACTGTCAAACTCACATTAGAGCTAGAGGCCTACAGAACCAGGCTGAAGTGCCACTACTCCACCAAAAGGGTCTCTTAAATAACTATGAAGAAATGAGAACTGAAGGTGTAGTATAAGGCTAATATCAGAAATCTTAAGTTAAGAATCCCAAGCTCTGAGGATTCTACCTCTAAATAACCAAGACTTACTCCCTTACAGAGGCCATTTATGAGAAGCTAGAGGATATCTGTCAGACATTTGGAGCAAATTTAAGCAGAGCTCTATGCACCAGAAGCATGATTCAATGCTCACTGAAGTCAATGGGAGCATTTTCAATCTTTGCAATGGCCACTGGTCAAGGCCCAGGTTAAGAAGTTCCCCAAATCATATTTATTATTTGTATTACAGTAGTGTCTAAGGAGACTATTCCTGGATCAGGGACCCACCACAAAACATAACAAAACAGATGGCTCTTGACCCAAAGAACATTGTGTGCTCTAGTTATGGGAGGTTTCTAAGATTTCCAATGAAAGTTATTCTCCGGGAGTTGGTTAACTATGTTGTTAAAGGCTCATTGCTCTCAGATTCTACACTGTAAAACTTAAATCTGTGAAAATAGGGTGATTGAGGAGATCCTGATAAAGCAGACTGTTGAAAAACTGTGGGCTATCTATATGAGCCCAGGGAACAATGGTCTGTGAGGGCAATATGATGAGGTCAAGATTATAGGTGCTCTATCTAGTCTTACTTCCCAAACCATTTTGACAACTAGAGAAAATAGCAGAAAGCTGTACATGAGTTTATATGCTCAAAGGAAAGAGGTACTGTATATCTTCTATGCCCAAGAATGCCATTATCAAGAACAAAATGCTGATAACTTCTTCTATGCTAGACTGGAAATAAGTTGAGATGAGCGAGAAACACTTGATGGAGGGATGATCAAAGATTGTAAAGGCTGATTCCCCACTCTGGCACTTTGAGTGCAGAAGGTGGGGGCCTGCAAGGATTCTAAAAATTAATACTGGCCCACACTAAGTAGTCCCATCAGAAGCTAGCCCATAGTAGGGAGCAAAAAGTGAGTGTAGCCACCAGTGTGTGGGTTAAGGGCAAAGAAAAGTTTTAAATTCTGAAACAGTGCCAGAGGACCCCTGGGAATCTTCCTGAGAACAAGTGGTCCCAACAACCTACGGTTACACAGCATTGTAGTGCAAAGAACTATCTGCATAGCTGCACCAACCACTAGCCATCAGGTTCAATGATCCAGAGCATTTTAATCAATAATAAAGTGCTTTGTTTTGTTTTTTAATGATCCGTTCAGCCTCACTGGTTTTTTTGCTTACTCTTGCTACTTGTTGCAAGTGCAGTGTACCACCCCTACTCTACTGTCCTGCCACACTGAATGAAATAAATTGTTCTGTTTTCTTCAGTGTGGAATTAAATCAAAGCAATAGTGGTGTGTTCAACTTATGCAGGGGGCAAACAGTGTCAATTAAGACAGATCTGTAGGTGAAAAGGGGGGAAATAGTCATTTTAAGTGACTATCTCCTAATATAAGCCCTTATATATAGCCTTGTGGTTTAGGTTTCCATTATTACTTTAAAACCTACATTAGGAAAATGGCTACTGCTTTAGATGGAGAGTTTAGCGTCTTAAAATACAACATCAATGAAGCATAAAAATTCCCACATGGTTCCTACAGCAGTCTATTGTGCACCTAACCACACAGGTGAGAAGCAAGTAGTATGCTAATAGTCAGAGATCTGAGCTGCCTCTGCACTTGTGCTGCCTGCCTTTTGATCTTGTGCAGTTTTAGCAAAAAAGTAGTCGTCATCACCATATTCTTATCTGACAAAGCCTTATCTGGATTTTGCTCATTGATACTTTGGAAAACCTCTGATTTTTGTTCTTCATCTAAAGATTTACCAGCAAGATCACTAGTCCTCAGTCTAGTGAGAACATGCAACAATCAATACAGAAAAACAGTACACACAATGTTTATTAGCATATTTGCTGGCATTAAAATTTTAGCTACAGTGGCTGGGCTAAATTCTTTTCCGTGTAACTTCAGTGGAATTATGCCTGGGAGAACTTGGCCTATTGTTCCTAAACAGAATTTCATCACATTTTATCAAAATGTGAGCAGTTTGGTTAATTTCACTAGAAGGGTTCATATTTTTAATCTAAACCTGTCCCCTTTAGATTTCATCATGCAACTGTGCACATCAACTACAATTTTATCATCTTACCACAAAACATGTCTGCTTCTTGTTCTCCCCTTCTGGTTGTGAGTGTAATATCTCTACTATAGAAATAGGTCGACACAAGTCAGCTTATATAAACATAACTATAAGTATCTACACAAAAATTTCGCTCCCGTTGACGTAACTGCCCTGGTACTCCAACTTAACTCCTCCTCCATGAGAGGCATAGTCAATGTTGATGTAGTTAGGTCAACGCGGTGTCAATGTAGACACGGTGTTGCTTAAACCAACTGTTACTGGCTTTCAGAAGCCATCCCACAATGCCCCACACAGACAGTACAAGCACTCATGGTGAGGATGCGCACTGCCAACACAAGGAGCAAAGTGTAGACATGCACAAGCAATGTAATTATGGCGGTGGCTGTATGGCAGCATAAGTTAGGTTAACTTAATTTTGTAGTATAGATATGCCCTTCAATTGGAAAGCCTATGATTTCTATTTCAGCCTAGTAGGGAAAGGCAGCTTTGCTCTCCAACTCCAAAAGTCATTCAATTCCTAAAAGGATGTATCAGGAAAGTAGTGAGTCGGGTAGATTTCCATCTACAAGTACTTGGAGGGAAAGTTCTTTTCTTGCTACCTAAGCACCACTTCATAAACACATGCTCTGAAACTGTTCTATCAAAATGTAGAAAATTATCATTTTGAGTCCTAGTGAGTTTCTGGTATTCTATAAAATGGGGCTACTGCCTATCTCACAAGGGTAATATGAAGCTTAATATTTATTCAGCATCTTAAGAGCTCCATTTACAAAGTGGTATAGCACTGCAAATTATTAACTGCTCTACTTATTGTTGCACACCATAATTTTTGCCATGGTATTTCATGTTCAGTTTCAAGGCACAAATCCACAAAGGGACTCAGATGCCCAAATCCCAGATCTAGGTGCTACCATGGTCCACAACACTTGCTCTACTCCCACCTAACTCTGTAGGTGCCTAAACTCACATGGTGCCTACATTTCCACTGCAAAAAGTTCCCTAGAAGCCTATTTCATGCCTCAGTCCCAGTGCAATCCTCAAACTAGGCAGAGAGAGGCATTCCCCATCTAGCTTGTCTGCAGCGCCCAATCCAGTAGCCATGCTCAAAGCCCACCTAACTCCACACAAAACAGCCCAGGGAAGAGGTGGTGTCACCACTTATAACCTTTAGCCCAGTGGTTAGGGTACTCACCTGAGATCAATTCCTCCCTGTGCGTAGGGAGAAGGAATTTGAACAGGTGTCTCCCATCTCTCAGGTGAGTGACCTAACCACTGAACTAGAGAATACTCTCATCTGGGTCTGTCTCTTGTTGAAGCCATTCCACTTTGTGTTGGTAGTCCATTGACAATAATATTGTCACCGTTCTCATCAATGGTTATGCATAGGACTCTGAAGTCCGAACCCTGATGCACAGTCAGCTGCACAAAGGGCATGGGAAGTCTACATTTATGATGTTTGATGCAGCTCTGTAGCACCTTTCACATGCAGCTTGGAGATGAATTTGTTCCTGCTCAAACCTGTTACATGCTGATCTTGTCAGACCACCAGTGAGTCCTGTTCTGAGTCATTTGCTCAAGTTCTTTGGAATTGATACCAGTCCACTGGAGACTGCCCTTCAGATTATCTCTGAAGCACTTATACGGATGATCCTTCTTTCTTTTGCCCTGACTCAGCTCCCCATACAAGATCTATTTTGGGAGACCGTGGTCTCCCAGTCTGACCTGTCCAGTCCACTTAAGTTGTGCTCTCAGTAATATCTCTGCAATACTGGTTGTTTGCTCTTCCAAGGACCTTAATATTGGTCACTCTGTCCTGCCAGTGAATACTCATTGAGTGGAGGGAGCACATGTGAAATTGCTCAAGCTGTTTAATGTGGCATCTATATAGAGTCCCCATCTCAGATCCATACAGGAGAGATGTTAAAACCACTGCACTATAGATCTTCAATTTGGCAGAGAGATGAATGTTGTGTGTTAAGGACTTTTGTTCGGAGTTAGCCAAGGCCCTGGCTGGTTTTACTAATTCTGGAGGAAATTTGCTTATCAAACAAATCATCACTTGAACTGATCCACATTTTTCAATTGTGTGCCTTGGATGAAGATGACTGGCACTGGGGCATTGGAATGAGGTGCTGTTTGGAACAAGACCTCTGTCTTCCCAAGACTGATGGCAAAGCCAAAGAGCTGGGATGCTTCAGAAAATCTCTCAACGATGACCTGAAGGTCACCATGTCTATGCACCATCAAGGTGCAGTCATCTGCAAAAAGTGCCTCCGTGAGAAGCCTCTCCAGCATCTTGGTCTGAGCACTGAATCTTCTAAGATCATTGAGTCAGTAGCAGATGTATATCCCCTGATCCAAGTCCCTTGTGGCATGGCTGAGGACACAGGCAAAGAACAAGTTCAACAGTACTGGAGCAAGTACGCACCCTGGTTTCACTCCATTCAAGATTTCCAACGCATCAGAAAAGCACATGGTGAGTACTTGTACTATCATATGGTCATGGAACAGAAGGATGATTTGTATGAACCTTCTTGGGCAGCCCAGTTTATGCAGAACAGCTCTCTGCTGACCATATAAAGCTTTGATCAAATCAATGAAAACTGCATACAGGTCCATGTTCTGCTTTAAACCTTTTTTCTGGACCTGCCTTACGACAAAGATCATGTCCATAGTACAACAACCCAGTCAGAAACCACACTGCTTCAGGCAGATTCTCCTGAGATATATTTGCAATGAGTCTGCTCAATAGAATGTGAGCTAGTATTTTCCCTGCTGTACAATGGAGACCAATGCCTCTGTAGTTTCTGCAGTCAGCTTTGCCTTTGTTTTTGAACAGTGATACAATAATATCTTTGAAGTCTTGGGGCACTTCTTCCTCCCAAATGCTACGCAAGATGTCATGAAACACATGAATGGCCTTGGGGGGCCTGCTACTTTATACAGTTTTGCTGGAATACTAGACATTCCAGAGGCTTTGCCAGAATTCAGTTGTTTGATGGCTTTCATAACTTCCTCAACTGATGGAGAGAGCCTCTTTGCTGGGTTTCTAGGTTGATCAAGGACACTGATCAATGTGCATGATCTATTGAAGTGTTCAGCCCAACTCTATATGATTCCATTGTCTGTCTTTGAGGGTTGTGCCATCTACAGACTTCAAGGGGGCCATACCATATTTAGATGGTCTGTAGACTCTTTGAGAGAATAAAAACATCTTTGCATTGTATCTGCATAATGCTGAAGTTCTGCAGCTTTCCTCTCCCACCACTCATCCTGCATTCTCCTCAGTTCAGACTGGGCCTTGCTCTGTAGGTACTTAAACCTATCTTTGAGATGGAAGTGAGTTCATTCTGTCATTCAACAAATGCTTTCTGCTTGTCACTTAGGAGTTTGGAAATGTCCTCATTGCTCTCATCAAATCAATCCTGGTGTACCCTTTTCTTTGGCCCCATCACTGATTTAGCTGTGTCAATCGGAAGTTTGAACAATTCCATTTTTCTGTTGGGTTGCCAGTTATTGGCAATCATGAAAAAAGCTTGTCATCAAGTGACTGCTGAAACTGCACCTGACAGTTGATGTGCTTGAGCTTTGCTATGTTGAAGGCCGTTCTATTACATTTGGGGCTCTTGTGCTGTGACGGACTACATGCAGGTTAAGCGCTGCTCTTAACAATCTGTGGTTTGTCCAACATTCTGCACCCCACATACCTCTGGTAATTCTGACATCCCAGATGTCTCATTGGAGGGTGACAACATAGACTATCAGGTGCCATTGTTTGGACAATGGGTGCATACGTGTCATTTTATATTTACCATTTTGCCTAAAGATGGTGTTAGTAATGAGCAGACTGTTCTGCACATTTACCCAAGAGGCGGAGTCTGTTGCTGTTAATCTTTCACATTCCATGTAGTCTTATCACACCTTTCCAGTCACTGTCTCTACCAACTCTAACATTAGTCTCCCAGTAGGATTAGCTTGTCATACCCACAGGTTGATCTGATGAGAGTCAAGGTCAGAGTAGAACTGCTCCTTGCTTTCCTCAGTGCTGGTCAGAGGCACTGATGATAGTGACATGCCATAAAGAATTCAGGGGAAACTGAAGTTTCATGAGCCATTCATTCATACCAACAGAGGTCAGAATTGTTTCAGGAGAAGCGTTCTTATTGCAAATCCAACTCTATGGATCCTGTCTTCATCCTCTGCTTTCCCTCTGTAATTGCCTCCTAGCTCACTGATGAAACCATCTCCAGCCAGTCTAATCTCACTCAGTGCTGCAATATTAATATTGTAGCGGGCAAGTTCTCTGGAAACCAAGCACTGTTCTTCTCACAAGCATTTGGTATATCGCCTCCATCCATAAGGGTGCAGACATTCCACGCTCCTAGAATGAGTCTTTTCTTGTTTTTTTGACCACTGTAGGATGATCTGCCATCTGCAATGTATAGAGCACCTTTTCTAGCCCCTTCCCTTAAAAGGGGTGAGCAGTGCTAGCCTAAAAACGGCTGCTCAATAGCCTAGGATGCTGCCAAACTTCTCCACTGCCCAGGGAGTGGAGCTGAACAGCCACTAGTCCCAGGCTGCCTACATGCAGGATTGTGGCGACCAGTGGTCCTCTTGCTTCGCCACACCCCCAATGCCACAGGACTTGGATTAATGACATAATAATGATATCTGATAAAATGTTAATAGGATGAGAGTTGGAACCTGTGCAGGAAATTTTTAAGTGAGAAAGCTGTTGCACATGGACAGTCCCACTCTCTCAGCTATGGAAGTCAGATTCCAGCAGCATGAAGAATCATTACAGCTGGGAACTTCTTTAGCTGCAGTCAGCAACAAGGCCATCTTCAGTGCCTTGTCATGCTCTCCATGCCCCACAACACGCTGCTGAACCACCTTCATGGCTGGTGAATCAAATTGATTTCCTCCACGCAGTTCGCCAGAACAGTCTTTGCATGCTAGAGAAAGGCAGTTCACCTATCTGCTACCTCCACTTTGTATTAAACATAAATTTGGTGAGAGACTTTCTATAGTCCAGTGGGTAAAGCACCCATCTGAGAGATGGAAGAATGTATAGGGAGCCAAGGTGCCTAACTCAGACTTTAAGGATTTCAGTGATTTTCAAGGCACCTAAAAGTTAGGTGTTGTGACACTAAGCTACTCAACACCTAAGTCTCTATGGATCCAAGCTTAATATATCTGTAATAATCAGATTATAAGATCTGGTAAGTCTCTCATGAGTGTTAAGATGTTCACTATATAATCATAGGGGAAAATTTTCAAAAGCACCTAAATGACTAGGGCAACAAAGTTACTTAAGTACTTTTACCAATGTTAAATGTACACTTAATGTTTGTAAGTGTGACTTACACTATATCTCCTGCAACAATGAGAAGACGGGGGCACCTTAAAGACTAACAGATTTATTTGGGCATAAGCTTTTATCAGTAAAAAACCCACTTCTTCAGATGCATGGAGTGCAAAATACAGTTGCAGGCATAAATATACTAACACATGAAGAGAAGGGAGTTACCTTACAAGTGGAGAACCAGTGCTGACCAGGCCAATTCAGTCAGGGTGGATGTGGTCCACTCCCAATAACTGATGGGGAGGGGTCAATACCAAGAGGGAAAATTTGCTTTTGTAGTGAGCCAACCACTCCCAGTCCCTATTCAAGACCAAATTAATGGTGTTAAATTTGCAAATGAATTGTAGCTCTGCAGTTTCTCTTTCAAGTCTGTTTTTGAAGCTTTTTTTGTTGAAGGATGGCTACTTTTAAATCTGTTATGGAATCTCCCTGGACATTCTAGTGTTTTCCTACTGGCTTTTGTATGTTACCATTCCTGATATCTGATTTGTGTCCATTTATTTTAGTGTCCAGTCTGGCCAATGTACCTAGCAGAGGGACATTGCTGGCACATGTTGGCATATATCACATTAGTAGATGTGCAGGTGAATGAGCCCCTGATGGTGTTTGTCATGTGGTTGGGTCCTCTGACAGTGTTGCTAGAGTAGATATGGGGACAGAGTAGGCAACAGGGTTTGTTACAGAGAGTGGTTTCTAGGTTAGTGTTTCTGTGGCATGTTGTGTAGTTGCTGGTGAGTATTTGCTTCAGGTTGGGGGGGGCTGTCTGGGAGGCAGGCCAGTCCTTGCTTACAAGGTCAGAGTTTTCCAGGATAGGTTGTAGATCGCTGATGTGCTGGAGAGGTTTTAGCTGGGGGCTGTACGTGATGGCCAGTGGTGGTCTGTTTTCCTTGTTGGGACTATCCTGTAGTAAGTGACTTCTGGGTACCATCTCGCTATGTCAATCTTCTCTCACTTCCCCAGGTTGGTACTATCTACTGAAAATTACTGTTTTTTCCTGGATATGTATTCTCTCCATGTATCTTTATGTGAATAAGAAATTTAGACTGCACATTATTGAAAATACTATGCTAAAAATATATTGCCAAAGCATGAGTCCAGAAAATTATTTGAAGCTTTTCAAACAATACTTAACCATAGTGAGATATTCTAGTATTAACCAGCAAGCCTGTTTAACCTTACAAAGCAAATACACAATGTTAGATAGTGTTTAAAGTCTATCATAGGTAGCACTGACTTCTGTTTACCTTTAACATTTCTGAAAACCTTGCTATCAAGAATTTTTTTTAAAGGGATCATTTAGAAAGGTATAGGCTAACACCACTCATCTAAAATTCCTTTCACTAATTATTAACAGTCTCAACTCAAACTCCCTAGCATTCAATAAATTCAGCTGTTAACATCTCCATTTTGAAACAATGCAGACAGTGCAGTGATTCATATATCAAAGCCATTCTTTTAAAAAGCAATGTGATCTGATACCTTGGCATTATGTACAATATATAGGATTGTATTTCATTTTTTCACTTTAATAATTTAAGCATTGCAAAAAATCAAACTGTAGGTGCGACTGTATTAAGAAGAGAACTCAACAGACTAAGTTGCTCTGGCTATAGATATCTCTTTGTATCATAGTGATACTGCAGATTTTTCTCTGTCGAAAACAAGCCAACATGGAACTTGTTGACACTTTCTGTATGTGTCTGAAGAATGAAAGGCAGTCCAACAAACTGCATTCAGTCCCTCATTTTTCAGTAAGCATTACACTAATCATAAAACTTGCAAAGACAGAAATTGTTCTCTTAAAGTTCTTAGCATAAACATGGTACCAAGGCCAGAGTTCAGCATCAACCACCAATATGCTACAGATGTAGGCTATAGCCATCTGTTTTTACCAAACACTGTATTCTGCACTGAAACTATTTCTTAAATGCATTACTTCTGTTCACAAATAGAAACAGATTTCACATAGATTCTGTGGCTTGAATGTATTGTTGCCAAATGTTCCAACAGGTCAGTATCCTGCTTCATTCATATATGGCAATGAAATTTACAGTACCTCAAAAGAGCATCAGCAGAAGGACTGGAAATATCCATCTGCAAACTTGGGTAGGCATTATATCAGATTATCACTTCATATTTTGAAAGCTCTCTAGAACCAGAAGGACTAGTAACAGAATTGCTTTTTAAAAATCTTTTAAATTTTCAAGGCCTGGCGAATTATGTACTATACAGAAAGAACAAGGAGTATATGTGGCACCTTAGACTAACCAATTTATTTGAGCGTATAAGCTTATGCTCAAATTGGTTAGTCTCCTAAGGTGCCACAAGGACTCATCATTGTTTTTGCTGATACAGACTAACATGGCTACCACTCAAACCTATGTACTATACAGATTCCCCACTTTGTGTGTATAGCTTAATAACTGAAAAGAGGATTTTCTTTTGCCCTGGTTTTTGCCCCTAGAACAGGACACACACATCTACTGCAGGAAGTGTTGGTAATATTTTTATCAAACATTTGTCATTTTTGTCTATATAAAACTACTTGTTTCAGGAGTTTAACAATGAAGTCTTCCTGTTCTTTGAGTTAATCCAGTAATTAAGGAAACAGCCCGGCCTATAAACAAAGCTTACATTAGATTTTTACATGCTGATTAAACATGTAAAAATCTAATGTATCTTCCCCAGCTGGCCAAAAAGAAAAGCTTATTTATAATTTCCAGCTAGAGAAGTTACTAGATAGCATAGACTGGGGGGGGGACACAAATTAGAAAAGTCAAGCATGATTTTATAGAAATCTCAATTTCACATACAACACAAACTGAATTTGGCATTAAAGGTCAAGTTATAAATAAACTTTTTCAATGTTTATCAGCATGAGTTGATATTTTCCTTTTCAAAATGGTGCTTTAAAATGTGAACATATGATGTAAATTCAAATGTATAAAATGTGTGATTGTACAGATTCACTTTTCAGAGTAGAAAGTCTCAGGATTGGTTCCATGGCTATTATGTCTGAATAATTTCCATAACAAAATGCCAGCTTTTTTTCTTTCACTCCCAGCTCTGCAAAGTCAAACTGACCTCTGAGGGTATGTCTACGCTGCAGTTAGACACCCAGGGCTGGCCCATACCAGCTGACTTGGGCTAGTGGGGCTCAGGCTAAGCAGGTGTTCAGTTGCAATGTAGACTTCTGGGTTTGTGCTGGAGCCTGGGCTCTAAGACCCTGTGAGGTGGTAGGGTCCCAGAGCTTGGGCTGTAGGCTGAGCCTGCAAGTGTACACGGCAGTAAAACAGCCCCACAGCTCAAGCCCCAGGATCCTGAGTCAGCTGGCACCAGCCAGCCACAGGTTTTTAATCTGCAGCACAGACATACCCTGAGAGTGAAGCTGGGGTCTTTCCATGACCCTTCATCACCAGTAATATAGACTTTGTAGGTCAAATGGCATCTTTCATTACACCTGGGTAGTCCCCTTGTAGTCACTGGTTTACATAGGTTTCCTAAATTCCAGTCAATTACACCTATCTGGTGATGCACAAGATGGAAATGAGTCCAGCTCCCTCCCACTGCACTCACTTTTTCTTTCTACTAGTCTTGGAGGCATAAGAAAAGTCAAAATTTCAGGCCTTGCATCCTGCAACAGGATACACTAGCACAGATCCCTGCATCCATTGATTTAACTGGAACTCCACATAGCTGCAGGAAGCCATGTGAGCAGATATTAATGTAAAATCATGTAATGGGCTTGATGCAGCTCCCATTAAAAACGATGGGAGTTGGCACATTCAACTGGGAGTGTACACAAGGAGCAGATCTTTGGATAATATCATTCCCAGTTTACATAGATATTTTCCACACTAGAAACACATTTTAAACACAAGCACAAAGTTTTAAATATTACAAATGCAAAAACAGGAGTAGCCTAGATTGTCAGCATAACTGCACCACTTACTTGTATGCTATTACACTTGCAATAATTCTACTGCTAAGATAGTGTTTGCATTAACTTTTCAATAGTTGGAAATTAGAATCTGAGCCAGATCCTCATCTAGTGTAAATGACCAGTTAATCTGTCCTCCAGTATTTAGAATTTCATGGTTTTTAAATTTTAGAAACTGATTTGAACTCCAGATTGTGTAACATTTAGTGGTTTCCCAAATTCTAACCTGCTGTCCTTTAATCATTACACTAATTTTTACAGAAATAGGATCTTACTTTTAGATTGTATTTACCATTTTCTATTAGCTCCCAAAAGTCACAAACAGGATCAAGCCCCCACTCTGCTAGATACTATACAAGCACATAACCTAATCCCTGGTCTGAAAAGTTTACATTATAATTCAGACCAGATGCAATTTTCTTTTAAAGGGGAACGAACCACAGAAAAAGGAAAGGTTGAAGAAGGGGTGAAATAAAAGAATCCTCAGTGACTCACAATAGATGCTTTGGTGTTTTATACACTGGACTGAAACTTGGAAGGCTGGATTCTATTCCTGGCTGTACTACAGAATTCCTGTGTGAACTTGAGCAAGTCTATATACCTGCTATTCCCCATCTTGTAAAATGAGGATACAATGAATGTTCAAGGTTGAATTCCAACAGCCCAATTCTCACTTCAACTAGGGCCCCCTGACACTGCTTTGGGAGTGTAAAGGAACCTTAACATGAGCAAAAATTATAGTCACACCCATTTTAAGGTCCTTTACATTGCTGGAAGGCCATAATGTAAATGAGAATCAGGCCCACAACTTTCATAACTCCCAAAATGGTTAACTCTGGCCTTCCATTAAAATCATTTCAAGAAATGTAATGGAAACATGTTCTGATTTTTATTTTATTCATTTTATGTTAGGTGCCAATGCTGTGAGTTACTCAGTGCCACCCTCAAGGTACTGAGCATTTTCAACTTCAAAACATGCATTATCTCACCACATCCATCTCTTCACTGCCTCAAGACATTTCACATTATCATAGTTCAAAATCAAATTTATTGTCATAAGACAATTGTTAACAGATTTCTCACACTTGTAAGTCCCATATTCAGTTCCAAAATGCACTGGCTATGAAATAGCAATGAGAAACAATTACAGAAATCAAATAAGCACACTAGCTCTTGTTTCTACTTCTCTGTAATTTTGTAAAGTGTGTGTTAAATCAGGAATCATTCAATCTGTACAGACATAGGCCATAGAAGATTTTACACCACATCTGTAATGCTACATCTGAATATAAAGAACTCACATGGCCAGAAAATGTCAGACTTTTAACTTTGACATTGTATACAAAAAGGACTTACATTAGAAACTGTACTGAAACCTACACACGAGCAACAGAAAAAAGTGACAAATGACTGAAATACTTAGTTTCAGCAGCTTTTAGAGTTACCTAGTTTTGTATTTAAAAGATGTTCAAAATATTTTAAAACTACACAGGATAAAAATAAAACAAATACTTGTGACAGACATACTTCTCTATGGTACTGTGATAACAGTATGTGCCAGCATGACTTTCATAATGCATTTGACTTTTTAAAATTTTAATTTTGATTTTTATTATATACTCACTAATGTTACACTTCTGAATCTGAAAAGTACTGTAGAACTGAATGACATCTTTATTCAAGACAATAAAATACATCTTTTTTCCTCAAAAGTAATTATGTAAGTACATAATGACAGGTTTCAGAGTAACAGCCGTGTTAGTCTGTATTTGCAAAAAGAAAAGGAGTACTTGTGGCACCTTAGAGACTAACCAATTTATTTGAGCATAAGCTTTCGTGAGCTACAGCTCACTTCATCGGATGCATACTGTGGAAACTGCAGAAGACATTATATACACAGACCATGAAACAATACCTCCTCCTCCCACCCCACTCTCCTGCTGGTAATCACTTAATCTAAAGTGATCACTCTCCTTACAATGTGTATGAAAATCAAGGTGGGCCATTTCCAGCACAAATACAGGTTTTCTCACCCCCATACACACACAAACTCTCTCCTGCTGGTAATAGTTCATCCAAACTGACCACACTCCTTACAATTGTATGATAATCAAGGTGGGCCATTTCCAGCATAAATCCAAGTTTAACCAGAACATCTGGGGTGGGTGGGTAGGAAAAAACAAGGGGAAATAGCCACTCCCAGTCTCTATTTAAGACTAAATTAATAGTATCCAATTTGCAAATGAATTCCAATTCAGCAGTTTCTCGCTGGAGTCTGGATTTGAAGTTTTTTTTTGTTTTAAGATGGCGACCTTCATGTCTGTAATTGCGTGACCAGAGAGATTGAAGTGTTCTCCAACTAGTTTATAAACGTTATAATTCTTGACATCTGATTTGTGTCCATTTATTCTTTTACATAGAGAATTGCTGGCACATGATGGCATATATCATATTGGTGAATGTGCAGGTGAACGAGCCTCTGATAGTGTGGCTGATGTTATTAGGCCCTGTGATGGTGTCCCCTGAATAGATATGTCGGCACAGTTGGCAACGGGCTTTGTTGCAAGGATAGGTTCCTGGGTTAGTGGTTCTGTTGTGTGGTTGCTGGTGAGTATTTGCTGCAGTATTTGTCTGTAGGCAAGGACTGGCCTGTCTCCCAAGATTTGTGAGTGTTGGGTCATCCTTCAGGATAGGTTGTAGATCCTTAATAATGCGTTGGAGGGGTTTTAGTTGGGGGCTGAAGGTGATGGCTAGTAGCGTTCTGTTATTTTCTTTGTTAGGCCTGTCCTATAGTAGGTGACTCCTGGGAACTCTTCTGGCTCTATCAATCTGTTTCTTCACTTCAGCAGGTGGGTATTGTAGTTCTAAGAATGCTTGATAGAGATCTTGTAGGTGTTTGTCTCTGTCTGAGGGGTTGGAGCAAATGCGGTTGTATCGCAGAGCTTGGCTGTAGACGATGGATCGTGTGGTGTGGTCAGGGTGAAAGCTGGAGACATGTAGGTAGGAATAGCAGTCAGTAGGTTTCCGGTATAGGGTGGTGTTTATGTGACCATTGTTTATTAGCACTGTAGTGTCCAGGAAGTGGATCTCCTGTGTGGACTGGACCAGGCTGAGGTTGATGGTGGGATGGAAATTGTTGAAATCATGGTGGAATTCCTCAAGGGCTTCTTTTCCATGGGTCCAGATGTCATCAATATAGCGCAAGTAGAGTAGGGGCATTAGGGGACGAGAGCTGAGGAAGCGTTGTTCTAAATCAGCCATAAAAATGTTGGCATACTGTGGGGCCATGTGGGTACCCATAGCAGTGCTGCTGATCTGAAGGTATACTTCAGATACTTCATTGTCCCCAAATATGAAATAGTTATGGGTAAGGACAAAGTCACAAAGTTCAGCCACCAGGTTAGCCGTGACATTATCGGGGATAGTGTTCTTGACGGCTTGTAGTCAATCTTTGTGTGGAATGTTGGTGTGGAGGGCTTCTACATCCATAGTGGCCAGGATGGTGTTATCAGGAAGATCACCGATGGATTGAAGTTTCCTCAGGAAGTCAGTGTTTTCTCAAAGGTTGCTGGGAGTGTAGGGCCTGAGGAGGGAGTCTACATAGCCAGACAATCCTGCTGTCCAGGGTGCCAATGCTTGAGATGGGGCACCCAGGATTTCCAGGTTTATGGATCTTAGGTAGTAGATAGAAATATCCCAGGTCAGGGTTCCAGGGGTGTGTCTGTGCGGATTTGATCTTGTGCTTTTTCAGGAAGTTTCTTGATCAAATGCTGTAGTTTCTTTTGGTAACTCTCAGTGGGATCATAGGATAATGGCTTGTAGAAAGTGGTGTTGGAGAGCTGCCAAGTAGCCTTTTGTTCATATTCCGACCTAGTCATGATGACAACAGTACCTCCTTTGTCAGCCGCCTTGATTGTGAAGTCAGAGTTGTTTCTGAGGCTGTGGATGGCATTGTGTTCTGCACGGCTGAGGTTATGGGGCAAGTGATGCTACTTTTACACAATTTCAGCCCATGCACGTCAGTAGAAGCACTCTATGTAGAAGTCGAGTCTGCTGTTTTGACCTTCAGGAGGAGTCCACCTAGAATCCTTCTTTTTGTAATGTTGGTAGGGAGGCCTCCTGTGGATTAGTATGTTCAGAGGTATTTTGGAAATATTCCTTGAGTCAGAAATGTCAAAAATAGGATTCTAGGTTACCACAGAACTGTGTCATGTTCGTGGGGGTGGAGGGGCAGAAGGAGAGGCCCCGAGATAGGACAGCTTCTTCTGCTGGGCTGAGAGTATAGTTGGATAGGTTAACAATATTGCTGGGTGGGTTGAGGGAACCATTGCTGTGGCCCCTTGTAGCATGTAGGAGTTTAGATAGTTTAGTGTCCTTTTTCTTTTGTAGAGAAGCAAAGTGTGCATTGTAAATTGCTTGTCTAGTTTTAGTAAATTCCAGCCATGAGGAAGTTTGTGTGGAAGGTTGGTTTTTTGAGTATCCATTTTTGAGAGCTCATTCTTAATCTTTCCCTGTTTGCTGTAGAGGATGTTGATCAGGTGATTCCACAGTTTCTTTGAGAGCGTGTGGCACAAGCTGTCAGCATAGTCTGTGTGGTATGTAGATTGTAATGGATTTTTTTACCTTCAGTCCTTTTGGTATGATGTCAATCTGTTTGCATTTGGAAAGGAAGATGTCTGTCTGTATCTGTACAAGTTTTTTCATGCAGCTGATAGATTTCCACTCCATACGGCTAAATGGTGTCTTGCATAATGACAGGTTTCAGAGTAACAGCCATTATTCCGTAGTCTGTATTCGCAAAAAGAAAAGGAGTACTTGTGGCACCTTAGACTAACCAATTTATTTGAGCATAAGCTTTCGTGAGCTACAGCTCACTTCATCAGATGCATACTGTGGAAACTGCAGAAGACATTATATACACAGATGTATGTATATACATATACATTTGGGGACAATGTATACCTTCAGATCAGCAGCACTGCTATGGGTACTCACATGGCCCCACAGTATGCCAACATTTTTATGGCTGATTTAGAACAACGCTTCCTCAGCTCTCGTCCCCTAAAGCCCCTACTCTACTTGCGCTATATTGATTTCATCTTCATCATCTGGACCCATGGAAAAGAAGCCCTTGAGGAATTCCACCATGATTTCAACAATTTCCACCCCACCATCAACCTCAGCCTGGTCCAGTCCACACAACAGATCCACTTCCTAGACACTACAGTGCTAATAAACGATGGTCACATAAACACCACCCTATACCGGAAACCTTACTGACCGCTATTCCTACCTACATGCCTCCAGCTTTCATCCAAACCACACCACACGATCCATCGTCTACAGCCAAGCTCTGCGATACAACCGCATTTGCTCCAACCCCTCAGACAGAGACAAACACCTACAAGATCTCTATCAAGCATTCTTACAACTACAATACCCACCTGCTGAAGTGAAGAAACAGATTGATAGAGCCAGAATTCCCAGGAGTCATCTACTATAGGACAGGCCTAACAAAGAAAATAACAGAACGCTACTAGCCATCACCTTCAGCCCCCAACTAAAACCCCTCCAACGCATTATTAAGGATCTACAACCTATCTTGAAGGATGACCCAACACTCTCACAAATCTTGGGAGACAGGCCAGTCCTTGCTTAGACAGCCCCCCAAGCTGAAGCAAATACTCACCAGCAACCACACAACAGAACCACTAACCCAGGAACCTATCCTTGCAACAAAGCCCGTTGCCAACTGTGCCCACATATCTATTCAGGGGACACCATCACAGGGCCTAATAACATCAGCCACACTATCAGAGGCTCGTTCACCTGCACATCCACCAATGTGCTATATGCCATCATGTGCCAGCAACGCCCCTCTGCCATTTACATTGGTCAAACTGGACAGTCTCTTCGTAAAAGAATAAATGGACACATCAGATGTCAAGAATTATAACGTTCATAAACCAGTCGGAGAACACTTCAATCTCTCTGGTCACGCAATTACAGACATGAAGGTCGCCATCTTAAAACAAAAACTTCAAATCCAGACTCCAGCGAGAAACTGCTGAATTGGAATTCATTTGCAAATTGGATACTATTAATTTAGTCTTAAATAGAGACTGGGAGTGGCTATTTCCCCTTGTTTTTTCCTACCCACCTTCCATTTTTTGTAAGTACATAATGGAATCCTGTAGGTTGAATACTATTTTTTTTTTTAAATTAGGGAGTGAGTTGGTGGGAAGGGTTTAGTAGGGTGCTTCATTATGATTCAGCCCAGTGCACCAGACATTTATCTCTCCCTGACTTCCCTACCACCTTTCAATATCAATAACTTGCCTTCCCCAGGCTAAAGGGCAGCTTGAGAGGGTTCTAATTCCTCCCTTGCTTCCCCAAACTGGGATCCTGATTCAACTGAAATGCAGTACACTTGAGGCTGCTCCTAGTCAAGATTAAAACTTAGCACTATACAAAAATCAATGTAGCCCATGTTAAATGGATTAATAGTTCTCCACTTATTTTTTATAATCTATCATCCCAAGGGGGCCTTTCTAGAGGGGTCCTGCAGGAATTTGTTCTTGGACTGATGTTAGTCAATATCTTGAGCAACAATCTGGAAAAAGATATAAAACCACTGCTGGAAAAATTTGCACATGAGACAAAAATGGTAAATAATGATAGGCACAGGTCAATTATATAGTTTGGTATAGTGGGCTCATTTGAACAATGTTTTAACCCAGGCCAAATGCAACATCATACAACTAGGAACAAAGAATGCAGATTATACTTACACGATAGGGGTTTGTATCCTTGAAAGCAGTGGCACTGAAAAAGGCTTAAGTCATAGTAGATAACCATTGAATATGAGCTCCCAGCATGATACTGTAGCTAAGCAAGTGAACATAATGGAGATACAAGCAGGAGACTATCAAGTAGAAGGGATATGTATATGACATCAGTTAGTCCATTGCTGAAATGTGTCCAGTTATAGTGTCCATACTTCAAAAAAAGTTGAAAAATTGGAAAGAGCTCAGAAGAGGGCTATAAGAATGATTAGGAGTTTGGAAAACATGCCTTATAGGGAGAGAGTAAAGAAGCTCAATCTATCTAGTTTAAGTGGTGACTTGATCATGGTCTACAAGTACCTACATGGAGAATAGATTTGACAGTTTCTTAATCCATTTTAAAAAAAAAAAGCATATTAGTGGAAGATGAAGCAAGATAAATTCAGACTAGAAATAAAGCACCCATTTTTAATAGTGAGGGTAACTAACCACTGGAACAATTTACCAACAGATGTGATTCTCCATCACTTGCAACCTTAAAATCAAGACTTGGTATCTTTCTGTTTATATATTCACAAATCCCAGCCAGCTCCTGCCTTGATTCTAGAGGAAGATGGCAGCCATGGCCACCAGAGTCTTTCAGGCTCTCAGCTTCTCCCCTTCCAGGGCTTCCTTCCTCTCCCCATTTATCTGCTCCCAGATGCTGAGTTTGCTTCCCTACCCCCCCCCCATTAGTCCTTCAGCTGTAGCTCCACTTGTTAATCCTCCAACTAGGTCCCAATTAACCTATATTGGTAGGGATTTGAGTGACAGGGTACTGAGTCAGTTCCTCTCCTGAAGCAGATCATTTAGTTCACTTACAGTTAAAGGCCAGTCCCTTCAACATTATCTGTAAAAAATCTAGGAAATCACCAGTTATGTTTCCCCTCCTCACCAGGTACAATAAGTCAGCTCTGCTTGTTCTATTCACTATCATAATCTATACTCAGCTGCAAAGGTTTTTAGTTTGGGGAAAATTTATCAGAGTATTCTTTTAGTACATAGTCAAAGTTGACAGGTATTGAAATGGATGGCTTTCAATATTATGTATTGACCCCTCTCTCTCTCTGAGTCCTGACTGCCCCCATCCCCACACACTGAGTCCCACTCCCTCAGTGACTTTCACATACCTGCACTCCCCCTCACCACCACGTTCCCACTCTTGCTCCAGAACCCCACCATCTTGGCCCCCAGTGCATGGCCTAGATTGACCCCATGTTCCTAAGCCCCCCACCTTGCACACCTGTGCTCCACACCATGCCCACAACTCCCCTACCACATTCCGCTTTCAAATGCTTACATGTACCATGAGTTATTTACATCTGGGGAAGGGATGAGGAGAAACATGGAGGGGCAGAACTGTGGAAGAGGGCAGGGGGAGTGAGTGGGGTTGTGTGGATGATGGGATGTGAGAAAAACAGAATTGAATTGGTAGCTGTCTGGGGAGCAAGGGGAAGAAAAGGAAGATGAAGAGGCACAGTGTCCTGACAATCAATAGATAGCTTGCCAGAGTAGACCTTCCCATGCTCCAACTTAGGAATCACTCCCAGTTCAAGACCAACTCTTCCCATTTATTCCCCTCCCATAACTATGCACTGTTCACTCCCAATGGCCCCTCTCCATGGGGACTCTTCCTCACCCTTAGCGCTCCACAGTTCCATTGCATAGTGTGCCAGGGAAGCCAATGTGGTTTTATTGCAGAAATGAGTGGGAATGGAGGGAAGAAAGTTGTGTGCAAAGGGAAGGGACTCTAGAGTTTGGGACACTGGAAGTGATTGGGGGAGGGAGGGAGACCCCACTGCCCCTGCACCGAGGCATCAGCTTGAAAGGATGCCTAAATGCTACTGATTCAATTCCCTCCGAACACCAGGCAGCAGCACCAAATGAAGCTTTTATAGGTCTTTTCCTGAAAAACACATGCTGAATTTTATTTGAAAATATACTAGACTTGAAAATAATGTAAGCTCTTAAATACTTAATTCATAGTGGTTTATAATATGGCCATATTACATAATTTAGTGCAGTAAATACACTTTATTACTAAGTAAGTAGAGCAGGTCATATCTGTTTTTCCTTAGAAATGCAAAGTGAGGTATATAATACAATACAGGGGTTCTCACCCTGTGGCCTGCAGACCCTTATGGGCCTACAAGTATAATCAGAGGGGCCAATAAATGTGCCAGCAACTAAATAATGATACTCCATGTTCTGATACTTTCAGTTCACACATTCCAAATCAATAGCAACTTGGCACTGTCCATATCATCTAGCAACGCTGTAATTTATCATTTAAAACGCCTTCAATTTGTGAAAATTGTTTGCACAGGAATACAGGTCCGATATGTTTAAATTACTGAAGTAAAACCTGAGGTTCCACTTCTTTTATTTATCACATACCAATCACCTGTTATGCCAGTTGTGTTATAGGCGACAGTTCAACATGGACCTTGTAATTTAGTGTGGGAAGAAAAACACTAGTGATCATTTCAGCTACTATTGTGAAATATAACTATCATTTAATTTCTACAATGGATAAGTTTGTTATTCATAAAATGACTCAATCTACTTCAGCAGTTCATGAAGCAGAAAACCTCTCAAATAAGACAGAAGAGAAAGTAGCAAAATTGAACCCCCTGCAAAACAACTGAGGAAATACGACAACTACATTAGACTTGGTTTTATGTGTGTATGTGTCAGTGGAGAATCAAGACCCGAGTGTGTAATTTGTGGAGAAGTACTTTCTAATAAACCACTTAAGCTGGCAAAACTTACAGGACATCTGAGGTCTTAGCATGCAGAAAGCATTGTCAAGACAGTGGAGTATTTTGAAAGGAAGCAGAATTGCTTACTAAAACAAAAAAAAACTATACAAACTGTGTCAACTGTACAAGAGAAGGCTCTCAAAGCATCCTACAAAGGTTGCAATTAGAATCAATAAAAACAAAGCCAGATACAATTGCTGAAACTTACTGATGCCAGCTGCAATTCATATCCCATGAAATGTTAGGCGGCAAAGCTGCTAATAAATTGAAGAATGTGCCAGTATCAAACACCAACATCTATAATTTGCCTTTTAATAGTGCAGCTGACATAAAAGACCAGTTGCTACACAGGATTCAAGCAAGTGGGAAATACAACTGGATGAATCTTTGGATGTGTCAGGTGAGGTTCAATTGTTTTATGTGGAATACATCGGTGATGGGGAAATAAAAATACTGCTGTTTTGCAGATCACTACCGACAAAAACGACCAGTGATGAGATTTTAAGTGTCTGCATAATGTCATGTCTAAGCTGTTTGACTGTGGGCAGCATTACAGTGTGGTCACAGACAGTGCTGCTGCAATAAAGGTGGCATAATGGAGTTGCAAAAAAATTACAGATGTTGCACCATTTAGAAAAGTAACGCATTGCATGCTTCACAGAGAGACCCTAGCTTTGAGAGATTCCAGATGACCTGAAAGATGTACTCGACAGGACAATAAAACTTGTTAACGTTATCAAAGCACACCTGTTACATGCACATTTTTCAGCAATGTGTGCAGAAATGGGTGAACTACATCACAACCTTTTCCTGCAAACTGAGTTCAGATGGCTTTCCAAAGGAAAGGTTTTGAATCACATTTTTAAAGAGAAAATTCTCAGAGGAGCACTGACTTGCTTATTTTGCTGATATGTTTGATCACCTGAATCAACTTAATAGCAGCATACCTGGGCGCCAGTCAACTCTTGTCATGCTGTCAAACAAAGTGACTGCGTTTTCAGAAACTGGATCTATGGCAGAAACGAGTTCACAAAGGGAACGTGAGCATGTTTCCATTCCATCAGGAATTTTTGAACTTTGTCAAAGTCTAGGTGGCCTGCCTGACTTTATGTGCTATTATGACAGAACACCTGGATTCCCTTCTTTGCAAGTTCAGAACGTACTTCAGCGACATGGTAAACAATATTGCAATGACGTGGATCACAAATCTCTTTATCTACTGATGTGGAATCACTTGAGAATTCCTAAAATGGAGGATGAGTATACTGAGCTGAGAAACAATGCTGATATGAAGTGTGCCCATGAAACCATGCCTTTTGCTGAATTCTGGTTGCATGTGTCCTGGTGAATTTCCCAAAATGGCTAACTGCGCTCTGCAAGTCCTCCTTCCATTTGCTACCACTTACCTTTGTGAAAATGGATTCTCAGCCTCACCAGCATTTAAAAACAAACACTGTTCAAGAATGAATACTGAAGATGACCTTCACACTTGCCTAACTGAAATTACTTCTCAACTGGACAAGCTATGTGCTGCCAAACAAGCACAAGGATCACATTAGTATCAGGTAAGCTGTCAATATTTTAATTTGCTGTGTTTGTTTTGTTGATCTGTTAAAATAATTTCTCTATGGTAATATTCCTGATGAAGTAACATGAAAAACAAATTTATGAGCAACAAAATAAGGAGCAGGGACTTGGGGGTCAACAGGTCTAAGTTTAGGAGTTCCTGGTTTAAAAAAAAGATTGAGAACCACTGATGTGATGTACCTCATTCCACAGTTATTTATAAAAAAAAAAAAAAAACCAGTTTGCAGCAAGAAAGCAATGCTGCATTCAAATGGTGATAGATAAAAAGCTTTTCCTTGTTTCTAATGGGCAAGAAAAAGTTTTACGGGGCTGGGGAATTGACTTTTATATTCAGTTGCAACTGATGTCAGTAGATATTGGAGGCCCTTGGCTTCATTATATAGAAAAGAAATAAAGAAAGATAAAATAACCAAACCAACATCACAGCAGCAGAAGAAAACAGTAATTTCATTTGATATAAAAGTATTCTAATGTAGTTCCCTCTGAAAGTGGATGACTGACTGCTCTTAAGTGCTTAGCTTTCCAAAGGTCCTTTTAATAGGCAACCTGTTCTGTCAAATCTCGCTCTCTAGGTTTATGGAAATGGAATAAGTTAGCAAAAGTCAGCCAGGAGTTCGGCAGATTTATATAATGTAAACAGTGGCAGTGACTCCAGATGGCAGTTTAAGGTTGTGTTGAAATTACAACTCAAAAGCAGGAGTAACACACTTCACACTTGAGCGGCCAATTTAATTTTCCTTTCCCCTCCCCCAGAAAAATAACTTTTGCAGATGAAAACTGGTCCCATTTTGAAATTGTATCCTCTTTGAGTCATGTTTCTTTGGATCCATCTAGCTGAAGAACCACAGACCTCACAAACTACACACAGACACACTCATACCAGGTCAGACACAGGGTACTGCTGAACTTTTAAAACAGTATGTAGAGTTATTCTTGTTTGTCATAAATGATTTGATCTATACCATGAGTAGATGATGGATGCTCCAAATCAATCCATCAGCTCACCATTCCCTCTTCACAGAAACAAGAGCGATCCAGCCTGAGTAGCAAGGAAAATGAGAGGTGAGTATTAGGGGAGAAACTGAGTTTTGGTAGATTATGGGTTACTAAGGAACTGGGAGTGGCAGAGAGGTGGGGGGCTGAGGAGCACTTTGGAGGACATGAGGGGTTGAGTGGAGAGGTGCAATGGGGCCTTAGAGCAAAAGCAGTTTGAGGATTCTTACATGAGGGGAGTGGAGTTAACCTGGGATCCTGGAGTAGTGGGGAGCCTGGTGTCTTCATTCTGAGGCAATGTACCTTGAAGGGATCCTTTGGTGCTACTGCCGCAGCTCTCACACACGCCACTGGTGGCAGCTGCACTGCTAGGACCAGAGTCTCTCTGTGTTGGGCATCAATGCATCAACAAGTTTATTTACATTTAAAAAAATGTAAATATGACACATCTTCAAGGTGAGTGTGATGCGGTGTACAAACCCCACACTGGGCCTGAAGAGGTAAATGGACAATACTGGACCCAGTAGCCACCTGCTGCAGAAGGGGCAAAAGCTTCATCCCCATTTCACTCTCCCTCTGGTAAGAAGACAGCAAGGACATTAGAAAGCCAAGGTGAAGCTAAGCAAAAAAAAATAAAACAGGTGAAAGGCCTTCCCCCTAGGAGGCGAGGCTGGATCCTGGGTGTACTACCCACAAGACAACCTGGCCCTCCAAGGACTATCACAGTGAGTTTATTTTTTATATATAAAATCTAGCTCCATTGTATTATAATGGAGCTAGATTTTACAGTTGCAGAAATCCAAATGGATTTATAAAACGTTTTTAAAAGAAAGTTGGCATCAGTTCTGAATTACTTTCAAACAATTCCAATTCCTACAGCTAATTTAATTTAATACAGCAAATTAAATCACCTTTTTTTACACAGCAAAAATAGATGCAGAGGGTGAAAAGCAGCAGTTCAGACACACACTCATTTGTTAGTTCTGCTACAGCTGAACACTGTGGGGTGCAAGACTGGGATGCAAAACACTTTTCCTGTTTTCAACCAAATTATTTTATACCAATAATTCTTGTTCTGAATAAATTGATATTGAGTGTTGTGAATAACCTAAAATTCAGATTGTCGATAGGGTGTACACAAGTAGCCAAGTCCCCAACTCTACCAGTACTGGTGCTAGGACTTATTTCTGCGATGTTCCAAAACATCAGTTCCCCAGTCTGCACACGGCTCCAAGCAATTACTTGAACTTATAGCCAGCCCTCCAGTGGCTCTCAGTAGCTGATAAATTACATAATAAATGCATAATTGCTGCTTATTTATAGTGTTACTGAGCCAGCACCAGAAAGGGATTTCAACTGTGCAGCTGGCCTTTTTTAAGGCAACTCTTGTTTATTGTTGCCTCAGACCAGAATGGAATGGAACACAGTGCTTCAAAACTTGAGGGATGAATCTTCCTGAAGGAGCACAAGTTAGGCCAGGCAGGGAGAAAGGCAAAGGAGAGGAACAGCAGAGGTGGAAAAAACACCAGGACTGTGGCTTCACTCTGATTCCCTAGAGCAAATAGTGTGAGCAGCTTCATGGAACCTATTGTCTCTTACTGCAGTACTTAACAGAGCTGGATATAGGGGCAGCCCAACCTTTGTGTCTGCCCTTACAGCATTAATTTAAACTGTGAATTTTAGATCTCTGACCTTACAGTACCACAAATGGATGACTCTGACCTTGAGCAATGTGTAGTCTTCCAGTGAGTGAGGTTATAGAGAGAGAGCTGTGATGGGTTCAGTCACAGAGACCCCCTTAGGACACTCACCTGATGTGTGGAGACTACCTCTGAGCCCATTTTCTCTGCCAGTTTGGGCCTTCAAAACCCTGCCTTGTTGAGCCAGATACGCAAATCTGCTGCAACACAGACCCAGGGTCTGATCCATGCCCCCAAAGCTACAGACTTAACTGAAAATGGCTTAGCAAGTGCTCCTGTCTCTAGAACCCAGACACCCAGCTCCCAATGGGATCCAAACCCCAAATGTATCCATTTTACTCTGTATAAAGCTTATAAACTCAAATTATAAAACTCACTGTCCACCCTGTGATTTTATTAAGTATAAAAAGTAGGATTTAAGTAGTTCCAAGTAATAGACAGAACAAAGTAAGTTACCAAGTAAAATAAAACAAAACACAAGTCTAAGCCTAATACATTAAGAAACTGATTACAGATGAAATCTCATCCCCAGAGATGTTCTAATAAGCTTCTTTCACAGACTGGACTCCTTCCTAGTCAGGGTCCAGCAATCACTCACACCCCCATAGTTACTGTCCTTTGTTCCAATTTCTTTCAGGCATGTCTTTGGGGTGAAGAGGCTATCTCTTGAGCCAGTTGAAGACAAAATGGAGAGGCTTCCAGGGCCTTTTATATTCTCTCTCCCGTGGACGGAAACCCCTTTTTTCTTCTGTGCAAAGTCTCAGCAACAAGATGGAGTTTGAAGCCACCTGGACAAGTCACATGTCCATGAACGATTCAGCTTTTTGCAGGCCGACGCCGTTGTTTACATGTTAGTTTGAACGTTCCCAGGAAAACTCAGATGTGGATTAGCGTCTCCCAAAATCCATTGTCAGTTAAGTGTTTCTTGACTGGGTGCTTACTGAGACTAGTGCTTTCTCAAGAAACTGACCAAATGCTTCACTGAGGCTACTTAGAATCAAACACACTGAGATACAAGTACATAGCCAATATTCATAACTTCAAATACAAAAATGATACACATACAGACAGCATAATCATAACCAGAAAACTACAACCTTTCCATAGACACCCCACTTGACCTCCTCTGTACAAGACCTGGAGCAACCATAGGTCCCTGGTTACAACAATGATCTATATATGGTCACAGTTCATGACAATCACATCACAAGAGCAACTGGGGGAGGGGGGGCAAAAGTCACAAAAAAGAGAAAGGCTAACAACAACAGAGACAAGAAGGTGGGGGAGAATGGAGAGGAGGGGGGGGGAAGAGATAGGCAACTGTACCAGGACATACTAGGAGAAATGGGGAAGAATTTGCCCAGGCACCAATTTATAACACAGAGAGCTCCAACAACAAAAAGGGCAACAAGCACTCTAGTAATGGTTTAAACATTGTGGATATATTTTCCTCTCGGTATGCACCTAACTCTGATTAAGAATATATTTCCATTAATATTAAATCCAAGTAATGCATGCTGGCTTGGCTTTATATCCCCATCATATTCAAATTTCCTGTATCAGGCAACATTCCCCTCAAATCCTATCTTCCTACATACAAGTAGCAAATAGGAGGATGAACTGGATTGGGATTTTACATCTGGAGGATGGGGCAAAGCAATTTGTAAGAACTGATCTAGGAATCTAGGTTTCTTGGCAGTTCATGTTGCCAAATAAGGAGAGGAAGAAAGAATTTAAACTATTTTACTGGAGAGTTACTGGCACATCAGTAACTAGAAGCACAGCCTACAGAAACAAGGAACGCTTTGAAACTGAGCTCTAGATATGCTGTTGAGTTTTACGTAAAAATTAGTTTTTGTACTGTGGTCATTTCACTTTTAAAACTGACAAAACACTTTATTCATTTGTGGCTTCACCAGCAAACTACCTAATTCTACTGAGCCAAGACCAGGCACCCTGCAGTCATGTCAGGACAGATTATTTCCATGATGATGCTCAACCAAAACTGTCAAGAAGTAGGGACTATAACATATTCCATTTTGCTACTTTCTTCACACACCCTTATTACTCTCATAAAACCTGAATACCAGATCTAATACCCACCACCATCCCCAAGTCCCCTAAACTTTTGTAAAGTTCAGATATATATCCAAACTTTGCAGCTCAGAATCTTTCTAGTCAAAGTATGTGTGTGCATATGAACGAACACAATGAAACACAACCTGGCTCTCCTACTCCCTCATGCCATGATTAGGTGGAAACTCTGATTATGAAATCAATGGGAGCAGAATACGGCTCTCTTTGAGGAGTTTTCAACCCCCACTCCAGGTCCTTTGTGTAAGTTTATCTGTGGTAGGAAGCAAATCTGGTCCAGTGTCTGAACTGCCAGAACTCCTGCCTTAGGCCCAAAGTTTTAAAGATATTTAAGTGTTGGGGTGCTTAGCATTGTAACAGCTAACTAAATAAAGCATTACAAAACTGAGTGCCACAGTGCCTAAATTCCTTTAAAAATCTGGGCTTTATTCCTTTTCTCAAAAAGTGGGAATTAATTACTAATACACACCTAGGATAACCAGTTCTGCCCCTATGGTAATGTCCAGTATAAAACAAAGACATAAAATATCATTTTATACCAAAAATCACTAAACAGGAAAATGAAATGTTTGACAAAGATGAAGTATTACTAATGAAAAGAAACTTATAAAGCAAACCTTATGAAGATCTCTAATTCTGGGCCACTAAAAATCTCCATGGTTAAAGTTACAAGTTTCAGTGCAAAAACTGAAAAGCGGTACAAAAATAGAATATATGCCATTACAAAAACAGAACATACACTGCCTGGAAAACCTTTATTTGTGTTGTCTGATAAAGATGCTAAAATATTTTTTCTTCTCTCTTAAAACCCTAATTCTATTTTTTAGGATTTAAACAATTAATAATGGAACTTTTCTTTACTTACATACATTCTGAAGAATAATAACCTAACATCGTATTAAATTTTGCTTTTTCCTATGAAATACAATTACATCTTAATTAGCCTTTTGTCCATGAGATTAACATACAGAACAATTTTGTTTTTAGTATATAATCTCCTTTTAATACACATGCATTATTCCCATTAAAATTAAACAGACTCTGACAATCTGAAAATTTGGAAACTAACTTTTTTAAAGTTCCAATTTCTGGTAGAGCAACTTTTACATAGTACAGCCTGATATTTTTAAATTTCCTTTAAGAATTTGCAACAAAAAGGTTTTTCTGCTCTCTTGTTGGTGCTTTTAAGCATGTTTTGAAAAGGATGTAATTGACAATGGGCCTGATCCAAAACCTACTGAAGTCAAGGGAAAGATTTCCATTGACTTCAATAGGTTTTGGATCAGGCCCTAGCTGACTTGTATATAGGAAAAACAGTAAAGCTGGTTGTACGTAAAAATGCTGTCATGCACAAAGTAAAGAAACAGGTAAAAAAAATTTTTGATAATTCCTTCAGTTATTACAATCTTAGGTGCTATGTGTACCTATAGCAGTCATACATTTTCAGACCGAAATGCAATTTTTCCAACTTACCCTGTCCCTATAAATGAAGTCCCACATGTTAATCTAGAGGCAATAATAACCCTTTATATGTACAAAAGATAAAACATACATTTAACTGTTATCCAGTCTCCAGCTAATTTCTATTAAAATATTAAATATTAATTCAAATACCCTTTTCAAACTACTCACTCAAGCATATAAGAAACAGCATTGGTCCAGTAGTTTTTCTTCAAACTGCATTCCTTTGAATCACTATTCTATTGGAAGAAAGTTCAGACCCTCTAATTACCCAAAAAATTACATAGTGATCCATTTGCTTGTCTGTGAGGAGCTGCTGTTTCTAAGATGTCTGATTAGTAGCAGTCTTATTAATGACAAGTGTCTGTCTCACAAGCATGATAATTCCTTAGAATGTAAAATGAAAAATAAATGAGTCCATTACATTTAAGATTAATCACAGATTGCCAAAATACAATTAGTTAATGTAACTCCACTGTAAATTGCAAGACAAACAATTTTTCAGCTGCCCGCCACTGAACTTGTCAGATCAAAGGAACAACATTAAAGAAAGACAGAAACAATTCAGTAATTTTATGCATGACTGTAAAATGCTAACGCCTGTTTTGTATGCGTTAAATCCTTGTCTAAATTGAGAAAATGTGTACTCTAGATATAATTCTAAGAAAACAGAATCAGGTACACAATTTCAAAATAACACTCAGACTGATTTGTACTTTTACTTTACAAAAAACACATCAGCAAAATTACTCCATTTTTACTTTATCCTATTTACTCAGCAAAAAAACTGATATTTTACTGTGAATGTTTATAATTAACAGATTTATGAATGTTTCCACCTTTTTACTGCATCTCCCATCACAGGGAAGAGAGGAAAAGGTTATGAAAGGTATAATTACAGTAGGTCATTTCTGTTCAGTTTCAGAGCAATGTTTCCAATGAGTAGTCAGTAATGTCAAACCAATTACAAAACTGTGCAGGTAACCTGCAAAGAATATATTATATGCTCAAAAATTCAGAAAATTCATTCTGACAGGCTATGTTTAAACAGCGTTTTACATCTGCTATTATATTGTTTAAAACACCAAAGCTCCTAAAATTGGTTGGGAGATTATATAGGTGATGTCAGTTTTAAACCAGCTCAGTTTCTGGCAACACCTTTTGATAACCATTTGGATGAAGACCTACATAATCCACAAATTAACTAATATGATTAACTGGACTATAAAATATCTTCTTGCTGACAACAGGCTTCTGTTGTATGATGCAAGATGAAAAGGACAGATTCAGATTAGGAAAGACAAGGAACCACACCTTCTTCTGTGTGCAAACTGAACCCAAGGCAATATGAAATTACCCAATATTTTCAAGGGGAAATCTTCTAGCGTGAAGAATAGAGAAGGCGGAGAGAAAGCTTTTCTTATTGCATACAAACCAACTATTTTAGACCTAAGACAAAGGTGCAAACTCCCTCTGAAATTCATTCCATGCAACAAACTGCATTCATGTTAGGAAGATACTTCATTTCCATTGATCTCTGCAGCAATACCATCAGAACACTTTAAGGCTGTGTCTACTCTAGGATTTTTCAGAACATAATTCCCAAAGGGTGCAGCTCCACCAGTGGTATCACTGGTAGAGTCTGAAGTATATACAGGGCACAGGCATTTTAGCACCCTGTCCTCTAATTCTGTTGATAAAAACACCTGAGACTGCTTGAGCCTCGTTTACAATACAGCTGAGCTTCCAGAGGTGCTACCACCAATTGAGCTACATGTGTTAGGAATTACAGCTCTGGAAAAGCATAGAACAGGCTTCAATTTCTAAACCTTCCACACAAGTATTTGATCTAAGCCTCCAAAATAGATGGGTCTGGATGGACACTTTATGGAATTTCATGGAAGCTATTCTGATCAGAATGAAGGAATGAAATAATTAGTTCTGTTAGGAGACAACAAGCTTCACTGTGACCTGCTCTGACAGAAACAAAGGAAGAATTTAGAACATACTGCATAAAGTTATATGAATTTAAATCTACTGCTAATATTGGTCCAGTTAAGAGAAAGCTAGTGTAATAGAAAAGTTGTCTTAATCACTACATCTTATTAAAGAAAAGTAAATCTCACAAAAATAGTTTTTAAAAATACAAGATAGAACTAAGAGCTGCCATCCTGGCAATTTGATGACAGACTAAAATAATTCATTTTCCCACTAGACACCATTGGAATACTGCTACCTTTGTTGTCTGTTATGCCCTGCATTTGATTCTCCGTCGTGCTATTCAGAGCAGAAATCAGCGAGTTTAAAGCAATAGTGTATCTCTTATTCATGAGACAGGGCACTCTGTCATATTTATCCCTGGTGTAACTCTATTGAGTCAGTGGAGTTACACACCAGGAATGAATCTGTCCTTTACAGTGTGGGCACTACAGTAGTGCATTCATGATTAGTGCATAAAAGAAAACGGAGTGTTGGCTAGTCTTCAACAGTGGTGTCCATGCTGAAAAGGTTGAGAACTTATATTTCAAGAAGATCAAGAGGCTACAATCAATATTTTGGGAGCAAATCCTCTTTCCTGTTCTGTTCCCTTTGCACTGCTCAAACTGTGTAAAGAGAGTGGAAACCAGCCACAGGTCCCCCGCTGGTGATTCCCCCAGCCCAGAGAAAACCCCTGTAGGCACACAGCCAGCATAGCTTGCTCCCATGCCTCTCTCCCCTCAGGGGTTTTCTAGGGGTGGGGAAAGGGAGTGGCAGGAATGCTGAGCTCCGGCTACAGCCAGATGGCATAATGGTTCCTTGAGGATCATAGCAACTAAAGCAAATTAGAGCAACCCATTGGCTGCACTAACCTAGGCTGGGGGCAAATGAGGAGCAGAGCCACAACTGCTTCTCCTTCTCAGCTTCTCCTTTTTTCCTCCCCTGAGCGGCCCTAGGTAGCTGTGTAGGGGAACAGAGCCAACATTTGCTGGCACTCTACTAGGCTCAGACAGAGCCAGGCGAGCTCCTATTCTGCTCCCTCTGGGAATCTCACAGCCTGGCAAGGAAACAGGCACTACTAGAACAGCCATGCGACTCTCCTCCCTCACTTACAATGAAGTACACAGCCATCAAAGGGGCTGCTGAGCAGCTATATTAGGGAAAAGGACAGCAACTTCCTGTGTTGCCAACTCACATAATTGTATTGTGAGTCTCACAATATTTGGTGACAGGTTTCAGAGTGGCAGCCCTGTTAGTCTGTATCAGCAAAAACAACGAGGAGTCCTTGTGGCACCTTAGAGACTAACAAATGTATTTGGGCATAAGCTTTTGTGGGCTAAAATCCACTTCATCAGATGCATGGAGTGAAAAATACAGTAAGCAGTATATATATGAAAAGATGGGAGTTGCCTTACCAAGGGGGGAGGGGTCAGTGCTAACAAGGCCAGTTCAATTGAAGTGGAAGTGGCCTATTCTCAACAGTTGATTACTTTTGTAGTCAGTAGCATAGCTAGGGGGAGAGCGGGGCAGCGGCTGCTCCCCCACCGAGCAGAAGTGGCACCTTTTTAATTATTTGGCGCCTTTTAAATTTTTACTCACCTGGCAGCGCTCCGGGTCTTCCTTTTTTATCTCTGCTCCCCCTGGTGGCGGGCCAGGGGGAGCGGAGATAAAAAAAAGGCGCTACCCCCTGGTACCCACTCAGTGGCACTCACTTCAGCAGCACTTCAGCGTCGGGTCCTTCACTTGCTCCGGTCTTCTGCACTGAAGGACCTCCCCCCCGCCACCGCAATGCCGCCGAAGACCGGAGCAAGTGAGGGACCGAACACCGAAGTGCTGCTGAAGACCCGGAGCACCACGGGGTGAATACCAGGCGGTGGCACCTTTTATCATCTCCGCTCCCCGTTTTTTCCACCTGGCTATGCCATTGTTTGTAGTGCTAACAAGGCCAATGCAATCAAGGTGGACGTCACCCATTTCCAACAGTTGACAAGAATGTGAGAGTATCAGCAGAGGGAAAATTACTTTTTGTAGTGACCCATCCACTCCCAGTCTTTATTCAGGCCTAATTTGATGGTGTCCAGTTTGTAAATTAATTCCAGTTCTGCAGTTTCTTGTTGAAGTCTGTTTTTGACCTTTTTTTTGTTGAAGAATTGCCAGTTTTAAGTCTGTTATTGAGAGTCCAGGGCAACGGAAGTGCTCTCCTAGTGGATTTTGAATGTTACAATTCTTGATGTCTGATTTGTGTCCATTTATTCTTTTGCATAGAGACTGTCCGGTTTGGACAATGTGCATGGCAGAGGGGCATTGCTGGCACATGATGGCATAAGTCACATTGGTAGATGTGCAGGTGAACGAGCCCCTGATGGTGTGGCTGATGTGGTCATGTCCTATGATGGTGTCCCTTGAATAGATATGTGGACAGAGTTAGCAACAAGTTTGGTTCCTGGGTTAATGTTTTTGTTGTTTCAGAGTAACAGCCGTGTTAGTCTGTGTTCACAAATTTCCTTTCGTTGGAGGCTGTAGGTGACGGCTAGTGGCGTTCTGTTACTTTCTTTGTTGGGCCTGTCCTGTAGTAGGTGACTTCTGGGTACCCTTCTGGCTCTGTCAATCTATTTCTTCACTTCACAAGGTGGGTACTGTAGTTTTAAGAACGCTTGATGGAGATCCTGTAGGTGTCTGTTTTTGTCTGAGGTATTGGAGCAAATGCAGTTGTATCTTAGAGCTTGGCTATAGACAATGGATCCTGTGATGTGGTCTGGATGAAAGCTGGAGGCATGTAGGTAAGTAATAGTGGTCAGTAGGTTTCTGATATAGGGTAGTGTTTATGTGACCATCGCTTATTTGCACTGTAGTGTCCAGGAAGTGGATCTCTTGGATGGACTGGTCCAGGCTGAGGTTGATGGTGGGGTGGAAATTGTTGAAATCCTGGTGGAATTCCTTACGGGCCTCCTTCCCATGGGTCCAGATGATGAAGATGTCATCAATGTAGCACAAGTAGAGTAGGGGAGCTAGGGGACAAGAGCTGAGGAAGCGTTGTTCTAAGTCAGCCATAAAAATGTTGGCATACTGTGGGGCCATGCGGGTACCCATAGCAGTCCCGCTGACTTGAAGGTATAAATTGTCCCCAAATCTTAAATGGTTGTGGGTGAGGACAAAGACACAAAGTTCAGCCATCAGGTTTGCCGTGACATTATCGAGGATACTGTTCCTGACCACTTGTAGTCCATCTTTGTGTGAAATGTTGGTGTAGAGAGCTTCTACATCCATAGTGGCTAGGATGGTGTTTTCAGGAAGATCACCAATGGATTGTAGTTTCCTCAGGAAGTCAGTGGTGTCTCAAAGTAGCTGGGCGTGCTGGGAGGTTTTTTAACAGCTTGTGGAGTCATATGATTATGTAAGACTCTCCATTTTCAGTTACATTAATAAAAAAGGAGGGGTTAGAATAACCTGACTTGCCCCCTCACCTTTGGCTGTAAGTGGTGTTGCTACTTTGGGGATTTAATTTAAAAATTATTATTAATAAATAATAATATTTCTAAAAAAGGATAAAGCACAAATAGTTCAGAAGGTTCCATATTCTGCCTCTGTTTTGAAGTAGTGTCATAAACTTAAGACATTATCTATTCCTTCTTTCACTCCAAAAGGTCCAGCAGCAGACTGAATGTTGCAAAATATGTAAATTTTCTTTTCATGTATAACCTTTTGCTTGGCTGTATACAGAACACTTGCTTCAATTTTCTTTTCAACAAAAGCCTTCTTCATAAGGAGCACAGCATGTCTTTTCATCTGTATCTGAAGGCACAGGTTTGGAAACAAAAGCATTCAGCCTTTCTTAAAGATATTACCCTTATTCTGGATCACTGAATACTCTTTCCTTCTCTTACAAAAAAGACCTCACAGATTATAGTGTTTTTAACATCATCTTTATTGACTGGCTTCGAACAGCAGTGCCCGTAAGATCTCTCAAATGGAGAGGAAGGTGTGATATATTACAATACTGTTAAGAAAATATTCACCTTCTCTTGCCCTGTCTGTCTATTCCCTTCAGATGTTAGTCTCTCACAAACCCATAATCTGAGCTTCATCTCTCCTTGCCATCAGCTGAAAAGGAAACAGGGGTTCAAGAATCCACTCTCCTCTCATTTAGGGCAGGGAGACCTTTTCTGTAGTAATTACCTGAAAGGATAAAGAAGATTACAGACTCCAGCATGAAGGACAGTGTGGGAACTATCCCAAAACAACCTTTAATAGTTTCTCTTTTCAATAGAGATGGTTGGAAAATGGCAAGGAATTTTTTTTCAGATTTGTTTGGTTTTTTAAACAATGTTCACAGACATTTTCTGAGTTGTTGATGAAGGAACAAATGTTTTTCCAACAGAAAAAATGAAAATTTCACCATGAATAAATGTTTTCTACAAACATGCCCATTTTTCACCAAAAAAAACTGTATGCAAAAAAATTTCCACCAGCTCTATATTTTAACCTAGTATACAAATGTTCCTGGAACACACAGAAGTCGTGCAGGGAGGCAAAGGATGATTTGTCTCTCTTCCCGCTCCTCCCTCCCACCTTTTCCCCCGTTTGTCAAGAGAAAGGCTGATTTAGGAATTTAAACAAGACTTGTTTACTGAAGGTAAACCAGAAAATAGTGTGCTTTTCATTATAGAGGAGTTCAATACAGATTAGACTGTCACAAGCTGAGCCAACGGCATTTTGTATTCCCCTTTCATTTTTTCTGTTTGTGGATGGTATCTAGGTCAGAGTTGAAGCACATTGATAGGGCAGGATAAGGCATCTCCTCTGCAGTGTAAGGAATCTCCTTTGCTGCTGCCCATCATGTAGCTGTAGTGTGGACAAAGAGGCTTCATATTCAGAGGCTCTCAATCTAGGACCTTTCATAAGCAATAATGGCATTTTAATAAATTACAAAAATAAATAAATACATTTAAACATTATTGTGTTTTATTTACCTCCTATCCTATGCATTCTGTCACTAACATTCCAAAACAGCCAAGTTAAAACTTTACTGCACCGGTGTATTAAGAAGCTATGAAAGCATTCAAAAGAATGCCATTCTTCCACTCTCTCATTATCTCCAGAGTCTGTCCTAAGTATGCCCACTTCCCAATTCCTCTCAATACCCAAATTAGAGTAATTATACATTTTGGATCTAATTCACCACTGAAGTAAGTGGATGCAAATCCAATGATTTTAGTGGAATTGCTCTTGCTTATGCCAACAGTGGCTTTTCCCCTTGTCTTAATATAGATTTCTTCCTGCACAACTTTCAATATATAGAACAGAGTAGACTCAGTATTGTTACCAATAAAAAGAAAGACATCATCTAACAGACTGCAGCCTATTAAATTTCTCAAGAGTGCTCTGGTTCATAACCCTTTTCTTTCTCACAGAAGGAATGTAGGATAAGCAAATCCAGTCAAATGGTAGCAAAGTGGTGTAACTGAATTTGCTGTGGAGATTGGGTACTGTGTGTACAGAAGATTAAGCAAAAATGTACTGAACCACTAAAATAACAGGAGCCAGCAAAGTGTCTATAAACAGCAGGTATATAATGTGAAGTTCAACATGCACCAAAACACAGTTTGGAGTCAGCTTAGATCATTATGAATGGTTACCAGAAATAGGAAACCTGATCTGTCTGACAGGCATTGTGTGTTCGGAATAGGCTTGCAAAGGATTCATAATACAGGGAAAACATGTATTCTCCTCAACTCTTCTGTCCAACCCTCAGACAGAAGGACTGTTTAATCAACACTTGCTGTTGTGATTTTCTTTAAAGTGTAAACAAAGGAAGTCTTGTATTCTACCTGTCATGAGCACTAGAGCCATATTTATCAGCAAGAGGGTTCTGAACAGTCATTAAACAATACCTTCAATTTCACTGGTTTGTACTCCCTCAGCCACAATAAGGCATTTGGATTATTTTAAAAATACACAGCAGTTTCCTCCTATACAGAATGAAACAGTAGAGCAAATATTGTCATACAAATCCAGAATGTACATTACACTTATAATTATTGTTTCTATTGTGCTAGTGCCTAAGAACACATCAGGAATTAGGGCACTGTACAAACAGGCAACACAAAGATAGACCCTGCCCAAGAGAATTCAAAAGCTAGGATCTACACAATACAAAAGTGAATAAACCAACAAACGAGAGAGGGGGATGAAAGAAAGAAAGGAAGAATAGCAGATTATGTCCATTATTTTGATCACATATACAAAATTTATGCAACAGACTTTTTTCTTATAAATGATTAGCCATAGATAATATATTTTCCTATAAGAATATACAAAAAGGCACCTAAGTCCTGATATACATGCAGTTTTTGTACTAGTATAACTATTTTGGTTAGGGGTGTGACTTTTTTTAAAAAAACTAAAACAGTTATTCGGGCACAACCCCTAGTGTGCACACCTTTATAACAGTATAAAGGTGCTTAAATCTGGTTCACAATGAATTATAACAGGAAAAGTAAACTTGAAAACAAAAAAGATGTAAAAGGAAGGATGCAAAGGACCTGATTCTCTTCCTACCCACTAAAGTCAATGAGAGTTACACTGGTTTAACATCATTGTAAGCAAGATCAGAATCAGGCCCAAAAGACGTGGGGCCAAACTTTCAAAGGAATTTATGTGCCTAAATAGTTAGTTGCCTAGTGGGAGTCTCAAAAACACCTAAGTGACTAAACTAAAAATCCAGCGCAGGCCCCGAATTCTCAGTTACAAAGTGAATGTGAATGGACAAATATAGTTTACACCCAATTTAAGGCCCTTTTACAGTGCCAGAAGACGGCTTCAGTGCAGTGGTCCCTAAACTGGGGGGCGTGGAGGAACATTCGGTTGGGGAATGGGGAAGGAGTACCACTCATCCATGCTCTGCCTACAGCTCCTGCCCTCAACTCCACTCCTGGCTGCGGCCCCAGCCACAGCTACGGCCTCGGCCCCCGGCTCCAACCACGGCTCCCAGCCGCAACCACAGCTCCGTTCCTGGCCTTGGCCCCCTGATCCCAGCCCCAACCACGGTCCCACTCCCAGCCTCACCCATGACCCTGCTTCCGGCCTCAGCCCCCAGGAGCCCAGGCAGATTCCATTACTGGAAGGGGGGAGCGGGTGACAGAAACAGTTTGGGGACCACTGCTTTAATCTAAATGAGAATCAGCCCCATAAATTAATAGCATGAAGCAACTCGGCATTGTTTTTTATCCAACAATAGAAACAAAAGATCAAGGATTAGATATTGAATAGTGTCTGTGATTTAAAAAAAGAGAAATCAAATCAAATAACTAAATGCAAGTGAAGGTGAATTAAAGTTTTAAGGAACAGCTGCTGTTGCTGATACAAAGAAATGTCTGCCTCTAAGCTATAATACTTTACATAGGAACTAATTAAAAGCTATTTTCAAAAGGAGGATTTGACAATCACAAAGCCATTTGTTACATTTATAAAATGCTACTGAGTTTAAAATTGTCACAGCATTCTAACGCTTGTGAACTGTGGGTTATAGACTCAGATACCATTAATGGGAGGCGGAAAAAAAGACTCAGGATCATTAAGATATAGGGGGAAATATACTTTTTTAAATTTTAGGTGTCATAGAAAATGAAATCATATAGATTACAAAGATTTCCATACAACATTATGAATGTAATTTCCAGCTAAAGCAACACAAAACAGACACAAACAAAAACAAAAACAAAACAAGCCTTTGTCCAGGCTAAACAAAATCTTTTCACAGTTATAGCTCTCTTTCTAAAACCAACCTTCTCCTAGGGAACTAAATCAACCTGGGCTACAAAATCCCCTGAGTAGGTTGAACTTCCAGACTTAACTAAGTCTCTCATAACTAGAGCAAGCCTCTACCCAAAGCTCTTGTACTACCTACAACAAGCTTCTGCAGTGTTGTCAGTTCTCACAATTTTATACAAGTGTCATGCTTTTGGTGTTTCACAAAGTTATAACCAACTAAAAATGGTGTCCTATAATGGGAAACATCAGGCAACCTTAATTATAGGTGGTGCTACCATTTCCCAAGCAAATCAGCAGGTTACTAATTTGAAATGTTGATAAATTAGAGGGTTATCTTTCTCTTCTTCCTTTCCTGTCAGCTCTCTCTTCTCTCTTTTCAGTCTGTACATCTATACATAATGCTATTATTCATCATTGTATGCTCTAAATACAGCATACACTGTGGTAAAGCTCAGACTCTGTAGCCTTAAAATATTGTAGAAGTGATATCAAGAACCACCATTATATATCTCCAAGATGCAGTACTTCCAGCTCCAAGTAGTCAAAAATCATGAGACAGGCCCCCAAATCACAAGATTTTTTTAAAAATAATACACGTATTAGCCTTTTAGTGTTTGAGTCCTTGGGATTCACATTTACAAGCTTTTCTCCACAATCCTGAGGGCTACAAGTTTACTTTTTTTTAAATGAAAGCTAAGGTTATCACATAATCACGATTCCTGCAGCTGAGGCTTTAGAAAACACCAAAAATTTTGTAACACTCAATAAAAATCACACAAGTGAGCCACACTGAGATGTTGTCTTCTATGCTTTTAGGAGAGGAAGCTCTAAAAGGAGGTCAGTGAGTAGACTGGCTACCGGTTAAACTAGTAGGAGGGTAGGAAACAGCTTGAAATTTATTGTATACAAGCTATGTTTACTGTAGCCTTCAACTCAGAGCAATATCTAAAGAAGGGAATTTATGATCTTTTGCATCAGATACCTCACCAGAATTCAGCAAGAAGAAAAACAGCTTGGAGAAAGGCTGAGGACTGAGTAATTCCAGGAAAGTTCACATTTCCAAAGGCACATGCATCTACATGTAAGTAATGGATTCTGGAAAAGTCAGTTCTGTCATGTGTAATTATTTAGCGTTACAGTAAAGTCCCTGTATTTGGCTTATTTGATTCATTTTGGTATTTCCTATACATATGTTGCCTGTTCCTTTGTTATGCTTTTTTGGTTTTTTACTCAGAGTGCTGTTTGTTAAATAAAGAGGATAAATAGCCTGTTCAGATGTTCCCTAAAGACACGCTACGTTGGAAAGACAAGCACAGAAGAGTAATCAAGGAATTCCACTCTCTTTGGAGAGATTACTACAGAATGGTGGTTGTGCATAAATAGAAATCCTCCAAAAACTTACTGGTTGCAACCAAAACTAAATTTCCCAGAGACTTCAATGACATATATAAGAATGACTTCACCCAGCCTTTGGGTGGAACATGGCAGCTATTAAACAGTACACAGTACCAGGTAACAGCGCAGAACAAAAATAAAGGTTATAGATGACGGACATTGTAGATAAACTAACTAGGACACTGGGGTTAAAGTTCTTGCTCTTATGAAAGTAGCAAGAACCTTTAATAACCACAGCGGGTTGGGTGCTCAGTTTTACATTACATCCAGTGCCCCTTCCAACATTCTGGAACTGTGATTTAGTACTGACCTGAAGGGAAGAAAGTGCCAGCTACTGAATCACCATACTCAGCAGCCCCTAGATTTTCCCTTCGTGCTCTCCCATGCAAGCAATGGCCAGTGTCTACCCTGCATTATGTGCTTATTAGACCCATGAGAATTCAGCCCAACAAGACCTTTCCTTTCCAGCACGTCTCTACTGTACTTCCTCTCTCATATTACCATAAAGACAAAGCGTGCTGAAGAGAAATGCTCTTAGTTCAGGGTCAACAACAGACAATGGATCAGGCACAGGCCTGTGGAGAGCGTGCCTCAATACAGACTGAGCACGTGGGTATGTACACACACACCCCTTCCCAAACAAGATAGGATGAAAGGAGCGATGAGAGGAGAGACCAAAGCAACAACAGGAGACTTGAACAACTTTTCACCTGCTGACTCAGTCTGTTGAAGAAGATGAACTGAAATACTTCCCAAAGGTCAATGAGTTCTGATCCACAAAATACTTGTATCTGGGTCCATATGATAAAACAATGGTTTAACCTCCAGTGGATTGGATACACCTTTGGATATATATTCAAAAGGTCAGAGGGTTATCTGAAACTTTTTGAGCCTCCCGCCGTGCGCGTGCACACACACACACACGCTCTAACCTTGTGACACTCCAACAGGCCTTAGCTTCCTCCCTCTCAACCCACAACACCCACTCCCAATTCCTATCATTAGGCTTGGCCCTTGAAATTACTTATACCTGGGGCCATTCTCTTCAGCATTACATATTCCAGGACATATCTGAGTTCAGCAAGGCTGGGGCCCAGCAGAAAGTCAGGAAATGTATAGGTGGGGATCTTCAGAAGTGGGTGGGGAGGCTGAAAGATAGTAAGAATGGCCCTCTGGTTAAGGTATTGGAATGGCACTCAGAAAATCTGGGTCCAATTCCTGGCTCTGACACTCACTTCCTTTAGCAAGTCTGTAAATGTGTTCAAACAGAACTCAAGTATTTTGTTTAACCTCAAAGTACATACGAGCCCATTTGACTTTAAAACAGGCATAAGAAGATTTGTTACTCACTAGGATTGATCTTCAAGTCTATTGTGGGCCTGATTTCACAAATTTGCTCTTTGATCAATATGCCATATGTCAAAATCTCTGTTGCCATGACACTGTCACATCCAACTGCTTTTTCCACATTTCACAGTGCAAAAGGCTCCATCCATTTCTTCAAAGGTAATCTCACAAGTTCTTCAATAGTTTGCTGGACAGAGATTTTAGATAAAAGGATACTTATATGTTCAGAAACTCCCCAGTAAGATCTGTTCAGCGATAACATATTCAAATCTACTTATAAAACAGACTTACATTTTGAGGCACTTTAGTTTATTGAGTCATCTTATTAGCCAGTTCACACTTACTACATTAGAAAAGTTTTCCAACAGCTCTCCAGCTATCTTGTTCTTGCTTGACCATTACTCACTGGGCAAAATCTTAACACAGTAATATAAATGAGTAACTAAGGGACTAGACACTCTGAGTGCCTCTTCACTCTTCTTTTGAAATGGGAAGAGGGAAATGTCTCTCTTTCTTGAATTCACCCAAGAGGTAGGGTGTTCAGCTCCTGGGAACACCTGCATAAAAACATAGCTAACTGTGCCTCTGCATTGGGTCTTGTTATGGTTATCATATTTCAGGTTCCCAAAAAGCGGACACTGCTGGGACAATTGTCGGGGAGGAGAGCTTGGGGAGGGGTACAATTCAGGGTGCATCCACTGGAGGTGGGGGCAGTGTGACTCCCTGTCACAGTGGCAGGGCACACCAACAGCCATCAGTCAGAACCTTCCTCCAGGACTCCCTCCCCCAGGGCTGAGAGTCAAGGCCTGTGTGGGTGGGATCCAGCAGCTGGAGGGAAATGAACTAATCAGCTGTGGATGCAGGGGAGGGACTAGTCGGGAAGCGGACCAATCAGGGCTCTTTCTGAGCTACAGCATCTGCTCTACAAAAATCCAGGACATTTCCTGTTATTTGAAAAATTCACCAGGAGAGAGGACAAAGGCTCAAAAAAGAGGTAATGTCCAGGAAAACCAGGATGTATGGTAACCTGAATCCCCCTGCCCAGTCCCTTTTGGCTTTTTGCCAACTGCTGCCCCAAGACCCACACCACAGAAGTAATAGTTTTATGCTGACCTTTTTAGCATTACACTACCCCAAAGTCCTCTTAGGATGGGGAGACGGGACATTACTGGAGAGAACTGATGTACTCCAACTCATTGATTCTGGTCTGCCCTTTCTTCCATAGGAGCCCAAACTCCCCCAACCACTGTGGAGGGGCTTCGGTGGGTGGGACAGTGGTGTTAGAAATAACATGATGGATGCAGCATACCCCTCCTTCCATGCCTCCTCCTGCCTAGATGTACTGATATTTTAATCCTTTTGCAGAGATGGAAGGGACAGTAGTTGGGCATGACCACCATTCCAGAGCTTCATTATTATAATTAATCGTTATTAGAGTAGCACCCAAAACATGCTAGATGTACAAATAGGTAAGTATACTGAAGAGCTTACAAACTAAGCCGGGGTGGCCAACCTGTGGCTCCGGAGCCACTTGCAGCTCTTCAGAAGTTAATATGCGGCTCCTTGTATAGGCACTGACTGTGGGGCTAGAGCTACAGGCACCAACTTTCCAATGTGCAAGGGGGGTGCTCACTGCTCAGCCCCTGGCTCTGCCACAGGCCCTGCCCTCACTCCACCCATTCCCGCCCCCTCCCCTGAGCCTACTATACCCTCGCGCCTCCCCCTCAGAGCTTCGTGCATGCCAAGAAACAGCTGATCGGGAGGTGCGGGGAGGGAGGAGGAAGTGCTGATCAGCAGGGCTGACGGTGGGTGGGAGGCGCTGTAAGTAGGGTGGGGGAGCTGATGGGGGGGCTGCTGATGTATTACTGTGGCTCTTTGGCAATGTACATTGGTAAATTCTGGCTCCTTCTCAGGCTCAAGCTGGCCACCCCTGAACTAAGCAATCTATACCTGTTCTAAGATCTATCTTATGAATAAGATTTTCAAAAACGAGTGCCGAATGTGAGGCTCCTAAATCCACATTTAAGGTCCTAAATAAGTGACCTGATTTTCAAAAGTGCTGAGCACCTTACATCTCCTATTGACGTCAGTGCTCATGACGTCAGCCTATGTCGAACTGATGCAAAACGCAATATTGCAATTCATTACGACAAACCAAAATGTTTAAGTTAAGGTTAACCCAACCGAAAACAAAATGTTTTGTTTCAGTTTTCCCGATAGAAATAAAGTCAGTAAATTTGATTTTGTAGAAATTGTTTTTTCTGTGAAAAACACAATAGGAAATACAAAGTTCATTAAAAACAACTTCTGTTGAAATGCTTCACAATGCAGCGCTGAGATTGTGAATTAAACTGACTAACCAAGTATGAAACTGAGCCTCCCGCTTTTCCTTGTCTAAAATGAGAGCAATGCAAAAAGTAAACAGCATCAATAGCAAAAAGTAAATGGGATCTTTAATATTCTTTCAGTTCTAATAGTCTGTAACAAGGTGATGATAGCACAGATAGGGAAATGATTTTGTTTACAATATATGTACCTGATTCTGATCACATTGGGTATGTCTACACTGCATTGTAAATCTGGTCTCAGTCACAGGTTTGAGCCCACATCCCCTACCCTCCAGACACAAATCCGTCTAACTTGGGTCAGGAAGCACTCAGGATCCACGTCCTAGGATCCATCTGAAGGGGTGGGTCTGAGACCAAGTCCCAGTGAGACTCGGGTCTGAGCCCTGTCATTTTGCAGTGTGGATGCAGCTCAAGCTGCAGATCCAAGTCCCAAGACCTGCATAGTGCAGTAGGGACACGTTACCATGGTTGAGACACCTAGGTCCAGCAATTGTAAACTCAGGTTTATCACACCGTGTGGATGCTCAAGAAAGGCCACAAGCATGGGGCCCACAGACCCAGGTTTACAATGCAGAATACACATACACATTTAGACCAATATAAATGAGCAGTAACTGCATTGAAATCAGTAGTTACAGGAACGTAAATTGGAATAAGTGAGATCAGAACCTAGCTCAATGGATTTTTAACTTGACAGACTCCCTTTTGGCTTAATCCTGCCAGATGCTAAGCATGCTGGCCCCAATCCAGTGAAGCACATAAGACATGTTTAAGCACATTAGCAGTCGCATTGAAATTTATTACAAGTTACTCACAGATGCTACAGATTTCTGACCGCCAAATGCCTGTATTGCATGCAGAGATATAAAAGACCCTCCTTTGCCATTGCTAAGAGATTCATGCAGCAAAAGAATTCCTCCTTGAGATCTTTTAGTTCTTATTTTCCAGGTGTACTCTGAGGATAGTAGAGTACTGGGACATTCATTATCAAACTGTACAACCCAGCCAGAAGCCTCTTGCTGATTTTACCCACCCATCTGAAACTTCATAAACAGGAAGACAGATTACTTTCTTGTTTCTGGCTTATAAACAAAGAGTCATTCATCACCTTCAGCTAAAAACACTCTTCCTGCCTTTTCTCTGTATTACACTAAAAACAACGGTATCAAATTCAACATGTCATGATCTTGGAATAGTATTTAGCTAAACAAGTGTTTTAAAATTTCTCTCAACATTATCAACATCTCACAGGATGGATTACTTGCCATATGTGCATGCACACACATACACAGTAGGAGATAAAGACTATGATTTCACAAGGATCAGAAGAAAGGAAGGAAAAGATAATAGGAGTCATTATGCATTAAACATAAACAGACTTCTCTTCAAAAAACAGACAGGCATGTCAAATTTTGCCACTTCTTTTCCATGACAATATGTATTACTAATTCAAAAAAACCCATCTTTCATTGAGATTTTAGTTGCCATTCCTAAAAGAGAACTATCAACGTTCACATTTAACAAGAGGAATTTTCTATTCCGCCCTGTCACCATAGCCCATCTTTTCCTCTCTATTCTGTCTTCTGTATTCAGTTCCTTTTACCCCCACACCTCCAATTCTACCATTTCTCTTTTTCTTTTCTCCTTTTTGATTACTGATTTTAAATCCACTTGCTATTGTGACCACTGCTACCCATTGGTCTCTGCCCATGCCAAGCTGTGCTGTACTGGCCCTTCCTGACTTACAAACAGGAAGGAAGTATTCTCCCCCCAAAAGCACCATTTGAGCACAGTAAACTTAAGTCTAGCTGGAGCAGAAGTTAAAACAATGCCTGGTTGACAGTCAACAGGAATTTTTTTTAAAGATGAGTGATCACGTATTAGCCAACATTCTGCCAAAATTCAAAATTTGTTTTGAAAAGTGGAGTAATATCACCCTCCTGACCAGGTATAGGAGTATGCTCCACACTTCAGAAAATTATGTAGTCTCTCCTTCAATACTGCAATAAAAACCAATAGCATTTAGTAACCTTCTGCATTAGTAGCTCTGTCTTTTGGATACTACTATGGGTTATCCACGTCTATGCAACAATGTGGAATGATCTAGAGCAGTGTTTCTCAACGACTGGTCCATGGACAGGCACCAGTCCCTGAGATCAAAAAGGTTGAGAAACATAGGTCTAAAGTGTGACTTTTGGATCCCAATGCCCAGAGGGTTTAGCAGCACCAAAAAGACAGGATGTGAAGGCAGCAGCAGGAACATAAGTACAAGTAAACTATATTTAGGCTGCTGCCTTGCCTTAAACTATTAAATGAATTGTATACTGGATGAAGTACAAAATACGCCATCAGTATTAAGCCTTTGTATCTGGTCCAAAAGGGGAAATCATTTGCAAATATTTGAAACATGCACTGGTAAACATAGTATGCCAAACCCTGACCAGATGTTGGTGCATGATTACTCACTTTGGAAGATATTGTACTTGAATGTAGCTAATAATATGCCTTACCATTAAAAAAAGGGAGAGAAGAAAATGAAGAAAACACCCTTATGGGGAAAAAGGTCTCAAATAAAATATTTGAGAACGGGACCAGGAAAGTAAAGTTACTGGTAGCTTCTCATCTTTCTAGCAGCTGTTAGTGATTACTACCTCGTTTTTATTTCTGATGCAAATCTAATATTGTCCTGGCAACAGAAATTTCACAAAGTGATGTGAGTTGTAGTTTTCATCATTTTCACTAAATTCTGCCATCCAGGTATTTCCTGAATGATATGGTCCCTTTAAGAGCTGAAGATTTTCCTCTAACTTCATGTGACTGCATTTCATAATTGCTGTTAATTCACCAGTTAGTAGTTTTATTAGAGTTAGCAATTTTTAATAGGCTAAACGAAATAAAGTTTATGATTAGATGTCACATCTTGGTATTTTAAATGTATTTAATTTTTTTTTTACTCAGTCAAATATATGTGACTTTTTAAATCTCAAAACTACAGAAATCCAAAAAATAAAGACTTAATAAAAATACTATCTGTTTATATTTTTCCTGACTGTTCTAGGAAATCACTGCTCATTAAAACCACCAAACAGCTGACAATATTGTTACTCAAACCTCAGGTTGATGAAGAGGTAACTTCATTTAAAAGTTAATGGGTTTGTCTTGCTGTCAGACTGGTTTCATTAATTCAGTTAAGTGCACCTAGGGAAAAAGAAAGTGTCTCAAAGTATTCATTCATTACATGGTTATTCATTGGAGGATTCAAAATTGCTTGTCTCATCTGTAAAGATACTGAAGAAATTAGTAATCTATTTCAAATATGTGACAGTAATTTTGAAGAGTGGTTAATTTATGGCAAGGTTTGTGAAATCCTTTGTTCCTTTTACTCCTTCCTAACTGGATGACAAAAATGTGGAAAGGGCTGATTACATATCCAACTACTTGTATTCTATGAACTCTGATTTCTCACTATTATTTTAAATCAATGTTGTAAAACTTCCCAACAAAATAGATTTTTTTCTTACCATGTTGTTTTAAATAGATCAATTTAAACTTCGGTCTTTAAATGTTTTCTCTACTATTGTTATAAATACAAGTACTATTTAAGTGAGATTGGAAAAATAGAGGGAGATTTTTTCTTCAGTTTATTTACATTGCATATTTGACAACATTTTGTGTATGGTCATTTTCCCCTGTTGTTTGTGTGCGTCTTTCACACAGCAACAGGCAATTGATACTTTTCATATGTTTGGTGTTTTGGGATTGGGAGCGGGGAAGGGAAGTAAAACCACAAAGATTCCAAGAACGACTTACAGACAGACAGGTGCAGTACTTTTAAGCTAGTTTTTTTGTTGTTGTTAACTGGATCAAAAGTAAATTTCAAGTTGAGGTCTCTTTAACTTGGGTTTTCTTTTTTGTTAATCAATTCTTTACAAAATATTATTATTATGAATTTCTAAAGGATTTCTCTATCCAGAACAGGCCTTTTAATACTATACCAGATAGGGTACAGGAAACAACAAGCAGACTAATTTTCATGTTGAGCACTGACATAAAATTACAATTCTGTAGCTCTGAGACAGAAATTACACTTTCCAGAATTATCACAGGTGGAAAATCTTTGTGGTTTAGTGTTAACAGAATTTGCAGGACATTTTTTAAAAGCATACTTCCATAACTAAGTGAATTTCTTATCACAAAAATGATATTTTGGATTTTCTAGGGTTGAGAAATACAGCAAAATCACTATCAGCAACAGAGTCCCTGCTTTCCATTTCCATATACCACACTAACACTAATTTGAGTTTTAAAACCAAGTTTCTTTATCAGGCTTATTACAACAAATGAGGGCTCTGTACGCAGTTTTATTCCCAACTTCCATACATATCCATTATGCATTTGCCTCAAGAAAGATAGACCTTTTGTAAATAGTCCAGTGAAGTCAATGGAGCTATGCTAATTTATGCCAACAAAAAAATCTAACCAAAAGTTTCAGTATTCTGTAGTATTTTGAAAATGTCAAATATCTGTAAAATTCAAGTTTAGTTAGAAAAATAATGTTAATCTCTACAAGATGACTGAAAATAACCCCAGAAAATATTAAGAGAGTTGGTGTCACAGCTAACTGACGGCTGCTGGATATTAATTTAAATCATATAGTCAAAACTTTCCAATGTGTCATTGCTTTCAGCAAATGCATAATTTTCTGAGACCTGGAAAATATCTTCATTAAAATAATTTAATTCGGTTGGCTACAGCTAAGCACCTAAATAAGTGGTCTGATTTTTAAAGGTTCTGAGAGCTATTTTAAAAATTTGGACCTCATTTTATTTGCTTCTCAGTGGGAGATTATTATGGCACAGGAAAATATGCAACAGATTTGCTCATGTTTTAATTTACAAAATAGCCAAGTGCCTTCATAGGGAGTTCTGTGTAAATTAAACAGGATTTGGCCGATAATGTAACTTGTAAACATAAGGTGAAATTCACTCCTGTATAGAGGACTACACAAGGTCCAGGCACCACAAGTCCCATAAGGTTTCAGTGGTACATAGGCCAGAGTATCAGTGGTTTGATGGTTATATCTGATTACAGAGCTGTTGTCTGATGTGCGCGTACTCAGGATATACAACTGTCAAGCAAGAATTAGAATACCTGTCCTGTACACAACTTTCATAACTGCACCTCTGGTGTTGGCCTATTATCCTATATATGTTAATTAAATAGGGCAGGGGTTCTCAAACTTCATTGACAACAAAAATTATACATGACCCCGGGAGGGGAGACTGAAGTCTGAGCCCTGTGGGGGGGGGTGGGGGGCAAAGCCAAAACCCAAGCCGGGGAGGGGTAAAGACAAAGGGCTTCAGCCCCTTGCAGGGCGCCTCAAACCTGAGCCCTGTCACGGCTTCAGCTTTGGCCCCGGTCCCCAGCAAGTCTAACGCCAGTCCTGGCGACCCCATTAAAAAGGTCTTACAACCCACTTTGGGGTCCCAACCCACAGTTTGAGAACCGCTGAAATAGGGCTTAAGTGGAACACTTGTCTTGGGCTAGCCTAGTACATAGGGATGAATTTCACACACACCGAATATTTTAAAAGTGTACTTCCTGTTAGCCTCATAGACTTAAACCGGTTATTTATTATAACACTGAGATTCCTGTGCTTTAGAGAAGTAGCTAATGTTTTCCTAAGATAGTAATCCTTATTACAAGGAAGACAGAAATACAAAACAGGACTGGGCTGTTTCAAAATAGTTTGATGTTATTCTGAACAAATAAACCTGTTTTCTTCTGCAGAACTTCCATTCCATTTCCAAGAAAAATAAATACAGAAGAATTTCTGAGATTCTTGATATCTTATATTACAAGATACCAGCTCTTTCTGAAATCTAATGATTGATCTGTACTACCAAGTACACTCTAAATCAGCATTTTATAAGAAGCTACATAGTCATAGCCTCTGATTCCTAAACCAGCAATAACAACTAAATGTACCATGGCAAAACCAGCTTTGCAATAAGTAAAGCTGCGCACAGGGAAAATGACTAATTCTTAACAGAAGAATCATATATTATTAATATGTAATGTTTGGCAACATCTCCATAAATGATCAAAACATTGATGATATGTTTTGTGACATTATTTCAAACAGGCTTAGCCCATTTGTTAAACTCTCTCTACCATAAAACCTGCTTAAATTACTGTTTACATGTGTGGAGACAAAGCAAAACAACAGTATTGGGAAACCGGCTATTTCCTTTTGATTAACAACCAATTTCTAACTTATTAATAGTACAAGGTTTTTAATCACCCGTTTCGTAATTCATCTGTTTAATTCTAAGAAGGAAGAATGAGTTCTTCTATGTGACAGTAGAGATCCTGCCTCTATCTTAGCAGTTTAATATACGAATGGCGCTATATACATAGATATATGTGCCATATTCACAAAGCTTGCCCTTTAAATAACTTGTATTGGATTAAGAATACATTGCTTTATGGTCTCACTATATTTATTCTCTGAACTGCATCTCTAGGCACAACGTATGACAACAAAATCAAAATGTGAGCAAAATGTATAAGGCTGGTTCCATTCCATGCCTTCTCCTGGTTATTTTGCCTGTTTGTACATGAAATAGTGGTCCTTAAAGCTAGACAGCCAACCTTTTCATTTTCACATGACTGAACTCTTTTTAAAAATGAAGATGCAAGAAGAGAATAAACAACATTACAACACTTTCAAATTGAGTGTGATCCAGTGGATAGGGGCATGGGAATGGAAGTTGGAGAGTCGGGGTTCTGTTCCCGACTCTGCCATTAACCAACTTTGTGATCTTGGCCAAGCCACTTCACCTTTCTGTGATTCTGTTTCCGCACCTGTAAAATGGGATAACGATACTTTCCTTTCTTTGTTAAGCACTTTGAGGTCTAAACGTGGAAAGTGCTAAATATTATTAAATTGGATTTCAGAACTGTACTCTCGTTAACCTCTGCTAATTTTGTTAGTCTGTAGTACAATCTCAAATCCAGTCCTGTAGTAAAACAACATTTATTAATACACCCCTCAGTTGTCATGATTATTATCCTGTATTGCTAACAGTCCTTGTCATTTATAGTAAACCTGCAGCCTGTACAGAAGTAATGGTATAGCTTGAAGCAATAGGTAAGAACATAAGAATGGCCATACTGGGTTAGATCAATGGTCCACCTAGCTCAGTATCCTGTCCTTCAACAACGGCCAGTGCCAGATGCTTCAGAGGGAAGGAACAGAAGAGGGCAGTTATCAAGTGATCCATCCCCTGTCGTCCAGTCCTAGCTTCTGGTAGTCAAAGGTTTAAGGACATCCAGAGCATGGGGATGTGTCTCTGACCATCTTGGCAAATAGCTGTTGATTGCGCTATCCTTCATGAACTTATCTAGGTAATTCCTTTTTGAATCCAGTTATCCTTTTGGCCTTCACAAGGTAACAAGTTCCAAACACTGACTCTGCTTTGTGTGAAGAAGAACTTTCTTCTGTTTGTTTTAAACCTGCTGCCTATTAATTTAATTTGGTGACCCCTGGTTCTTGTCTTATGAAAAGGAGTAAATAACACTTCCTTATTCACTTTTTCTCCACACCACTCATGATTTTATAGACCTCTATGATAGCCTCCTTAGTCTTATCTTTTTTTTGTCTAAAATGAACAGTCCCAATCTCTATAATCTCTCCTCATATGGAATTTGTTCCATACCCTTACTCATTTTTGTTACCCTTTTCTATACCTCTTCCAATTCTAATATATCTTTTTTTGAGACGGGGTGAACAGAACTGCACACGCTATTCAAGGTGTGGGCATACCATGGATATATATAATGGCATTATGATATTTTCTGTCTTATCCATCCCTTTCCTAATGGTTCCTAACATTCTGTTAGCTTTTTTGACAGCCACTGCACATTGAGTAGACGTTTTCAGAGAACTGTCCAAAATGACTCCAAGATCTCTTTCTTGACTGGTAACGGCTAATTTAGACCCCATCATTTTGTTCATAAAGTTGGACCTTTCCTCTTATCCCATGACTGCTTACTTTGCATAAGAGCCTTTGATGTGGGGACCTTGTCAAAGGCTTTCTGAAAGTCCAAATACGCTACATCAGCTGGATCACCCTTGTCCACATGCTTGTTGACATCCCCAAAGAATTCTAATATAGCTGATAGAAACTACAGTAAAGAACGGAATTATCAATTTTTCTAGTACTGAAGTTAGGCTTACTGGTCTGTAATTGCCAAGATTGTTTCTGTAGCCTTTTTTAAAAATTGGCGTTACATTAGCTATCCTCCAATCATCTGATACAGAGGCTGACTGAAGCAGTGGGTTACATACCACAGTTAGTAGTTCTAAGATTTCATATTTAACCTCTATTCATACTTCAATCTGGAAAAGTTCATCAGGTGTGGAAATGTCTTGGAAAGCTTACATTTATCCTTTGAGGTATTTTCAAAAATATATGTAACCCTTCTGCCCGTCAGAGTTGGCAGCAACAAGGGCCAGGTTCAATATCTAGGGGATCCATTCCAATAACACAATGCAAACCGGCTCGAGCTCCCACCCAGTGACCTGGGACAAATATATACCACCCCCGCTGGGCGCCTCCAAGAGGCAATACTTCCCCTCTCGTAAGCACATAGTCTGAATGTAGCAAAAAGCCTTTTAATAACAGAGAGAAACAATGTGGCATTATGTTGGGGAAACACCACCAACAGGATTCATAACACAACCCAGGAGCAAAAAAAACCCACCCCAAGCAAATTGGGGCATGCCCCTTTCCCTTTGGTTCTTGAGTCCAGCAACCCCAAATCACCCAAAGTCCCAAAAGTCCAATGACCCAAAAGTCTCTGTCCCTGGTCAGGGCAGCCCCAGAGTTCAAAAGTTTATCTGCGGAGCTTTACCTCCCAACCTGGGTGGAGATGGGACGGGGGTAAGAGGCACCTTACATGATCTGAAGCTGACCGCCTCACAGCTCCATAGGCCTTCGCTTCGCTCCGCTCTGCCAGCAGCCCCATGAACTCCTTCGCTCAGCTCCGCAGCCCACAAGGCATTCCAGCCCTCCCGCAAACTGCTCCACAATATATTTTCAGGCTCCCCCACTACTTAACACAACACTCAGTGATTTCAGCTCTTAGTCAGTTCAGCTCTTTGGTGAATTCAGCTTGTAGTAGGGGAGCCTCAGTGCTGGTACACCATTAGCCCAAAGTGAGCTCAGCAGCCTGTAACTAGACTCCTAATGGAATCAAAATTAGCTCTGATATTCCACAGTGGAGAGAGGAGGAAGTGCAATTAGCATGTAAGGCCCTCACCAAGGGGCTCATGCCACCAAGTATTAATACTTGTCCCCAGCCTCTCTCAATTCACAGAGTTTTAAAACCCATGACCCTTGCCTAGCAAGTGTTACTTAGTTGATGGTGAGTCCCTCCATCATAACAAAAGGCCAAGTACAGTTCCAAGCACAGTTCCCATAATCAGGGTAATAACAATTTATTCTTCCTGCCCCAATAACAGAGACACTGGGGATCCCACAGCAGCCAAAGTGACCATTTGGGCAGCTATGGTCTCATTCTAGGCGGGGTGGGTGTGCCTATGCAAATGAGATCGGCCCCTGAAGTTCTTTTCCACCACTTGCCACACCTCACCACCAGATGTCAGGGTGGAGCTCATCCTGACACTGCTTACATCCATATAAATACTAAATCAAATACCCAGTTCAGATTCATTGGAGACACCATCAAATTGTCTAGGATTAACTGTTATTTATAAAAATTAACTATTTTTATCAACACTTAAGAGTTTTCCCTTCTTCTTGGGCAGTTCAAGGTTCGTTAAACAGTACTTGAGACATTTCCCCTCCACACACACACATCATTAGACCTAATTAAAAGAATGAGCGCAGAGAAGAAGGTAGATCCATGATGTGAAGCTCCAACAGAAGCCTGATACAGAGCAAAAAGATAAATAGAAAGGCCTACAACCTGTACCTTATGCCAAAGTAAACCAAACTAATCCCTGGATCTCTAAGGCCACATCTACACTACCCGCCGAATCGGCGAGTAGTGATCTATCTATCGGGGATCGATTTAGCGCATCTAGTGTAGACATGATAAATCGATCCCCGATTGCTCTGCCGTCGACTTCGGAACTCCACCACAGCGAGAGGCGGAAGCGGAGTTGATGGAGGAGCAGCGGCCGTCGATCCCACGCTGCGAGGATGCGAAGTAAGTGATTCTAAGTCAATCTAAGATACGTCAACTTCAGCTAAGCTATTCTCATAGCTGAAGTTGCGTATCTTAGATCGATCCTCCCCGCCCCTCAGTGTAGACCAGACCTAGATGTATACATACAAATAAAGTCACTAACATGAAAAATACTTTAATGATATAGAAGTAAAGTTAATGAGTCAGTTCAAACTTTCAGCTGGTAAAACAATATTAGTAAACCTGCTTAATTCAAAGTTAAAATGTCAAGTAACAACGTATTATCAACAAAGACCTGTGTTACATATATAATAATTACAAAAATTATTATATATAGAAATCCATGGTTAGAATAAGTTAAAATGGACCATTCCTTTTATTGAACTCCATATGGCTCCAACCCTGAAGCCCTTATTTTCATGTGGAGTCCTGACTTCAACAGGAACTATGTAGGCATAAGGACCCACACATACCAGTGCCCTTTCAGGATTGGGAGGGTCTATGAAATTATGCATAGGAAGGGAGGGAGGTTACTCATGGAGTTCCTCTAAATTCAGATTGGGAACCAATATTTAATATTTGCATTAATAACCATGAAACAAAAGGTAGGAGTGTGCTAACTGCTGAAACAGAAATTGACTGAGAACACAAAGTTGGAATGCATCATCTATACAGAGGAGGATCAGAATATTATAGAAGAAGATTTGGTTAACCTAAAGGACTGAAGTAATAGAAATGAGATTAAATTTTAATAGTACAAAGTGCAAGGTCATCCACTTACAGACTAATAACAAGAATTTATGCTATAAGTTCAGGACTCATCAGCAGGAAATGACAGAGGAGCGGAAAGTACTGGGTGTATTAGTCTATCATAAAAGAACTATGAGCCACCAATGTGATGCAGCTGTTAAAAAAATAAATAAAAAGCAAATGCATTCCTAGAATGTAACAGGGAAGGTAATTCCAGCAGAGATAGGGAAGTACTAATGCCATTTTACAAGGCACTAGTAAGACCAAGCATAATTCTGGTCACCCATGTTCAAGAAAGATGAATTCAAACTGAAACAGGTACAGAGAGAAGGGCGTTAGGATGATCAGGGGAATCGGACAGACTATCTTATGAGCTTGGCTTGTTTGGCATAGCAAAACGAAGGCTGAGGGGAGATATGATTGCTCTCTATAAATACCTTGGTGGGAGGGAGGGTATAAAATACCAGGGAGGGAAAAATGCTATTTAACCTAAAGGACAATGTTGGCAAAAGAACAAATGAGTATTAACTGGTCATGAATAAATTTAGGCTGGAAATTAGAAGGCTTCTACATCAGAGGAGTCAGGTATTAGCAGGAGTGTTCTAAGCAAGATCCCAGAAGTAATTCTTCCACTTTACTCAGCACTGATAAAGCCTCAACTGGAGCCCTATGTCAAGTTTTGGGCACCACATTTAGGAAAAGATGTGGACAAACTGGAGAAAGTCCAGAGGAGTGCAACAAAAATGATTAATGGGCTAGAAAATACAGGGAAAGATTTTAAAAATTGGGTTTGTTTAGTCTGGAGAGGGACATGACAACAGTCTTCAAGTACATAAAAGGTTGTTATAAAGAAGAGGGTGATAAATTGTTCTCCTTAAGCACTGAGACCAGGACAAGAAGTAATGGGCTTAAATTGAAGCAAGAAACATTTTGTTTAGACATTAGGAAAAACTTCCTACCTATAAAGGTAGTTAAGAACTGGCACAAATTACCTAGGGAGGTTGTGGAATCTCTGTCATTGAAGGTTATTAAGAAAAGATTAGACAAATCACTGAAAGCAATGGTCTAGATCAGTGATTCCCAAACTTGGGACACCGCTTGTTCAGGGAAGCCCCTGGTGGGCCAGGCCAGTTTGTTTACCTGCCACGTCCACAGGTTCAGCCAATCGGCAGCGAACCGTGGCCAGCAGGAGCCACGATCGGCCGAACCTGCAGACGCGGCATGTAAACAAACCAGCCGGGACCGCCAGAGTCTTTCCCTGAACGAGCAGCATCCCAAGTTTGGGAAACACTGATCGAGATCAGTGGTTTTCAACCAGGGGTCCACACTATGTCTAGGATTTCCAAAGGAGTTCATACCTTAAAATTTTTTAGGCGTCCACAAATGAAAAAAGGTTGAAAACCACTGGCCTAGATCAGGGGTTCTCAAACTTCATTGTACCACGACCCCTTCTGACAACAGAAATTACTTCACAACCCCAGGAGTGGGGACCGAAACCTGAGCCCGTCCGAGCCCCACCGCTCTGGGCAGCGGGGGCCAAAGCTGACGTTCAAGGGCTTCAGCCCCAGATACGGGGCCTGCAACCTGAGCCCTGCCAACCAGGGCTGAAGCCCTCAGGCTTTGGCTGAGGCCCTGGGCCCCAGCAAGTCTAAGCCAGCCTTGGCGATGCCATTCAAAAGGAGTCACGACCACAGTTTGAGAATCGCTGGTCTAAATAATACTTAGTTCCGCCCAGTTCAAGGGACTGGACTAGATGATCTATCGAGGTCCCTTCCAGTCCCACATTTCTATGATTATGGAACAGCGTTCCAATAGGAGTAATGGGGGAAAACAACCTAATTAGTTTTAGGGTGGATCTTGATAAATCTATGAATGGGATTATATGATGGAGTTGCCTGTGATAGCAAGGGACTGGATTTGATGACCCAACAGGTCGCTTCCAGTCCTGTATTCTATGCCCTCTCTCTGTAGGATGCTCCTTTTATATCTCTGAGTCTCTGTGTTTACGAGCAACCAAATATGTAAATTTAACATAAATTATAATATATATCAAGATTTTCAAAACTACATGCCTACATTTAGATTTTTAATTCCATATTTGAACACTGAAGTCAAATGTCACTAGAAGTTGCTTGGTATTCAACTAAATATGGATTTATTAGCCTAATTTCATGCACCCAGTTTTTAAAATCTTGGTAATAAATCCCTATGTAATTATAGGTGGAGCTGGTAGAGCTGCCTTTGCTTAAGGTTACCCAATATACTTCCTTGCCCTTGTGTCCCACCCTGATCCAAAGTGGTGGGACCTGCTGCCACATGAGGAGAGGGATGAACCCCACTGGGCCAACCTGTACTCCATTCTGGTCCCCAGGGCCCATGGATACCAGTTAGTGGCTCACTCATGGAGCCACGAGCACAGGTGTGTACCTGGTGCAGTTCACAAACTCCCCCGACACCTCTCCTTTCTGGAGTGAGAGGGAGACCATGGTGTACATCTATGTAGAGTGCATCAGCCCTCTTCTGGCTCCTCCAGAACTTTTCATTGAGGTTCTGGCGGCACTTTTCCCCTGTATCTCCTCATTTACACACATCCCATCAGTTGCCCCACAAAGTCACAGGGCCTCCTCGTCAACCTCCTCCCTGACACCATCCTACATGGCCATCCATCACTCCAGGATGATGAAGCTGCATCAGGGGCTGGGGGGAGTGCTCTGAGACTGTGGAGTCTCTTTCCATTCCCTTGTTAAGTCATGCCTCCAAGCAAAGTTACTCTGGATGGTGTCCACTGACTCCTTAGACAGGCTTAGAGGAGTCATGGGCTCTGGCAGGCGTTCTCTGCTTGGTGTCCCTTTCCAGTTCCCTGATATTTAACTTCTTACCTCCATCCCATCCCTGATTTTTTCATTTCTTGTCCCTAGAATTTGTTTGTGGCCTGGGTTTAATGGCAGTGCAGAGCCTTTAGCTTCAGGAGGGTTTAGGTTCACCATCTCCCAACAACCACAACAGGCACACACACCTTTCAGCTAGATTCCCAATTTTTAACATTTAACCTTCACTCCAGTGTCTGTTTTTTCATGTATTGTCCCCAGTATTCAATTGGCAGCCTGAGTCCAATGGCTCCTCCCACTTGGTGGAGGGGATGGGCATCCAGCAGGCCTAGACCCCCCCTGCCCTCGTCCCCACCAAAAGCATACACCTTTCCACTTCTGCAGCAACTAAGGCAAGGATCTTACAGACTCATTCACCACACAACCCTCATAATTCCCAAAGTACCAATTATACATTGAATAAGGCACTGTGGAAAAAATAGTATATGGTCATAGTTAAACATTGTATCATAGTGCACATGCACAAGGGGATAAATTAAGGTTGCAAAGGCGGTCTTAATTCTGCTATTTCCTAACTCTTGAGCAATGGACTTTGAGCTCTTGGTTTTTTTATGTAATAAATATCTAATACACAATGTCATGAGTCCTTCAGAACAGCTGGAAGCTGTTCAAACAAGTGTATGCCATAAAATAACCCATTTAGCCTTAGGAAATTAACTTTAGCAAATCTTTTAGAAGGCCACACATCATTAACACATGTTTTTGTGGTGAATTTCTGTCAATGGAGTAACTGAGAATTAAAGTTATGGAATGATTTTTCACCTTTTGGGGCTTTTTAAAAAGTATTCACTATTCAAACTTCTTTTCAGTTAACCAAATGTTAATCAAAGTACATAACCTCTCCATTTCATAGTAATTAGCAGTGAGCATGTTTAGATAACCACTCTCTGAACAGCACCTTCCCAGGCAGGATTTACCTCCTACTGCTGGGCTTTAGACAAAGCATTTCAAACATTATTGACAAGTGCCTGGGTAACCCTAATGAAAACAACACAGCCTGTGCTTACCTTTATCCCCTGCTGCTGGGTGGTTAGGGTCAACTTGGATTCATCCAGAAGCAAAACCTCACAATAAAATTCCTCCGGGACAGCACAGAAACAACCCATCACTGCTTTGATGTCTGGCTGAAACGGGAACGAGAGATAAAGGCGACCCCAACCTCCAGAAGGGGGAAAAGCTGCGCGTTTAATTAATGCCACCGCTAATGAACAAGAAATGTATTCATCTCAGCAGTCCCAATGCAATACAACGATCCCAGGAGATGCAGGCGTTCAGGTACTTCTTGGATCTTGGAAAGCTGAGTATCCAGCTGCTATAAAGATGGTGAGCTAAACACTAAACAACTTCTCCTCCCTGGGCATCCTGCAAAAGTCTTCAGCAAGGCCGGGGAGTTAGAAGCTCCTTCCGCTGCCCTGTGGGAAAGAAAAATCACGTCGCAATGGGCCAGGAGAGCGCAGTCCCTACCCAGGTCCCACCTGCCAAGGTACAGCAGAGGGTCAGTCTCCGCCCTGTTCTTTAAACCCCTGTGCACATGGGCTGTGTTAGCACCCACTGTGCTCCGTGCCTGTTCTCACCGTGTCTCCGGGTTAATCATTTGCCACATTCCCACTCCCACCCCATTTCGGAGGCTGCTCTTTTGTCCAGAACGAGAGCACAGCAAGGCAGGGGAGAGCCACAGACCCACCCCCGCCTTACAGGGGAGGCAGAGACAAGGGGGCGAGTTACCTAGGCGGAAAGGAGAGCCGCGGGCTGGCAGCGCATGGCGCGGGGCCATGTGCAGAAGTACCCCGCTTCTCCGCCCGGCCCAGCCGGTTCTCCTCGCCTTCCTGCCCCTCCTCCTACTGAGCAGAGCGGAGCGGAGCGCGCCCCTGCGGCGCCACCGCGCTGCTGCTGCTCCCCCGCGCCCTGGGCGCCGCACGTGCGGGCTCGCTGCCGCTAGGATGGGCGGCTGGGGCTTCGGGGCGCCCCTCGCGCAGCAGCTCTGTCCTTAGAGCTCCCCAGGGCCGGAGAGCGCCTCACACGCCGGGCGGGCGCGGGGCTGGGACCCGACGGGGCGCGGCTCCACCTGCCCCCGGCAGCTGCCCGCACTCGGATTCCGAAAAGCCCCAGTGGCTCAGGAAGGGCCAAGGGGCGCCGCGGCCGCCTCTGCCCGCGCCTGCCGGGGCGGTGACTTGCCCTGCTCTCCTCAGCTCCCGTCCCAACAGCAGCATGTCCCGGTGGCTGGAGCCGCCGCCTCAGCCCTCCAGCAGCATCGCGGGGGCTGCCGCCAGGGAGCAACGAGCGCGCAGCCACGTTGTGGCCGGACCTGCGGCTCTCCCGGGCCGGCCCCTGGCCGCAGCTCAGCTGTGTCCGTCTCCAGGGGCGATGGTGGCGGCCGGGGCCGGCAAGGCAGCAGGGCGGCTGCTCGAGCTCCTGCGCTACGGGCGCAGCTTCTCCTCCCTCCGCCCGGCTGCTCCGGTGGCCCGTCCCGGCCCTAGCAGCGCCAGGCGCTGAGGCAGCAGTGACCCCTGCTGGGCCAGCGCCTCACGCGCCGGGCTCCCGGGGCTGCAGCCGCCGGCCCACGTGCAGGTGCAGCAGAGCTAGCCTGGCCCCTGCCTGCGGGCAACGCGCACCGGGACAGGACTCGGGCTGCAATTGCACAGCTGGTCCGCAGCGGCTTTGCAAAACCAGCCCGAGGGATGGTCCTTTGGGGCCGTGAGGAGGGACCCTAGATTGCCTCCGTCCTGGGCAAATCGGTAGTGGACGGGGCAGGGTGGCTTTAACCTCGCAAAACTTCCAAAGGGTTCAGATCCCAGTGTTGGTGCGGTTGGAGGGGGGTGAATAAAAGCTACCCGTTTGAGCCCGTCTTGCCTGGGGCTATCATGGAGCTCCGGGGTTTCTACTGATTGATGAATATGAAATGCAAGATGAAAATACAGCTCCTGCCACATGGCACTGCCTGGAGGTGTTTGGTTTTAAAGGTAGTTCTGTCAGGTGGAAGTGATTGCTAGGTACTGTCCTTTAGTTCCAAAGATTTTCATATTGAAGAAGCATGAGCAGATAGAAATTAGGAATTTTATTGCAATATTTATTTAGTAGCCAAAATTGAGAGGAAGGTCTAGTGGGAGGGACAGCTCAGTGGTTTGAGCATTGGCCTGCTAAACCCAGGGTTGTGAGTTCAATCCTTGAGGGGGCCCTTTAGGGATCAGGGGATTGGCCCTGCTTTGAGCAGGGGGTTGGACTAGATGACCTCCTGAGGTCCCTTCCAACTCTGTGATTCTATACTTTGTCACACATTTATATTCCCTTCTCCCCTCTGTTCTTTTGTAAGCAAGCAGAAGGCTATGGCCCTGAGTCTGCAAACACTTGTGCATGTGCTTATCTGTGCACACCTAAGTAGTTCAGTTGAAGTGAAAGAGATTATTGAGTGGGTAAAAGGTAAGCACTCACATAAGTATGTATGTAGCCCACACTAGGAGTGTGTCAGTATTTGTCCCCCTCTAGTGACTGAGTCCATGAGGTGATTGTGGCCTTATGGAGGAGGTTTCTCAGTTGACAAACTATACTAGTTAAGATCCATACCATGCAGGAGGAGGATGGTCCAGTAGTAAGGATGCTAGCCTGGGTATGGGAGAACTAAGTGCCATTCCCTGCTTTACAACAAATTTCCTGTGTGACCTTGGGCAGAGCCCAATCTAGGTACAGGCAAGCTTAGGCAGCTGCCTAGGGCAGCAAATTTTGGAACTTTCCCCATCTATTTCCATGGGCAGTGGTGGTATGGGGGATGAGGCTGACAGGGCTGCCCATGCGAGAGGGTTGCCACCAGCTGGGGCTCTGGGAAGCAGGAAGCAGCCCTCAGCCAGGCTGCTGTGGAAGCACTCCTGCCTCTGGCATGGGTAAGATCACAGCCATGACTCACTATCCCCGATAATGTCACGGCTAACCTGGTGGCTGAACTTTGTGACTTTGTCCTTACCCATAACTATTTCACATTTGGGGACAATGTATACCTTCAGATCAGCGGCACTGCTATGGGTACCCGCATGGCCCCACAGTATGCCAACATTTTTATGGCTGATTTAGAACAACGCTTCCTCAGCTCTCGTCCCCTAAAGCCCTTATTCTACTTGCGCTATATTGATGACATCTTCATCATCTGGACCCATGGAAAAGAAGCCCTTGAGGAATTCCACCATGATTTCAACAATTTCCATCCCACCACCAACCTCAGCCTGGTCCAGTCCACACAAGAGATCCACTTCCTGGACACTACAGTGCTAATAAACAATGGCCACATAAACACCACCCTATACCGGAAACCTACTGACCGCTATTCCTACCTGCATGCCTCCAGCTTTCACCCTGACCACACCACACGATCCATCGTCTACAGCCAAGCTCTGCGATACAACCGCATTTGCTCCAACCCCTCAGACAAACACCTACAAGATCTCTGTCAAGCTTTCTTACAACTACAATACCCACCTGCAGAAGTAAAGAGACAGATTGATAGAGCCAGAAGAGTTCCCAGAAGTTACCTACTACAGGACAGGCCTAACAAAGAAAATAACAGAACGCCACTAGCGGTCACCTTCAGCCCCCAACTAAAACCCCTCCAACGCATTATTAAGGATCTACAACCTATCCTAAAGGATGACCCAACACTCTCACAAGTCTTGGGAGACAGGCCAGTCCTTGCCTACAGACAGCCCCGCAACCTGAAGCAAATACTCACCAACAACCACATACCACACAACAGAACCACTAACCCAGGAACTTTTCCTTGCAACAAAGCCCGTTGCCAATTGTGCCCACATATCTATTCAGGGGACACCATCACAGGGCCTAATAACATCAGCCACACTATCAGAGGCTCGTTCACCTGCACATCCACCAATGTGATATATGCCATCATGTGCCAGCAATGCCCCTCTGCCATGTACATTGGTCAAACTGGACAGTCTCTACGTAAAAGAATAAATGGACACAAATCAGATGTCAAGAATTATAACATTCATAAACCAGTCGGAGAACACTTCAATCTCTCTGGTCACGCAATCACAGCCATGAAGGTCGCTATCTTAAAACAAAAAAACTTCAAATCCAGACTCCAGCGAGAAACTGCTGAATTGGAATTCATTTGCAAATTGGATACTATTAATTTAGGCTTAAATAGAGACTGGGAGTGGCTAAGTCATTATGCAAGGTAGCCTGTTTCCTCTTGTTTTTTCCTACCCCCCCCCCCAGATGTTCTGGTTTAACTTGGATTTAAACTTGGAGAGTGGTCAGTTTAGATGAGCTATTACCAGCAGGAGAGTGAGTTTGTGTGTGTATGGGGGTGGGGGGGATGTGAGAAAACCTTGATCTATGCAGGAAATAGCCCGACTTGATTATGTAAAGAGTTGTCACTTTGGATGGGCTAGCACCAGCAGGAGAGTGAATTTGTGTGGGGGGGTGGAGGGTGAGAAAACCTGGATTTGTGCTGGAAATGGCCCACCTGTTGATCATTTTAGATAAGCTATTACCAGCAGGACAGTGGGGTGGGAGGAGGTATTGTTTCATATTCTCTGTGTGTATATAAAGTCTGCTGCAGTTTCCACGGTAAACATCTGATGAAGTGAGCTGTAGCTCACGAAAGCTCATGCTCAAATAAATTGGTTAGTCTCTAAGGTGCCACAAGTACTCCTTTTCTTTTAGCCATGACTCAGGCACTGAGCAGCTCAGGGCTCCTCTTCATGGCTCCTCCTCACTGGCTGCCAGGGCTTTGGCTACAAGCAGAGCTACCCACCTGGCTTCATCTCCACACTGAGCCTGTACCTGCTGCTCTGTGCCCAGCCCCCAGGGACCCTGCTGCTGCCCCAGTCACTTGCCCTCACTCTAGATTCACACTGTGGCTGCTGCATGCATGCTGTGGCTGCTGCATGTTCTCAACTGCAGGATCATCCAAAAAAGGGGGGGCACTTGGGTTGCAGGAGTTGCTGGGTGCAGATTGTGGGGGGCTAGGCTGAGGCTGTGAAGCACAAGAGGCCAGGCAGAAGGGATGAGATGGGGGTGTGGAGTTCAGGGGGATGCCCATGTCTGGTTGTGGTTCAGCTGAGCAGCTGGTTTTAGTGGTGAAGGCTGGTGTAGGTTTGCAGGTCCCTGCCCTGAACTTCTAAGGAGATGGGATGGGGTGACACATTGAAGTTGTGCCTAGGGCAGCAGATTGTCTTAAGCAGCCTCTGCTCTGCTTGGGCAAGTCAATGAGTATCAGTTCCCCACCTGTAAGAAGAATAGTACTTCACAGGAGTGTTGTGAGGATAAAAATGGTGAGAGATCCAGATACTATATGGTACCACAGCCCATGTAAGCTAGACAGAGTGCTACATATTATCATTAACTCAGTGTATTATTTTCAGTTACCAGAAACCTTTTGAATACGTTATAAACACTGAAGACATGAAAAAGCTGAAGCAAACTGAGAACATTCCCAAATTTTGCTGTCCCTGGACTAGACATTCCAAATCATGTAACCTGGATGAGTTATTTTCTTACATCGGTGGGGCAGCAACAATTTCTTTCGGGTCCATATAAATCACACAGTCCACTCCAGGTGGTATATTCTGGTAATGGACAGTTTTCCAGGACAGGAATGTCTGGTTCCTGTCCATTCTGCTCAGTCTATCTATAGGTATTTACATCAGGCTCATCTCCCTCCTATCTGATCACCTAAGGGCTAGTTTTAATCACTATATATGTATTTATTCTCATATCAGCCATCAATGATTAATGAGCAAGCAGGGTGGTTCAGTGAACTAAGTATTAGGTTTGAAACCCTTGAAGTGTAACTCTGACGACTCATTTCCAGGTCACAACCCACCTGCTGAGAAGCCCTAAACTCACTAATAACAGGTTCTGCATTGGCTGATATTTTAAAAAGAACCTTAAGTTATCCATCTTCACATTTTCAAAATCACTAGAAAACTGAGCCCCTTTTTATTCCACAAGAAAAAAATGGTGTAAATTCATTATTACTACATCACATGTGTATTTTTGACTTTTTCTTGCCTTTGGATGGACTTTGCTTTGGACTAGCATTTCTTTTGCTGTGTATGATGCAAGGAGAAGAGAGGGAAAATGCAGTGGTTTTTTGTTTCCTGCCCATCTTCCCAGCTACCAGACTATCTAAAATACTTTATTTTTCTAATTTCAATTTTTTGTCCTGGAATTTAAATCTCTTATGAAAGGTTAGAGATGAAATCTACATTCAAATGTTTTTTTTGAGACGGTTGGCTGAAAAAATACTGTCAAAGCAAAAAAAAACAACAACAAAAAACCCAACCCTTAAAGCCTACTCTAAAAACACAGGCTCCTACCAGTTCAGCTAAAAAGAATCTCCATGAATTTCCTTAATTTTATGGGTTACATCCTTGGTAGGTCAGCTACCTAGAGTGACTGTCACAGACTGGCTGGCTGTTTAAGGTAAATTGGATTCAGCCTTGTCTGTGACCAGAGACTTACCTGCCAGTGGAGTGTGTTGGAGATCTAATTATAATGACTGATCCAGCTGCAGAGGATCAGAGAGGACTTATTCAGAGCTGTGAGTGCAGTCTAGAAGAGGTGACCCAGGAGAGAGATGTAAGGGGAGTTCCTTTTCTGGGAAGGACCTAGTGATATCAAGCTGGAAGAACCGCCCCCACCCCCAGGAGCAGGTTACTCTCCTGTGAAGGAGACCCTGCAATTGGGTCTGTAGGATGTAAGGAGATTCCTGAGGGAAGCTGCTAAGGCTACTGTATACGGGAGGCAATAGGGAAAACCTGCTAGGAATAAGCAAGGTAGGAGAAACTCTGCAGGAGCAAAACAGGAGAGGACTTCAGTGTAGCCTAAGAGGGGTGGAAGAATTATTAGTCTGGCTATTTATTTATACTTACATTTGGATGTTTGTTACTCTGGAAGGGGATGGAATTTGTAAGTGACCTGGCTGGAGGGCATGGCTACAGAAGACACAATAGGGACAGGCTATAATGGGTATCAAGGAAGGGCTTGGGAGGGAACACGAGATGTAAAGCCCCTTGCAATGCCATGACTTGCTGCCAGGGAGTGTTATGGGAGGGAGAAACTGCTTACAGTAACATAGTCAACTACTTAAGTACATCTGATATTCCATCCAGGAGAAGAAAGCATTCTACACGTATACTATACACTTTCCTCGCTCAGGCAAAACTCTTCCTCAAACAGCTGGGCTTTACAGGAGTTCCTGTGTAACATTTGGTCACCAGTTGTAATAACTTAATGATTGCACAGATTTGACACTTGCAATTTCAGGTGTTCTGAACTAACTACTGGACCAAACTACTAAAGAAAGTGATGGATTCTCCCTCTCTTGGAGTCTTCAAGTCAAGCCTAGATGCCTTCGTGGAAGATGTGCTTTAGTCAAACAAGTTGTTGGGCTCAGTACTGGAGTAAGTGGATGAAGAGTAATGGCCTGTGATGTTCAGGAGGTTAGACTAGATGATTAATTGGTCCTTTCTGGCCTTAAAATCTATGAATCTATGCATACCATATAAACTTCACAGTTGTCAGAAGACAGAATTTCTTTTGCACAGACACAGGCTCTTAACATTTAAACTAATCAAGAACTTCCATTACCTATAGCAGTATCAGGATTTATAGTCTCTTTATGGGTGCACGAAAGGGTGAGGTAATCTCTAGAATTTAAACAGGAATCCAGGACTGACATTCTCATCAATACAGGGAAATGCAATAGGCAATGCATTGCAATATCAACATCCTATTTTTATTTTTCAATTCTACCTCTCACAATACTTTTAATATCAGCACTTTAAGTACATATAATAAGTTTCACTTTTAAGTATTAAGAAACCTGTATCTGTAGGAAATTAGGCCTGGTATTTTGTCCCTTTAACCAGTACAAGTGCACATGTTGTTAGAAATGTTTTGAAAAACTAGTAATAGTGAAAAATTTGCCCTAACAGAGTTTCAATTACTTGTGACCTGAAAATATTATGATAATTATAAATAAAAGGTTCTCCAGTCTAAAAACCCCACAAGAAAATCATCAAACCAACAACCTCAGAATAGGAGCCAAAGGGAAGACTGAAATAGGAATGAAAATAAAACATTCTGCAACATTTTACACTATTACAGAAAATCTTCGGAAAGTTATCTATTACTGCACCAATCCTATGGCTGAAAGGACCACTTTGTGCCTTCATAATAATTGTTATATTGTTGTGGTCAAATTAAATGAATAGTCTGTTGTGAATATGAATATAGTTCCTCAATTCAAATATGGTATGTCAGTAGAAACACTTCCTCCAGACTAGGGGGATCCAAGTTTCACAGGTTTGAAGGTTGCTTTACCCTGTGTCCCCTTAGTGAAGGAGATCTAAAATGTCTTTTTGCTCCCCTTATATTACCCAAAGTCCATTGTCTCTGTAGCAAGAGCCAGGATCAGGTTGCCAACTTTCTAACCAAACAAAACCAAACACCCTAGCCGTGCTCCTTCCCAAGGCCCCACTCCCCTGTTCACTACATTTTCTCCTCCCTCGATGGCTCGCTTTCCCCCATGTTCACTCACGTTCACTGTGCTGGGGCAGGGGGTTGGGGTGCAGGAGTGGGTGAGAGCTCTAATGGGGGGGGCTCCAGGATGGGGCCAGAAATGAGGGGTTTGGAGTGTGGGAGGGTGCTCTGCTGTGGCGGGGAGTTGGGGTGTGGGAGGGGATGAAGGCTCTGGCTGGGGGGGTGGGCTCTCGGGTGAGGCTGGGGATGAGAGGTTTGGGGTACAGGAGGGGGCTCCAGGCAGGGGGTGGGGACAAGGGATTCAAAGTGTGGGAGGGGGCTGTGGATTGAGGCAAGGTGCAGGAGTACGTACAGGGTCTGGGTTGGGGATGTGGGCTCTGTGGTAGGGCTGGAAATGAGGAGTTTGGGGTGAAGGAGAGGGCTCTGGGTTTGGGGGGCTCAGGGCTGGGGCAGGAGGTTGGGACTCATAGTTGGGGCATGGGCTTACCTTGGGCAGCTCCCAGTCAGTTGCGCTAAGGCAGACTCCCTGCCTGTCCTGGCTCCACACTGCATCCCAGAAGAAACCAGCAGTTCTGGTTTTCTAGGCAGGGGGCCCAAGAGGCTCTGTGCACTGCTCTTGCCTGTAGGCACCACCACCCCAGCTCCCATTGGCCACGGTTCCCGGCCAGTGGGAGTGCGGAGCCGGTGCTTGGGGCAGGGGCAGCACGTGGAGCCCTGTGGCCTGCCCGCCTAGGAACCAAACCTGCTGGCTGCTTCCAGGGTGCAGCGCGGTGCCATGACAGGTAGGGAGCCTGCGTTAGCCCTACAGCTCCACCGACCGGACTTTTAATGGCGCGGTCAGCAGTGCTGACTGGAGCTGCCAGGGTCCCTTTTCAACTGGGCATTTTGGTAAAAAACCAGATACCTGGCAGCCCTAAGCCAGGAGGACTTTCTGGGGTGCAGACTCTGTCCCTCAGTGTGCTCACCAAACTGCCACTTGATAGCTTGATTGTTCTGTTTACCTTATATGTAAACATATTTTCATTGTCCTCTGTCTTACAAAGCTTGACCCAGACAGGTAAATCCACATTCCTTTGTCCAAGGCAGGCTGGTTTATCAACTCTCTCCACAACATGTTTTAGGAACATATTTCCAGCACACATACATAACTCTTTATACACCACCCATACATGCATCACACAATGATATTCATGACCAGCATGTGACAAGCTTTCATAAAAACCTTACTCAATGCACTTTTATACTACAATAATATTGTATAAAATCAGTTGATTCAATTGCTTATCCTTTGGGGTTCAGACTCCCTTTTGTCCCCCCAGCGTGTCCGTACCTTGATTGTCTCACACACACGACAAAAATTATGGCCATTGGAAGACAAGAGGAAGCAGTAAAGATCAAACTCAGATAAAGAACTAGAACAAGTATAAAAATGTGTTCATCTTGGAGGACTAATATCAGAGAATGGGAATTGTGAAGATGACATAAAGAGAATTGGACTTGTTGCTACTACATTTGGAAAACTCTGCAAGATTTGGAAGACTAAGAACATTTTGATAAAAGTGAAAGTCAGCATATATGAGACCGCTATCAAGCCAATACTGCTGTAAGGGTAGGAATGCTGGAGTATGAGGAAAGCCGATGAACAAACGATTTTGACTGCAGAAATGAACTGGCTGAAGGGAACACAGAGTTTCAAGACTGCAGAAACATTGCTGTTGCAGAAAATTTAAGGAAGACAACTACAATGGTTTGGATATGTGTCAAGAATGAACCCCGAAAGAATACCATACATGGTGATACATACCAGAGTGCAAGAAACTAGAAACAAAGGAAGACTGAGGATGCACTGGATAGACATGGTGAAGAATGATGTAGAACAAAAAGGTTTAAAGGTAAATGAAGCCATGAAGCTGGTTCAAGATAGAAAATAGCAGAAAGACATCTTTCAGCCCCTTGTCACTGTTGAGTTGACAGATGGGAATCAAAGAAGTCTATCCTGTTAACTGTGGTCCATACCAATAAAAGACAAATTTACTTCAGAGACAATGGCTTATCAGGCAGTGTTATCTCTAAATTGTTCCATTAGGATTGTCAGGCAGAGAGTTTGAACCTATAAATCATTGGCTATCCTTAGAGCAGCAGGAAGATCCCAGCTATCTTAAGGCTTTCTGTTGCTTTCTGGGTAGTATGGATTCCACAACAGCTTTGCTTCCATGTGATTGCTACCAACCACTTCTGGTTGAATGTGCGGAGGGAATTGTGTGTGATATACTATTAATGGGGTACCATGCCCATCTTCTCCCAATCAGCAGAGATCCAACTCTCTGGTGCACCTGCAGAGGGGCTGCTATGGAATTAATGGAAGGGTCAGAACATGCTATGGAACTACTACTTCACTGTCTTCCACATGTGGAGTTCTAGCTCTGCTGGATTTGGCTCCCCATTTATACAAGTAGCAGAGAGGAGCAGAGGGTAGAAGCTGTACAGCAAATGCAGTCAAGCAGACAATCTGGGGTACTTTGCATCTTCCACCAAAAGACTTCCAAGAGCACTACTCATCAGTTACAGCCCATTAGAGGTTTGGCCCTCACAGGGAAAATGAAGTAAGTTTGTTTCTTCAGAATTATGCTGCTCTGCTTCAGCATGCCCCCACCTGCCCATATTCCACTGCAGCACGTATCGGCCCCCAGACATTTACAGTCCTTGAAGAGAGAATCTCCAGATGACGTTTAATAACCACTGAGAGGTATACTTATTGTTACCCCACCCATCCCCAAAGAGAACTGAAATGGGCAAGAGAACAAGAATTGCTTCAACACACTGATTTTAGTGTGCAGAGACTGAGGGTAAATATGTCAGAGGTATGCAAGTACTTCTGATTTTATTAGCAATTATTCCTACTTGAAAACACAATCCACAATCAGTTCATTATATCTTTGGATGAAACCTGCAACTCTTTAAAATATGCACAAGATAAAGATTTCATCTTACAATGTTTGGAACCATTCATTCTGTTACTGTATAATGAATGTGTATGCACAGGTTGGGTACCTTACAGTATTTCATGTGCCTGTGAAATGGCATGCCATAGTGTTTTTTATTCCACTTATTAAATGGCCTTTTATTGTATATGTACTTTATAAGAAACTGATCAAAAACATTTCACATATATGAAAAAAAACTGTTAGACAAAGAACAGGTCAGCCATATGAAGCCATGATCATTAGAAAAAGTGTTAAAGTTTAGAAAAGTCCAAGTTAATCATTTAAATGGTCAATGGGAATAACTTGGCACCCTTTTGTGGTTTTAAAAAAAAAACACCTGTGGGAGCTCTGAACTGAAGTGGGATCAAGTTGTTAATTTTCTTTCTGGTTTACATAACAGCTTGAGGTCCTGCAAAAACACACACACACACACACCCCTAAATGGCTAATGCTTTTTAAAGTATCTCTCTTTTGCTATATCACACCTCTTATTGTAGCTCTTAAATAGTTCTTTTAAAAATAGGTGAGAGAAAAATTTGAGAAAATAGCAAAATACACACCACCACAAACCCCATTAAAACACCCCACTAATTGAAAACTATAAGGTTTAAAAATCAGCCCCTGCAACATCTATTTACTTTTGCATTTAACAACTAATCTTTATATTTACAACAACAACAAAAACTTTGAGAGTTCGCTCAAGTTGTTCTCGTACATATGAAGTAGTTTTACAGTGCCTCTGGTAAATGATTCGGGACATAGTCCACATTTCTCAAATGTGCAAGCGGCCACCAGGGGCTTTTTTTGTGGCTGCAGCCTCCTGGGTGGTGATTGTGGCTCCGCTGCTCCCCCTCCTGCCGCCCCAAATGCCAGAGGAGCAGGCAGGCAGTGTGAGTTCCCCACCTTTCTAGGAGTGGTGGGGTTCAGGCTTCCAGCTTCAGCTCTGGAGTGACAGGCTCTGTCCTCCAGTCCCACAGCAGCAGACTCCATCCTATGGCTGTGGGGCTTTGGGCTCTGGCCCCAGCCCTGGGCTCTCGACAACATCGCCCTTGAACCCTGCTGCCTCCCCTGGCCCTCTGCTGCCTCTCTACCCACCTCCCCATCCAGAACTTAATTTGTCCTCCAGCTTACCAGGGCTGAGTAAATCTTGTGAAAAGTGGTCTCTGTATGTTTGTTAATATCACTTTTCACTGCCTTCTAGCTATCAAGTCTGCTGCTGTGAAAAGTGATATTAATAAACATACAAATATCACTTTTCACAGAAGACGACTTACTAGCTATCAAGTCATAAAAAAGCAACCAAAAAAAAAAAAGACAAGCACATGCAAAACACCTTATTTGTGTTTCTATTCTGTTTAGATCCAGTAAAGAATACAGACAAGTGTGCATCATTTTTGTTATTGGGTCTGCAAAAATCCCTACATAAATTACCTATTTACCTACCTGATTTGGACCTATATATGTGCATATTTATTTGTTTTTTCTATGGTTAATTATTTTAGGAAAAATTATCAGAGTGGCCACCAGCAAGAGATTTTTTGGTGTGAGAACCTCTGACAGACCATCCCTAATGAAAAAATTTGTGAAGAACCAGATGATCTTGAGTTCAACTTCTTCAACAAAGTTTGTACATATTTTTGGATAGTGACAATGATTAAATGTTGAAATATAGTGAGCCACCTGACACCAAGAGAAAAAGACAGATGAAGATTTTTATTGAAATGACAACCTCTGTGGGATTTGAAGTCATTGCTTTTGAAATATAAGGCAAATATCCTCTCCACTGGAATAAACAGACTTTGCATAAGATCCATGACAATTTAGAAGTAATACTTTTGCCTTCAGAGGAAGCCCATTTTTCCCCATGAATGCTAAATAAAGGAGCAGATTGTCCCCTGTTTCTGAGAGTGGAAGGGAGCTGGATTGGGTGGATCGAGGCTAGAAGTCCAGAAAGGGGTGAAGGAGTGCCATTTCCACAGTGTCATCCCACTTTCCCTTGTTTAGGAACAGTGTTGTCCTGAAACTTTCATGGTCTCGAAGATGTGCTGCTATACCCAATGCTTAATTTGTAATGAAAGAGGTGCCAGGGCTCAAGCAATGTTTTTTACATTCATACCTGATATAGCAAGCCCAGAGGTGCTGCAAATATGAACTGCTCACCTAAACATGCTGGGCTAAGCCCTGGCACAAATTAAGCATTGGTTATATCTATCCCAAGAGATTAGACAGTCCATGATAGGAAAAGAATGTCTTGCAATCAGGTGGGTGGTTGGTGCTCATGGGTACTACTTGCTGAGGATCCCTTTCATCCTGGTGATAGTCCATGCCCTCCTGTGCTGGCTATAATCCATGAACGAAGCCAGTCATTGGCTGACATGGTAGTATTTTGCATTGTATCCTTTCACTATTCAAGTGTAACACTACTCACAAATAGTATCTGAATGTGGACTTTTTCCTCCCAAGAAGATGGGGGTATCAATACCAAGAGAGATAGACCTAGGCCCTGCTTCTTTGAGGGATGTATGTGTGTGAGCATGGGCGACCTGTAAACCGGCCATTGGGGGACGTTAGCCCCCAGCCCTTCCTCTCCCCCTCCTCCCCTGCAGAAGCCCAGAGCATCCGCACCATGGCCATCAGCACCCTAGTCCCAGATCGACTGAGCACCCAGAGCACCAGGCACCCGGGTGGCGTGCCCGCAGCACCCCCAGCCCCAGAGCGCTGGGTGAGAGACATGGTTGCAGTACCCCCAGCCCCAGAGTGCTGGGTGGGCAGTGTGATCCCAGTGCCCTGAGTGCTGGGTGGTGAGGTGCGAACCTGGCGGCAGACCCAGACCCAGCCAGCCTGGACTACAGAAGAACAGGAACTGCAGGAGGGAGCCTGGGGCCGGAGCATGGGCAGAGCCATTTCAGGCTGTTTGGGGAGGCACAGCCTCCCCTAGCCTATGATACTCACTGTCCACATGTGTGGGTGTACTGGTCTTTCAGTGAGCCTGGAAAAAGAACCCGTAGCCCAGACACACTACAACTCAGTGAAGAATCTAGGAGGAGACCTTGACAAGCCAGATATGGCCTGGGAGAATTTTGGGTTAATTCCCAACAAGAATTCAGAGTCAGCTCAGGGATGCACTCATCTGGGAGTTAATTAAATGCAGCTGCCCCAACTAACATCCACACATTAAAGAGGAGTGGCTTACACCTGCAAGAGAGGAAGACTGGGTGTGTGCAGATAGGGCAGGAAGTTCTGTGGCAAAAGAATTATTCTATTTGCATTTTTGTTTTAGAGTTTATTAACTCTGTATTTCCAACCCCAACCATTCAAAAATCATGAGTCTGGCTTCCCCAAATCATGATATTGGCTTAAAAATCATGAGATTTTAAATTTTGGGAGGAAAAGGTTTGCCTTCTGTCTCTTGAACCTGTAGGTTTCATTCAAGTCACATTTTCAATATTTCCTCTGCAATCACAAGGGCAAGAAACTTTTTTTAAATGAAAGTGAGATGTTTATGTAATTACTTGATTCCAAGAGCTGGGACATTAAGAAAAACAACATTATGGTGAGATTCATGATTAAATTATCAGAGCTGACAACAATAACTGTTCAGCTATATACTTAAGTATGTAATCTTTAGAAGTAATGCAGTCAGTGACTTTTGTCAAGTTTTTGTTATCTTGATTAACCAGAATTCCTGAAACCCCCTAATGAGAATTTTTGCATTTAAAACTGTCTCCTGTGAACTGTCTAACGCTAGCTATGTCTTAGCCCTACTGTAGATGGACAGAAAATGGAAAGTAATGACAAGCAGAAATCTGGGGAATGTCACTAATCAAAGGCCACCACAATGGTATTCGTAGAGAAATAAAGGAAGAATGACTTGTCTGCAGTGACCCCATGTGTATCTGTAGGTATTAGGAGAAAGCCAGTGTTTTGTCCTGGTTTTTGTAGCTGCCTGTAGACCCTGAGCACCAGCGGGAGTTGCCATTTAGCAAGTAAGATAGTGAAATTGATAATAGGCTGGCTGAACACACATGCACCTCAGGGATCCTCTCCAACAAAGCACATCACACGCTGACATGCTACCCTCCCTACCATGAGACCCCTCCATGAGTTTGCCTTTCTGCGTGATTCTCTGGCCAGCCCTCTCCATGGTATATTCAGAGTCAGATCTGACTCAGACAGAGAAGGAACCTGTGGAGGAAAAAGGAATACCATTATATAATATACAGAGGAAGAGAGTATAGTGACAAAAGGGAAGCACAAGAAATAAGATAGGACTTGAGCAGGAGAGTTTTATCTTTTCTAAAGGAGCTGAACCTACCACATTGGGTAGAAAATACAACACTGGGACTGGGACATAGACACAACAGTAAAGGGCTATGAGGGGACCAGAGGGCAAGTATGATTTTCTCTCACCTTGCTCTTGAGGAAGCAGAGGGTGGTGCAGCACTATGGTGGAGGAGGAGTGAGTACTCTCTTCTCTCCATTGCCTGCTGCCAAAGCCCTCCCATGCACACCTCTGTGATTCCCACCAAAATCATCCTCTGCTCCTCTCCTCTCCCACCACGAGGATCCTAGCTTTTTACTTTGAAAATCTGGTTGCTCCCACTCAGCCCAATGTGTGTGCTGCTTGTGGGCAGTGCAAATGATGCTTGTGTGGATAGTGCAACCTGCTTCATACCCATGTCAACTGCTCATCATTATTCATTAAAAACTGTTGGCTAGGCAAATGCCATGTCATATTATCTCTCTCTTGAAATCCCACGCAAACTTTTATTCAAACTAACTATACAAAATGAAGCAACTGTGAACAGCAAAACAATGAAGTAAGATATGGTTCCTTCATGTTGATGAAATAGATCTTTATGGAATTTGTACTTTATGGGTGTTTCTATATAATTTTGTCACATTACTTTTTAGAACAATAAATCTTACATTATATACTAACAGCTAATAGGGATATACAGTGCCTGTAAATAAGAATGTTTACTATAGAAAGTAAATCTGTAGGTTTTATGGGATGTTAAAACCTAGCTTTGTCTCGGCTAATATTTTGTACATAAAATAGTGCATTAGCACTGTAATATACGCATATTTGCACACTTAGCATTTTGCAGGGTAGAGCAAATTGCCAGGGATTGATTTAGTAGCATTCTGAGGTCATAAGATCTCTTCCCAGATGTAGAGTGCTGAGAATAGTCACCACTGAGATTAAACCATTTTCTTTTTCTACTACTACCACCTTTAAAGCAAAACTCATTCTGTATTATCTGCCATTTTGCTACATTCATGCTAATGCCAATTAGACTCCAATATATAAGGTTCCAAATTCTATTTGCAAAACATTGCAATGAATTCCTGATTTTCTTGTGCATGTATTCTGTATAGTGTATATACAGTATCAATAGGGCTTGGATTTTGAGTATCTTATTTCCTTACCAGATCCGCATAGTTGAAATACCATTTGGAAAATGTATGGGTTTTTTTATTTACATAGTTGAATGTGTTAAACCCTCTCAAGCTGTGTGGATTGGCTCAGAAGCATGAGTACCAACCTCAGGGGAGACTGTTAAGAAGCAGAGCAACACTCCCCAAAATGGCTGTGAGTTCAATACTTAGATTTCACCAACAAAGAATCAAGTGTTAACTCCTCAGACACTATAACAGCCTCAACATGGAGTCACAGACAGTTCCCTTGGGTACTCCGATCTATCATGCCACCCATCTAAGTTTGCCTTTTTGATAGATGGTCCTTTACACCAAAAATCACAAATAATATTTTGATTACTCCTAGTCGCAAATGAGGGCTTTGACCTTGCTGGCAAAGAGTCAGAGTCGTTTATTGCATAGGGCATAGCTTAAGTATTTTGTCCCAGCACAACCCACCTTACACTTTGAGGGATTAGCCGTTAGGCCTGCTTCCCTTAGAGATTGCAGAATGGCAGTGATGCTCCCATGATGCTGTTCCCAGCTGCTAGAACAGACAACAATGGCATCGAAATAGGCTGAAGTGTGCTGCTGGTGGGGCCATAATGCCCTATCCATTAGACACTGGAAGGGGGCAGGTGCCCCATGGAGTTCAAACAGGAGGATTTGAAACTCATATAGGCCAAAAGGAGTGGCAAAGGCCATCTTATCTGTGGACTATGGTGTCAAAGGCACTTGCCAGTAGCCTTTAGTAAGGTCTAGCATGGTTATGACCCAGGCCCTATCCAGCCTCTCCTGAGTCTTGTCTATTCAGGGCATGGGGTAAGTGTCAAGCTTTGGACACAGCACTAACTTTTCTAAAATCAATACAAAAATTGACACTTTTGGCTGCTTTGGGTGCTAGAACTGGACTGCACCATTCACTTTGCAACTCCTTGACTATGTCTACTTCCAAAATACTTTCTAGCTCCCTCTTGACCATCTCCCATATTCATTCAGGGATTCAGAAGGTTCCCTTCTGCACACTGGCACTGCGGATAATTTATATGTCATGCTCCATGAGGTGAGTCCTCCCAGACTTGGTGGTGAAGACATCACTAAAGCTATAGACTAGCTTGCAGGCTAGCTCGGTCTATGAGCTGGTGAGGTTGTCTCCAGGGGTACAGCAGGACAAACCCTGTATCTGGTACCTGAGGGCCTAAGTCTAATTCTTGCTGGTCTGGGTGAATAAACATGGCATCTTGGCTCTTCAAGGGCTTTAGCGAATGCACTGGGTGCCCTGTCTCTTTCTGCCTAACCAAATTTCATAATCTTGCAGAGCCCCTGCCATTTAGCAAGCAGTTTGCCCTTGGAGCTAGGTAGTAATACCAGGATGTGGTCTCCTGGCTGATAAAGCCTCTGCTTCACACTCCTATTAGAGCAGAGGTCCCCAAACTGTGGGGCACGCCCTCCTAAGGTGCATGGAGGAACATTCTGAGGGAGAGGGGCCAGGCCAGCCCCCATGGGAGGAGGGGAGGGAACACTACCCAGCCCCACTCTGCTCCACTCCCAGCTCTGCTTCAGCCCCAGCCTCAGCCTCCGACTGCACCCACAGGGGAAAATTCTGTTTCCATTGATCTAATCTTTCCGTGAAACAGAACTGCCTCCTGGCTATTTCGCTGGGCTGTCGGACCTGCCTCACATAAGTGACCATGAAACCAGCTGTTGACCATTTCTTAATAGGTGAAGTGGTTTGTTCCTTCTCTTTCTTTGCTATAGAATTGCATTGATACGATTGCAAAAACTGCAAAACCCAAGCGAAGCATTATGCCAATCTCCAACAAGAGAAAAGTCAATCCACACCATATACACAATTCAGCCATTCCCAAACTGGTCATTTAAAGACAGCATTATACAGCTACTCCTTTCCTCAAGTAAATGGCCCATTTCTCACCACATGATGATTAAGCTGTACATCCAAGATGAGAGCCAATTTCACATTACTGTGCCCAGGACTATTAAGGCTGCTCTTCTATACAGCTGCTTCAAGGCAACTAAAACTGTAGCTGCATAGTGCACAGAAATAAACAGGGTTTAAACACTTAGATCATTGGATAAATTGTGCCAGTGAAAATATATAATGCAAAAATTGGTGGAGTTCTACCAAAATTAAAATTCCTTTCAAATAATACATCAGAAATTCATACCGAAAAAGCTATTCTGACTCCAGAAGTCACAGATATAGGAGAACAATGAATGGTGAATATTTGTAAACAATATTTTACAATTCCAAGAATGGTTTTCCTGCCTGTAGCTGTTCTAATAGCATTTGTTACATGTTTAAATGCTAAGGAAACCCTCTGAAATTCCATATCTCATATGCAGCTCCATGTACCTTGGGTTGCCATTATAATAGAAATGGAGATTGTGTGGCTTTATTTTATGCAATTAGATTAGAAAATGACAAGAAATAATGTGTTGTCCCCCTTTTTCATAAAAGCCCGTGTGTGTGTGTGTAAAGTAGTATGTAAATTGTACCCAACCAAATACACAGCAGCTAAGCTTTTCAGACAACTGGTTTTTGCCCATTAAATTACAAGGTGACTGAGTTCAGTACATTTGCTGTGCACAGCCAGCTCTCTGATTTTTATTCCATACTTGCCTAAGATTCTTATAGGCAAAACTAGTCAGACAAGTGATGGCTTCAGCAACTGCTGCTATTTGTTTTCTGGTAGACAAAGAGGCATTATTTGTAGGTTGATTAAAACTGGTCATTCCAGCCAAATATCAGGATGAAGTCATGATGATCTGTCTCGGCAGAGTTTGTTGTCAAAAGCAACTGCAAAGGAACCAAAATTCACCCCACCCTGCCAGTTAACGGGACACCACCAAGATAAAAAAAAATCTTTAAAAAATATTTTTCCTCACCTGTCATGGAAACACATTAGATCATCAAAATAAATATTTTATTCCAAATTGAATTTACTTTTAACCGTTAATTCTGTTTTAGTTTTTGCATTTGACACAACTTGATCAACGAAAACAAACTGGTCAGTTTCACGGCTTGTTTATTGGTAGTTTTACTGTCTGGTTCTCTTTCACCTAGCACAAACACCTCTGTTGGCTGGAGTTTCCATTACAGAAGGGGAATAATTATATTTCAAAGACTTTTTTTTTTAAAAATTATGGGCCAAATTCTGATAGCTGTACTCATTCTGGGTCAGCACCTAATTGCACAAGTAGTCCCATTGACTTACATAGGATTACTCACAAAAATAAAGTACTAAACAATGTGAGTAAATGTATCAGATTCTGACCAATTTGGATCTGTAAAATCCTTTATTTCCCCATATGTAGAACCTAAGTTTAGGGTCTAATTAACTTTTCAAAGGTGGATGGTATACATGAAGGATATCTTTTGTTTTAGGAAAGGTGGTGTACTACCAAGGCAATATTCAGACTCATTTTAAATCTGTTGCCAAAAACCTTGCCAAAAACTGCATCTTCACTGACAGTGAAGTGATCTTTCATGAGGTGAAATTACTGATCAGTCAAAAATGATGCTGAAGAAAACATTAAATCACTTCTTCTATGAACACTTACAGGAAGGAAAGGAAACCAGTATTATAACAGTTCTCCTCCAGAAGCCCTATAAACTGATATGAAGTTATCTTCAGTTTGTTCAGCAGTACCTCAGTCTGAAAGCCAATACACCACACACAGGATAAATATAAAGGGAGGATCCAATAAGGAATCCAGGAGCAAATCCAAACCCCCAACCTCAGACTTTCAGAAATTATAGGAAATGAATAAGGAAAGAGAGGCACTTCAAGCCAAATTCACCCTTTGCCTTAATGGATTTACACTTGGAAGAATTTGTCTCATTACATTTGCTGCTAACAACCCACCATTCTTTATTTTTCCTTTTTCCAGATAGACACTGCCACCTTCTAATTAAGATTGTGTGGGTAATTGTCAAATAGGTATTTCCTTACTACTGAGTATTTCTAGGTCTATGTAACTAGCTATACCTCTAGATGGCATTCCAAACACGATTCACAAATACACCACAACAGTACAGGCAAGATTTTATTAAACTTGTTAATAGTACATTAAAGTAGGACACTTTTTCTGCTCAGAAGACCATGATACACTGAAACCTTAAATAATAATGTTGATGCCTCATGGGAAGCTTAAAAAAGAAGCAACAGGCAGTGACTCTCCCCACAATAGCGCTCCTCAATAGCCAAATACAGCAGCTATACAGCCTATGTACATTACAAATACATGTACGAATACAGCCTCTGTACTTTAGTAGTGTTGGTGGCGGACCCATAGGACAATGATAACTTGGGCACAGTTGTCTGTAAAATGGGCACTTAATACTTATCTGACAAAACTATTGTGGGACTATTAGATAGTGTTAAAGTGCCATGAGATCCACCAGTAAAATACACTATATAAGTATTAAGAAGAAGAATAGTCAAATTAACAAATATGACTACTATAATATTTATAGTAAAGAGTGTGCTTGGAAATGCCTAAACAGACCTTCAAGTAAAGTTCATTGTTCTCTGAATTACTTATAGACTGTAAACACTGCAGGGTAGGGACCACCTTTTTCTATATCTTTCTACAGTGGGTTTGAGGCCTCTATTTGCTACCACAATAAAAAATAATTAATAATGTTGATGATAATGATGACTTGATAGAGTGAAAAGTAGCAGGTGAAGAGGTGAGAACTGACTCTATAGGAGTGAATGAGATTGCCCATGGGGACTGTAAAGGAAAATAGAGGGACAAAGACTGAGCTTTGGGATACACAGATTAAGAGAAGGAGGATGTAAAACCCCTGGAGTTGCTATTGAAGGAGTGCTCAAAGACATCAGAAGAGAACTAAGATAACATTACCTTGGAAGCCCAAGGCAGAAAGATATTAGCGTACTAAATGCCAGATATAAGTCCAGGGAAATAAGGACACAAGATGCCACTATATTGTCCAGACGAAGGCCTTAACTTTGGTTAGAGGAGTGTGGGTGGAGCAAAGAGTGTGAAAACCAGATTGCAGGAAAGGTGAAGAGAAATTAAAGAATGGAAATGGAGAGTGTAGGAACAGATCACCCCCAGAGGAGTTTGTAGGTAAACAGTGAGACCAGCATTTCTCTAGTTGGCTATTTTAACTAATTAGAGGGTTTCTTGCTGTATTGAGGACTTCTGGAGTAGTGGGCAATTGAAAGCTCTTCTTCGGGTGCAACATTTACAATGATATTGAGTTTTCCATGACATTTTTACAATTCAAACTCTACTCTGCCTCATAGTACATGGAAACTTCTTCCATGGAAATGTGTGTTTATAATTTATATTCCCTGACCTAGTAAACTATTGGTAGTTAATGGACAGCTTGTTACATTACTACCAACCCACATAATTCGTACTGATATTTCATATCCAGCTACTTAGCTAAGAAAGACATTACAAGATAATTTAGCATATTCGTAATTTTATACATGCCAGAGGCATATTCTTGCCATGTACTTTTCTCTTTGTCTATGCTTGATTCCTCTTCATTATGGAGAACTTTAGACACCTTCTGAAAGGATTCACCTGAAAAGGCAGGTGAACCATTCAGTATGCTAGAGTACTCCCTTTAATATACCATTTAATCAACCTTTAGTAATCAGTTGTTGGTAGAATAAATTGTTTACATTTCAATGCAGCAGTTAGCTTTTAGCTCTATTATGTTCTTTAGACAAAGGCAGTTATTTGTGGTTTATTAATGGTGAATCATAATTAGAAATTGTATAGCAAATTATAGTGATAATAAAGGTAAAGCCATTCAGGTATTTTAGAAAGAACGCCATGAAGCAAATAGAAACTCAATCCTATTTTTCCTGCAGATTTAAATGAAAAATGTAAGTAGTCTCCTGAGAGATAGATTTCAGGTACAGAAATATCAGTTATTGTGAACGTCTGATTACAGTATTTTCACTGATTCACACAGTAAATTAGAGGTTGGAAACTATACTGAAAATAGCCTGGGATTTTTTCTATACACTCTTGGATCAATCCATAAAGGCACTCCATGGGTGAAGGACCAGTAATAGCTTTCCAATGTGCTATTTCACCAAGATTTGCTTCTAGCCCTTTCATGTGGCACAATATTGTATCTTAAAACCACAAAGACCTGACTACCATGTTGCTTTATTTCCCCCCCCACACTTTCATTCATACATTTTAGCAGCTCCGAGCTGGAGAATCCATGGAGCCAGTAACCAGTGCTGAGACTATTTAAAAGAATGTGACATCTCAGTATTCACACTGTATAAGACAAATCTCTAACTCCAGTGGTTTATGAGATATTAGCCACCAAAATCATGTGGGAAAGATGATTGCAAAAGTGTTTTGCTGCTGACCATGCACATATTATTTCAGGACCAAAAAAATTTTGAGACTGGTCTGGGACCAGTGAACAAAGAGAATAAATGTTGATCCCTGCTTACTAGATGGGCTAGTCCTTATTTACCTTTCTTCTTATAGGATCAAATCCTGTCTCCTCGCCTGAGCACCTGGGCTATGTGATGAAGATGACAGAAGTTGGAAAGGGAAGTACTCCCTGTTCTTGTGAGGGAACTAGACAGAAGTAGAACAATTCCCAAGGATTCATCACAAATAAATATCTTGTTTGTAGGTACCAAGATCAATTTTTTCAAAAGCAGCCACTGATTTTGTTTGCCTCAATTTCTTCATACCCAACTTAAGACATCATGGGCTTGGTTCTCAGAAGTACTGAGCATCCAAAATTGTAACTGAAGCCAATGGGAGCTGTGGCAGCACATTTGAAAGGCAGGTCCATGGGGATGAAACCTGGACACTCAGGCCCAGATCCACAATGATGGGAGCAACTAACCCCCATCACTGTGATCCACAAAACCCCTGCTCATGCTGCTGAACACTGTAGGCACCTAATGTCACTCACAGCCTAGGTTCTTGCAGTAAAAGTTCCCTAGGTACCTATGTTTCTGCCTCTAAGCATGCACACTGCTGCCTCACTCTAGCTGTCCAGACACCTATTTCCCATCTAAGACTGGCCCATGAACTGAGGGAAAATAGGCATTCTGCTGCCTAACTCATCCGTGGGGCCCAGTTAGTGGGAGCATGTTCAGAGGTTGCCTAACTCCACATAAAACAGCCAGGGGGTGGGAAAAAGGAGGACCTCTCTTATCACCTTCAGCCCAGTGGTTAGGGTACTCACCTGGGATGTAGGAAACTCCTGTTCAAGTATCCCCTCTGTTGATGGGAAGGGATTTGAAAGGGATCTGTCACCTCTCAGGTGAGTGCCTTAACCACAAGCATATAGAGTAATTCTCGCTCTTGCCTGTGGGCCAATTAATAATTATTAAATTATTTATTTAAAGTGGAACAACTTCAACAGGAGAGACTGAGAAGATCCACCTCAGAACACCCCATATCCCAGTGGTTAGAGCACACACCTGAGAAGTGGCAGAATCTTATCCAAATCCCCTCTCCTCTTCAGGCAGCTGGGGGACTCAAACTAGGGTTTCCCAAATCCTAGTTGACTAAAGTTTATACAGGTGGTCCCCCACCCACCCCAGCTGTTTGGTGTGGAGTTAGGAGAACACTACTAGATTGGGCCCAGCATCCGAGTTAGGCAAGGGAATGTCTATCTTCTCTCAGTTTGGAGATTGTAAGCAGAAGTAGACACCCCCCTATAGCCCTGACTTAGGTGCCTATCGCTGAGAGAAGGCAGGATTTAGGGCACACCATCTCTCATTGGCTCCCCACCTAGAACTGATCCCATTCTTAGGTGTCTCTCTCTCTCTATTCATTGTAGAGGGATTCTAGGTTTTGTGGATCACTGTGTTGTTTCCTGTGATTTTCTAAGCACCTGGAAGTTAAGCACTATGATACTGACGGTCACAACCCCAAAATCCCTTTTTGAATCTGAGCCTCAGCAACTGACACACCTGAAATTAGAGGCCACTTTAGAAAATGAAGCTGTATCTACCTACTGTACAAGACACAGCCCAAGCAATGTGAGAAGGGCCCACTCTAGATCACTGTCTGCTAGAGACAATATTGCAGAGATGTCAATATTCAAGCTGTACAAAAAGAATCACAGAGTAGTCCCTTCTGGCCTAAAAATCTGAGTGAATCATTCATAAATCAATAAGGGGAATATTTAACACGTGTATTAACATGGTTAGTTATGCATAATTAACAGTTTGTTCTTTCTTTATCAAAAATGGATAATCCAATCCCACCACTTTTCCTGTCAGTGACTGCCATGTGGGTGGTCATGCCTAGTAGTTAGAACAGAAGTGAGTAGCCAGGAATTGGAGCCCAGGGTCAGAACCAGAGTCAGAGCTGGATGCCACAGCCAAGGGTCAGAGCTGAAGTCAGATATCAGAGCAGAGAATCAGAGCCAGGTTTACCTGGAACAAGGTAATACTGCAGCTAAGGCAGAAGGAAGGCTAGAACAAGACAGGTGTTATCACAGCTGTGGGGTAAATACTTTGAGCAGCTACTGAACGGCTCCTGCTACTAGGCTTAAGAGCTGGTCTCCTGACCTTTCCAACCAATCAGGCAGCCTACTATATGCCAGCTATGCTCACTAGGTTCCTCAAAAACCAGCTCTGCTGCAAGCCCTGATTCTTGACATTTTCCTCAATTCCATCTCCTTCCCCCTGGTCTCTCCATCATTCTCCCTGCTCCTCATCCACTCCCTGTCCTGGAGCACTGTGCTTTTCACATTGAAACACACCCTGGCTTTTCCTGAACAAGGCTCTTTATTAAGGGGTCCAGTGAGCCTGGCTGCATGGGCCCCATGGTTAAAACCATGTAGGGGGGCTACAGGAGCAACACCTGTAACTACAACCCATGGGCTTCAGCAGCAGTTGCAGACCAGCTGTACTGGTATGCCATAGCTTGAGGGGAGGTCTTTTTTCTCTTCAACCTCACTGGAAATCCCCTCCACAAGGAAGCCCCTTTTCTCAGATTTTTTTTACATATGATCAGGATTTTGTTCTTTGTAATTAACAAAAGTGTGAGGAGAGGAAGGAAATGAAATCTAAAATATTATAGGTCTCTAGCATTTAAGATTAGCTGAGAGGATGATCTTGAGGAGATATTCCATGTGAACCTTTTAGAGGATATGCATTCGTAGGCATGAAGAATATTATAGTAGCTATATTTATATTCTGGTCATATTTATGGGTAGCTAAAATATTATGTGTATAGTATTTATAACATACTGTCTTTGAGACCATCAAAGAGATAGAAGTGGAAGAAGTGCAAGATATCTGAAGCTCCAAACACCAGATGTCACTCTTGGCTCATCTGTGCTTGATGCAAGACTGCTGCATAGCAAGAAATTTGTCCTTTTTAAAAAAAAAAATTTAAACTGAAGATTCAATTTAAGTCTATATTATAAGAAATGATACCTGAGCTGCAAGAAAATAAAATATATGTACTGAGTCATTATTACAGTAATACCCACCCAAATTCCAAGCTATAACCTTATATCTATATCCCCATCATGGACAAGGTGTGGTTCATACATACAGCTCATATGACAATAACTTTCCTGGAGATCCCAATGAATAAGGTTTAGTGTACAACACACACACACAAATACACCTGGATAATAAAGATAAAATAAGAAGAAGTACAAAAATAATCAAGGTCCCAGAGACCCAAACCAAATATCATGTAACCCAGGTATCTAACTGTGACAGTCTGTATTCTATGTTCACCTCTTTTACAAGACTATGATAAATTTTGTACAAAGTATGCCTTGTGAGTAAGGCTGTCAATTAATTGCATTTAATTTGTTTTGAGTTAATCACTTGAGTTAACTCGATTAAAAATTAATCACGATTAATCACAGTTTTAATTGATAATAAAATAAATAATAAATACCAATTAATAATAATTAATACCAATAATAATAATAAAATACCAATTTAAATTTATTATAAATATTTGTGGATGTTTTTCTACATTTTCAAAAATATTGATTTCAATTACAACACAGAATACAAAGTGTACAATGCTTACTTTGTAATATTATTTTTATTGCAAATATTTGCACTGTAATAAAGATAAACAAAATAAATCGTATTTTTCAATTCACCTCATACAAGTTCTGTAGTGCAATCTCTTTATCTTGAAAGTTTAGTTTGAAAATGTAGATTTGTTTTTGTTACATAACTGCATTCAAAAATAGGCAATGTAAAACTTTAGAGTCTACAAGTCCACTGAGTCCTACTTCTTATTCAGCAAATTGCTAAGACAAACAAGTTTGTTTACGTTTACAGGGCCCTACCTGTAATCTCCCACCCTGTAATGCACTTTCACGATAAAGAGATTGCATACAGTACTTGTGTGAGGTGAATTGAAAAATACCATTTCTTTTGTTTATCTTTATTACAGTGCAACTATTTGTAATAAAAATAATACTGTAAAGTGAGCATTGTACACTTTGTATTCTGTGCTGTAATTGAAATCAATATATTTGAAAATGTAGAAAACATCCAAAAATATTTAAATAAATGGTATTCTATTCTTGTTTAACAGTGTGATTAAAACTGATTAATCACATTTTTTTAAAATCTCACAATTAATTTTTTTAATCATTTGACAACCCTGATTCAAAACCCTTAGTGGTCTGGAAAGGAATTACTCATCCAAGAGACCAGCTCTTACCCACTCATGGTGACTGAGATCAGCGAAGATGCTTGTACTGTTATTTCCTAGGTCTGAACTCTCAAGGGCTGGTGGCAAGTCATTCTCAATTGAGGACCTCCAATTTTGTAATCTCTTCCCGGGTGGGGAGCATACCAGAGTTCGAGACTGGCAGCCCACTAACCAAATGTAAGACTTTATTTTATCAGCTGGTTAATTGTTTTTGGCTATGTTTTATATTTCATCAAACAGATGGTCTAGCTAAGCTTAAGAGAGATCATTTTGGCAGTGGTACTTTTGCCATGCGCTGTGCTGGTAATAGCTGTGTTTTTACATTTTGTAATTAAAGCACCCAACTCCTTTGACAATAGGTCCTACAGAAATTAATCAGATAAATACATCTCTTTCAGAACAATTTTGTGTCACCTAGGTTAATCATCTGAAAAATGTTTTCAAACTGTTTAATTAAGAATGAGACAAAATGCAAATACATTTTTTTTTCTTTTCACCCCTAATAACAGACCTAAATCTAAGCAAAGGTTGCAGTATTACTGAATAATATCAGATGGATACAAAGCCATACGGTAGGGATATGTCTGTCATTTATTTTGAAATGTTTCCTATTTCTAGCATCCTAAAATTTGAAATCACACAGATTGCATAATCAAAGCAGCAGTCTTTAGTTGTCCCTTAATGTCAAACAGTTCTAAAACACTCTCATATACCCATTCTGAAAGTAAGGTAAGATATACATGCTATGGTCTAAAACCTGCGAACACTTATGCGTGTACTTAATTTTAAGCAAGTAAGAAGGCTCACTGATCTCAGTGGAAATACTCAGGGCATTAAGGGCCTAATCTTTTGAGGTGCTTGGCATCATTAATTCCTATGCAATTTGGAGGCCCTCAACCTCTGGCAGGATCTGGTCATTAGTACTGCCAAACTGAGCAAATTAATTTGTTTTAAAACAGCCTCACTGCTCCCTACATCTTTGCCCAAACTACTGAGTTCCATATGGTTTAATTGGAACATAAAAAGTCAGTAATTCCCCTAGCAGTAATGACAAAATGAGCACTAAAGGTGAAATGCAGGGCTACTCTCTATGGCTGATGACTCTAAGGGGAAAAAAGGCAGCTAAATAACTCACATTATAGCTGCTATTGTTCAGCTGCGTTCCATGTTCAGTGTTTTCTAGACAGCATTAAAAACAACAGCTTTATCCATAGGGAACAAACATTACCCACTTGCATGAGAGGAAAGTGATCAGGAACAGCCAGCATGGATTCACCAAGGGAAGGTCATGCCTGACTAATCTAATCGCCTTCTATGATGAGATTACTGGTTCTGTGGATGAAGGGAAAGCAGTGGATGTATTGTTTCTTGACTTTAGCAAAGCTTTTGACACGGTCTCCCACAGTATTCTTGTCAGCAAGTTAAGGAAGTATGGGCTGGATGAATGCACTACAAGGTGGGTAGAAAGCTGGCTAGATTGTCGGGCTCAACGGGTAGTGATCAATGGCTCCATGTCTAGTTGGCAGCCGGTATCAAGTGGAGTGCCCCAAGGGTCGGTCCTGGGGCCGGTTTTGTTCAATATCTTCATAAATGATCTGGAGGATGGTGTGGATTGCACTCTCAGCAAATTTGCGGATGATACTAAACTGGGAGGAGTGGTAGATACGCTGGAGGGGAGGGATAGGATACAGAAGGACCTAGACAAATTGGAGGATTGGGCCAAAAGAAATCTGATGAGGTTCAATAAGGATAAGTGCAGGGTCCTGCACTTAGGACGGAAGAACCCAATGCACAGCTACAGACTAGGGACCGAATGGCTAGGCAGCGGTTCTGCGGAAAAGGACCTAGGGGTGACAGTGGACGAGAAGCTGGATATGAGTCAGCAGTGTGCCCTTGTTGCCAAGAAGGCCAATGGCATTTTGGGATGTATAAGTAGGGGCATAGCGAGCAGATCGAGGGACGTGATCGTTCCCCTCTATTCGACATTGGTGAGGCCTCATCTGGAGTACTGTGTCCAGTTTTGGGCCCCACACTTCAAGAAGGATGTGGATAAATTGGAGAGAGTCCAGCGAAGGGCAACAAAAATGATTAGGGGTCTGGAACACATGAGTTATGAGGAGAGGCTGAGGGAGCTGGGATTGTTTAGCCTGCAGAAGAGAAGAATGAGGGGGGATTTGATAGCTGTTTTCAACTACCTGAAAGGGGGTTCCAAAGAGGATGGCTCTAGACTGTTCTCAATGGTATCAGATGACAGAACGAGGAGTAATGGTCTCAAGCTGCAGTGGGGGAGGTTTAGATTGGATATTAGGAAAAACTTTTTCACTATGAGGGTGGTGAAACACTGGAATGCATTACCTAGGGAGGTGGTAGAATCTCCTTCCTTAGAGGTTTTTAAGGTCAGGCTTGACAAAGCCCTGGCTGGGATGATTTAACTGGGAATTGGTCCTGCTTTGAGCAGGGGGTTGGACTAGATGACCTTCTGGGGTCCCTTCCAACCCTTATATTCTATGATTCTATGATTCTATGATTTTTTCTAAAACATTGTTAACATATGCTGTTACCATGGCAACACAGAATTGTCAGGTGAAAGAAAATATTACCGAAAGATCCCCAGCTCAAGAGGCTTCACTAGCATGGGACATTAATTTTTATTCTAAATATCGGAAGTGACAACACTTCAAGAAACAAAAAGAGATGTAAAGGGATATTACTGAATGGATTGACATCGGTGCATCTCTCATTTTACAGCCAAATGACATTTAATCTCTGTGTACAATTCGGAGTAAGTAAATATTTTCCTAATGAAGGTTATTCATTTCATTTGGCAGAATAAACCAGAGTATTAAAGTTAGGTCTCCTGTCTAGATTATTAAATATGGAGCAAAGATGCCATTTAATTCTCTGACATTCCTAATAGACAGTACCACAAATCATACTGCAGAGAGAAGCAATCCCGAATTTAAGAGAAAAATGAGGCTTCAAGAGGAGATCTTAAACAGAGTGGGTAAAATTTTCAAAAGCACCTTAATAAATTATTGTCCTAACTCCCATTTTCAAAAGTAATTTAGGCACCGAGGAGCCTAATTTTTGATCTTAAACTCCTAAGTCACTTTTGAAAATGGCTCCTAAGTCACTTAGGTAGTTTTGAACATTTTACCCAGTGTGACTCAGAGGGACACAGTTCTAGATAAGGCAGTAGACTTGACAGAGCAACTCCTCAACATTGGAGGGTGGAAGGGAAGTCCATCATTCAATCTGTCTACACTACACTCGTCACTTGTGCCTTATGTTTCCATGACTCACTGTGCCATTGGGTACACTTGGATACTCTAAAAGAAACACAATTATTTGAATTTGACAATGGGTGTCAAAAAGGCTTCTTGCCACTGGAGTTGAACATAGCTGTTCCTCTGGTGTAAAGAATCAACTGAGTTCAACACCAGTTATAACAAAGAGTGGCTGATTTCATTTAAAGGACTGGCAACACTTTGTTAAGAACGTGTTAAACTCTATTGATCCTGTCCACAGCAACAGACCAACGGACCTCAGTATCTTTTGACAGGTTTCAGAGTAGCAGCTGTGTTAGTCTGTGTCTGCAAAAAGAAAAGGAGTACTTGTGGCACCTTAGAGACTAACAAATTTATTTGAGCATAAGCTTTCGTGAGCTATATCTTTTGAGGAAACACTGTTGTCAAACACAGCTGAAGAGTCTTGTGCAGAGACAGTGTTTGAGTGAGTTTGTTGCACGGATTGGATGGAATGGGGTAATGAGGCAAAGGGCACCTGTAAATCCCCGTTCACTTCGGGGGAGCTACAGTGTTCAGCATATTTTAGCATCAGGCCCCTACTATTCAAGCCTTTCCAGCTGACTGTTAGCAATCTAAGTCTTATGAAATCCAGAAGAACAGTTCCACAACAGAGGTAGCATTATACATACACCTGGTCAGTTCAATACAATGTTACAAGTTTCCAGTGTACAAGAAGAAGTAATTTGCATTGTCTCTGCTAATAGTATTGCCTACCATGGGGGAAGGTCCCAGAGCCCAGGCTCCAGTCTAAGCCCAAACATCTACCCAGCAATTTTTAGCCCCACAGCCCGATCCCCATAAACCTGAGTCAGCTGACCTTGGCTAGCCACAACCATGCCACAGGTCTTTTATTCCAGTGTAGACATGCCCATAGAGACTTAGAGACAGATTCTTTACTGCTCCCAGTTTGTCCCCGGTGGAGATGCAGAAGAGTCAGTCATGGCTGACTGATTCTGTGTCAGTGCTGACCCTAGGCTCAGCTTACTTCAGATCATTCTCAGGCCTGATCGACACTAGAAAATTAAGTTGATTAACGACGTGGGACAGGGGTGTGAAAAAATCATACCCCTGAGCAGTGTAGTTAAGCTGTCCTAAAACCCCAGCTCCAGGATGACAGAAGAATTCTTGTGTCGACCTAGAGGAGGATTGCCAATGGGAGAATTCCTCCCGTTGGTGTAAGTAGTGTCTACCAAGCCCTCAGGGTGTAATGACTACACAAGATGAAGATCAACAGAGAATCAGGCCCATTGAATAGACTGCTCCTGTCTGTGCCACACCCTTTTTGTAGATAAAAAGAGAATTTGGGTCTCTACACCTGTCAGCCTAGCACTTTATTAAAAGTACAAAATTCACATATGCAATGACAAACTGCACTGAAGATTTTCTTTGCACTCATTACCCAAATAAAAACATTCAAGAAATACAAATATATCTGTCTTTAAGGGCAACCCTCAACTGTAACAGCAGAATTCAAACAGCATTGTAACCATCCTCCTTACATTGCTTACCTGTGATGAGGAACAGTCACTTTATAAAAGGAAAAGCATCTGCAAGTTCTCTGTCTTTCCATCCATGGTCCACCCTGCAGTACCTGTGATAAGCCAGCCAGAGCAGTAACAGACAGACATAAATGGGAGGAAAAGAACTGGTACAATTGGGTTTTCTTCCAGGTGCTGCACAGACATGATTTATTGATAACCAGGGACCCAAAAGGATAAAGTAGAGCTGGTTGACAAATTCCTAATGGAATATTTTTCTGTCAGAAAATGTCACTTTGTCTAAATTGAAACTTTCCATGGGAATGTATTGATTTTGACAAAATTTTGTTTTGACAAAAAAATTGAAAGAGTATTTTGATAAGGTTAAAATATTCCTTGTTGACTTTATCAGAATGAAAAATGAAAATGTTCCATTTCAAATGACGCTTTTAAATGTATTGTATATTTTATTAGTAAATAGAATATAAAAAGTCAAAATCAGAACAAATGTTCTGATTTTATTGAAATGGAACATTTTTATTGACCCAAAGACAATTTTTTAAATTTCATTTTGTGGGCAATTTCAAATTGTGGGGGTTTGTTCTAATTTGAAACAAAAATAAATGTCAAAATGTTGGAATTTCCCATATAATGGAAATTCCATGTTTCCACAAGCTCTCAAATAAAGGTTTCCTGCAGCCAAAATCCCAAAGTAAAATGCTTGTGACAGCCTTGACATCTAAATGTAAAGGAATAATGTTACCTTAAACTCAAACTTCCTAGTTAGTCCCATTTTCTTCCTTTGCTGAATAGAAATGCTTATAAATGAATATCTCCGCCTGCTTCTTCACAACAAAACCCCAACACTGCACTGCAAGATAATCATATTTCAGATTATCCAGTTATTGAATCTCTTATCTACAACACAATCTGATTTGCAACCCCTACCCAAATGAATGTCACCTTGGATTCATCTTTTAATTGAATCCTAACTGCACGCAAATACAAACACAACCACAGAGTCACTACATCCTACACTCGATAGAGGTAACCTTTTACAAGCAAAGAGAACCAAGAGAGCACAGGAAACCCAGAACTGCTTCTGGAAAAGCTATTGTTACAGTAGCATGGTGACCTGTTATGCCATAAATAGTGTCTCTTTGTATTAAAACTTTTTTTTTTGTTCTAGTAGACAGCAGCTCCCGTTTACAGAATAGATTCCATGAATTTACGTGGATGAGATTCTATATGTAAGACAGGCAATAATTCACACATGAGTTAAACTGACATTTTTTTCTGAGATGCACTGGCTTGCTTTAATAATGCATAAAACATTCAGGAAACTGCTCAACGTTGACATGATGTGAAGCTGTTTTTAATATTTAACACCAGTTCAAATTCAATTTTTGTGGAGCATTTATCCAATATTCACTACTTTCACAGTGTTGCAGGAAATCTCATGCTTGCAGCAGGGCTGCGTTTAATAGAGCAATAGATGGCTTCACTCCTTTAAGGGTTATGTCTACACTTTAATAAAAGACCTGTGGCGGGGCTGTGGCTGGCCTGAGTCAGCTGACTCATCCTTGCAGGGTTCAGACTGCAGAGCTATAAAATGGCAGAGTAGATGTTAGTTAGAGGGTCTCAGAATCTGGACTGCAGCCCAAGTCTGAACGTCTACACTGCTATTTTTAGCCCCTCAGCCTGAGCCCCTTGGGCCTCAGTCATCTGACCTGGGCTCTGAGATTCAGTGCTGTGGGGTTTTTTTTATCACAGTGTAGACATAACTCTTAAGGGGTGAAAGTTTATGATTGCATTGAAAAATTGGACATTATTTCTACCTACTCAAATACTGACCAATAATGGATATTACCAAATTAGAGAATATCAGAGAGCATTGTAAATGTGATTGAAGAGGAATATTGCAACTTCCCAGTGGTTCATAAATGTAAATACAGCATCAATATATCTTGATCAGCTATCATGCCTTGTGCAAATTTTTGTCTGCTGCTTTCATGGGTTCTTCTATTGTGGATTTAACTTCTCCAGCCCTGATCCTTCAAGGAGCACCTGCACAGAGGCCCATTGCCTGTAATGGGTGTTGTGTTAATTTCAATGGGATAAATGGCCTCAGAGAGGCAAAGGTGTTAACATGCCCCGACACCATACAGCACTAAACAGCTGAACGGGGGGGGGGGGGGGGGGGGGAAGGGGTTGGAATACAGAGACCCTGGCCTGTTTAGTCTCATGGCAAACACACCATTAAAAATCTTTTAACCTTTTATTAAACATACAGAGAAAGAAGACAAAACAGTTAAAGCATTTGAAACGTAAATTGTCATAAATATAAAGGGAAGGGTAAACCCCTTTGAAATCCCTCCTGGCCGGGGGAAAGCTCCTCTCACCTGTAAAGGGTTAAGAAGCTAAAGGTAACCTCGCTGGCACCTGACCAAAATGACCAATGAGGAGACAAGATACTTTCAAAAGCTGGGAGGAGGGAGAGAAACAAAGGGTCTGTGTCTGTCTATATGCTGCTTTTGCTGGGGATAGAACAGGAATGGAGTCTTAGAACTTTTAGTAAGTAATCTAGCTAGGTACGTGTTAGATTATGATTTCTTTAAATGGCTGAGAAAAGAACTGTGCTGAATAGAATAACTATTTCTGTCTGTGTATCTTTTTTGTAACTTAAGGTTTTGCCTAGAGGGGTTCTCTATGTTTTTTGAATCTAATTACCCTGTAAAGTATCTACCATCCTGATTTTACAGGGGGGATTTCTTTACTTCTATTTTTATTGAAAGTCTTCTTGTAAGAAACCTGAATGCTTTTTCATTGTTCTCAGATCCAAGGGTTTGGGTCTGTGGTCACCTATGCAAATTGGTGAGGCTTTTTATCCAACATTTCCCAGGAAAGGGGGGGTGCAAGTGTTGGGAGGATTGTTCATTGTTCTTAAGATCCAAGGGTCTGGGTCTGTAGTCACCTAGGCAAATTGGTGAGGCTTTTTACCAAACCTTGTCCAGGAAGTGGGGTGCAAGGTTTTGGGAAGTATTTTGGGGGGAAAGATGGGCCCAAACAGCTCTTCCCCAGTAACCAGTATTAGTTTGGTGGTGGTAGCGGCCAATCCAAGGACAAAGGGTGGAATATTTTGTACCTTGGGGAAGTTTTGACCTAAGCTGGTAAAGATAAGCTTAGGAGGTTTTTCATGCAGGTCCCCACATCTGTACCCTAGAGTTCAGAGTGGGGGAGGAACCTTGACATAAATTATTAAATAAGGCTTTAATTTTAACAATATCTCCTATTCCCTTTCTCTTTAGCTGTAAAGAGTTTTTATAAGGAAATCTCCCTGCTTGACAATCTTTTAGATGGTATTAAATATAGTAATAACGTCTTTTGGTGGAAAAGAGAAGACATTAGGTGAGATTAGTTGGAGGTGTGCTTTCTACTGTTGTGCTTACAGTCAGATCTACTCCCTTGAAGACAAAAGCAAGACAAGCACACACAAAAGGGGAAAGGAAAGAACAGCAGAAATAGAAAACGCAGCTTCTGTCTCTGATGCTGACTCTTACTAGCAACCTCACTGCTGGAGAAACACAGGCACGGCTCGCGGTCTTATTTGCCACCTGGCAAACTTGGACCAGCATCGGGCAGTTTAAGCTATTATTTGTAGATGCTTCTCTGGTCATAGGCTCACAACAATGTTGTGAAAGAGACAGTCTTGGCTGGCTAAACTAGACTCTTATTAGACAGAAAGCAAAAGGAGAGAGATAGAAAACAGAACAAATAAGGTGGGGAAAGAAACTGACACACAAGGGATGGGGTGAGAACAGGAACCCAAGACTCACATTTCAGTGGTGCTCAGAATTTAGCCAAAGGTGGTGGAGGAAGTGATGTCATCAGCTCCCTCTCTCTGGCCCAGCCTGATCAGGACATCTCTCAGAATCAGGACGACAAAGTCCCAGTGGTACCCCGGGATCACAAGAAATGGTGGGGGTGGCAGCCATGCTGGTGAAGCTTTCTCCTTTCAATCCATTCATCATTCAGCCATTTGGATTCCCCACTAAAGTTTCTTTATTAAGGATCCCAGAAGGGGGTAATGGTAGGAATAGCCCATATTCTCATTTCATACCCCAATTAGACCTAATTTCTGATTTGGTCCATAAATGTCTGATTCCATTCTCTTTTTGTTTACGAGTCATGATCTCAACACAGTCCTCGGGTGGTATCAGCAGACTTGGATTGTCACAGGTACAGTTGAGCACCTCCCTCTTGGCCACTCATTGGACTACTGGGAGGGGATCCAGCCACTGGATCCTGTGTGTTTTAAGCCCCCAGAATCTGAACAGAGGCCAGTGATTGTCCCAGTCTGGGGTTCCCTAGGCACACTCTTGAGGTGCAGCTCTTCTATCTAGTAAACCTTCCTGAGAATTGCAACCATGTAGTCCAACCGCCCAGCCCCTGGAACCAGAGCCGACCCCTCCAACTCTCCCTTAGCTTAAACACACCCTTTCCCAGAACTCCACCTGAAGGTGTGATCCTTCTGGTTTAGCTCTTCAAGGGGCACAAAATACAGTGTAGCACATAACACGGACACTTTGCACAGGGTTCTAAAATGCTATTGTTCTTTCTTTATTAGCATGAGAAACAGGTCACATAGAAAACACCAATTACTCTGAACACTATGCCCCTCACTCTAGCTCACCCTTCCCTTTGGAGTCCTCAGGGGACCATCTTTGTTCAGGTCAGCAGGGTTACCCCTGCCTCATCAGGTTCCTGAAGCAGTTTCCCTCATCTTGGATGGTGAAAAAAGCTTAAGACTCCAAATAGATCAGCCCCTGGACTTTATAGTTGCTCTGTTAGGCGACCTCCCATCAGCCTCAACCAGTGATCACTGACCCCTGCCAAATGACTGTATGGCCAGACAACCTCAGGCTGGGGGGACATGACATACCAGTTCTTCTGGGTGGGAGCCCACCTACTGTTTAGGATGTTTGTATTTGAATAGAGGATCATCCCAATGTAACGACCCCCTGTTGTTAGCCCTCTACCCTACAACTTGGAATTTGAATCTAATATAGAGGCAAAGAGACCATAGAGAAGGCAACTAGACCTCACATTTCAAAATGGAATTTCTGCTTAGTAAAGATACATCCAGAGAGTTCACAATCTCACACATAATCATAAATTGCACATACAGACTCCAAAATCATCACAAGAACTAATTCAGTCTTTCTACCTTGAACTTTTGCTGACTTTTATAAGCATGTTATGTAGCAGGCTGAGTTGTACTTTACCTTGGACCATTTAGAGTACAGACCTCTGCACACCATGGGGATCCACCCACACCGAACTCCTTGAAAGACAGAGACCTTAATATGAAACCTAACAGCCTATGTTATTGGGAAATATTTACTACAACAATGTCACATACTACAAAGGGATTAAAATCTGTGGGTTATAGTTGTGTCTTCTCCCATTGCCGATCCCTCTTCTTTTCTTGTCCTTTATACCTTCCTTGTCCTACATATCTTTCTTTCTACTGCCTAGAAAATATAATGGAAAAATACGTTAATATAACCTTACATTGAGATTTTTCATGCATAGTAATACCTAGCTTATATATAAACAGGTTTAATCAGTAGCTATCAAAGCACTTTATAAAGGAGGTCAGTATCATTATTCCTGTTTTGCAGATGGGGAAACTGAAAGGCAAAACGACTTGCCCTATGTCACCCAACAGCCCAGAGCTGGAAATTAAACCCTAGGTCTCCTGATTCCCAATCCAGTGCTTTGTCCACTCGCCACATTGATAGAAGTCAAGAAATTCAAAGCTATGAATCTCAACAATTATAATTAAAGACTGCATATATATTTTAAAGGATTCAAGTTACCCTGTACTAGTAATGCAAAATGTTACATGTGCACAGGAGCTGAGTTACAACTGGCTTCATTAAGACCATAAATTCAGCTCAGCGTAATTAAAAAAATTGTACAAGCAAACTCAACAAAGTCAACTAATTCTATTTTTGCAGGATTTCACAGAAGGTCCACCCCACCCAGACTTTCACAGCAAAATATAAAGTTACAAGCATATCATCCAAACAAACTCATTGGGTTATCGCAGCCTGAAATAAGAAGACTGTTACCTAGCAACTAGTGAGAGCTGTGGCTTTTAGACATTAACCCGTTAATGGGTACCAGATGCAGCACAGCTTTGAGGGATTTCCAATTACTTATGTGCTTAAACAGATATGTTTCTGGCTGCATTGGAAGAAGAGGAGATGATTTTTTCACAGTTTAATTTAGAGATGGTCCACACTTGAGCTCCACAGCCCTAAGAACTACCAAATAAGATGGATGGTAGGGTTGCACAGCCAACATTCACTCACTCTCTTAAAGTTGTATCTGTCCTGTTACACACTGTGTCATGTTCTAAAGATCCTTGGTATTGAACAGATCTGTACATGATGGAGGTTTGTGCATTGCACAACTACACTTACTATTACATTTTGTTATGTCTTTTACATTTTTAGACAGTAATCAGTCAAAATCTTTGGTGTAAAAAGAACATAGCCACAGAGCACCTTTGAAAATGCTTTTTATACTATGTGAGACAAGGTGGATGAGATAATAACTTGTACTGGACCAACTTCTCTTGGCAGAAGAGACAAACTTTTGAGCTTCACAGGGTATGTCTACACTACGAAATTAGGTGGAATTTATAGAAGTCGGTTTTGTAGAAAGAGTTTTTATACAGTCGATTGTGTGTGTCCCCACACAAATGCTCTAAGTGCATGTAGTCAGTGGAGTGTGTCCACAGTACCGAGGCAGCCGTCAACCTCCGGAGCGTTGCACTGTTGGTAGCTATCCCACAGTTCCCGCAGTCTCTGCCGCCCATTTGAATTCTGAGTAGAAATCCCAGTGCCTGATGGGGCTAAAACATTGTCGTGGGTGGTTCTGGGTACATATCGTCAGGCTCCCCTTCCCTCTGTGAAAGCAAGGACAGACAATCGTTTTGCACCCTTCTTCTTGAGTTACCTGTGCAGACACCATATCATGGCAAGCATGGAGCCCGCTAAGCTAACTGTCACCGTATGTCTCCTGGGTGCTGGCAGACGCGGCACTGCATTGCTACACAGCAGCAGTTTATTGCCTTTTGGCAGCAGACAGTGCAGTATGACTGGTAGCCGTCGGTGACGTAGTCCAGGGTGCTCTTTTAACCAACCTCGATGAGGTCAGGGGCGCCTGGTCAAACATGGGAGTGACTCAGCCAGGTCATTTCCCTTTTAAGTTTTGTCTCATGGCGATTCAGTCCTACTGGCAGTGCACTGTCCTTTAATCTGCAGCCAGCAGAAGATGATGGCCAGCAGTCATACTGCACCGTCTTCGGCCAAGCACCCAAGAGATGACGATGGCTAGCAGTCGTACTGCACAGTCTGCTGCCAGCAAGATGTATAAAGATATAGATGAAGTGGCTCAAAACAAGAAATAGACCAGATTTGTTTTGTATTCATTTTCTCCTCCCTCACTCTGTGAAATCAATGGCCTGCTAAACCCAGTTTTGAGTTCTATCCTTGAGGTTTTGAGTTCTATCCTTGAGGGGGCCATTCTGTTTCTCTCAAAGCCACCCCCTTTGTTGATTTTAATTCCCTGTAAGCCAACCCTGTAAGCCATGTCGTCAGTCGCCCCTCCCTCCATCAGGGCAACGGCAGACAATCGTTCCGCACCTTTTTTCTGTGCAGACGCCATACCACAGCAAGCATGGAGCCTGCTCAGATCACTTTGGCAATTAGGAGCACATTAAACACCACACGCATTATCCAGCAGTATATGCAGCACCAGAACCTGGCAAAGCGAAACCGGGCAAGTAAGCGACATCAGCACGGTGATGAGAGTGATGAGGACATGGACACAGACCTCTCTCAAAGCACGGGCCCTGCCAATGCATGCATCATGGTACTAATGGGGCATGTTCATGTGGTGGAACGCCAATTCTGGGCTCGGGAAACAAGCACAGACTGGTGGGACCGCATAGTGTTGCAGGTCTGGGACGATTCCCAGTGGCTGCGAAACTTTCGCAAGCGTAAGGGCACTTTCATGGAACTTTGTGACTTGCTTTCCCCTGCCCTGAGGCGCAAGAATACCAAGATGAGAGCAGCCCTCACAGTTGAGAAGCGAGTGGCAATAGCCCTGTGGAAGCTTGCAATGCCAGACAGCTACTGGTCAGTCGGAAATCAATTTGGAGTGGGCAAATCTACTGTGGGGGCTGCTGTGATGAAAGTAGCCAACACAGTCAAAGATCTGCTGATATCAAGGGTAGTGACCCTGGGAAATGTGCAGATCATAGTGGATGGCTTTGCTGCAATGGGATTCCCTAACTGTGTTGGGGCGATAGACGGAACACATATCCCTATCTTAGCACCAGAGCACCAAGCCGGCGAGTACATAAACCGCAAGGGGTACTTTTCAATAGTGCTGAAAGCACTGGTGGATCACAAGGGATGTTTCACCAACATCAACGTGGGATGGCCGGGAAAGGTACATGATGCTTGCATCTTCAGGAACTCTGGTCTGTTTCAAAAGCTGCAGCAAGGGACTTTCTTCCCAGACCAGAAAATAGCCGTTGGGGATGTTGAAATGCCTATAGTTATCCTTGGGGACACAGCCTACCCCTTAATGCCATGGCTCATGAAGCCAGACACAGGCAGCTTGGACAGTAGTCAGGAGCTGTTCAACTACAGGCTGAGCAAGTGCAGAATGTGCATTTGGACATTTACAAGCATGCTGGCGCAGTTTACTGACTCAGTTAGACCTCAGCGAAACCAATATTCCCACTGTTATTACTGCTTGCTGTGCACTCCACAATATCTGTGAGAGTAAGGGGGAGAAGTTTATGGCAGGGTGGGAGGTTGAGGCAAATCGCCTGGCTGCTGGTTACGCACAGCCAGACACCAGGGCGGTTAGAAGAGCACAGGAGGGTGCGGTGCGCATCAGAGAAGCTTTGAAAACCAGTTTCATGACTGGCCAGGCTACGGTGTGAAAGTTCTGTTTGTTTCTCCTTGATGAAACCCCCCCATCCCTTGGTTCACTCTACTTCTCTGTAAGCTAACCAACCTCCCCTCCTCCCTTCAATCACTGCTTGCAGAGGCAATAAAGTCATTGTTGCTTCACAGTCATGCATTCTTTATTAATTCATCACACAAATAGTGAGATAACTACCAAGGTAGCCCAGGAGGGGTGATGGAAGGACAAGGCCACACAGCACTTTAAAAGTTTACAACTTTAAAACTTATTGAATGCCAGCCTTCTGTTGCTTGGGCAATCCTCTGGGGTGGAGTGGCTGGGTGGCCGGAGGGCCCCCCCCCCACCGCGTTCTTGGCGTCTGGGTGAGGAGGCTATGGAACTTGGGAAGGAGGGCGGTTGGTTACACAGGGGCTGTAGCAGCAGTCTGTGCTCCTGCTGCCTTTTCTGCAGCTCAACCATACACTGCAGCATATTAGTTTGATCCTCCAGCAGCCTCAGCATTGAATCCTGCCTCCTCTCATCACGCTGCCACCAGCTTTCAGCTTCAGCCCTCTCTTCAGCCCGCCACTTACTCTCTTCAGCCTGCCACCTCTCCTCCCGGTCATTTTGTGCTTTCCTGCACTCTGACATTGTCTGCCTCCACGCATTCATCTGTGCTCTGTCAGTGTGGGAGGACAGCATGAGCTTGGAGAACATTTCATCGTGAGTGCATTTTTTTCGCCTTCTAATCTTCGCTAGCCTCTGGGAAGGAGAAGATCCTGTGATCCTTGAAACACATGCAGCTGGTGGAGAAAAAAAAGGGACAGTGGTATTTAAAAAGACACATTTTATAGAACAATGGGTACACTCTTTCGCAGTAAACCTTGCTGTTAACATTACATACATAGCACATGTGCTTTCATTCCAAGGTCGCATTTTGCCTCTCCCCACAGTGCGTGGCTAGCCCCTCCACCCTTCCCCCAGCGGGGGAACATTTCTGTTCAGCCACAGGCATACAGCCCAGCAGGAACTGGCACCTCTGAGTGTCCCCTGAAGAAAAGCACTCTATTTCAACCAGGTGACCATGAATGATATCACTCCCCTGAGGATAACACAGAGAGATAAAGAACGGATGTTATTTGAACGCCAGCAAACATACACTGCAATGCTTTGTTCTACAATGATTCCCGAGTACGTGTTACTGGCCTGGAGTGGTAAAGTGTCCTACCATGGTGGATGGAGTAAGGCTGCCCTCCCCAGAAACCTTTTGCAAAGGCTTTGGGAGTACATCCAGGAGAGCCGCGAATGCCAGGGCAAATTAATCATTAAACATGCTTGCTTTTAAACCATGTATAATATTTTAAAAGGTACACTCACCAGAGGTCCCTTCTCCACCTGGCGGGTCTGGGAGGCAGCCTTGGGTGAGTTCGGGGGGTACTGGCTCCAGGTCCAGGGTGAGAAACAGTTCCTGGCTGTCGGGAAAACCGGTTTCTCTGCTTGCTTGCTGTGAGCTATCTTCCTCGTCCCCAAAACCTGCTTCCGTGTTGCCTCCATCTCCATTGAAGGAGTCAAACAACACGCCTGGGATAGTGGTGGCTGAACCCCCTAAAATGGCATGTAGCTCATCATAGAAGCGGCATGTTTGGGGCTCTGACTCGGAGTGGCCGTTCGCCTCTCAGTTTTCTGGTAGGCTTGCCTCAGCTCCTTAAGTTTCACGCAGCACTGCTTCGGATCCCTGTTATGGCCTCTGTCCTTCATGCCCTGGGAGATTTTGACAAAGGTTTTGGCATTTCGAAAACTGGAACGGAGTTCTGATAGCACGGATTCCTCTCCCCATACAACGATCAGATCCCATACCTCCCGTTCGGTCCATGCTGGAGCTGTTTTGCAATTCTGGGACTCCACCATGGACACCTCTGCTGATGAGCTCTGCATGGTCACCTGCAGCTTGCCACGCTGGCCAAACAGGAAATTGAAATTCAAAAGTTCGCACGCCTTTTCCTGTCTACCTGACCAGTGTGTCTGAGTTGAGAGTGCTGTCCAGAGCAGTCACAATGGAGCACTCTGGGATAGCTCCCAGGGGCCAATACCATCTAATTGTGTCCACAGTACCCCAAATTCAACCCGGCAGGGCCGATTTCAGCGCTAATCCCCTTGTTGGGGGTGGAGTAAGGAAATCGATTTTAAGAGCCCTTTAAGTTGAAAAAAAGGGCTTCGTTGTGTGAACGGGTGCAGGGTTAAATCGATTAAACGCTGCTAAATTCGACCTCAACTCCTAGTGTAGACCAAGGCACAGAGATCTTCTTCATGTGTGGAAAAAGTAACCAGACTGTGACAGCTAAATACAAAATAGGACAGATTGTCAAACATAAGACCTTAACACATATTGTATGAGACCACTTAAAATGAAGTGGGCAATTAACGCCTCTGCAGTCATAGGGCAAAAGAGAGTTAGGCCTGGTCTACACTAGAAAATTAGGTTGGCATAACTACATCGCTCACAGGTGTGAAAAATCCACACCCCTAAGCAGGGTAGGTAATCCCCATGTAGACAGCGCTAGGTCAACAGAAGAATTCTTCCATTGACCTAGTTACCCCTTCTAGGGGAAGTGAATTACCTACCCCAATGGGAGAATCCCTTCCGTTGGTGTAGGTAGTGTCTGTGCTGAAGCGATACAGCACCGCAGCTCATTGTGCATACTCATCACTTGCTTGTAACTCGCTCATCGCTTGTCAGCCACTGGCTTGTTGCTTTTCCAGTGTAGGTTACAAATTGTTGTAATGAGCCATTTTAACCCAGTGTCTCTGTTGAGTCCATGATTTTTAGTGTTCACCAGAAAAACAGACCAACTAACAACTCTCTGATGCCACCTACTAAGAAGAACTCAAAGAAGATCCCAAACACAATTCACCTAGGAATTTAAGGATATCATCAGATTCTTCTCCAAACAACTCAAACAATTATCTCATCCCACATGAACCCACCCCAGGGATCTTCTACATACTTTCCAAGATACACAAACAAGATAACCCAGGCAAACCCATCATATGTGGCCATGCTACTCTTCCTGAAAGAATATTAGGACTCATAGAAACCATCTTCAAACCACTCCCACACAAAGGGCCATTTTCCTCCAGGACACAACCAACTTCCTCCAGAAACTCCACAATATTAACAACCACCTTCAGAACACCATCCTTGCCAACATGGATGTTACTTCCCTACACACCAACATCCCTACCATGATGGTATTGCTGCAGACCTCATATATCTACAAGACAGACATTGGACAACACTCAGCTATCCATCCCAAACATATCACCAAACTCGTCCATTTCATCCTCACCCATAACAACTTGACATTCAAACACTTTGTCCAAATCTCGGGAACAGCTGTGAGTACTAGGATGGCCCCCGTCACAGGGTTCACTCTGCTCACTACTAGAGCATCTCCTAGTAGCTCATCTGGGGATTAGCTCACCACTGGTTTGACACCTCCTTTTGTGGTTTTTCAGTCCCTTATCCTAATAGCTAACTCCGTGGCCTCTCTCATGCCCCATGAGCTGCAATGCTTCCTCTTTGTGGCTTGCCCTTCTGGCCAGGTCACTCTAGTTTCCCCCATTTTGAGATATCAAAGTCTCTCTAAACAAAACCGCCTCAGGCAGTCTTCAAAGTCCACTGCCTTGTCCTTGCCACTCCCCCAGTGGCTGGTAGAGGAACCCAGGTCCATCCTCTACACTAGGTTTCCAGTGTAGTGACCCTACAATCAGCTGCTAAGGTCCATGTGGTCTCACCCTTGCTGTTGTTTACTCTAGGCTTCTTCCTGCTCCTTTCTCTCAACCTTAAAAGTGACTGCTGACTCTCTCTCCCTGTGGCCTCCTTTCTGGTCTCCTCTCCCTGGCTTTATACAAGCCACTCCTCTTCCTGCCCAGCTGGGCTGCAGGTTCAATTAGGGCTGTATATCCAGCCTAAATCTCACTCATGTGCAGTCCATTCTGTCAAGTAGCACCTTCTTAGGGGTGGTGTAGGGTGAACACCCCATCACACTCCCCAGTATGCCAACTTCTTCATGGGACAACTTGAGGAAGAATTTCTAGAAACATGTACTATGTACAGTGATATACTTGCGATATTCTGATGATAGTTTCATCCTCTGGATGGACAACTTAAACTCCCTCATAGATTTCCACCATGACTTCAACAACCACCATCCGTCCATCAAACTCTCTCTAGAATACTCCTACACCAGCATCAACTTTCTGGACACCATGATCAACTTCAACAATGGAACCCTACCAACAACTCTGTATAAGAAACCTACAGGTCACCACACTTACCTCCATAGATCCATTAACCAGATCAGCCACACCAAGAAATCTGTTATCTACAGCCAGGCACTCAAATACCACAGAATATGCTCTGAGGAGAAAGATACCTCAACACACTTAAAACTGCCTTCAGCGAACAAGGGCACTTCACCAGAGAAGTAGATTACAGCAGGCCACCCAGATCCCCGAGAGAACCTGCTTCCATAGAAAAGGAGTACTTCTGGCACCTTAGAGACTAACCAATTTATTTGAGCATGAGCTTTCGTGAGCTACAGCTCACTTCATCAGATGCATACCGTGGAAACTGCAGCAGACTTTATATCTACACAGAGAATATGAAACAATACCTCCTCCCACCCCACTGTCCTGCTGGTAATAGCTTATCTAAAGTGATCATCAGGTGGGCCATTTCCAGCACAAATCCAGGTTTTCTCACCCTCCACCCCCCCACACAAATTCACTCTCCTGCTGGTGCTAGCCCATCCAAAGTGACAACTCTTTTTACATAATCAAGTCGGGCTATTTCCTGCATAAATCCAGGTTTTCTCACATCCCCCCGACCCCCATACACACACAAACTCACTCTCCTGCTGGTAATAGCTCATCTAAACTGACCACTCTCCAAGTTTAAATCCAAGTTAAACCAGAACATCTGGGGGGGGGGGGGGGGTAGGAAAAAACAAGAGGAAACAGGCTACCTTGCATAATGCCTTAGCCACTCCCAGTCTCTATTTAAGCCTAAATTAATAGTATCCAATTTGCAAATGAATTCCAATTCAGCAGTTTCTCGCTGGAGTCTGGATTTGAAGTTTTTTTGTTTTAAGATAGCGACCTTCATGGCTGTGATTGCGTGACCAGAGAGATTGAAGTGTTCTCCGACTGGTTTATGAATGTTATAATTCTTGACATCTGATTTGTGTCCATTTATTCTTTTACGTAGAGACTGTCCAGTTTGACCAATGTACATGGCAGAGGGGCATTGCTGGCACATGATGGCATATATCACATTGGTGGATGTGCAGGTGAACGAGCCTCTGATAGTGTGGCTGATGTTATTAGGCCCTGTGATGGTGTCCCCTGAATAGATATGTGGGCACAATTGGCAACGGGCTTTGTTGCAAGGATAAGTTCCTGGGTTAGTGGTTCTGTTGTGTGGTATGTGGTTGTTGGTGAGTATTTGCTTCAGGTTTACACTCTTGAATGAATTTGCACAGAAAAATGATAAAAGTCAAAAATATCATATCGCCTGTTGGTGAACATTTTTCACAAAAGAAACCTGCACAACACCTTCAAAAGATGAGTCCAGGGAATTTACATTCATTCCTTTGCTAGACACTAAAAATCATGGACTCAACAGAGACACTGGTTTTATGGCTCATTACAACACTTTGTAACCTACTAATCCTCCTTTGTCCTCTGAGGAGGTGTTAACTGTCCACTTCATTTTAAGTGGTCTCATGCAACCTGTTAAGCCCTTATGTATAACAATCTGTCCAATTTGTATTAAGCTATGGCAATCTGGTTACCTTTTCCAGACCTGAAGAAGAGTTAGTTCTGTGAAGTTCGAAAGCTTGTTTCTTCCAATAACAGAAGTTGGTCCTATAAAAGATATTACCTCACCCCCCCCCCCTTATCTCTCTCATATCCTGGGACAAACATGGCTACAACAACATTGTGTACTGTGTGTCTTTGGAGTTTTACTATCACATACAAGTTTGTGCAATTTGAAGTTGTTGTTTGACAGTTATCAATTTGGATAAGAATATACATTTCTGAGCACAAAACAAGTACTATTTTACAAATATTTGAGTATTCTGTATGTACAATCAGACAGGAACACTTACTTTACCACTAGGAATTGAAGGGCATTTTATACACTTTGTCATTCAAAACATAATTTATTCCCTATGTTTGCAGTAAACTCTCAATTTAATCTGTGAGCTCAGTGTCAGGAGGTATTAATGATCACCATTCTGTAATCTATAGGCAAACATGATTTTTAAATATATTTCTTAGAATTGTATTGTGGAAAAGCCAGGATCAGTCCTGCTGACAGACATAAGAACCAATTCTCTTCTCACATCAGTGTAAATCTGAACTAACTCAACTGAAGTCAATGGAATTGTACCGATATAAACATGGTGTAAGTCAAATCAGAATAAGGCCCACAGGTCACAAGGCATTTGGGAAAGGGTAGAAAAGCTTATCATTCCCAAGGACTATATGTATTGGCTTTTAGTGTGTCAAAATAAAGGGATCACTCTCCAAAATCCAAGTTTTATTTTAACTCATACTGCCCAACCCTGTGAAACATGAGCACCTCCAACAAGTTGTTGCAAATCATCCACTCTCTTTGAGCCCAATGGCAAAACTGTCACGGAAATCAAGAAGAACAGAATCAGATTTCCAATGGGAGTATAGGGCACTCAGCAATTCACAGAACGAGACCCATAGCTAGCGAATAAAATAAAATCTGACTTCTCATACATGTAAGGTTATGCAGGTGTACAAGTGTTTGCAGCATCTCTGTAGGAAAATATTTGTAACACATAACCAAATTTCAAGGACAGAACCTTCCAAGGGAAAACAGAGGGCAGGCTGGTGTAGACTATCAACTGTAAGAAATATCTGTATGTCTATATCTCAGACAGAAATCTTGCCCTCTAAACTAAACTTCAGATATTTAACATCATTGTTAAGTCAGTCTTACTATATGGTGCTGAGACTTGGAAACTCCTTTGGACCTTCCTATCTAACTCCAAGTTTTCATAAACAGATGATTTAGACAAATTCTTAATATTAAATGGTCAGAAAATATCACAAATGAAGAACTGTGAAGGAGGACAAAACAGAAACCAGTAGGACAGAAAATTGCAGAATAAAAAATGGAGCTGGCTATGACATACTTGGAGGAAAGACCCGAATAACATAACAAGACTGGTGTTAGACATGGAACACCCAAGACAGGAGGCGATGAGGTAGACAAAGGATAACACAGAAGCACACAATAGTAGCAAAATGTAAAGCTATCACAATGACATAAGAAGAAGCTAAGACTGCAACAGGAGACCAGCAAAGATGGAAGGCAGTGGTGGAGGTCACATGTTCATCATGGAATAGAGAGGCATACAAGAGAGAGACACATCTCTTGTTATACACACATATTGTATACTCCAGAAGTCTTACCGTTATATCAACTGTGCTCATATTATTACAGTCCTGATGTATTGTGGTGTTAGTAATAATACTCCCGAGGGCATTCTGCACCAAAAAATTTAAAAATCTGCACATAATATTTTAAAATTCTTCAAAATTTTGCAAGTTTTATTTGTCAATAAATAAATGCAGAGGCTCCAGCATGGCAGTGGGGAGTACAGGCCACTGGCTGCACTAAGGTGGGAGATCACCCTGCAGCCTCCCCACATCTCACCCTAGAGACACAGACTCAGTGGTCAGGCTGCACCTGACCCTGACACAGCACAAGGCCTGGGCCTGCCTCAGAAACAACCTAAGGCCCTGTCCCTCTATGCCAGACACACCAGGTGTGGGGCAGGCAGGCTCAAGCAGGCAGAATCCAAGTGTGGAGGGGCTCATGTGGGGGGATCCAGGTGTGGGGTGAGAGGATTCTGTGTGGGACAATCTGGGTGCAGGCAGTTCAGCCGGGTGTCTAGGTGTGGGGGGATCTGGACGCACAGAGGCTCATTGGGAGGTTCCCGGTGCAGAGGCAACAGGACTCTGCAGGGGCTTCCAGGTGAAAGTGGTTGGGGCTCAGCAGTGGGGTCGGGGTGTGTGGGTCTCAGCAGGGGAGTCTGCATGCTGGGGGAGTGGGGCTTGGTGGGGTGGGGGTGTGGGTGCAGCTAACTGGGGTCAGTGGCATGGGGGTCTGGATGTGTGGGCTCAGGGTGGCGCAGGAGAGTGGAGCTCGTCAGGGTGGGCTCTTCAGGGTGGGGCTCTGAGGGCAGAGAGCTCAATGGAGCATGGTCTGGGTGCAGGGGTGGGAGTCCAGAGGCAGGGGGTCTGGGTGCAGGGGCCTCCAAAGGCAGGGGTTGAGGTTCAATGGGGTACTGAGGACTAGGGGGGTTCTGGGTGTACGGGGTGAGGCTTGGCGGGGGTATCTGACTATGGGAGGTCTGGATGCACGGAGGTTGGGCAGATGGGGAAGCAGTTCCTCGTACAGTGACCCCTCCCCCCACAGCTGAGGAGCGATGTGGGAAGGAAGCAGGAGAGGATGCTGAGCTTCCTGCAGCTAAGGGAGGTTTCTGGGGGTGGGTCTGATGCAGCCACTCCTTGAAGGGGAAGGGGAAGAGGAGGTCCTGTCCTCTCCTGCCTCCAGCCCAGCTGGGACTAGCAGCTGATCCTGGCTCAGGGTAGGAGCCACTGGCTGGGGTGTCCCCAGCCCTGCAGTGATTTACCTCTCCACCGGCTGCTCCAGGTGCCTGAAACGATGTACCTGCACAGCTAGGGAGTGGTGTGTAACTGCTTTTGCATCTTCCCTTTGCTTCCCTGTCAGAAAGTCATTTTTCTGCTGGGAAGCAAAGAAATCTGTGGGTGACATGAATTCTGCGCACACGCAGTGGCAGAGAATTCCCCCAGGAATAAAACATACAAGGAAGGTATAGAACTTTAAGGCCTAACTCTGGCCATGAGGAAGGACGATTTGCTAATTGTTTTTTGGCCACACAAGTTCTAAAACCAAGCAGCTCTGTCTCTGCAACATCAATATCTGGCTTATCAGTAAGAGAAAAAAGAAATGTTATTCGTGAGAGGACCTGTCCGGGGGTGGGGGTGGGGGTGGGGGAATGAATGTATCCTGGAAGAGAAAAACTATAATGACAAAATAAACTGAGATTAAATTAAAATGAAATCTGGAATAGGATTGGGCATTAGAGAAATGAAATAAACCAAATAAATCAGCTGAAAGAAACTTTAATGACTATAACTGCAGGATTTGGTTTTCTTCTGTGAACAAAATCTTGAATTGCTTGGTGAAGGACAAAACATGAAGGTCACAGACGTTATGATTGTGTGAAGTGAAATGGAAAACAATTAGTCTAGAAGCAATCACATCTCTCTTAACTGCAGTTTAGTGTGTCTTATCCTATATCTATTCTTACCTACACATTTCTGTTACAAGGTCTATCCCAGCCAATAATTGGCTCTTTGTTCTAAACTCTTTCCCAGATCACTTACATTTTGTCACTTCTTTGTTCCAGAGCTTGACTTTTAATGCTGTCTTTTCTGACCCTGTTTTGGCATTCCCTGTGTGTAGTTTATCAACCATATTTTGATTTGCAGCAAATATACTGAAAGGGCACCAATTTTGTTTCTAGTTTATTAGGTTTTAAGATGGACTGTATTCTAGAGTCCTCTTAAAGGCATGAAGAAAATCTAATTTTCCTGGCCTTGCAGACTGGGTACATCAGGATAAAGCTGCAAACTCTGAGGTGCACACATTCCTGCAGACAGCATTCTAGAAAAATGTGAGAAGTAATTAAGTGTCATGATTTATATGTCTGCTGCTTCTAGATCATACTTGCTTCAAAAGTGCTAATGTTTGATTAATGTATTCTTCCTTTTGATATCTCAGCTGAAAAGTCCTGAATGAGCAGATGGTGCACTAAATTGAATGATAAGAGGAAGAGAGTTAAAATGCTTTGAAGAGGAAAAAAGAGGGGCACAAATTGAAAGCTGTGCATTTTTATCCCTTAAAGGGGAAATGCAATTTTTTTCTAGCTGTCAGAGGACCTTGATTATTCCACTTCTGTAATTGCAGTTGTCTGTGCATTGTGACAGACCCAGACCAGCTGGGAGCAGGAGTCTGGTCCTATTGGGATCCAGGAAGTGGGCGGGCAGATAACAGGTGGTTTGGCAGCGGCGGCTGAGGTAGAGGCTTGGGGGGGTGACGAGGGCTGTTGGAGGGGCCCCCCCTGTCGTATCCCCCGCCATAATGAGCAGGGAGGGAGGGAAGGACACCGGAAAGAGAAGGGGAAGGGGGAGGCAGGTCAACCACTCCTCCCCGCTAGGCTGCAGGCAGGGGAGGAGGGCGCCAAAGGGGATGGGCTGGACAGGGGGGCTTTCGAGGGCTTGTGGGAGATAGTCACCGACTCAGAGTAAAAAAAAAAACCCGGCTCCTCTAGTTGCACTGGGGGAGGGGGGTCAGAACAACATTCGGGGGGTGCAGTGAGGTCGGGGCAAACTCAAACGGGGGAAGGGCACAAGCGCATGGGAGGGGGCATGGGCGCACGGAATAAGGGCCAATCGGGGCAGGGCTATCCCATGGGGAGGGGGGAGAACCAGGCTGGAGGTAGGACAGGGAACCTAGGGGCTGGCTTCAGAGGCAAGGGCGGGGCAAACAAACACACTGAAGCCAGCGAGGTGCTGGGGTAAAGGGGAGGGCAGAAAGGCTGCAAGGGGAAAATGGGGCAGGGAGCCAGGGACAAAGCTGGGGGCTGGTAAGGGGGTCAATCCAGGATGGGGCGGGGGGCACGTGCGCCCACGTGCGCTTGCGAAAGAAAGTCAATGCGGGCTGGCTGCTGCTGCAGGCCCCAAAGGTGGTGAAGGGGGCAGCAGGCCCAGCAAGCAGTGGAAGCCCAGAAGCAGGAGCTTGAGGCAGATGGTGAGTGTCCGCTGGGGGTGGTGGAGGGGGCAGCGCCGGCGGTGGTGGTGGTGGTGGGGGGGGGGGACACACTGATGGACTAGGGGGCAGGCTCCACGCCACACCCCCTGTGTCCCTGCAAACACAGTCAAAACCCCCACCACAAGAGCACAGTCCGAAAGTTACTCAGCTCCCTGGCCCCCTCCACAGTGGTCTACAGAGTCCGTGTGCGCTCCCCCAGCAGCAGATGGCCTCGTCCCCTCCTCCTTCGGGGTCCGGCAGCTCTCAGGCAGCAGCAGCAGCAGCTCCAGGCAGCAACCCGGTGGCCAGGCAGGCAGAGAGGACCCCTCACAGGTGGTGTTGATGGTGGTGGTGGTGGTATTATCCACAGCAACGGCAGCACCAACAGCTGGGATAGGGGTCCCTCACTCCCCCCCTCTGGGGAGCAGGCCAGCAGCTTCCCCAAGGGGCTGTAGTTGGAACGTAGCAACAGCACCCAAGGGTGGAGGGGTCCAGCAGCTGGCCAGCAACCAGGTAGGGGAGATGGCGTCTAGCCCAGCCAGGGGAGCAGCTGGAGCAGGGGCAGGGGCAGGGGCAGGGGCAGCAGCAGCAAGGGCCAAGGCCCCGCAGCAGCAGGAGCAGCAGTCTCCCTCCTCTCTCCAGACTAGGGGGGTACAGGAGTCTCGTCCTATTGGGATCCAGGAAGTGGGCGGGCGGAGCTCGTCCACTACAAAAAGATCCCCCCCAGCCTAAGGGGGAGATCCACAGGGCCTGGAGAGCCAACTAATTACGGGGGACAACTAATGAAAAACAGGGACGGGAGTGCGGTCAAAGGGTCAAACGAAGGGAACCGGACAGGGACACCGAGCAGAGAACCCCGGACAGCGCCCACCGCTCCTCAAAGGCGTCAAGGGAGTCAGTGGACGCCGCCCAGAGGAACTCCGCTCGGAGGCGTGAACGGACAGAGGATCGGAAATAGGCCCCGCAGTCGCAGGAGACTCCATCGGCCAACCTCCTCACCCTGGTTTTATAGATGGCCGCTTTAGCCAGGGCCAGGAGGAGGTTGACCAGGAGGTCCCGCGACTTAGTGGGGCCACGGACAGGGAGTGCATAGATAAGAAGGTGAGGAGAAAAGTGCAACCAAAACCGTAACAAAAGATTGGTGAGGAGCTGGAATAGGGGCTGCAACCTGGCGCACTCCAGATAGACGTGCGCCAGGGTTTCCCTCACGCCGCAAAAGGGGCAGGTGTCCGGAATTGAGGTGAACCGCGCCAAATACACGCCTGTGCTCACGGCCCCGTGAAGGAGCCGCCAACTGATATCCCCGGCGGGCCTCGGCACTAAGGTGGAATAGAGGCTGGCCCACCGGGGCTCCTCACCCTCTAGAGGTGGCAGGAGGTCCCGCCATTTTATGTCAGGGCGGGACGCGAGGGTGAGGACATGAAGGGTGTGGAGCACGAGCGTGTAGAGATGTCGTTTTGGCGCGGTCTGGAACTGGACCGGCTGCAGCTCGCGCAGCCGGCTCACGGTGAAGGGGCGGGGGGGGTCGGTCGGGTCCACGGGGCAGGGGCCCGATGAAAAGGTCCGGAGGGCCTGGGATGGAGGGTGGGCGGGGCGCGCCCTCTCGCAGGACCCGGTCAAGGTAAACCCGAGCAGCGGGCGGCAAAGCGGCCCTCACCTCCTGAAGTACGCGCAGGGCAGTACGAGGTCTGGAGAGCCCCATGCACTGAGCGAGCGTCAGGGGATCCAGCCAGTCTCCCCGGTCGTAGTCCAGGAGGTCTCCGACTCTGGTGACTTCCGCCAGGACCAACCTCTGGCGCACCGAGGGGGACTCCGCCGCCTGCACACGGAGCTGGGGTTGTGTAGCAGGGGCTCCGCGAGGAGGTCTTCCCCCACGGAGGCCGCCACGGACCTGGTCGCTGCGAACAGTTTCCAGGTCCGGAGGAGGTCCTGGTAGAAGACCGGCAGCCCGGAGAGGTCTCGCGGAAGACCCCTCGGGTGGACATAAAGGAGCTGCCAGTCATATCGGAGCCCTCGGAGGCGGCGCAGGAAGGCGTGCGCCAATGCGCTCCACGCCGGACTACCTGCACCATAAAGGAGCCTCTGCAGGGCTTGGAGGCGGAAGACATGGACCTGAGTGCGGAGACACTTCAGGCCCTGCCCTCCCTCCTCCAGGGGCAGATGGAGAACCCTTGCAGAGACCCAGTGCAGTCCTGACCAGAAGAACTCCAGAATCAATTTCTGGAGGTTGGCCAGGAAATCTGGGGCCGGAACCAGGGTGTTGAGCTGGTACCAGAGCATGGACAGGACCAGTTGGTTGAGCACCAGTGCCCGCCCTCGAAAGGACACCGGAGCAGTCCTGTCCATCTCTGGAGCCGCTCTACCACCCTGCCCTCTAAACCGTGCCAGTTCTCCGGCAGAGACGGATGCGTGGCAGAAAGGTAAACGCCAAGATAGAGCAGCGGACCCGCGCTCCACCGGATGGCTTGAAGCGCGGATGGGAGGGAGCTCGCCTGCCGCCAGTCCCCTACCACCAAGCCAGAGCTCTTGACCCAGTTGACCCGGGCGGACAAGGCTACCGAATACACAGCCTGGCAAGCCTCCACCCGCGCCAAGTCGCCCGGGTCCTGGACCACGAGGAGTACATCGTCGGCGTATGCCGACAGGACCAGCCGCAGCTCCGGCTCCTGTAGCGCCAACCCCATCAACCTCCTGCGGAGGAGACAGAGGAAGGGCTCGATCGCCAGAGCGTACAGCTGGCCCGAGAGGGGGCACCCCTGCCATACTCCCCGCCCGAAGCTGACCGGTTCGGTCAGGGTCCAGTTGAGCCTGACCAGACACTCTGCGGAGGCGTACAGCACCTGGAGAAAGCCCACAAACTGGGGACCCAAGCCAAACGCTCGCAGAGTGCCCAGGAGATACCCGTGATCCGCCCTGTCGAACGCCTTCTCCTGATCCAGGGACAGGAGGGCGAACGACAGACCATCCCTACACCCGAGTTCCAAAAAGTCCCGGACCAGATAGAGGTTGTCGAAGATGGTACGGCCTGGGACGGTGTAGGTCTGGTCTGGGTGGATCACGTCCGCCAGCACGGACCCCAGCCGCAGCGAGATGGCTTTCGCTACGACCTTGTAGTCCGTGCTGAGGAGCGAGACGGGACGCCAATTCCGTAAATCGCGGAGGTCCCCCTTCTTTGGCAATAAGGCGAGCACGGCTCGCCTGCACAAAAGAGGGAGGACCCCGCCCTGCAAAGACTCGGCCCAGACAGTAACTAAGTCTGGGCCGAGGACGTCCCAGAACGCGTGGTAGACCTCCACGGTCAGCCCGTCCATGCCCGGAGATTTATTGGTGGGCGTGCGGCGGAGGGCTTCCGAGAACTCGGCCAGAGTGAGAGGCAGCTCTAGCCGGTCTCGGTCACCCGCGCTGACCGTCGGGAGTTCGTCCCAGAGCACTCTGCAAGCGTTAGGATCGGTCAGACCCAGGGAGAAAAGGCCTGCGTAGAAGGCCCTGGCCCTCCCGCACATCTCCACCGGATCCGTGAGGGGGGTGCCGTCCTCTGAGAGGAGGCAAGTGATGTGCTTCTTGGCCCCCCTCTTTTTCTCCAGGGCGTAGAAGAAGCGGGAGCCGCGATCCATCTCCCGAAGGAGGCGGATGCGGGATCGAACAAAAGCACCCTGGGCCCGATGGTCCTCGAGGGCCCGGAGCTCCTCCCGCTTCTCCCGGCACGCTCCGCAGAGGGATGGATCCTCAGGGCTGGCGGCCAGACGCCTCTCCAGCTCGAAGACCTCCCGTTCCAACTGCCCCATCGCCGCATCCCTCCGTCGGCTGGCGCCCCGGGTGTAGTCATGGCAGAAGAGCCGGGCACGCACCTTCCCTAGGTCCCACCACCGCCGCACCGAGGGAAAGGCACGCCGCTGCCCTCGCCAGGCCAACCAGAACTCCCGGAAGGACGCCACGAAGCCCACGTCCTCCAGCAAGCTGTTATTAAAATGCCAATAGGCTGGCCCCGGCCTCTCCGCACAGAGAGAGACCGTCAAGGTGGCCAGGTGATGATCGGAAAACGGGGCCGGCCGGATGCTGGAGGAGTGGGCCTGTGAGAGATGGAAGCGTGACAAATAGATACGGTCCAACCGGGAGTGGCGTGCCCGACAGGCCTCCACCCGGACAAAGGTGAACGTCGAGGTGTCGTCCGGGTGGTGGTCGCGCCAGACGTCCACCAGGGAGTGATGGTCGACTATCTCCCGGAGGACGTCTGCGGCGGCCGGGCACTGCTCGGTCCCCGAGCGGTCCCGCTCCTCGAGGGTCGTATTGAAGTCCCCGCCCAGGACCAGGCACTCGTGAGGATCCAAAGTGCCGAGGAAGGCGGACGCCTGCTGAAAGAAGCGTAGCTGCTCCGGGCCCGATGTCGGGGCATAGATGTTGACGAGATTGACCACAAGCGCCTCCAAACGGACCCGGAGGTGCAGCAGGCGGCCCGGCACAGCCTCGGCGACCCCCAGCACCTCAGGCCGTAGGTTTGGGGAGAACAGGGTCGCCACTCCAGCCGTACGAACTGTGAGGTGGCTAAAGTAGACCCTGTCCCCCCATTTCAGCCGCCAGCTAGCTTCGGCGACCGGATCCGTATGGGTCTCCTGCAGGAAAATCACAGAGTACCCGCCCTCCCGAAGGAAGGAGAGCACCTGGCACCTGCGGAGACCCATCCTACAGCCCCGGGTGTTTAACGTGATGATGGTAAGAGGTTCCATGAGAAGGCCTGGGGGGGATCCTCACCGGCAGGGACGCTCGTGGTTCCCAACGGGCCGTGCAACAATCCGTGACCCACCCCGTAGGTTATGAGGGAGTCACGGAAGAGGCGGACCCGCTGGTAAGCCGTGGCAGCCTGCTTCCCGGTCCTTTTACCCTCCCCCATGAGGGCCCTTGCGGCCCGGAGGATGAGATGGAAATCCCCCCATCGCTGCAGAGCGAGCTGCACCTTGTTACGGGAGCCCCGGACGTCCTCAAGGAACTCCCGCAGCTCCTCCCGCAGCGCATGGGGGGCCGGGGCCACCAGCCCCCGGCTGTCCTCCGGAGGGACTGCTGACACAGCCCCGTGGCCCGCTGAAATGGGCAGACAAGGGGCAGACCCCCGACGTGGCGCCCGATGGACTGGCGCCACGCGGCCCTCTTCAACCCCTGGCTTGAGTGGGGGCGGCGGAGGGAGGGTAGCAGCCCCTAGCGAGTCGGGACTAGGGAAAACAGGAGCCGCTCCCTGGGGGCTATCCTCTTGGAGCGAGGAAACGACGGCCCCAGGGGCGGCAATGACAGCACAGGAAGTGGAGGGAGCGGGGGCGGGGTCGACATTGGGGGCAGGGCAGGGATCCCAAGGAAGGGTAAGGCAGGGGCTGGGTGCAGAGCCAGGGAGAGGGGCAAGGGCAGGGTCCTGGGTCCCGGGAGCCAAGCCGGTGGAAAATGGCCCCTCTCGATCAGGCTCTGGGAGGTGGGGGTGGGGCAGGGGGCCCTCCAGAATGCCGGGCTCTGGTACCATGACCGGCAGGGGTGCCACAGCACCATCAGTGGGGTCCCCGCCCGGGAAGGAGGTCAGTCGCCCCACGCTCTCGAGGGGCAACCCGTAGGGCTTGGGTCCCAGCCGTAATGCACCAGCGGTCACCTCGGTGGGTTCAGCGTCTAACCGCAGGGTGCCACTCACGGCCGGGCAGATGGAAGAGCCCTGGGGACCCTCGGAGGCGGGAGCAAAGGTGACGGGTAGGGGAAGGGGGCACGGGACAGGCGGGGCCGGGGCGAGGTCGCTCAGATCGAGGCCCGCTAGCAGTGGGTCGTCCTCCCCCTGGGTGACTGGGGTCAGACCCAGGGCCTCGATCTCCTCGTATATGGAGGGGAGCTCTCCGTCCGCCACCCCGGAGGCCTCCCCGCTAGTGCCCGGAGCGACACTCGCCCCGAGGCTCACCGGGGTTGTGGGTGGTAAGGGGGCAGGTGGGGCTCCGTCGGGGTCCTTCGAAGGAAGGGACTCGAGGGGAGGGACGGCACTGCCCTCCCGTGCTGCCACGTTGTCCCCAGCCGGCACCAGGGGATGGTGTGCACCCGCGGGCAAGACAGAGGGCTCGGCATCAGCGCCCCCCTTTCTGGTCTTCCGGGGGGCTTCCGCATCGGTGGAAGGGGGCGGAGCTCGAGCCTTCCGCTTGCCCCGCTTCCCCTGGACTAGGGCCCAGCCCTCCATGGCCTCGCCGGGGGGCTGGCTACCAGGGGTCGGGTTAGGGGGCAAGGGTGATGGCTCAGGGACCGTGGGAGGCAGCGGTGGGGCGGAATACAGGAGGGAAGAGGCCCCCTGGGGCGGGCCCTCTCCCACGCTCGGCGGCATCCCTGCTGCACCCTCCTCTGGGGGCCCCGCCAAATCGCAGGTAGCAGAGGCGGGGCTCTCCCGCTCGTCTGGGCGTGCCGGGGGGAGCGCCCCTCGGGCCCGAGTGGGAGCAGTGGTGGGCTGAGTGGGAGGAGGGGCGGCTTCGGACGCCGGGCAGCCAGGGGCACTGGCGATGACGGGGCCAGCGCCCTGCTGGGGCTCGGGGGTCCCGGATGCCTCTCCGTGCCGGGCCAAGGGGCAATCCCTCCGGACGTGCCCCATCGCCCGGCAGAGGTAGCACCGGGCCTCCCCCATAGAATAATGCACCCGGTAGTGGGCCCCCTGGTAGGGGATCAAAAAGGACCCCTCAAGCGCCTCTCCGTCGCGCGCCGCCGGCGGCAGTTGCAGCTGCACTTGCCGGCGGAACGAGAGGACGTGACGGAGGGCGGGGTCCTTGCAGCCCAAGGGGAGAGGGCTCAGGACGGAGATGGGCTTCCCCAGGGTAGAGAGGGCAGGTAGGAGGGCGGCATTAGGAAGGAAGGGAGGGACGGAGGTCAGGACCAGGCGGACGCCCAGGTCGTCCAGCGGCTCGAGGGGGACGAACACGCCCCCCACCGCCAGGCCCTTCTCCACCGCCTCCTGGGCGGCGGCCTCCGATGCCAGGAAGAAGACCACCTTCCCGTACATCTTGGAGGCCGCCACAATGGCCGTGGGCCCCACCACCCTCGCCAATGCCCGCACGTACGTCTCCACGTGGGGCGAGGCGGGCACCAGGAGGCAACGGACACCGTGCTTCCTGGTCATGTTGGGAAAGGGGCCCCGGCCGCTATAGCTGGTAGCGGAGGCGGCGGGCGGGAGAGATGACGTAGCAGTAGGCGGGGGGGCTGCCGCCACCTGGGCATACGCCCTGGGGGCTGGGGGAGGGGCACCCGCAGAGCCGGTGGAAGGAGCAGCGGGGCGGGAGGCCGCGGCCGGTGGCGGGGCCGCAGCAGTGAGGGCAGTCCCTGCCATGGAGGGCCTGGGCTTCTTCGCAGGGTCCTTCCCCTTCTTCCTACCCCGGCCCTTCCCGCCGGCTGGGGGGACTCCCCCCGAATCGAAGGGGGGGAGGAACGTGGCAGCAACGGAGGTCACCCCGGTGCCCACTGCTGCCGGCGCCCCGGCGGGGGCGGTAACAGGTGGTCTGGCAGCGGCGGCTGAGGTAGAGGCTTGGGGGGGTGATGGAGGGGCAGGCGGGGGAGGGGTAACGAGGGCTGTTGGAGGGGCCCCCCCGTCGTATCCCCCGCCATAATGAGCAGGGAGGGAGGGAAGGACACCGGAAGAAGAAGGGGAAGGGTGAGGCAGGTCAACCACTCCTCCCCGCTAGGCTGCAGGCAGGGGAGGAGGGCGCCAAAGGGGACGGGCTGGACAGGGGGGCTTGGGAGGGCTTGCGGGGGACAGTCACCGACTCAGAGTAAAACAAAAAACCGGCTCCTCGAGTTGCACTGGGGGAGGGGGAGGGGTCAGAACAACAGTCGGGGGGTGCGGTGAGGTTGGGGCAAACTCAAACAGGGGAAGGGCACAAGCGCATGGGAGGGGGCATGGGCGCACTGAATAAGGGCCAATCGGGGCAGGGCTATCACATGGGGAGGCGGGGAGAACCAGGCTGGAGGCAGGACAGGGAACCTAGGGGCTGGCTTCAGAGGCAAGGGCGGGGCAAACAAGCAAGGCTGCAGAGGGGGAAGGGCGGGGCAGGCAAACACACTGAAGCCAGCGAGGTGCTGGGGTAAAGGGGAGGGCAGAAAGGCTGCAAGGGGAAAATGGGGCAGGGAGCCAGGGACAAAGCTGGGGGCTGGTAAGGGGGGTCAGTCCAGGATGGGGCAGGGGGCACGTGCGCCCACGTGCGCTTGTGAAAGAAAGTCAATGCGGGCTGGCTGCTGCTGCAGGCCCCAACGGTGGTGAAAGGGGCAGCAGGCCCAGCAGGCAGTGGAATCCCAGAAGCAGGAGCCTGAGGCAGATGGTGAGTGTCCGCTGGGGGTGGTGGAGGGGGCAGTGCCGACGGTGGCGGTGGGGAGGGTTGGGGGGGGGACACGCTGATGGACTAGGGGGCAGGCTCCACACCACACCCCCGTGTCCCCGCAAACACAGTCAAAACCCCCACCCCAAGAGCACAGTCCGAGAGTTACTCAGCTTCCTGGCCCCCTCCACAGTGGTCTACAGAGTCCGTGTGCGCTCCCCCAGCAGCAGATGGCCTCGTCCCCGCCTCCTTCGGGGTCCGGCAGCTCTCAGGCAGCAGCAGCAGCTCCAGGCAGCAACCCGGTGGCCAGGCAGGCAGAGAGGACCCCTCACAGGTGGTGTTGATGGTGGTGATGGTGGTATTGTCCACAGCAGCGGTAGCGCCGACGGCTGGGGTAGGGGTCCCTCACTCCCCCCCCCCCCGGGGAGCGGGCCAGCAGCCCCCCCCAAGGGGCTGCAGTTGGAAGGTAGCGGCAGCACCCAAGGGTGGGCGGGTCCAGTAGCTGGCCAGCAACCAGGTAGGGGAGATGGCGTCCGGCCCGGCCAGGGGGGCAGCTGGAGCAGGAGCAGGAGCAATGGTGGCAGCGGCAGCAGCAAGGGCCAAGGCCCCGCAGCAGGAGCAGCAGTCTCCCTCCTCCTTCCAGACTAGGGGGGTACAGGAGTCTGGTAGAGGCAAATATACTGGCCACTGGATGAACAGGTTTCTGTTCCCTGAGTGACCAGAGCAGGGTATGTACTAGAGCAATCAGGAACCTGCTAGAATCAATTATGGCAGGCAGGCTAATCAGGACACCTGGTTTAAAAAGGACCTCCCATCAGTTAGTGGGGGGCATGCAAGGAGCAGGGAGTGAGAAGGTGTGCTGGAGGACTGAGGACTACAAGCGTTATCAGGCTTCAGGAGGAAGATCCTGCTGTGAGGATAAAGAAGGTGCTGGGGGGAGGCCATGGGGAAGTAGCCCAGGGAGTTGTAGCTGTCACGCAGCTGATACAGGAGACACTGTAGACAGCTGCTATCCACAGGACCCTGGGCTGGAACCTGGTGTAAAGAGTGGGCCTGGGTTCTCCCCATACCCCAACTCCTTATCTCAACACAGGAGGAGTTGACCTGGTCTGTGAGTCACACCAGAGGGGAAGGTCTAATTTGGAAAGGGATCTGGCCTGTCCCTGACCCACTAGGTAGGACAACAGAGATTGCGGAGATTGTTCTCCATTTCCCCCATGCTGGCCAGTGATGAAGTTAGCTGAGTGAATGACAGGTTTGAGCCTCAGAAGCAGCCAAACTGAGGGCTGCCGTGAACCTCGAAGGTGAGCAAATCTGCCAGAAAGCGCAGGATCCACCAAGGCAGAGGAGGAACTTTGTCACAGCATCTAGTTGTTAATATAACTGGAATAAAGTGGTGTTGTAGCTGAGTTGGTTAGAGAGACAAGGCGGGGGAGGTAATATCTTTCATTGGACCAACTTCTATTGGTGAGAGAGACCAGCTTTCAAGCTTACACAGAGCTCTTCTTGAGCTCTGGAACAGATTAAGCATAAACAGTATTTCAAGAGACCATTCAAGGTGAAGTGGACCATTAACACCTCTCCAGTCATAAAGTGTGTTATTAAATCCTGATGACTTAGGTCATTTCATAGAGACTGATCTTCAGATTAGAGTAGAAAGGAGGGAGTGCCTCCTCTGTGGCACCATCTCTCCCATTCTGGCCATGTAGATGCCCTTCCACAGATCCTCTGTGCAGAAGTGCCTTTGTGGATTGCCAGAAAAGGAGCAAGAGAGGATCCATGCTCCATAGCACCTTTTTCTGATCTATACCTGGAATTCCACATGGAAATATTACCTCCTTCTCAGTACTTAGCAGTGCTGGGAGCCCCAGCCAGTGACCGCAAAACCGCTTCTGGACTTATGCAGTGATGAGCTGCCAAAATCTTAACAACGGGTTCCCTTGTCACCCCATGAGGGGGTTGCTGCCCACCCCCGCCCCCGAGGACTCCTGCCCCATCCAACCCTCCCGCCTTCCATGATGCCCCCCCAGGACCCCTGCCCCATCCACCCTCCTCCCCTGTCCCCTGACTACCCCCAGAACCGGGCAGGAGGGTCTCGTAGGCCACCGTAGTGGGTGCCCGCCCCACCCCTAAGAGCCAGAGGCACCTGCCGGGGTGCGAGATGGGGAGTCCCGGAGGTGCTTACCCGGGACAGCTCCCAGGAAGCATCCGGCAGGTCCCTCTGGCTCTTGGGGGCGGGGGAACGTAGCTGGGGGGGAGCAGCCGCTTCCCCACTGATCACAGTAAAAGTGGCGCCTTAGGCACAGACTCCCTGGGTGCTCTGGGACTGGAGTACCCACAGGAAAAATTTGGTGGGTGCAGAGCACCCACCGGCAGCTCCCCGCCCCGCGCCCAGCCCCAGCTCACCTCACCTCCGCTTCCTCCCCTGAACTCGCCTCCCCGCTCTGCTTCTCTGCCCCCGCCCGGCTTCCCGTGAATCAGCTGTTTGGCGGGAAGCCAGGGAGGGCTGAGAAGCAGGAGGCTGCTTCCCGCTCAGGCCGAGGGTGGTGGAGGTGAGCTGGGGCAGGGAGTGGTTCCCCTGTGCGCCCCCCACCCTGAGTTACCTGCTGCAGCGCGGGCAGCCCTCCTCACGCCTCCTCTCCCCCGCCCCAGCTCACCTCTGCCTCCCTGGGCCTGAGTGATGAACCTTGGCCTGCTTCTCAGCCCACTCTGGCTTCCCGCGCAAACAGCTGATTCGCGGGAAGCCTGGGGGGGCGGAGAAGCAGGGTGGGGCAGCACGTTCAGGGGTGGAGGCGGAGGCACAGCCAAGGTGAGCTGGGGCCGGGGGGGGGGGCAGGGAGCTGCCGGTGGGTGCTCTGCACCCACCAAATTTTCCCCTTGGGTGCTCCAGGGCTGGAGCACCCATGGAGTCAGCGCCTAAGGCGCCACTTTTGGCTCGTTAAATTTAGAAGCCCTTTTAGAACCGGTTGTCCCTCGCAGAACAACTGGTTCTAAAAGGGCTTCTAAATTTAACAACTGGTTCTAGCAAACTGGTGCAAACCGGCTCCAGCTCACCACTGGACTTACGCTACCAGAAGGAAAGAGGTCAGCAGAAGAGCAGGTGTACCTGCAGGTGGCTTCTTGTTCAGTGTGGAAGGGAAAGACATTTCCCTGGGCACCTCCAAGATCCAGGTGGTTTTGAGATGGCATGACCTCCTAAATCAGCAGACTCAAAATCCGTCCCACCAGATGAGATACTAAAAGGAGAGTGGGCCACCTCATGGAGATTTTTTTCCCTTTCCAGAGGTTTTCTAGATTTTGTCTGTTACTTAGGCCTTGTCTACGCTACCAAGTTTTGTCAACAAAAACTTCTGATGAGAGACATACATCTTTTTCCTCTAAATTTTTCTTGACAAAGTGCCAGTGTAGACACCACCTTGATTTCATTCGTTTAATTAGCCTCCAGGAGGTGTCCACAATGCCCATCCTGACTACTCTGGTCAGCAGTTTGAACTCCCCTGCCCTGCAGCCAGGTAAACACCATTCCCCTTCCCCCCCGAACCTTTGGAAGCCCCAGGAATTTTTTAAATTCCATTTCCATTTCAGAGTGAAGATAAAGAAGCTGAGGCAGGTGTACCATAAGGTGAGGGAGGCAAACCATCACTCCAGTGCTTCACCTAAGACCTGCCGGTTCTATAAGGAGCTGGATGCTATCCGAGGTGATGACCCCACCTCCACTGCCAAGAGCCCCATGGATACTTCAGTGGGCCTGGAGGCGTCAGAAAGAGGACCTACCCCAGAGGACGAAGTTACTGATGAAGAGGTGGAGTTAGATGAGGATGTACAGCTCCTGGCAGCCAGGAACTGTTCTATACTCCAGAGGGGTCTAGCCAGTCTCAGCAGTTGCTTTCTGGTAAACAAGAAGCAGGAGAGGAGACACCTGGTAAGTGGCTGTGGTTTGTGTAGTGCAGAGGTGGGTTCAGGGTGTAGAAATGTGGAAGGCTGGCTGTGTTTCTGTGAGCTGGACATTTCCCTGTGTAACTAATTGGTACGGTCGAACAGGGTGTTGATGCAGGCAGAGATCTCATGAGAATCCTCGAGAGAAATCTCCAGGAAAGTTTCCTGGAGGTACTTGGCAATCCTCTGCCAAAGGTTCCATGGCAGAGCAGCTTTGTTCCTTCCCCCATTGTAGGAAATTTTCCAGAGTCATTTGGCAATCACTTGTGCAGGAACCAAAGCAGCACACAGGCAAGCTGCATAGGGAGAAGTGCGGAAGCCACAAGTAAGGAGTAGATGTACCCTTGTTTCCCTGCTTACCCTTAGCAGTGAGAGATCTGCTAGAATGATCCCTGCCTGTGGAAAAGTGTGGGAGAATTTTTATAATTTTTTTCCTAGTGTGCTGAACCACGACCCTTGCAAAGAGTGTGTGTTCTTTTCCCCATGTGGAGTGCCACTCTCCCCACCAACACTCACCATGCTTTGGATATTCACAGAGATGTGTGCCTGGCAAGGGGCAGTGAGAAAGTGATTGCAATGTTGCAAAAGGTGTATTTAACTGAAATGTTTCAATGCTGTGTGTGAATTTAACAATCCTGCTTCTGTGACCTGGCCAAGCATCTCTGCCAGATAAGAAAGCGCCCAAGATGCAGCAAAGAAGACATGTTCCCGGAGGTCCTGCAGTGCTCCAATGCAGAAAAAAGGGAATGCAAGGAGTGCTGGGAAGCCGAACAGCAGGACGGAAAAGAGAAGCAGGACGCAACTGAGTGGATGATTAAAGTAATGGAGGAGCAAACACAGATACTAAAGTCCTTGATAATGCAGCAGACTGAGCAGATCTGTGCTCACCCTCCTGTGCAGCACATTCAGAACTCTTTTCCACACCACCCCCAAACTCTGCCTACACATTCCTTTCCACTTTCCGTGACTTCTCAGTTTCCCATTCACTCCACCCCCTCGGACAACTTTCACAATGATAGCTGGACCTACACACAGCTGTGAAAGTCTGCCATTCTCAGGTTCCTCCTTTCCTACCAAGCATCTTTGTGTGTGCTGTTTCTTGTGCAATAAAATCAGTGCACAATTTTCAAATGGTAACTCATCTTTATTTGTTTTCTACAAATTGAGATAGCAGGCACTACCAATGCATGCACAGGCATTTTAATCATTTGCTTACTAGAAAATAAGGCCCCAAATGTCACCATTGCTTCCTAGGAAAAATACATGTAATGTAACATTGAAGCACCAATCACAGAGATAGACATTACTGGTTCCCATTTTCAAAGTCTTGCCTCAAAGCCTCCCTGATTTGAATTGCCCCCCTCTGGGCTCCTCTGATAGCCCTGGAATCTGGCTGTTCAAGTCAGCAGCCAAGTGATCTGCCTCAGCACTTCACCCCTAAGCAAAACTTCACCCTTAGCTTCACAGGGATTATACAACGTACAGCACTCGACTATGACCATGGGAATATTTTCCTCATTAAGGTCTAACCTGCCATAAAGGCATCGCCAGCGCCCTTTTAATCTGCCAAAGGCACATTCAGCTGTCATCCAGTACCTACTCAGCCTATTGTTGAACCGCTCCTTACTGCTGTTCTTGTAAGGTTTCATGAGCCAAGGCTGTAAGGGGTACACCGGGTCTCCCAGGATCACTTTGGGCATTTCAGCACCCCCCACTGTAATCTTCTGGTTTGGAAAGAAAGTCGCCACTTGTAGCTTTCTGTACATGCTGGTGTTCCTGAAGATGCATGCGTCATGTACCTTCCCAGACCACCCCGCGCTGATGTCAGTGAAATGCCCATGGTGATCCACAAGCTCCTGCAACACCATGGAGAAGTACCCCTTTCTATTGATGTACTCTGTCGCAAGGTGGTCTGGTGCCAAAATTCAAATATGTGTGCCATCTATCGTCCCTCCACAGTTAGGGAAACCCATTTCTGCAAAGTCATCCACTATTTCATACACATTACCCAGAGTCATGGTCCTTCATAACAGGATGCAATTTATTGCCCTGCACACTTGCATTAATGCAGCCTGAACAGTCAACTTCCCCACTCCAAACTGATTTGCGACCAAGCAGTAGCAGTCTGGAGTCGCCAGCTTCCACACAGCAATTGCCACAGTTCTCATTCTGGTGTCCTTGCACCACAATGCTGGGGTGAGCTCCGCACATAGTTCCAGGAAGGTGGCTTTCCGCATCTGAAAGTTCTGCAGCCACTGCTCATCATCCCAGACCTGCATGACGATACAATCCCACCATTCAGTGCTTGTTTCCCAAGCCCAAAACTGACGGTCTACCCTACTGAGCTGTTCTGTGAATGCCAAAAGTAATCTAAAGTTGCTCCTACCCATATCATGCAGCATGTCACACACCTGCGAGTCTTCTTCAGTTAGGAACTTCATAATTAACTGCATTGCCATCCGCATTGTCTTCATGACAGTTGACAAGAGCATAGGAGAGTAGTGAGGGATCTATCCCCTCTTATAAAGATGCCAGGGTGCACAGCAAAGCAAGGCCATTGCAAAAATGCCGCAAAAGAAAGCTGGAAGCCCATGGAGTGCTGGGACAGAACACAATGCACACAGGACATTGAGCCCGGACCCAGGATGCACCACGATCCGCTCTGCCTTCCTACAACACCTAACAATAGAAGGTGTCAAGCTGGACTGTGGGATAGGTACCACAGTGCATTGCTCACACTGTCGATGATAGTGCCACCACTGTGGACGCGCTCTGCCAACAGAGGGAGCGAGCATGAACATGAGATGCCAATTTTTATTATGTTGACTTTTGCGTGTCAACATCGCTTTTGTCGATAAAACTTAGTAGTTTCAACATGGGCTTAGTTGCTAAGTTCAAAATAAATCTAACAAGAGTCCCAAGGTTTATATCTCTATTTTATACAATTATGTATTTTATACTGATTCATCAATAAATCCAGCAGCAGATGTTTTTCTTGTTTCATATCTTCAATCTCAGCCTGATTATGTCTTGTTGTGAGGACATCTTGGCATGTGGCATTTTCTGTTGCAAGTCCACTTGAAGAGGTTGTGTTGCTGTTTCCTTTTTGCTGTTTAATCTTAATCTTTTTTTCCCTCCTATTTAAAATAAAACCTTTGAGGGGGCAGTTTACTAGTTTCACCCACATACAGAAAGAGAACAGATGTTCAGAGTGTTTTTTAATTCCTCTCTGCATCTTTCTGGGGTAGCCTCCTGAGATTAAAGAAAACTATAAGTATATACAGACGTGCTTCTTTTGGCTTATGCACATGATTTCTGAAAATGGACTTCTCCAGGATGAAGCATATGCAAATATATTTTACATCAAAGAAACAAGAATCCACTAATAGCACTAGTGGGCAATTTTGTAATTATATAGAAATCTGTTAGATTCCAGAGGTTGGTTTAAAAAATAACAATTGCTTTAGATTTAATTCATCTACCCAAACAAATGTAAAGAGATATCCTGGTTTATTTCTAATCTTCACCCACACAATGCTCCCAAGAAGATACTGTGCTACTATCTTATTATTATTATTAATATAGTACCTTCGATATACAAACAACAACACAAATAAAGACTATGGGACAGATGCTCAGCTGGTGTAAAGTCAGTGGAGCCATGACAATGTCCTTGCCCCAAACTCCTGTCCCAAAAACCATAAATTCTATGGGCCCCAAACACTCCTTTAAACCCTTAATAAGTAGTCCTTATGAGGACCACTCAAGTGAATAAGTTTCAGAGAAGCAGCCGTGTTAGTCTGTATTCGCAAAAAGAAAAGGAGAACTTGTGGCACCTTAGAGACTAACCAATTTATTTGAGCATAAGCTTTTGTGAGCTACAGCTTACTTCATCGGATGCATAAAGTGGAAAATACAGTGAGGAGATTTATATACACACAGACCATGAAAAAATACACATTGTAAGGAGAGTGATCACTTAAGATGAGCTATTACCAGCAGGAGAGTGGGGTGGGGGGAGAGAAAACCTTTTGAAGTGATAATCAAGGTGGGCCATTTCCAGCACATTTCCAGGAGTTAACAAGAACGTCTGAGGAACTGGGAGGGGTGGGAGAGGGAGAGAAGGAATACACAAGGGGAAATAGTTTTACTTAGTATAATGACTCAACCATTCCCAGTCTCTATTCAAGCCTAAGTTAATTGTATCCAATTTGCAAATTAATTCCAATTCAGCAGTCTCTCGTTGGAGTCTGTTTTCGAAGTTTTTTTGTTGAAGAATAGTCACTTTGAGATCAGAAATCGAGTGACCAGAGAGATTGAAGTGTTCTCCGACTGCTTTATGAATGTTATAATTCTTGACATCTGATTTGTGTCCATTTATTCTTTTACGTAGAGACTGTCCAGTTTGACCAATGTACATGGCAGAGGGGCACTGCTGGCACATATCACATTGGTAGATGTGCAGGTGAACAAGCCTCTGATAGTGTGGCTGATGTGATTAGGCCCTATGATGGTGTCCCCTGAATAGATATGTGGACACAGTTGGCAACGGGCTTTGTTGCAGGGATAGGTTCCTGGGTTAGTGGTTCTGTTGTGTGGTGTGTGGTTGCTGGTGAGTATTTGCTTCAGGTTGGGGGGCTGTCTGTAGGCAAGGACTGGCCTGTCTCCCAAGATTTCTGAGAGTGATGGGTCGTCCTTCAGGATAGGTTGTAGATCATTGATAATGCATTGGAGAGGTTTTAGTTGGGGGCTGAAGGTGACGGCTAGTGGCGTTCTGTTATTTTCTTTGTTGGGCCTGTCCTGTAGTAGGTGACTTCCGGGTACTCTTCTGGCTCTGTCAGTCTGTTCCTTCACTTCAGCAGGTGGGTATTGTAGTTGTAAGAATGCTTGATAGAGATCTTGTAAGTGTTTGTCTCTGTCTGAGGGGTTGGAGCAAATGCGGTTGTATCGTAGAGCTTGGCTGTAGACAATGGATCATGTGGTGTGGTCTGGGTGAAAGCTGGAGACATGTAGGTAAGAATAGCGGTCAGTAGGTTCCGGTATAGGGTGGTGTTTATGTGACCATCGCTTATTAGCACTGTAGTGTCCAGGAAGTGGATCTCTTGGGTGGACTGGTCCAGGCTCAGGTTGATGGTGGGATGGAAATTGTTGAAATCATGGTGGAATTCCTCAAGGGCTTCTTTGCCATGGGTCTAGATGATGAAGATGTCATCAATATAGTGCAAGTAGAGTAGGGGCATTAGGGGACGAGAGCTGAGGAAGTGTTGTTCTAAGTCAGCCATAAAAATGTTGGCATACTGTGGGGCCACGCGGGTACCCATAGCAGTGCCACTGATTTGAAGGTATACATTGTCCCCAAATATGAAATAGTTATGGGTGAGAACAAAGTCACAAAGTTCAGCCACCAGGTTTGCCGTGACATTATCGGGGATAGTGTTCCTGATGGCTTGTAGTCCATCTTTGTGTGGAATGTTGTGTAGAGGGCTTCTACATCCATAGTGGCCAGGATGGTGTTTTCAGGAAGATCACCGATGGATCTTCCTGAAAACCTTATTCTTCAAGTGAATAAGGTTCCTGTCTTTGCGTGGAAGGACAGTAGTGCATATGTCTTGAGGGTTACAAGGTTTTTAAATATGTATACCACTATAGTTTGAGTTTGCTTGAAGAATGAGTTTTGAGGCGAGACTGAGGATATGTCTAGATAGCAAAGAAAAAATCATGGTTGACCTATGCCAGCCGACTTAGACTTGCAGGGCTCAGGCTGTGTTTCGTTACAGTGTAGACTTCTGGACTCAGGCTGGAGCCCAGGCTCTAGGATCCTGTGAGGTAGGAGGATCCCAGAGCTTGGGCTTCCGCCCAAGCCCAGAAGTCTACACAGCAATGATATAGCCTTGAAGAGTACAGCTTGAACCCCGTGATCCCAAGTTGACTGGCATCGGCCAGCCATGGGTTTTTCTTTGTTGTGTAGCCATATCCTTAAAGAGCAAGAGGGAGGAATCAGGGTGGATAGGATCAGGAAGAGGATTCTAGGCAGACAAGCCCACTTCACAAAAGGCACAGGGGGAAAGGACAAAAAGGAAAAAGTCAAACGAGGTTTTGTCTGACTGAAAACACCACCCTCAAGAAATGAAAAACCAAACTGAAGCATGACATCATCAAAACAGCTTTCACTGGCTGAACATAGCTTGGAAGGATGACTCTGTTACATAGAGCCCTCTATGTCTAACCCTTTCATGAGGGAGACATACATCATCATACTTAACACCACATAGAAGTGCTTTGTAGACTTCTAGGACTGGAGTATTTATGCAGGAAATATTCCTCACAAGACTACATAGCAAGAGGAAGGATGGTCATGAGCGCTGAGTTCTTTTCCTAGCTCTACAACAGGTTCACATGTGACCTTGGGTAAGTCACTGAGGCCCAGATCCCCAAAAGTATTTGATTTCAATGGGAATTAGGCACTTCAGTACCTTTGCAGATCTGAACCTTAGTGGGTATGTCTGAGAAAGCAGGTTAATTGACTCAGGCTGTGGGGTTAAAAATAGCAGCGTAGATATTCCTGTTCCGGCTTGGGCCCAGGCTCCAAGACCTTCCCACACACACACACACACCAGATTTCAGAGCCCAGCCTCCAGCCTGTAGAGTTGCTAAGGAAACTGAAAAGCAGGCCCTTTAATATTTAGGAGGAAAATAAGTTTGACAAATATGTGTGCTGTTTAAAAATCTAGTCTTTTTTTAAAGCATATACTTTTCTCATTGCTGCCTCAAAAGAGCTAAAGGAATAGCAAAAGCCCATTGTACCCGTTGCGATGGAAGCAATGAAATTGCATTGGCAATGGAGGCCCGCTCTGATTTGTACACTACAAAGAATGGAGACTGAATTTACTGTAGATACATAAAAACACATACGTGTACTGAAAGTGTGTGAAGTTTGTGTGTGCTCTCAAATTCAGGTGGATGCTGGGGACTGAAAATCAGGCCTATGATTCCTAAAAATATATGTGAATATTAGATTCAAATCAAAGTACTTTGCAAATGTACAGGGTCAAGGAAGACGGCTGACTTTCTAATACAGAAGGAAAAAGATATGGAGGTAAACAGGAGAGCAAAAAAGGGAAATCTCTCAAATATTTCTCACTGTTGTTAACACTAGAACAGTTCCACCAGTGTTAGCAACGAGAGCCCCGGTATAGACAGCCCACTGGCTGCTACTTCGGGAGTGGGGCCTCGGGCCGGAGTGTAGGTAGGGCCACGGCTAGGGACCCCTTTTGGCGGCGGCTCACTCCAAAGGCAGCAGGCCAGCTGTTTGGGAAGGCTTAACCTCCCCTGGCCTCTTATACCTGCCACCTGTGCCACCTTTTTGGCCAGGTACCATTTTAAGTACCTGGCCAAAAAGACCTGCTTGGAGTAAATTTAGATGACATAGCATTTAGAACAGTCTTGGCACCTGGCAGCCTACATCATCTACACGACAAACCTCTCTATCCTGGGAGAAAAGGTGTTCATTATGAAATTAAATTAGCCTACCATAAGCTCTTTACAGCAGGCACCATCTCTTTGTTTTGTTTATACACCACCTAGCTAGCACGAGTTCTTGGTCCATGCCTAGGGCTCTTGGGCACTATGGTAATGCAAATAAATAAATAAATAATAATGATTCGAAACACCACTTAACACCCAGTGTAGGCATAGTGTAACACCCTGAAAATCATGTTGTAACCTATGCTCACCCCAAGGATCTATTCCTATAAGCTTACCTGGGTTTAAAGGTGTCAGACTGTGTCTATGATGGGTTTGAAGTGGTGTTTCAAATCATGGTAGCATGATATTTTTTTTAAAAATAACCTTTTTTTCCTAATTTAGAAAGGTCCTTAATTAAGATTTGCCAAAACATCTCCCCACCATTAGACTGGACGCAATTAGATTCTAGGAAACAGGAAAATGGATGAATTGAGTATTTTACAATTTTAAAAGTTATTTATAATTAAACTTTAGAAACAGTATTTTTTTTTAAAAATTAATCAGTGCTATTTTATAATCTTCTCTTTAAAAGTTTTGTGAAGTGGTGTAGTGATCTCTCTGATGAAGAGACTGTATAATCCTGAGGCTTGTGCATTCAGGGAGAAATGGTTCAATGAGTTCAGAACCTTCTTTAAATACAAGGATCACAGCTTTCATCCAAGACATTTTATAACACTAATTAATCAGTAAATTAGTTAACCTTTCTTCTGAAAAAACAGCAAGAAGAAAAAAGCTCCATTTGCAAAAGTAAAGTAGCCATCCTGTTACAACCTGTAGTGCAATACCTAATGTCACTTCGCAAAGGGGACAATAATGAACTCCTATACTATAAATACCAGTTACTGATAGTAGGATTATTTTCTGTACCATATTTTATTTTGTTATAGGATATTTTTCAATGAGAGTTCACATAAATAAATACTTGTATTCTGCAGCCAAATGAATTAATCCCAAGCGTGTATTACCTAGGGATTGCCATTTCTTTGCCTTTAATCAGTGAAGCTCTCTGTCTCTTTCTAGAAAAGACTTAACAGTGTAGTGGTTTCCTCAGCTGAAGAATGCACACTAATCTGTGTAGTTACAATGTAATGTTTACATTTATTTTTAGGAAACATAGGGCTGATTTTCATCTCCCAGTATGAGTGTACACATTCACTTCACATACTTTGTGTACATACGCACATTTTTATATACTACAGTACTTGCAATCTTCTTTTTTTGTGGTATAGAAATCAGTGTGGCGCATATGGAAAATGTGTGGGTCAGGTGGCAACAGAAGTTTCTCTTATTAGGGAGGATATGACTGGAATCTAAATTAAACTGACAATTTCACTCTTACTTTAGATCTGCTGTATCAAAGCCTGATCCAAGTCTCCAAGACTCAAAGTCAGTAGACAGGCAGCAGACTGGCTTTAACAGGAATTGGCTCAGCCATTAAAAATATATATTGAGTGCAGACTCACTCTTGTTTTGCTGACCAGTCCTGTCATGTCTCATTTGTGAATTGTATTGGGAATCATTAACTGCCTGAAATAAATTATGTTGATTTTTTAAAACTGTTGTAAAAAAATCTGTTTGTTGTTTACTGTGTAGCCAATGCATCTCATAAAACCCCAGTCCCTCAAATGACATGGCACTGTATGACCTTTGGCCATCAAGTTCTGTTATTGTTTCTTCCAGAACACTGAAAATAATAGGACCATGCTGCATTAGATAGGTACATTTCTTATTTGCTGAGTACCAGTAGTGTGCTTGGCCCTGCATAAAACAAAGAGGAGACACAGGCCTTTACCCCAAGGATTTTATAATCTAAACCCGCAATCCTGTAAACGAAACTGCCTGGGATTAGAGGCTCACAGCCATAGATTCCTGTGGAAAACCAATGCTTAAGTAATTCTCAGATCTTTGTATTTGCACAATCTCATCGATCTGATAATGGAAGTAGAGAGAGAGGATGAACATGGAACTCATGAATCCATTTTGAGAGTGGTTTTTTGGAACAGAACTATACTTTACATTGCAGCAGCTATATCTGGGATGGGAGCCAATCACACAATGAGCTGTCTGACAGGAACATTCTTTCAGTTTACAATGCAGCGAGTAACTGACAATTTAAGCTTGATCCTCTCTCCAGTGCTGTCAGTGGGATTCACCTACAGGCAGGATCAAGGCCACCAACGGGGGAGAGGAAGAAATGCAAGAAGAGATTGAAAGCTACAAAGTTTAATATTAAAATACATGTGTTTGGGCTGCATGGCCAGCTGATCCTCAACGTGTGTCATCAAAGGGTTTGGGGAGTTTGGGTTTTCAGGTTTTTTTTCTTCTTTTTGTGTTGTTTTGCTGCTTCTCTTATTGCCTGTGATTTTCAAATAAATTGTGCTCTCTTCAGCTCTCAAAATGCTGCAATTTTTCCTTCCTGGCTGGTTGAATATCCCTGCCACTCCTTCACACCAGGTCTTGAAAGATAACAGAGTTGTGATAGATTACCAAGGACCTAGGAGGGAGGTTTATAGCAATTCAGCTGATAGCCATGCAGCTTTTCATTTTACTTTTGTCAATGTCTTCTGAAACAGAAGCACTAATAAAATGAAATATCCAAACAATTGAACCTCTGCTGTATTTTCCAGGGGACACTCTCTTATGAATCTGTTTGTTTCAGCTTTAATTTGATGTATTTGGTTAAATTATTCCATTCCGTAATCACAATCATTTTTCTGTTGAAAACACGAAATCCAAATTCAAAATGCTCAAGGCTTTGTGAATGTAGAAGATGCCATATGTGACTGTTCCAAAATTTGATCAAGTTAAAATATTTCCTAATAAATGCTTCCTGTGCATATCATGGTTTTACAATTAAACTGAAAGAAAACAGTCATTGTACTATTTGGACTATTTCCATTATATATATGCTTAATTGGTCTATCATTACATTACTTAATTAGGAAAGAGGAAATGAAATAAAATCCAAGTCTTCTTTCAGATCTCTTTCTGCCTGGGTGATCAATTAGAACCTTCCAACTCCCTTCCCCCCCCTTCATTATTAAGATAAAAATGAAATTATGTAGACTAATTCCTCCTTCTGATCTGAAATTGGACAATCTCCTTGCAACAATATATTGAGATAAAGTGTAACGTTTAAATTAGAGAAAAATCCATAGCATTGTAATGACTGTCTAGCTTAATCTGTGAATTTCAAGGGAAATATCTAAGAGCTTATTTAAATACTTAAGAGTTGGTAATTACAGAGCAGCAAGAAGTTAGAAACAGTGCACAGTAGAATCTCAGCTATAAGGTTAATTTCTTCATCTACCCCCTAGTCATTCAGCAGAATGATCGTCCCTTGATATAAAATGTATTTAATTTGTTACATTTTAAACCCATTAATGATAGCGTTAACTTGAATTAACTGATCAACTACAATTCACCAAATCCTTATCTTGTGCATAAATAATTTGGAAAGGGGTGGCTACTTTAGGAAGCCAAAGGACTATCTAATCTTTGTATGTATCCATGTAGCTACCAGGTTCAATCTGTCCAAGCTATTAAAAGAAGCTGCTGACTGCCAGGTGTTGCTGACCTTCCTGCAAGCTCTGGCAGGGAGAAAGAGACTCTTTAATGGCTCTCTTCCTTTATTTTGGAAGTTTTCATATGATGGTGGTGTAAGTGCTTATCTCTTCTAAGGCCACCATGATGACCCTCCATTGTATAGCCTCACAAGGGTCCATATTATTGATAGTCTTGTTCAGTGTGAATGTGAAACCACCAAAGAAGATGATTTTGCAGTACCATCAGTATATTGATGACACCCAGTTCAACTTCTCCTTTTCATCAGATCCAAGTTGTGCAATTTCTTTCTTTCCAAGGCTAACAAGATGAAGATATAGGTAGGAACAAACTGACTGGAGTTCACTCTAGGTAAGATAGAGGCAATGCTGGTTTGCAGGGAGAAACAATTAACAATTTGATGAAGGTTGGGGCATCTACTGATGATCTATGTCTACATCTTTTGTTGAAGAGGTTCACAGTCTTGTCTGTTTTTGGAACCTCTCTACTACTGCATTTCCAGGAAACAATGGTAGCTTGTATGGCTGTCTCTTTCATCTGATGTAAGCCAGTAAGCTGTAACTTTTTCTTCTGCTGCAGACCACATCATAGTCAGTCACTTCTTTGTCATCCTCTGGACTACCACAGTATGCTAAACATGAGTTACTTTTAGAACCCACTTGGAAGCATCAGGTAGTACAAAATGACAAAATCAGACTTGTAGACTTTAGGTATGTCTACACTGCAATTAGACACATATGGCTGGCCCCAGTCATTTGACTTGAGCTCACAGGGCTGTGTAGTTGCAGTGTAAACTTCTGGGCTTGGGCTGTAGCCCAGGCTCTAGGACACTGCAATGCGGGAGGTCCCAGAGCTCAGGCTGCAGCCCAAGCCCAGAAGTCTATGATTTAAAGACTTCAAGTCACAGAAAATCCACCATTAACTCTGGTTCATACCAGCAAGTGACCCATGCTCCATGCTGGAGAGGAAAGTGAAAACACCCCCAGGGTCTCTGCCAATCTGAGCTGAGGGAAAATCCTTTCCCAACCCCAAATATGGCAATCGGTTAGACCCTGAGCATGTTGGCAAGACCCACCAGCCAGACACCTGGGAAAAAATTCACTGTAATAACTCAGAGCCCTCCACAGCCAGTGTCCCATCTCCGACCATTGGGGATATTTGCTACTAGTAGTCACCAGTGAGGTGGCTGACCTGCTCAGTGAAGCACATGTAATAATCAGTTATAGTTTTTAATTGCACTGACTTCTCATCTTCCTCTGGGAGAAATTTAAGATGTAGGCTTTAATATATAAAGCCTAATTAACCACTCAAGACCCTGCCTCTCTCTGTGGGCACCATGACAATGACAAAGATAAGCTGAGGCTTTCCTTTTGGAAAAGTCCTTAGATTTGAACACTTAAGATCAGGAGGCAGGACATTCTCAGTGCAGAGTTGACACTGTGCAGCTTGCTTCCTTTGGAAGTATGCCACAGCCTGAGTGTTGGCGGCAGAATGTGATGGAAGACTCACATTTTCAGGCAAGCATATACTGTACTTGACATTGGCTGGTACTTTGGAGGTTTGTTCCAACTGGTGAGGAGTTGTGTTATTTCTCTCTAGTGTGGGTACACTGGTTGATGACTTGTATTTAATATATGGAATCCTCCTAGAAGTCACATCAATGGACTCATCACACATGCTTTGAAGAAATAAAATAAAGAAATATACAGCAGGGCACTGGCAGGGTGAAAAACTTCAATTTCAAGTATAACAAAACCGGAAGTTCCACAACACCCTGCTCGAGGAATTTGGAGGAATCTGCTGAGTTCACAAGAGAAGGGTATCCTCATCAGTCACTCAATACAGGCAGACAGCAGCCTTCTGGAAAGACCTACTGAATGTGGAACACCAGAAGACAACAGAAACTTTCTCCACCCTGGCAGCAAGAAATTGACAGCTATGACTTGGTTTTGGCCCCCAGGTTATACATGGATCTTTGCCAGAAGCTAAACAGTGGTCCTCCCATGTGACCCTCCACAAGGTTGTTAAAACTTATAAAGTTCTGCTTCCACAGAGCAGTCCCTAGGAAGCTGAAGGGGAATGGCTATTGCAGTCAGAGGAGCAGCAGATGACTCAGACCATCCCAAATGCCCTTTTTTGAGATTTCTTGGATTCTGAAAGTGGACCACAATCCATTCTATTTAATTAGTGAAAGGGCAGCACGATAATTCTGCCTTCTCCTTTCTTTCTGGTGTATGGATTGTAATGTGGCATTTCTTTACTTTAAGAAATAATGAAAAAAGAAAAAAAATCCCACTAAGTTTTAGAAAATCAAATGCACCAACAAAACATAGCCAAAATGTGTGATTTAAAGCATGCTAATATTGAACGGTATACCACATGCGAGGAGGGAGCTAAATGGGAAAGAACAGAGAATTAGACATCCAGAAGAAAGTTTCATTTTCAGATTATCTATGACATGATTATAAATTGTGCTCCTTTAAAAGAGCAAAAGCAGCTTTGAAACATTTGTGCACGAGAAACTATAAAGATTTTTTTTCTGAGAGGCAATACTCCCTTTGTAGAATACCCTAGATATTTAGCAGTCAGGTATCAAAACATTAACCTTCTTATTCAGCTGTTTTTAATGTCACATTTTGACAGCTGTAATTTTCCTCTTGCTGTGCTGCCACATATTTTTCTTTATTCCCTTCAGCTAGAAACAAAATATAACTGCTTGTCTCTTAGGTGGTTTAAAAAACTAAGCCCCCCCCCCCAGTTTCTTGTGAACTTCACTGGCTCAATAGATACATCTTATAACCTATTGATTTTAAAATTGTACTGCTTACCTTTGGATTTTTGGCTGAAGCCATCCTACAGTCCCTGATAAATCTAATTTCTTATTTATGGATTGTTTTTTTAAGCAAATTTAGTATGCATGAAAAATGCTGAGCAGGAAAGCTTGGCCAGAAGTCCTGTTTGTCCTTTGTGTTCAAGGATTTGTCCTATTTCTCTTTGTGTTTGGTTTCTTTGGTATCTCAGAGAGCCAGTTATGGGGTTGAAATACTGCAAGATATGATCTCTCATGAAATTTCCATTCCTGGATGGCACAAGTATCATGAGAAGACTAGATTTAGCTTTATTTTTGCCAAATAAATGGTTCTCTGAGGAAAAACAAAAACTAAAAAGGCCAGTGAAAAACACACAGGCAAACAATGAGATACTTGGGTTCTTGTGGAAAAAGAATGCACAACTCTAGCAGGGACCACATCCTCTATAACTGTGTCTAAATTTGCCTTTTTTCTTAAAATTCCTACTGTGGTTACCATCCTGAATCTCCACTAGTGGTAGCAACAGTAGATACCAGGTGCCTGCAACTACCGATTTTTTAAGCACTGTATCATCGGTGCTTAAAATCTGAAAAGTATTGGGCCACACAGTGGTTAGAAAACAACACCTAGTCTACACTAACACTCTCACCATTGCTAAGCCTGGCGAAGCTACATGAGTGGTAGCAATGGTAAGAAATTCTAAAAGAAAAGAACTACCCAGGGATGAGAAGGTAACTCAGCTTCTATACTTATAAAATAAATATATTCCTCTCATTAGCATTAATCTTGTTAATGTGTTTACCCTACACCTGTCTGAACAACTCCCTTGCTGCTGGGAAGAGAGACTTTTTTTGTGTTTGTCTTGTCAGCCTAATGTTTGAACTCAAATGAGCCTTATCTACACACAAAAGTTGCACCATTTTCACTATACCAGCATAAGTAAAGCAGTACAAACCTCCAAGTGGTTTTGACTAATTGACATTTTCCAGCAAAAAGTATTTGATCAGTAAATTCCCAACCAACTCTAGTGTATACTGGTATAGATTATTCCTGTATTGGGGTGGGGGTAGAGTAAGCTTTATGGATATAAGTATATCTATACTGGTATAACTGCATCCATACTAGGGGTTATAAAGTATAACTCTATCGGCAAGGAATTACACCCTTAACTGACATAGTTGCAGACCAGATCTAAGAATCCTAGTAACAAAGGCTGTCCTTCTAGATTACTTTAAAAAAAGCACAAAGCACTGCGATGTCTGTTCAACCTTCTTCCTCTCTGCTAAGACTGCCACAGTCCTGGTCTTCATTAGGAAAAAAGGGGTATTTTTAACATGTATTACAATACTAATTAGAGGGTTCTGATTAGTTCCACTTCCAGTAATTTTTGTAATGAGGAAACCTGCCCATAAGGAGCTGGATTGATACTACCAATCCATTTCACATATGCTACTGAGCAGCCAGATCCTATGCTAATAGCAAGGACTCTCAATCGCTACTGATTTAGCTTGATTTAAATGGAGAACCTAGACCTGAAAGGTTCTAGGGCCATCACTAGTCTCCTGAGCCATTCAGACCCTCAGATCCCAGGCTGCCTATTTAATTAGATATAAACCGGTTTCCAGAACCTACTGACTTTTCTCTAAACTAAACTTTCTGATGCTAAAAAGTGTAATAAAAGCCATCATATGAAGTAATAAAATTACACATTGCACTTACAGATCAACTTTTATCCATAGATCTCAAAGCACTTCATAAATATTCATTAACTGAGAGGCTCTTGAAAAACCTCTGTTCAGAAGATAATTATTATCTATATTATTTGTTTTTAAGAGCCAACATTGTGCTCAAAGGTGTGCGGAACACAAACGTAAAAAAAACAAGCTGTGTTCCCAGCCAGGTCTTACAATCAAGTCAAAGCAAGATTATCTAAATTTCATTTACCTGAAATTCTTTATCCAAAAGTAAGATATTTCCCCCAGGGTTTGACTGAGTATCCAGTCATGCAGGCATTCTAAGTTCTACAGAACCAGAGAACCCCAGCTCTGCAAAGCTTAGAAATGGCTGCAGCACTAAAGCTGCAGGAGAGTCCAACTGAGCAACTAAATGTTGCAGAACAAGTGTTTGAAACTCTGCAGAACTGAAGCTCTAGTGCAGCTCAGCATATTTCCTAAACTCTGCAGGAGATAAGCAGCAGAGCTAGCAGGCTTTGATGAAGCTAGTCAACTTCCTATAATTGAGGGAGCTGGCCCAGCAGTCTTTTAAATCTTCATCACAGATATGACTCAGACTAAATACTGGGAGAAGAAAGGGTTGTTTTTTTTTAAACAGTAATTTTTCTGATCATAAGAACACAAAACTCTTTTAAGAGATACCATGTTTGTATATACTTTACTTTAAACTGTTCTCTTCTTTTACATGTGAAATATATTTGGATTAGGTAGACTTTGCAAAAGTGTTAAGAATTAATTTATAATTGCATTGAAGAAAAATTATAAGGTTAATAAAAATGCAACTTTGCAGGGAGCTTTGGAGCTCTGAGAACCATATTTCTGAGAAGCTCAGAGTTCATCTGGGGAAAAAAATCTCTTGCTTTTGTCTGTTAGTAATATCAATGTACTCTAAGTTAAAAAATTTATCATATCCTTTATATGCAAGAGTAACACACAGCAGTCCCCTGTTAGTGGCTGAGTGACAAAGGTTTAGGAGTCTGCTACTGCTTCCTGGTAGATGGCTTAATCCTTTGGTTTAAGAGGCAGAAATTCATGCTCAAAGTCTCAGGTTCCAGCCTCACTCTCAGTCCAAGGGTAGTCAACACCACAAAAGGGTCTCTCATTCAGCCTCATAGTATACCAATTTGCCCAAGGCCAACAGTCAGCCTTATGTAATCAGTGAACTACCAGGGCTTTGGATCAGTGCTGAATTTTGAAATCCCAGAGAGCTGCTGTCATATTCACCCCTATATGTTCTAGATAAATTGTTTTTGGAAAGAAGAGTCATAGAAGTCATATGTTTGCCCCAACCAAGACTGGGTGCTCTTGGTACCTCAGGGTGGATAACTTTAAAATGTTTAAATATCTATTTTGCTCTTCCTTAACATCTTCAGCCCTTTCAGAGCTGAACATGTCCTACTGAGATTTCACAACTGCTTTGGAAGTTGAAGACAGGGTTACAAGAAGACCAAGAAAACAGTTCATCTTTTTAAGAATATTAATGCATAGAGTTACATCAAAAAGCAAGTACTCTTCAGTCTAGGTGTCCTATAGCATCATGCAGTATATTAACTACTGCACTTCCATTCAGCCCAAAAGACCTTTACTTGTTTAAGTTATAGATATGATACTTTTACTCCATTTGGAGCAATCACAGGCCTTTAATCTACAAAGGTATTTGCCATGCAGGCACATAAGAGTCCAGAGTATGATATGGACCCACAGGACTCTTTGTGAGTGCAAGGGTCTGCATTGGCAGATTCCTTTGCAAAAGTATGGCCATATTTGTTTTTATTCCCAGCTATTTATAGATTTCAAATGTATTGCTAGGACAGTCCTCTTGCATAATTACTGCTTCATCTCTATATTGGTTATAAATTTCATTGATATCAGTACTTGTATGATACTGGTAGTTTACCCTGTGACTCTATCTTATATTAATATTGATTCAGCTGCTCTTTCCAAACCATCATGACAAATTCAGTCCAGCAATGTTTTCTCCTAGATGGACTATTATTAAAAAGGGTAAATAGAAATTCAGTTAGCTAATTAGTTCACTAGTGGATGCATTATTTTGTTTTTATTTTAGTCTCAAAAAATCCTCTGTTGAGACAGTACAAAGTCAAATATAACTCTACAATTCATTTCCAACTCGAAAAGAAAGAGAACAAGTACCTCTTCCTCACAAACACATTACTCATTTGGTAACTAACAAAGCAATAAGGCCTAGATGCTCAAAGGTATTTAGGATCCTAACTTCCCCTGAAATCAATGGAAGTCTGTACACTACTTGAAAATTCAGCAGCTTAGTGATTTTAAATAGTATGTGACCATTTTACTGACTTTGAAAGTCTGTGGCAAAAAACATATTGTACCTTAAACAATAGTCTCATGTCTCCAGCAACATCCCTCATGTAATAGTAAAAAGTTATCTTTTGCTCCAGATCCACATAGGTATTTAAGTGCCTAAACCCCAGATTTTGGCACCTATATCTCAAGTTTAGGTACCTAAGTCCCACTTTTTGCTCCATTGTGATCCACAAAATGCCCAGTGAACCCTGTAGGTGCCTAAACTCACTTGGTGCCTATGTTTTCAGTGTAAAATTTCACTAGCCACCTATATTTCTGCCTCTGGCATGCAAACTGCTGTCCCATTCTAGCCATCTGGATGCCTATCTCAGGTCTAATCCCCAGAGTGATCACGAACTGGAAGAAGATCGTCATCTGGCTACTTAGTGGCAAGCAGAGCCTGATCTGGTAGATAGCCTCTGAGCATGCCTACCACACTGGGTCTTCTCCAACTGGATTTTGAATGAGGAGATGATGCCCACCTTATAACTTTTAGCCCAGTGGTCACAGTACTTGTCTGGGATATGAGAAACCCAGGTTCAATTCCCCCCTCTCTGTCAGAGTGCAGCAGAAAGGATTTGAACATGGGTTTCCCATCTCTCAGGAGAGGACTCTAATCATGGAACTATGGAATATTTGGATGTGGGATTCCCTCAATCTCTTCTCTTGAAGCTGTTGCACTGTGGATAAATAACAAAGGACTCACCAGGTCAGAGAGAAAAAATGACTTTGTAGTGCAGTGATTTGGGCACCAATGTGGGAGAACCAGGATCCAGTCCCTCTGCTCCAATAACTATTTAATTATTACCTGGTTTACTTCCTTGTTAGTTACATCTGCATTCAGGTGTGGTTTAGTAGTCTAATCATGGGACGGGATGTCTGAAACACGCTCTTTCTGTGCCTTTGGGAAGGTCACTTAACTTCTCTGCCTTAGTTTCCCCTTGTGTAAAATGGTGCAAATACTTACCTACTTCACAATGATGCTGTGAAGAGCATTTAAGTAATGCCTGTAAAGTGATGTGCTGATGAAAAGCAAAAATATAAATATTTAATATTATATCATAAATTATTTTAGGAGATCTCTGAAAGGTGACATGCTCACATAATAACACAACTCCAAGAGCTGGAGCTTCAATAAAAAACACCATATTTAGTGATACTTGCAATAAACATTACAGGAGTTGTCAACAGTGTTCCACATTACAGCAGGGGCAAATCAGCAACAACTGATGGTCTCTATGAAAACAAAATCAGCACTCACGCTGCACAAAAATCATTTGTGGTGGGTCTGACATACCCAGGGTACAACCTAAACTAGTGAGTAACTCTTTCACCCCTGCCTTCTAACTTGGGCTGCCTTTATACTGCTTTGCTGTTGTTGCCTCCACTCCTGGACTGCTCACAAACAGCCTCTAGCATGTAAGTCACTCCCAGCTACATCTGTGTGCACTTGCAACCTTCCAGTCACACCCAGTCTTTTACCAGCCTGAATTACACTACAGGGTGACCCCAGCACACTCCCGGTCCAGGATTTTCCCCCAGAAATGTGTGTCTTGTACTGCCCAGCCCTCTCCTGGCAATACAAGCTCATATAAAGTCTATCATTTATTAATAGAAATGATATGCACAAATCCTGTTATCTCAGATGATGTTTCCCTAACACCAGAGGTGAAAGTAAGCCAGTAAGCCCCAGTACAGTGTACTGGCAAGAGCTGGTGCACCGTACTGGAGCAGCCTGGCTTCCCCGGGGGCAATTTAAAGGGCCTGGGGCTCCCAGCAGTGGCTTGAGCCCCAATCCCTTTAAATTGCCTCCAGAGTGCAATTGCTGGAGCCCTGGGGTAGCGGTGGCAGGGCTCTGGCGGCTATTTAAAGGACTGGGGCTCCCCTGCTTCTACTGCCCCAGCCCTTTAAATAGCCGCTGAGCCCCACCGCTGCTACTCCAGGGCTCTGGGGGCTATTTAAAGGACCGGGGCAGGGGAGCCGCAGGCCCTTTAAATAGCCCCCATAGTCCTGGGGTAGCGGGGGCTCCAGGAGCTATTTAAAGGGCTGGGGCTCCAGCTGCCTCTGCTGCCCCGGTCCTTTAAATATCCAGTGGAGCCCCGTCACTTCCTCAGAGCTCCGGCGGCTAATTAAAGGACCGGAGCAGTAGAAGTAGGGGAGCCCCGGGTCCTTTCAATAGCCCCCGGAGCCCTGGCTGCCGCTGCTACCCTGGTGGGGGGGCACTTACCTTACAGGGTGGGCTGGGGCTGGCTCTGACGCCCTCAGTCCTGCCCCTTCCGCCCTAGGCCCTGCCCCTTCCGGGGGCCATTCGACTTACTTTCACCCCACCTAACACTTCAATTCAAACACACTGGTTTAGCTAAAACAATAAAACAAGTTTATTAACTGTAGAGATGCAGATTTTAAATGAATACCAGTAATGATCCATAAAAGTCAGAAATGGTTACGAGAAAAATAAAGATAAAACACATCTGATCTCTAACTTAACAAACTATGTTAAATTCAAAGTAAAGTTTTTTCTCACCACATGCTCTCAACAGTTTTACTGGCCAAACTTCTTAGGCCAGGACCCCTTCTCCTGTATAATGGCTGCCTCCTTTGTTCCTTCTGCATCAACGGACAGAGAGAGCATCAATGGACAGAGAGAGAGAGAGTGAGGTGGAGGGGGTGATGTGTTCTTGGGGTGTCTCTCCCCTTTCTTTTTATAGTCTTCTCCCTCCTTTAAGAGGCATCTCCTACTGAGATTCAGGAGACAAAAAGTCTGTATGGACAGGGACTTCTTGCTGTTTCTTTGCTAAAATGTAGATTTTTCGCCCACACACCACTTTCTGCCAAAGAATGACAGCAGATAATGGCCAGTTGACCTTGTTTACATCTGACTGAGGGGTTAGTTTGCACTTTGTCTCTGAGGAACTGGTTTGGCCACTCCCCAGACTTAGAACATGCCTTAGTAACACCATAGAGTGGAATCTTATAATTTTACATACAATGTTGCCACACATATTTTACCAAGATAATAATGACCAGAAAATTATGAGCTTTCAAATGATACCTCACAAGGCATACTTTGTACAAATATTATTACAATGGTGGACACGGGTATATTTTGTCAGAGTCGGCCAACATTTCTCAGGGTAGCACTAAACAACAAGAAAGAGATACAATGTTTCACATTAACTCTAAGATAGCTGGGAAGGATGGAGATTGGGCAATGAGTGTGGAACCCTGACATGTCAATGTGCTGAAAATATGCAACACAGTGTCACCTCTCTTAACTTTATATTGTGGACCACATTTTAAGAGAAGCTGTGTCATGAACAACCCCCTTTTCATTAAAACCTGTAGAACACACCTCTCATATTTACAATCACACAACATCCATGTGGCAACTACAGCAACTATTCACTTGGAACAGTGATATTAAAAAGCACCTTTTTATAGACAGGTGCAGTAAAGTCAGAAAAATATATTACCAACAAATCCGTATGAATTTGTGATGACTTAACGTGATGAGTTTTGTACAAAGTCACTTCGCAGAAAAGTATTTGGCAAAACACAGTTAGGATACATTAGTGCTATAAATATATGTTCCTTACCACAGAATACACTATGATTCTACATATTGTAAATGTGACTACAGGATTTGGAATATCTAAAGATTAGAGAGCTACTAATCAATATGAGCCTCTGAGGAAAAAAAAGTTTTACCAAGAATTGAAACACAACACAAGTTAGAATGAGAGATTAATTAATAACCCCTAAAAACTCAGAGCCCTCAAATCAAAGATTTTTTTAAGAAGAGGAATTTAACATTAAAATATTTCCCTTTATTTTTAAAAGACCATTTGTCATCTAACCATACAACAGGTAATTATACTGCACCCACCACACAATATTTGCATGTTTCTTGGAGCTTTTAAGGGCTCTCTGGGATAGCCATCTCAAGGAAGCCAAGGTATTGTTTAATAATACATTCATCACACAGCTTCAGATCAGCCCACTTTAGTCATCTAGGTGTGTTTTCTGGTAACACTTTGGCATCCCAACTGTGGTGGCCTGTATGGATGTGACATCATCATCAAGATGGTCACCATCATTGTCTGAGATAGTTAGTGCTCAATGCGCTTGTATGGGCTTGAATTTGCTACCTATAATTCTCAAAAGTGAATGAATCAAGGGCTACCACATGGGTAGAAGGAAAGGACAGGGAAGAGGATGCAAACTGTTAACAATGCTCATTAGACCTGAATTAGAAGAAAATCCAGCAAAAAAGCTAAACCAAGAGAATGAGAAAGGAACAACAAACTCAGCCGACCAAACAAAAAGCAATGAAACTGATGCAAAAGGAATCAAAGGGAAAGATGTTAATTCTGGAACACAGTAATGAAAAAGTATGACAACAAGTGTGCTTGCAAATTCTGCAACTTTAAGCTATGAATTCTGCCAGTGCTGCAAACATACCACCTTAGTGTCCTGAAGAGCACACATTTTGCTTGCCTTAATTACTCAAGATGTGTGGGAATAGTTTATTGGCAACAGTCAATAATAGACCTGCTATTGTAAAGATAGGGGTCAATAAATGCCATTTTCATTTCACATATTTTTATCAGAACATCTCAAACATCTTAGTGCATTAAGCCAGCTTCATCTCTGTGACCTTACTTTTCTTCTTGTTGACATTCATCTTACCAATAAACCGGACCAGTTTAGAATTGGAGCCAATATGCTTTTGTGTAGCATTGGTTTTAGTTATTAATGAACCAAAAAAAAGTCTTAAACTTTTTCAGCTTTAAAACAATCACAAATCTCTCTCCACCAGAAACTTGAAAACAGTTAAATTATGCTCAAACTGTCCTTACCAACTTTGGGCGGACTATGAATGGAAATGGTCAACCCAAAAGAAGAATAACTGAGAACGTTATAAGCCAGTGAACAGAGAAGATTATAATAGAAGTCCACATGTAATCTTATCTGTAGTATAGACATAAAAGAAAATATTTCTATCATGATTTTTAAAAATAGATCACGGTGTCTTCTTAAAGGAAGTTGATCTATGATCTGTAAAATATTTAAGGCAGTCGCATTCACTGAAGAGGCTCTTTCTTTCCTTGCCACCACCTTCAGGTTGCCTCTATTAAAGAGAAAATTACCAAGGAGATATAGCTCACAGGGCATGAATGAAAAGCCATGAAGCATCTGTTGCCATTCCCCTTCACTCTCTTGCTGAATAATATAGTTTCACTGATAATGCAAATCTATTTAACTCACATTTTACTTTTCTTTCCTCATGTAAAACACAGCGAGTTCACTACTTTATTTGCAGATGCTGTAGTGTGTCAATGACACTGAAGGGCATCATGATGACTGTGCCATTACACAGAGACTGAGATAAAATGCAAGATAAAATACTGCTCGTGTATTTTTTCAGAATGCACATTGCTTTTTCCTCTCCCTCTTTGTCCTTTTCCCTATCTCCCTGCCCCCACACTTCCTCCTTTCTCCTTTTTCATTTATCTAACCTCCTTTTTCAATGTTATTTTTTCTGAAAATAGCATTTTTACATGGGCTTTTCCTTACTTCATCAACTCCAATAAGGGGATATCCCAAAAGAGCCTCCCACTTCCTCAGTGATGGGACTAATCATGAAGAGTTGGATTTTGACTAGTCCTAACGATTGGAAAAAAGGCAAATATAGTGCCCCTATTTTAAAAAGGGGAAAAAGCAGAACCCGGGAACTCCAGACCAGTCAGCCTCACTTCAGTCCCTGGCAAAATCATGGAGCAAGTCCTCAAGGAATCCATTTTGAAGCACTTGGAGGAGAGGAAGGTGATCAGGAACAGTCAACATGGATTCACCAGGGGCAAGTCATGCCTGACCAACCTGATTGCCTTCTATGATGAGATAACTGGCTCTGTGAATATGGGGAAAGTGGCAGATGTGATATATCTTGACTTTAGCAAAGCTTTTGATATGGTCTCCCACAGTATTCTTGCCAGCAAGTTAAAAAAGTATGGATTGGATGAATGGACTTTAAGGTGGATAGAAAGCTGGCTAGATTGTCAGGCTCAACAGGTAGTGATCAATGGCTCGATGTCTAGTTGGCAGCGGGTATCAAGCGGAGAGCCCCAGGGGTCAGTCATGGGGCCAGTTTTGTTCAACATCTTTATTAATGATCTGGATGATGGGAGTGATTGCACCCTCACCAGGTTCACAGATGACACTAAGCTGGGAGGAGAGGTATATATGATGGAGGGTGGGGATAGGGTCCAGAGTGACCTAGACAGATTGGAGGATTGGGCCAAAAGAAATCTGATGAGGTTCAACAAGGACAAGTGCAGAGTTCCGCACTTGGGAAGGAAGAATCCCATGCACCGCTACAGGCTGGGGACCGACTGACTAAGCAGCAGTTCTGCAGAAAAGGACCTGGGGACTACAGTGGACATGAAGCTGGATATGAGTCAGCAGTGTGCCCTTGTTGCCAAGAAGGCCAATGGCGTATTGGTCTGTATTAGTAGGAACATTGCCAGCAGACCAAGGGAACATACAATGATTATTCCCCTCTATTCGACACTGGTGAGGCCACACCTGGAGTATTGCATCCAGTTTTGGTCCCCCTACTACAGAAGGGATGTGGACAAATTGGAGAGAGTTCAGTGGAGGGCAACGAAAATTATTAGGGAGCTGGGGCACATGACTTACGAGGAGAAGCTAACGGAACTGGGGTTATTTAGTCTGCAGAAGAGTGAGGGGGGATTTGATAGCAACCTTCAATTACCTGAAGGGGGGTTCCAAAAAGGATGGCGCTCGGCTGTTCTCAGTGGTGACAGATGACAGAACAAGAAGCAATGGTCTTAAGTTGCAGTGGGGGAGGTCTAGGTTGGATATTAGGAAACACTATTTCATTAGGAGGGTGGTGAAGCACTGGAATGGGTTACCTAGGGGAGGTTGTGGAATCTCCATCCTTTAAGGGCCCGGCTTGACAAAGCCTTGGCTGGGATTATTTAGTTGGTGTTGGTCCTGCTTTGAGCAGAGGATTGGACTAGATGACCTCCTGAGGTCTCTTCCAACCCTAATATTCTATGATTCTAACATGACCATACAGGGGAATAAGGCTTCCCCTTCCCCTAGGTGGCCACATTATGGCTGCTTCCCTCCCAGTTCTGGGTCTATGCAGAGTGCAGGTCCAGTGCTGCTGCTGCTGCTCCCACACATGCCTTCCTGCAAGCATATGGGTGGTGGGAAGCGCTGTTGAGCAGGCAGAGCCTTGGTCGACCTCCACTACCATCACCCCTCCACATTGGCCTACAGAGCTGGCTGGACACAAAGCAGGAAGTAATCTGCCCCTTTTTCAAGGCTGTAATGAATGATTTCTCCCCTCCCCTCTTCTCCATCTCCAAAGAACAAGAGTGAAGTAGAGGAGGAATTGTGACTCCAAGTGTCATCCAGGGGCAACGCAGCTGAACAGTGTCCCTTACTTATGGCTAAACCTGAAGGTTCCATCTATACCAAAGTTGTTCTGAGTTTCACTCTAATTTCTTCCATATTTTTTCATCCCCTTCGCCTTTGTTACATGCATATGACCTGAGGGGGCAAAGGGGGCAAATGCTACACTCACTGTTTAGCACAGAGAACTAAGACCTTAGACCGCAGTAACACTGCAAACTGTTAGGCATGATGCATCCACTTTATCTCTCAAGAAAAAGAACCTACGGTAAGCTCTTCCATACTCTATCCTCAGCTAACACGTGCAGTGACAGACCAGTGATCACTTCCAAACCAAATGTACATGTGTAACAGCCCATAATGTAGCAGCACTTACACTAGCATTAGTCTGTGGCTTTTATAGCTAGAGCCTCAAGTGGTGCATAGTGAGTTACCCATTTATCACTTGTTAAAGTCAGTAGTAGATGCTCAGACATTTGAAAATCTGAAGGTCAATATGTAAGGGACATATTGTCCTCTTCTATGTTAAACAGCTGTGGAAGAGAAGAGAACTTGCTGTGAAAACTCAACAGCTCCTGCAGGAATTTAGTTCATCTCTCTGGAAACACGTGGAATGAGTAGCAGTGCAGAACGAGCAGGAGGTGCGGCCTAAAATCCACAAATAGGAAAGAAGTCCTGTCAGAACAAATACGGGATGCCTCTGATCTCAGGCCATATGCATGTAACCATGTTGTCTTGACACAGCAATCAGCAGCCCCGCAGAAATAGCAGCACAGCTGCATTGCTGGGCTGCCATTGGCCCCCTGAAGGCAACTGGTTTCATAGAGAATGTAACGGGAGTTAATTCTTATGCAATCAATATTAATTTTCATGGCAAATTTAAACATAGGCTCCATGGGTTTAAAAAGGAAACACGCTATTTAGTTTGAACATAACATACCTGACTCTTTCGTCCACGGTTCCTATGGCCACATCCACATTTTTCACATGTTGTGTTAGACACGTTCAGCTAGTGCACAGCAGCAGGTGGAATGGCATATTGTTATAGAAAGACACCACAAAGATGATTTTCTCTTTTATGCAGCCTTCAGGGCACTTTTGGCTGTAACTTAGGTCCATCTGCTCCCTTCCTAACTGTTGGGTAAATGGCCCTAAGTGAACATTAAAGCCCAGAATGAAAGGTGGTCATTATGAAAGGACCACCTTTTTCTCAGCACCTGGAGTTTAAGCTCAGACTTTGGTGATTTTTCTGAAATGGTAAATTCAACCCAATAAGCTTTGGAGTGGGGGTGAGGGAAAGTGGCCTACAGATAGCTTGATAAGTGTTCAATTGTGAGTCCTGAAGCTTACAAAAAATTGAATGATTGTGGTGAAAATGATGACAACTGTAATTTTTATTACACTTGACATTCAGCAGTGGCCTTGGTTATTGTTCAAATGCTCCTGGGAAATGCTTTTTATAGAAACAGGGTTGTTGAATTTTTTTCCCTTTCCATAGAGCACAAGCAATAAAAGAAAAAGACAGACTGTTATACTTGTTCACCTGGTACAGCTGAAATACAGGAGGGTACCCGTTTGTCATCCTATAGCGGCAGAGATATGTTCACAGAGTCCAGCCAAAGAGGCCAGAACCCAGAGACATCCCCTAAATGGATGGCAGCCAGACAGTCTCTAAAATAGCCAAGAAATAATGAATGTAAACATAATGCTTCTCAGGCACATATTCTAAGAGCTCTCTAATGGTGGCAATAGATAGGGAAAATAATTTATATAAGAACCCACTGTCACTTTGAGAATGAGAACTGGAAAGAACAACCAAGTCATGGGAAGGTGGAAACTGGAATTGATCTAGAAGAATTATTTATTGAAAAGAGGGACAAATTTCAGGATTGCACAAAGTCAATAGGAGGCAGACTTCTCTCATGCCAGGGCTAAGTTTGGCCCAATATATTTAAACAATGAAATGTTTGACTATGGGTGAAATCCTGGCTTCTCATTCAAAGCAAAGAATATCTCTAATCCATACCAGTGCTGCTGTAAAAAAGGATAAAGATCTGGGACCTCTTGAATGCCAGAGAGTTCTGCTTACGGGGCGCTTCCTGTATCCCAATGAAGGTCTGGGAAGGCTTTGGGGGCAGATCAGGGGCCAGTGGCTTATGGGATCCACTAGCCATTCTCCTCTACAGTGAGGGGCAATTCCTGTAGCTGCCACAACACAGCTCTGCTACTGTCTAATGGTCAGGGTGACTGGGAGACGTCCTTCTTGGAGCACCTGTGGAAATCCTCAGCATCCAGACTGGCCACTAAGGTAGCATGCTGGTTCTGTATAGAAGCCCTCTTTGAACAGATACATAAACAGATATAAGAAGATAAAGGTTTGTAAAAGAAGGAATTGTAAACATAAATGAGGGGCCAGAGCACTTGAACACAGTTTACTTGTACGGACAAGGCAAGGAAAGGAGCTTGAATTATGAACTTCATTCTCTACTGAGTGAGTATGTGGAATTATTTTCTTATGTTTATTACAGTGACTGTGCAATGCTGGTTGTTTATTGCACTTTTCTGGGAACCAAGCCCTCCTTGTTTGTTTCCAGTGCACCATTTTAACAATAAACCTCATTGTCAACACAGCTGAGGCTTTCTGGTTCTATGGCACCTCCCTCTTTATCATAGGCTGGATGGCCTGTACCTTTACTTGATGTCAACATTTTCTGGAGTGCTGAGATTTTATACTACTAGTAACTCATAATTTTGAAAAAGAAGCAACTGATTCAAGGGCCAAATGTATACTTAAAAGCCTACCACTAGATACTCATTTTTAAAAACCCTGGCCCTAAGTTTTGCAACAAATACCTGTGTAGCTTCAATTATTTTTATTTCAATATTAATTCCCACCTCCATGCCCTTAAGTACCCCTTTGGTGAGGAAAGTAGCATGCTGCTGTGGTTGTGGAGCTGAAGACAGCAAAGCAAACTATGTTGCCAGTTTTCAGAGGAACAGCCGTGACCACACCACACGATCCATCGTCTACAGCCAAGCTCTGCGATACAACCGCATTTGCTCCAACCCCTCAGACAGAGACAAACACCTACAAGATCTCTGTCAAGCTTTCTTACAACTACAATACCCACCTGCAGAAGTAAAGAAACAGATTGATAGAGCCAGAAGAGTTCCCAGAAGTTACCTACTACAGGACAGGCCTAACAAAGAAAATAACAGAACGCCACTAGCCGTCACCTTCAGCCCCCAACTAAAACCCCTCCAACGCATTATTAAGGATCTACAACCTATCCTAAAGGATGACCCAACACTCTCACAAGTCTTGGGAGACAGGCCAGTCCTTGCCTACAGACAGCCCCGCAACCTGAAGCAAATACTCACCAACAACCACATACCACACAACAGAACCACTAACCCAGGAACTTATCCTTGCAACAAAGCCCGTTGCCAATTGTGCCCACATATCTATTCAGGGGACACCATCACAGGGCCTAACAACATCAGCCACACTATCAGAGGCTCGTTCACCTGCACATCCACCAATGTGATATATGCCATCATGTGCCAGCAATGCCCCTCTGCCATGTACATTGGTCAAACTGGACAGTCTCTACGTAAAAGAATAAATGGACACAAATCAGATGTCAAGAATTATAACATTCATAAACCAGTCAGAGAACACTTCAATCTCTCTGGTCACGCAATCACAGACATGAAGGTCGCTATCTTAAAACAAAAAAACTTCAAATCCAGACTCCAGCGAGAAACTGCTGAATTGGAATTCATTTGCAAATTGGATACTATTAATTTAGGCTTAAATAGAGACTGGGAGTGGCTAAGTCATTATGCAAGGTAGCCTGTTTCCTCTTGTTTTTTCCTACCCCCCCCCCCCCGATGTTCTGGTTTAACTTGGATTTAAACTTGGAGAGTGGTCAGTTTAGATGAGCTATTACCAGCAGGAGAGTGAGTTTGTGTGTGTATGGGGGTGGAGGGGGATGTGAGAAAACCTGGATCTATGCAGGAAATAGCCCGACTTGATTATGTAAAGAGTTGTCACTTTGGATGGGCTAGCACCAGCAGGAGAGTGAATTTGTGTGGGGGGGTGGAGGGTGAGAAAACCTGGATTTGTGCTGGAAATGGCCCACCTGTTGATCACTTTAGATAAGCTATTACCAGCAGGACAGTGGGGTGGGAGGAGGTATTGTTTCATATTCTCTGTGTATATATAAAGTCTGCTGCAGTTTCCATGGTATGCATCTGATGAAGTGAGCTGTAGCTCACGAAAGCTCATGCTCAAATAAATTGGTTAGTCTCTAAGGTGCCACAAGTACTGCTTTTCTTTATGTTGCCAGTGTGGCTGAAGGAACTCAGAGGCTCACGGAGGGGGGAATATTCAGCATGGATATCCTGAGAGTCCTGTAGGGTTCGTGTCACTATTTCCCAGGCTTTGGTTTTCACACAGTTAGGCAAGTGCAGTATTGCTAACTTTCATGATTTTATCATAAGTCTTCTGCTATCTGGTGTTTTACTTGAAGCTCCACCTGTAATCAGGTGATTACATGAGAATCTCAGTTTTCATTTAAAAACAACAACAACAACAAATGTTTCTAGCCGTCAGAGTCCCAGAAAAAAGCTTGAAAATGTGACCTGAGAGCACCAGAAAGGCTCAAAAACCAAAAGGCAAATCAAATAACCCAATAATTATTATTAAATTAACAATTTTAAGCCAATGCCATGATTTTGGGGGCATGAATCATGACTTTTGACTCTTTGAAGTTGGCAATACTCCTACATTGCCACGTTGCCACCACTAACATACCTTTCAAGCTGCCCAGGCCTAAATGTGGCACGCAATGTATGACAAAGACTGACAATGAAAGACGCAAAAACATCATTCATGGAGGATGATTAAAATGCTGTGGGATTCCTTCCTTTAGTGTAAATGTCTCATTCTATAATTTCAGTTTCATGATTCTTTATTTTGTATGAAAATTATTTTCAATGATGTAAATCAGGGGACACTAAATTTGTAAGGAACATAGGTGACTTTGGGACTAATATGGGTGATCTTCCTCAAAATAATGGGACAGTTGAGAGGTATGACCACTAACCTCAACCATGCAAAAATTTTCTTCTAACTCTTCTATCTCCATAGGCTTTTCCACAGGAAGGGATGCTATAGCACATCATGAATTTGATCTTATTTGACTGGTGTAGTTGACAAGCATTTGGATCACAAGAGGAAGCATTATTAGCATTTCCAGTTAATACTGATAAAATGCAACCAAAACAAACATGTGAGAATTAGCATTTGCAAATCAAACACAGAAATCCACAAAAATTCAGAATTCTTGCAGTGTTCACATTTTTGATAAAATGGTAATTTCCCCAAGTATAATGGGGAGTGTGGGGAGGAATTAGGCCAAAACTGTTAAAGAGAAAGATATAAATGCCAGTCACCTTTTTAGGGCCTGATTCTGATCTCACAACTGGTCAACACACAGTTTTTGTAATGATATAACTATTTCAGTTAGATGTGTGATTTTTTTACCTAAATAGTTATGCCAGTACAAAAACTTGTGTGTAGGGAAGCAAAACAAGCTATTCCAGTATAAGGCACCTTTATACAACATAACTGAGTCCACACTAGTGTGTTGTACCACTTTAACTTTATTAGTGTAGTTAAAGTGGTACAACTTGTCTACTTACCCAAGACCTAAATCAGAAGTAATGTCATTAAAAATCAGTGAGTAACACTAGTGTGAAACCAGTGTGAGACCAGAATTTTGGGCCTGATTTACCATGCATTGCTTCGGCTTTACTCTGGTGTTACTGCATTGAAATCAACCGAAGTAATGTAGTAATTAATCAGACCCATTAATTACAAATCTTGTTCTGTAATGTTCAGTTTATGGAACCAAAATATTCTGACCGATAAACACCAATTTGCCTTACTATTAAAAAGTCATAACTGCCATCAAAATAAATCTCTCAAATAGAAAATAAATACCAGAAATTGGAATTAAGATACAATGTTAGCATATAAATGACATAGGGAGGGAACTGACTGAGAGGGAGTGGTCCCCTAAAGCTTGTATCTCCAGCTGTGTTGAAATGCAGATGGACATAGTACTTTTAGACCATATGCGTTAATGATTGCCTAAAGTAGTCAAGAAATTATGTTGACTCACCAGTAAGACAGTGCACTTGGGACGGAAGGTTGCTTGTCATCCTACCCTCAAATGTGGGTGTACCACTTTTACAGAATGTACACAGGTGATCTGTGAGAAGAGGAGCCAGATTACAGCACATGGAGAAAAGAGAAGTCATGAATGAAAAAATGAATGTGAAGCAAAGGAAAAGGTAAGAAGAGGTGTAATCTGATGTACAAAATTTCACTTAGCTAATGCTCTGGGGAAGCTAGACACCTCTGGACATAAGATGAGTCAGAATCGGGTGAGGCAGCTGACAGCCCATTCCTGGATGACCTCCACCACAAATGGAGGATAGAATAATTAAATCTGTTTCTCTGAATCTGCAAAGAAATGCAACACATTAGATTATTGTACAGTGTCTGAGAGCACATGAAACGACAAGAAATAGAGTTGTATTGTCACTTAAAAGGAGTGCAGTATATCAATTTCCCAAGGTATCATTACATACCCACTTGTCAGACTAGTGGTGGTGGTGAGTGTACGTATGCTAGTTATTTATTTAATCTGCCTATAGCAGCGGTACCCAAACAGTGGTAAAGGGAGAGAGGGCCTTCCTACATGGTGCTCTCTCCAGCTGCTAAACTGCATTAAAAGACAGCTAAAACTAAATACTTTCAGAGTATTATCTTCAGTTAAGGCAATTGAAGTTGCCACAGGGATTTTATGGAATTGTAACTGAGAATGGAAATGCACAGGAAACACTGTCTCTAATAAGATGCAACTCACCCTATGAAAATGTTTGAGAATCCCTGCCCTGTGTGTGTTTATTGTAGTAGTTGTGACAGTGCCTGGTATAATTAAAGGGTGGTTCTAATTATACAAAAGGCATTGTGGAGTGTCCCATGTTTGGTTTTCCTTCCAACTTGTTAATCCTGCAACTTCAGACTGGGCTCTTTCTATCTTGTGCATCCTCATTAGTGAGGTTAAGTTTTTGTCATGCTTATTTTTAGCAAAAGTCACGGACAGGTCACGGAGAACAAACAAAAATTCACAGAAGCCAGTGACCTGTCTGTGACTTTTACTAAAAATAATGGGAGGGGAGGGGGAATGACTGAAGCCCAAGCTGTGGGGAAGAGAGCCTGAGCCCCACTATGGAGGGGGAGGGGGTCCAGCACCTGCTGCAGCACAGCTGTTGACAGTTCCAGGGCCCCCACTACAGCCCCAGTGGCTCAGCACTCCAAGATCCCCCTGCAACTGACAGTTCTTCCTCCGCTGCCCTGCATCTGAAGCAGAAAATGTCAGGGAAGTCTTTGGAAGTCATGGAATCCATGACCTCTGTGACATAATCTTACCCTTACTCATTAGTAACAAAAATTCTACTGGCCAAATTTGGCCCACATCCTGCAGAGACTTGCACATGGAATCATAAAATCATAGGACTGGAAGAGACTTTAAGCCCTGGTCTACACTAGGACTTTAGATCGAATTTAGCAGCGTTAAATCGATTTAAACCTGCACCCGTCCACACAATGAAGCCCTTTATTTCGACTTAAAGGGCTCTTAAAATCGATTTCCTTACTCCACCCCTGACAAGTGGATTAGCGCTTAAATCGACGTTGCCGGCTCGAATTTGGGGTACTGTGGACACAATTCGATGGTATTGGCCTCCGGGAGCTATCCCAGAGTGCTCCATTCTGACCGCTCTGGACAGCGCTCTCAACTCAGATGCACTGGCCAGGTAGACAGGAAAAGAACCGCGAACTTTTGAATCTCATTTCCTGTTTGGCCAGCGTGGCAAGCTGCAGGTGACCATGCAGAGCTCATCAGCAGAGGTGACCATGATGGAGTCCCAGAATCGCAAAAGAGCTCCAGCATGGACTGAACGGGAGGTACGGGATCTGATCGCTGTTTGGGGAGAGGAATCCGTGCTATCAGAACTCCGTTCCAGTTTTCGAAATGCCAAAACCTTTCTGAAAATCTCCCAGGGCATGAAGGACAGAGGCCATAACAGGGACCCGAAGCAGTGCCGCGTGAAACTGAAGGAGCTGAGGCAAGCCTACCAGAAAACCAGAGAGGCGAACGGCCGCTCTGGGTCAGAGCCCCAAACATGCCGCTTCTATGATGAGCTGCATGCCATTTTAGGGGGTTCAGCCACCACTACCCCAGCCGTGTTGTTTGACTCCTTCAATGGAGATGGAGGCAATACAGAAGTAGGTTTTGGGGACGAAGAAGATGATGAGGAGGAGGTTGTAGATAGCTCACAGCAAGCAAGCGGAGAAACCGGTTTTCCCGACAGCCAGGAACTGTTTCTCACCCTAGACCTGGAGCCAGTACCCCCCGAACCCACCCAAGGCTGCCTCCTGGACTCAGCAGGCGGAGAAGGGACCTCTGGTGAGTGTACCTTTTAAAATGCTATACATGGTTTAAAAGCAAGCATGTGAAAGGATTACTTTGCCCTGGCATTTGCGGTTCTGCCTTTGCAAAAGGTTTCTGGGGAGGGCAGCCTTATTTCGTCCTTCATGGTAGGACACTTTACCACTCCAGGCCAGCAACACGTACTGGGGAATCACTGTAGAACAAAGCATTGCAGTGTATGTTTGCTGGCATTCAACCAAAATCCGTTCACGCGGTGGGAGGAGGCAAAATGCGACCTTGTAACGAAAGCACATGTGCTATGTATGTAATGTTAACTTTCAAGGTTTACCCTGAAAGAGTGTAGCCACTGTTTTATAAAATGTGTCTTTTTAAATACCGCTGTCCCTTTTTTTTTCTCCACCAGCTGCATGTGTTTCAATGATCACAGGATCTTCTCCTTCCCAGAGGCTAGTGAAGCTTAGAAAGAAAAAAAAACGCACTCGCGATGAAATGTTCTCCGAGCTCATGCTGTCCTCCCACACTGACAGAGCACAGACGAATGCGTGGAGGCAAATAATGTCAGAGTGCAGGAAAGCACAAAATGACCGGGAGGAGAGGTGGAGGGCTGAAGAGAGTAAGTGGCGGGCTGAAGAGAGTAAGTGGCGGGCTGAAGACAGGGCTGAAGCTCAAAGGTGGCGGCAGCGTGATGAGAGGAGGCAGGATTCAATGCTGAGGCTGCTGCAGGACCAAACCAGTATGCTCCAGTGTATGGTTGAGCTGCAGCAAAGGCAGCTGGAGCACAGACTGCCACTGCAGCCCCTCTGTAACCAACCGCCCTCCTCCCCAAGTTCCATAGCCTCCACACCCAGACGCCCAAGAACACGGTGGGGAGGCCTCCGGCCAACCAGCCACTCCCCCACAGAGGATTGCCCAAAAAAAAGAAGGCTGTCATTCAATAAATTTTAAAGTTGTAAACTTTTAAAGTGCTGTGCTTAAAGTGCTGTGTGGCATTTTCCTTCCCTCCTCCACCACCCCTCCTGGGATACCTTGGTAGTCATCCCCCTATTTGTGTGATGAATGAATAACGAATGCATGACTGTGAAGCAGCAATGACTTTATTGGCTCTGCAAGCAATGATTAAAGGGAGGAGGGGAGGGTGGTTAGCTTACAGGGAAGTAGAGTGAACCAAGGGGCGGGGGGGTTCATCAAGGAGAAACAAACAGAACTTTTACACCGTAGCCTGGCCAGTCATGAAACTGTTTTTCAAAGCTTCTCTGATGCGTACCGCGCCCTCCTGTGCTCTTCTAACCGCCCTGGTGTCTGGCTGCGCGTAACCAGCAGCCAGGCGATTTGCCTCAACCTCCCACCCCGCCATAAACGTCTCCCCCTTACTCTCACAGATATTGTGGAGCACACAGCAAGCAGTAATAACAGTGGGAATATTGGTTTCGCTGAGGTCTAAGCGAGTCAATAAACTGCGCCAGCGCGCCTTTAAACGTCCAAATGCACATTCTACCACCATTCTGCACTTGCTCAGCCTGTAGTTGAACAGCTCCTGACCACTGTCCAGGCTGCCTGTGTACGGCTTCATGAGCCATGGCATTAAGGGGTAGGCTGGGTCCCCAAGGATACATATAGGCATTTCAACATCCCCAACAGTTATTTTCTGGTCTGGGAATAAAGTCCCTTCCTGCAGCTTTTGAAACAGACCAGAGTTCCTGAAGATGCGAGCATCATGCACCTTTCCCGGCCATCCCACGTTGATGTTGGTGAAACGTCCCTTGTGATCCACCAGAGCTTGCAGCACTATTGAAAAGTACCCCTTGCGGTTTATGTACTCGGCGGCTTGGTGCTCCGGTGCCAAGATAGGGATATGGGTTCCATCTATAGCCCCACCACAGTTAGGGAATCCCATTGCAGCAAAGCCATCCACTATGACCTGCACATTTCCCAGGGTCACTACCCTTGATATCAGCAGATCTTTGATTGCGTGGGCTACTTGCATCACAGCAGCCCCCACAGTAGATTTGCCCACTCCAAATTGATTCCCAACTGACCGGTAGCTGTCTGGCGTTGCAAGCTTCCACAGGGCTATCGCCACTCGCTTCTCAACTGTGAGGGCTGCTCTCATCTTGGTATTCATGCGCTTCAGGACAGGGGAAAGCAAGTCACAAAGTTCCATGAAAGTGCCCTTACGCATGCGAAAGTTTCGTAGCCACTGGGAATCGTCCCAGACCTGCAACACTATGCGGTCCCACCAGTCTGTGCTTGTTTCCCGAGCCCAGAATCGGCGTTCCACAGCATGAACCTGCCCCATTAGCACCATGATGCATGCATTGTCAGGGCCCATGCTTTCAGAGAAATCTGTGTCCATGTCCTGATCACTCACGGGACCGCGCTGACGTCGCCTCCTCGCCCGGTATCGCGTTGCCATGTTTTGGTGCTGCATATACTGCTGGATAATGCGTGTGGTGGTTAATGTGCTCCTAATTGCCAAAGTGAGCTGAGCGGGCTCCATGCTTGCCGTGGTATGGCGTCCGCACAGAAAAAAGGCGCGGAACGATTGTCTGCCGTTGCTCTGACGGAGGGAGGGGCGACTGACGACACGGCTTACAGGGTTGGCTTCAGGGAGCTAAAATCAACAAAGGGGGTGCCTGTACATCAAGGAGTATTTCAGGCAGGACTGCACGGAGGGTTCCAATAAGAAATGGTGCACCTAAGTTATCGTTGTTATTGGAACAAGGAGGTTAGCCTGGCCTCTGATTGATACATGGCTAGATTTACCTCGCTGCACCTTCTCTGTGAGTGACTGCAGTGTGACCTAGAGGAATGAGTCCCCTAGACAGGGGAGGAGGCAAATGAGTACAAAACAAATCTGGTCTATTTCTTGTTTTGACCCACTCCATCTATCTTTTACATCTTTGGCTGGCAGCAGACGGTGCAGAAGGACTGCATGCCATCCACATCTCATGGCTGCTTGGCAGAAGATGGTACAGTACGCCTGCTAGCCATCCCCATCTCTTGCCTGCCTGGCAGAAGATGGTGCAATACGACTGCTAGCAATCCTCATCTCTTGCCTGCCTGGCAGAAGATGGTACAGTACGACTGCTAGCAGTCCGTATCGCCTGCCTGCTCACCATAAGACGGTTCAATAGGACTGACTGCAGGACTAAAGAGAATGACCTGGTCAAGTCACTCCAAATTTAGTCCCTGCGCCCATGTCTGCCCAGGCGCTCCCAGCCGACGCGGCCAGGAGCACCTCGGACACGATGAGGACGACTACCAATCGTATTGCACCGTCTGCTGCCAGAAGGCAAGGGGTTGCTGCTACTGTGCAGCAAAGCCGTACCGCGTCTGCCAGCACCCAGGAGACATAGGGTGACGGTTACCTGAGCGGGCTCCATGCTTGCTGTGGTATGGCGTCTGCACAGGTAACTCAGGAAAAAAGGCGCGAAATGATTGTCTGCCCTTGCTTTCACGGAGGGAGGGAGGGAACGGGGGCCTGACGACACGTACCCAGAACCACCCGCGACAATGTTTTAGCCCCATCAGAGCGCTCCATTGTGACTGCTCTGGACAGCACTCTCAGATGCCCGATTGTTTGCCATTGCTCTGACGCTGGGAGGGGCGCTTACAGGGTTGGCTTCAGGGAGCTAAAATCAACAAAGGGGGTGGCTTTACATCAAGGAGTATTTCAGGCAGGACTTCACAGAGGGTTCCAATAAGAAATGGTGCACCTAAGTTATTGTCCTTATTGGAGCAAGAAGGTTAGCCTGGCCTCTGATTGATACATGGCTAGATTTACCTCGCTGCACCTTGACTGCAGTGTGATCTAGAAGAATGAGTCCCCTAGACAGGGGAGGGGGGGGAAGCAAATGAGTACAAAACAAATCTGGTCTATTTCTTGTTTTGACCCACTCCATCTATCTTTTACATCTTTGGCTGGCAGCAGACGGACTGCATGCCATCCACATCTCATGACTGCTCGGCAGAAGATGGTACAGCACGACTGCTAGCAGTCCGTATCGCCTGCCCGCTCACCATAAGACGGTTCAATAGGACTGACTGCAGGACTAAAGAGAATGACCTGGTCAAGTCACTCCAAATTTAGTCCCTGTGCCCATGTCTGCCCAGGCGCTCCTGATCGACCTCACAGAGGCGACCAGGAGCACCTCAGACATGACGATGACGGCTACCAGTCGTACTGTACCGTCTGCTGCCACAAGGCAAGGGGTTGCTGCTACTGTGTAGCAATGCCGTACCGCGTCTGCCAGCACCCAGGAGACATAGGGTGACGGTTACCTGAGCGGGCTCCATGCTTGCCATGGTATGGCGTCTGCACAGGTAACTCAGGAAAAAAGGCGCGAAATGATTGTCTGCCCTTGCTTTCACGGGGGGAGGGAGGGAACGGGAGGCTGACGATATGTACCCAGAACCACCCGCGACAATGTTTTAGCCCCATCAGGCATTGGGATCTCAACCCAGAATTCCAATGGGCAGCGGAGACTGCGGGAACTGTGGGATAGCTACCCACAGTGCAACGCTCCGGAAGTCGACGCTTGCCTCGGTACTGTGGAAGCGCTCCGCCGAGTTAATGCACTTAATGCACTTAGAGCATTTACTGTGGGGACACACACACTCGAATTTATAAAACCGATTTCTAAAAAACCGACTTCTATAAATTCGACCTTATTCCGTAGTGTAGACATACCCTGAGAGGTCATCTAGTCCAGTCCCCTGCACTCATGGCAGGACTAAGTATTCTCTACCATCCCTGACAGGTGTTTGTCTAACCTGTTCTTAAAAATCTCCAGGGATGGAGATTCCACAACCTTCCTAAGCAATTTAGGGTCAAATTCTGAAGTATTTAAGTCAAAAAATGTCCATTGACTTCACTGGGAGTTTTGTCTGAGTGAACATTAAATGAGCTGGACTTTAATGAAGATTCACAAATGTTATAAATAAGCAATCTCTTTATTGAGGGCTAGTATTCAAAAAGAAGAGAGAAAAAAATCAATCTTAGATTCAATTACACTAGTAAATGGAAGTTCAAATAGACTCATAATTTTGTCTTCATATCGTTTCAAAACATATTGCTATGCATTTTGTTTAATCTGCAGCTCATGGGAGATGTATAGGATGCCAGTTCAAATAGTTCCCTGAAATCCTTAACAATTTCTCTCCTTTAAAAAATACAAGAGAAAAACCAAGGGTTCTGTCCAAAGGAAACGAGTGACCCCTTTGCATTTAAAATGACCCATCTACTTAATAGTGATGCTCATTAAACCCAATCTCTACATTAAATTAATGCAGTGTATACAATGCAAAGGCATACTAATGTTACTTCTATTAAATGTATAATGTAACTCCCCACAGGATTCTAGCAATATGTCTACAATTATAAGTGACCTTTATAATACTTATTAACATCAACCTGTAAGACAAATAGGATAAAAAGAAAATTCCTCAATCTCTCGGATACTCAGAGTCAGGGTTAAGCACCTGGGTCTGGTCTTTTGAGGTTATTTTAACCTGAAGATGCTGTGCAGACTCTGTCTTCTGCGTATCTAATTTGGAGCTTTCCTGCAAAACAGTGTTGCCCCTTTTTGACCCAAGCAGCTGGTCAAAGTGCTGGGCCCTGGGGCTGTTCCAGTTGGAAGTAGAAATTGATGGAGTCTGGCATTTACTTTGATGAAATCTTGTTTATTTACAAGGAGTGTACAAAGTCTTCCTCTGAATGCGGGAAGAACAAAAAACAAAAGGAGCAGTTTCTTAGCTTACAGCTCCAAGCCTCTTTAGTTAACAGACCCAAAAGCACTCTCTAGCTTTTTCCAGGGTCACATTGGGTTCACAGGGTACTGCTTGGCTTTCTTGTATTTTGCATCTCTCTTCATTCTCGATCCAGATTTTTCTTCTTTAGTTGAGTACCTGGGCTCAGGTCCAGGAAGAAATATATCTTCTGGGGTCCTTGCAGAAGTTTCTTTCATTTTACTGTGCTCTGGATACTCTCCTTTTCCTTTGTATCTGGAACTATAAAGCTAAATAGTGTCCTGTAGTCAATTCTGATGAATTTTCGAATCCTCTGCTTTATGTACAACTGTTAGAGATTATTTGATGGAAGGTGCTATGTATTGTAAGTGAAATTTGTATTGTTGCAATATTAGAGCTGATTGGGAGTTTTCCATCATATTGATTGTTTTGACCAAAAATGCAGTTTCAGCAAAATGGAAATTTTACTTGGTCCTGCCTCAGGGAGAGCGGCTGACTTCTCAAGGTTCCTATCAGCCGTACATTTCTGCTGAACTAAATTATTTGACATTTCTGATTCAAATTTTTGTGGAATTTGCATAATGCAAAATTTTTATATTTGATTTTTTGTCAGAAGTCAGGACAAAACCAAACTTCCAAATACATGAATGTCTGGTGAGATGGAAAGTCCAATTTTTGCTCAATTATTGTAATTGGTACTAGTAGTGCCACCTAGCAGTTAAGGTTGTCTGACACTTCCCATTATGAAACCATGTTTTTCAGTTGCTTATAACTTTACCAAAGTTTAACCATTAGGACTGAAGCATCCCAGGCCAGATGTGTGCCTCAGGCTGAGTTGTTTTGAAAAGCTTCAGCAAAAATGGTTCAGTTTTTATAAAAACAAAATTAGAGAAAAATGCTATTTCACCCAAGTTAAAAACAATTCTTACAACTGCTTTGTTGGGAAGTTCTAGCAGCTCCTTGTTTTGGAGCAGAGGATTGAAATTTGCCAAGGGATCACCATCACATTTGCCAGTTCCCTGGGGAGGAGGATGGTAGTGGAGACAGACTGGGATTGAGAGGAACAGAGGGGATGGGAGATTGAGATTTGGAGTAAAGACTAGGACTGGCTGCACAAGGAACCTGTGTGGGAGAAAACTGGGATGAGGAACCTAGGGAGAAAAAGTGGGACTTTGAGCCAGGGATTGGAAACTTGGACTAGGAGCCACAAGGGGGAGATTGAGACTGGCTGGGCAAGTAGGCCAAAAGTGGGATGAGAAGCCCATGAGAGTGGAGGCAGAGACTGGGATGAGGAGATGTGGTTTGTGGGATGACTGACCAACTGGGAAGGGGCAGGTTGAAGAAAACTAGGGCAGAAGGGGTCAGGCTTGGGGGAACAGGGAGAGAAGGATGTATGCTCATGAAAATACGCTCTCCTACAGGATTTGGAATTGAACCCAAGATTCCCGAGTCTCAACAATCCTGTGCTGCCAGCAAATTTGTGTGAAACCCACTGGCAAAGTGACTGGTCCACATAGAGGATGACAATCTATTACTACTGTCAGTTACTCCCTTAGCTCAAGTGGCAGAGGTCTGGGTGGTGGATCTAAGGGTTCCAAGCCTGCTGTTGATCGATGTGGGTGTCAGTATGAATACTCATGATGGAATCTCTGTTTTTCAGGTTGCTTTTTTAAAAACATAGGAAACTGAATAATGAGTAAAGTAGGAAGACTTAGGGCCACACATTGAGCACTGAGAAAAAAATGTTGAATAGCTGCTCCTTCAGTGAACACCATCCATCCTGAGCACTGAATGAGGCATGGGTCATGTGGAAAAAATAATAAACGATCATGTAATTAAAGACTGTATCATAATGCATTGCTACAAAGGGGCCAAAATAAGATTGCACAGGTAGCCTTCATTCTGGCATTCCTTAATGTCTTAATTGATTTTCTAACTTTAACTTTCTTTTAATGTAGACTGTGTGTGTGTGTGTATTATTATGTATAGTAGATGCTCAACTCCATTATGGTGTGTGATGGGCAGCACTTACTGGTGGTGCTGTATAGTGGTTAGGTACTTGGTAGTGAGACAAGCCTCCACCCTCACATACCCAGTCATGTTGTGTAGGGACTGAGACCATTTCAGGGACATATAGAGGAGATATGCAGGCCCCCCCCCCCCGAAACCCCTTATACTTAGACTCAAATATCCCAGAGGAGCGGGGTTTAAACCCAAAGAGTCTCGTAAATGTAGGCGAGGAGATGGACTCTGGAGAAGGGGGTCCCAGACAACAAAGCATCCCCTCAGTCTCCCACCTTGACAAGAAGCTGGCAGCAGCCACTCTACAAGGGGAGGGAATATTTTGATGAGTTTCTCCAACTTTGTCAAGGAACAACGAGTAGATGAAACCCTGAATCAATCATACAGTCAGATGGCCAAGGTGAATGGGGAAATAGTTGGCCCTCAAAAGGACAGTCTACATCCATGGTTTGAGTTCCACATGGAGCAACTTTACCACATAGAAAAAGACCAACAGATGGGGGTGGAGTGGGGAGGTGGGGTCTGGACACAGCTTCTAGTTCCATGGCCACATTATCACGAAATTGTGTGGTTGGCTCATGACATGCCTTTTGCAGGAGATCTGCACAAAGAGAAGACCCAGGACCAAATTATGGCCTGTTTGTACTGGCTAGGAATGTATAAAGCTGTCACTGACTTCTGTGCCTCATACCTGGAAGATATCTAGTTGCTCCCAAGGGAATACTGATGGGGGTCTTTAGTCCCCCTCCTGTTGGTGGACACCCCATTTGAGAATATAGAGATGGACCTTTTGTGCCTCTCAAAAAGAGTGCAGTGGGGTATAAATATATCTTGGTAATAATAGATTATGCCATAAAATACCCAGAGGCTGTTCCAGTATGCTCAATGAACTCTAAAGCCATTGCTACAGAATTGATGAAGCTCTTCGCCAGGGTAGGGGTGCATGAGAGATTTTAACAGATCAGGGGACCATCACATCATTGGTGATGAAAGAATTGTGCAATCTTCTAAAAATCAAGACCATTTGCACCTCTGTATATCATTCCCAAACAGACTGTCTGGTGGAGTATTTCAACCAGACTTTGAAATGACTGCTACAAAAATTTGTCATTACACACCCTTGCCATTGGGACCAACAGCTCTCGCTCCTCCTATTTGAGGTGCAGGAGATTCCCCAGTCATCTACTTTGAATTCCTGTGTTTTAAACTTCACAAAAGGCTAACGGCCTTGAGCATATCTATAAAAGCGAATCTGCTTAATGGCCAGTGTAGACGAGGCCTAAATTAACAAGAGGTGATCTAACTTACAACACCTTGTATATAATTTCTGAATTTGACCTGACAAGTTTACATTCATTCACATAATTTAACATTTTTTTCTGGAAAAGTTTCTCAAAAACCTTCTCTTTTAGTGCACATATAGCAATAGTGAAATTCTTAAAACGTTTGAGGTTTTTAGCTACATAAAAATGGCTTCCCAAGAGTTTGGCCCTCCATATGTTGTGAACCCAAAACTCCCACTGAACTTGGGTGAGTGAGATACCTGGATGTGCAAATAATACAGGATTGCTAAACTAGCATAGCAATAACTTTCATAAAACTCCATGAATAATGACTATGCTAAATACTCATTAACTTGACATATTAAGATTATTTCCCACTTAGTGACTAATGTACATAACTTTCTGAATGAGTTTGGAATATGGTGCATTTAACCAGTCCCTCTTAATTTCTGCAAACAATTTAAACAGCTCCATTATCCAAAGTCAGGGAGGATAAGTGTGTCTAAATACCTGTCAAAGACACATAGGCTAAAATTGTCAAATGTATCCACTAACTTTGGGTGCCTCAATGTTTAGGAATGTACATTAAGATCCAGTTTGTCAGAGGAGCTGAGCACTTGCGCCTCCACTTCTTTTTAGCTTCATTTGGAATTTTGCATGTTCAATGTCTCTGGAGATTAAGATCTAGGTGTTATATTTGGGTACCAAAAAACTAAGGACCAAAAATTAGTGGACACTTCTGACATTTTGGGCTTTAATGTACATCTAAGAGATGTGTACTGTTGAGAATTATTCTGATGAATTAAATAATTAGTATTGATGGTACTAGCTATTTTTAACTTTAATTTTTCACCTAGTCATGACTAAAATGCTTGAAGTTAATCTTTCACAGAAATATGTAACTATTTCTAATACATATTCATATCTTATCTCTACAGTATAGTGGAACTGAAAACTCTTGTCTTTGGAGTATTAAAAATGCCAATTTGATTTTCCTAAATAGAGTGTATGAAGTACTGTTCTCAAGAGTTATAGGATATATTGAAAGGCATTGCAGGAGTGCAGCACTGTCCCTTTTTAAAGACGCTTCTGCAAAGCCATGTATAGTAGCACCAACATCTTTAGGATCTCTCTAGCAAAACATGCTTAAATAGCCCTCTCCTGGACAGTACAAATATGTTAAATCCATTATGCCCGTAAGGAATAATATGCACTTGTTATCCCAAATGGAGTTACCCAGACACTTCAACTTGAACACATTGGATTAGATAAAACAAGTGTTTTATCTTCAAAGAGATAGATTTTGAGTGAGTACAAGTAATGAGGCATAAAAGTCAGAAATGCTTAAAAGAAAAATAAAGATAAAATGCCTACTGATGCCCAATTTAACAAACTACATTAGATTCAAAGCAAAGTTTTTTCACCACATGCTTTCAGCAGTCTTACTGACCAAACTCGCTAGGTCAGGACTCCAACCCCAAAGTCCACTGGCGGCTTCCTCTGTCTGTTTAAGTGCAGTGAATAAATTGGGCAGAGAGACAGAGAGAGAAGGCGGTGCCTTGGGGTGTTTGTCCCTACTTTTTATAGTTTCAGTCCTCTGCTTGAAAAGAAAGAGATTATGTGGAAGAACATTCCCTGCTGTTTTTTTCCCACCTGTTTGAACTTCCTTTATTTTACACCCCTTCTTGATGACTCTGTTTACTGCTTAAACTGCAAAGTAAGGCAAGCACACATTCCTTAGTTTAGGACAGATCTGTTCGCCAACTTCTGTTTGGGCAGAGCTGTGGGGTTTGGAGCATGCGTTAATAACACCATACAGGAGAATCTTTTAACTTCACATACAATGTTGCCATGTGTATTTTACCAGGACAATACTGTCCAGCAAACTAAGAATGTTCAAATGTGACCTTACAAGGCATACTTTGTACAAAGATTATTACAATAATGTTTAGGGTGTGAATACAGGGGTGTATTGCATCACTACTGTTTTGTAAGTTGGTTTACATCACAGTAATGCCCTACACTGATCAGGGAAATTATTAGAAACTTTGTGGTTCATTACAGAGGTGCTAACACAGTTTCTCTGGCCAGTGTAGACATAGCATAATTGATTTAACTATTGATAGTGGCAACACTGGGAGTGCTGATATAAACTAGCTCCTGGCATTTTAACCACTGTGTTGTCTAATTGCACACTGCAGATCTACATGACACCATGGAAAAATGACTGGAAGCCTATCTAAACTAAATTTCCCATGAGTGCAGCTATACTGGGGTAGCAATGGCAGGAAATTTTAAGAAAAAATGTCTGGTATAGGTAATGGCCAAAAATGAAGTTTATAAGACTTTTACATGAAATTATCAACCAGAGTGGAGCTTGCTAGAAGCATCTCTCTGGCATACTACTGACTGTTTTATTGTACTGAGGCATTATCTCCTGGCTATTCAGATGATGGTGACAAAACACATTCTGCTAATCAACATACTGTGCTGACTACTGATGTTCATTTGAATTTCACAGAACTAAAGGGGTATTAAGGGACAAAAGCTCCTGTTACATATCAGACTATAAAGATATCAGGATGAAAGTTGAAGATATTTTAAATTTACAAAATAAAGTTGTGTTCTAGAAAGCAGAATATAGAAATGGTCCATTCCCCATCCAAAAAAATATATTGTTTTTTCTAATAGGGTACTCAAAATGCAAACAACAGCAGTACTGGTTCAAATGGGCTGAATTGCAACAGTTAGAGATGGGAAATACCTGTTAGAACAGGGAGTCCACACCACTGCAAGTTCGGGGTTTACTTCCCTGATAAAGGACATGTCAGATATTGCATTTCATCATAAGCAAAAGGTTGAGAGGATTAAGAGGGCATGTCTTCACTTGGAACAATTCATAGAAACCTTTTGTAAATATGATGTTTTCATTGCTTTTACTTCTGGTTGAAATCCACATGCTATAATCTTTCACTTTTGCTGTACTCAGATCACTGGAGGGCAAAGGCCTTTCTAACCTGACTGTGCTGCTTCTTGTCTTGGAAGTGATTAAGTCAGCAGACTCCTGCACCTCTACTTTATGAGTTCAGAGCTTTATATTAGCTATTGTATAAACTGCCTGCCAATGCTATTTTTTTTCCAGCATTGAAGTGTCATTCTGCAAGCAGTTTGGCTGGACCCAAAGAAGTCCCCCGTGGAATGTTAAACAAGCTGCCAACTTCCCAAATTACAGTGAAAAGAAACTGAGCTGAAGTGAGAAATCATATGAAGTAGTTACTGATGTACAGCTCCCCTGTTGTTTTTAATTTTAAATTGTTCTAAACATTAAAAATTTAACACTGAAAGCTTGTACAACTTTTACTGTATTGGAGAAATCACTTTTTAAACTTTTGTTTTTAATTAAGCTAATCCAGTTCAGGGCTGAATAAATCCAATCAATTTTTAATTCCTTTTTTCCCCCATAGTATGGTAGAAAAGAACCACAAAACAAGACACCCAAATAGTATGTGGTCACCAATACATGGCTTTCCCATACCATAAGCTTATAGCTTGTTTTCCATTCCTTTAATGTCCACATAATATAAAATTACAAGTAAAGTAGAAAATTATGGCTACCATAAGAAACTTAATTTCTTGATCCTGCAAAATGATGAATATTATATTCCCATTGACTTCAGTGGGAGTGGAGGATGTTCAGTATCACTCATCATCATTCTTTAAAAGTGCATAAAACAATTATTAGCCATTGACAACCGTCCTCCTAGTAAATAGAATCTCATGAAGTAGGAGCATCAGCAGTTCCTCTCTTATTAGCAAAAAGAAAAGGAGTACTAGTGGCACCTTAGAGATTAACCAAAATTATTAAATTGGTTAGTCTCTAAGGTGCCACTAGTACTCCTTTTCTTTTTGCGAATACAGACTAACACGGCTGCTACTGTGAAACCTCTCTTATTAGGAATATGACAGCAATGTACAGCAATGGTCAAAAAGGGCTTACAAAAGTGTTACCGTATTATTTTGGACCATCATTCTAGTTTGATTGTAAAAGGGATTTTACAACATGTGGTAATGCATGCTCATGTAACTAATATCAGGATTAAGCTCTAAATTGGAATAAGAAAGCATTTGTTTTGAGAAAACGTAGTTTAAAAATGTTATATTTTGGCTGAAGGACTCACACCATCTTTAAGGAATCTTTAAAGAAGATTTTTCAAATTGGTGCCAACTTTTAAACAAAGAAAAAAACTAAGATATAAACAAGCTACTCTGACAGTATGTATCCATAGTCTCCTCACTATAATTATTGGAGCACTGAGTATGTGTTTAGCACTATGGAGTACTGTATTCTCAGACATGAATTATCTTTACCAATTACTGCATTTAAGATATTGTTTTAAAAAGAGCTTTATTTTTTGTAGCCCAGCTTCTCTATCAGCTTAATTCTGTAGCAAAACTGTAATTCTCTGTTTATGCATTAGTCTCTTGCCATGGAAATGATTTTGATAATGTGTATGGAATAGTAAGACTTCATATGAATAAGTTGATAGGAAAAGATGGGATATGAGGAGAAATTTTTCATTTTGAGGAAAATATCTTTGTCTGATGCCAAGATAATCTTTTTTAAAAAGCGGGGAGTTGAGCGTAAATGGTGAGAGGGCCCAGGAGAAGCCCTCCAAAACACTGAAGACTTGCAGTCATCTGTGCTGGGTCTGAGAGGGTACAGGTGGCCTGTGACTCACTTTAGCACTGTTTCCATTAATAGAGCCAGTGTGATAAGCATTTGGTCAGCCTCTGAATCTCTTTCTAGTAATATCAGGTTTCTCTTTTTTGTCATTTTGGTTTATTTTTTGAAGTTCCCTAAAATGGTAGCTACTATGTAGCCCTTACGTCCAAGGCACCTCTTCCTATGGGTTCCATGACTACTTGCTTAGATGCCACTTACAGGACAGTGTGGTTCTCAGATGGGCTTTTGAAATATGTTCTTGGGCCCTAAGACATGCTAGTCATATTGCATTTGTTACTAGGGCAATGTAGACTTGACTAATATCTCAGAACTAGTTTAGTCACAACTCAGTCCTTATTGTGACATTTCAGATAATATTTCTAAAGTTTCCCAGCTGTCTGCTTTACTCACAATGTAGTTTTTGACAGTGTTTAGTGGCTAGGGCCACGATGAATAATTCTTCTGTGAATCACAGGCATTTGTGATGTAACAGCTGGACTCTGATTCCATTGCAAACTCCACCAATGTGTTCTGCCCTTGTAAGAGTTTTTTATAGACCTTAATAAAACCACTACAAAAGAGCTATCTAATTCTAAGCACTGTTTCCATTAATAGAGCCAGCTTGATAAGCATTTTGTCAGCCTCTGAATCTCTTCCTAGTAATATCAGGTTTCTCTTATTTGTCATTTTGGTTTCACCTAGGTGCAACACACTAGTTTTTGAGTAACTGAAGGAATTATTTTTGAGGCTCGCACTCTGCCTCTTTCTCCATTTGCACCAAAGCAAACACCACTTAAGGCCTTTAAGGCCATAGACTTGAGTGGAAAGACCACATGCTTGTACCACCACTGAATTTGGTCCGGAGGCTGAATAATCTCCCTGCCCTTTTATATCTTATGCCAGTCAACAGCCTTGTTGGAAGGCAGTAGGTGCTTGGCTAGCAGTGCTCCTTTTGTTGAGCCCAAATGTCTTCAGATATCTGGGATTGTGCAGAACTCAGAGTCAGTCATTCCCTGGACTGAACTCAAGGTCCTTGTCCATAAATATTCAAGTTTCTCACCTCCCTATTTTCTTTCTCACCTTCCCTAGTCTAGTGCAGAAAAGTGCGGACCTTTTCCATGCAATTATCTTTGTCCCTCAGACTCACAGAATCTGGTAGGCTGGCTTTTGTTTTACGCTAATGCAAAGAAACACGGGGCTTCATGGATGTCCTTCAGTTTTCAATCCTATGACCATGAGAGCAGATGTTTTTTGGTTTTTTTTACATTAGAGTCCTAAGTCAGACCAGTGTCTATTCTTAGTGTCTCAGTGATCCAGGTTTTCTGACCGATTGAATTCAGTGGTGGAGCCTTCCTGAACTTAGATTTGCTATATCAAGGCCAGGTTCCCTTTTGATCCATCTCTCAAGTCATACTTGAGCCTTGTGGTCTACCAACTGAGGAACCAATTCTTGAGGGAGGGCTTCTACTTAGAAGTTTGTGTCTGTTGTGCTACAGCAGCAAATACACTTGTTCAACATATCCTTTTAGGTTTTTAAAACCTGGCCTAGCTAAAAATATGTTTAAGGGCTCTGTGGTTACAGAAACTCAGATTCAGAACTACTGTATTTCCCCCAAATAGCATCTTTTGTCGTCTTCTACAATTTATGTGGCCTGCCAGCTGGAATCCTACATTTATACCACGGTAGCTTCTCATGTTCCTAGTAGCCATTTTAGGAACTGCTCTTCCCTCCAGGTAGAATTGTTTTCATTCACCTCCTGTTTTCATCTTCAACTTTTCAGACTTTCATGTTAACCTAAATAGAAATTACCTGCCTTTTCCTCCGATTCTATACTCTCTCTGCATAAGATGGTTGATGCAGGAAATGTAAAACATGTACAACATACATCCTCATAAATGATCTGGAGGATGGTGTGGATTGCAGTCTCAGCAAATTTGCAGATGATACTAAACTGGGAGGAGTGGTAGATACGCTGGAGGGCAGGGATAGGATACAGAGGGACCTAGACAAATTGGAGGATTGGGCCAAAAGAAATCTGATGAGGTTCAATAAGGATAAGTGCAGCGTCCTGCACTTAGGACGGAAGAACCCAATGCACAGCTACAGACTAGGGACCGAATGGCTAGGCAGCAGTTCTGCGGAAAAGGACCTAGGGGTGACAGTGGACGAGAAGCTGGATATGAGTCAGCAGTGTGCCCTTGTTGCCAAGAAGGCCAATGGCATTTTGGGATGTATAAGTAGGGGCATAGCGAACAGATCGAGGGACGTGATCGTCCCCCTCTATTCGACATTGGTGAGGCCTCATCTGGAGTACTGTGTCCAGTTTTGGGCCCCACACTACAAGAAGGATGTGGATAAATTGGAGAGAGTCCAGCGAAGGGCAACAAAAATGATTAGGGGTCTGGAACACATGACTTATGAGGAGAGGCTGAGGGAACTGGGACTGTTTAGTCTGCAGAAGAGAAGAATGAGGGGGGATTTGATAGCTGCTTTCAACTACCTGAGAGGTAGTTCCAGAGAGGATGGTTCTAGACTATTCTCAGTGGTGGAAGAGGACAGGACAAGGAGTAATGGTCTCAAGTTGCAGTGGGGGAGGTTTAGGTTGGATATTAGGAAAAACTTGTTCACTAGGAGGGTGGTGAAACACTGGAATGCGTTGCCTAGGGAGGTGGTGGAATCTCCTTCCTTAGAAGTTTTTAAGGTCAGGCTTGACAAAGCCTTGGCTGGGATGATTTAATTGGGGATGGGTCCTGCTTTTGAGCAGGGGGTTGGACTAGATGACCTCCTGAGGTCCCTTCCAACCCTGATATTCTATGATTCCATGATTCTATGATACATTCTGTGACTTGTAGAATACTTTTTTGGGGACGTGTAATTATTGCTATTTTTTGTGTGATGGTATCTCCTAGAAGGCCCAACAGAGATTGCACCCCCATCATGTGAGGTACTGTGGAAACACATAAAAAGAGACAGTCCCTGCCCTGAAGAATTCACAATATAAATAAATAAGACAGACAAAGGCTGGAAGGGTAGACAGTGCACAGAGAAGTGAAATTACTTCCTCCAGGTCACATGGCAGGTCATGGAAGAGATAGAATAGAACTTGATTATCCTGAGTCCCAATCCACTGCCCTTGCCACTAGATCATGATGCCTCTCAAACAAGATGTAAAAATAAGGTAAAACGTATTTGTATGCTCTCAGATACATAAAGATAAGAGAACATTCTAGACAACATTGTCATATTGTCTCATTAATCACAAAACCCAGATGTATAAAGATGCAACGAGCTTTCTTTTAGGGATCATCTACTTGGTCATGTCGTGAAGAAAGAGTGATGAGACACTGACAATAGGTATTTGTAGAACCGTCACTTGGATGAAGTGCTCTCATGGTTCGTCCACTCTCATCTGGACTGGTCTTCATTCTCTGAGGCAGACAATGGCAAATGACTACTACAAACTGCCATTTAAATCCACTTCCATCTTACAATACTGCACCTGCCAATTATAAGAAATTATTTCCTTTGTAGAATGAGATAATAAGTACGATGATTGTATTTACTAATGTAATTAACTTAATTACTGATCAGTTTACTTCTTTTATTTAGCCATAACATAGCTGAATGTAAGCACTTTTGAAAAGGGAGCTGTGAAAGTGACCCTGGAAAAAGCTTTTAAAAATGGTCCTTCTTATATAAATATTTACAGATGTGGGCATGACGGCTAGTGAATTTTTCTTTTTGGTGGGCTAATTTCATTTAAACATAGCAAGAGTTATAACTTGTTCTGTGTTTGACGTCCTCATCCACTTGTGCACTAGCTGCCCTACTAAAGTATTGACACACCTGTGTAACAAATTTTATTACTGTCACTCTCATCCTTTTGTCTCACTACTTTTTAAAATCCATTTGGGGTGTCTTGTCTTTAAATTTAGATTGTAAGCTGTTTGGGGCAGGAATCTGTCTCTATAGCACTTAGCTCAATGGTGCTCTGATCTTGATTGTCATTTATAAATGGTACTGTAAAACAAATCTATAATAATAATTAGGGCTGTCGATTAATCACAGTTAACTCACGTGATTAACTCAAAAAACTAATCATGATTAAAAAAATTAATCGTGATTAATCTCAGTTTTAATTGCACTGTTAAACAATAGCATACCAATTGAAATGTATTACATATTTTGCATGTTTTTCTACATTTTCATATATATTGTATTCTGTATTGTAATTGAAATCAAAGTGTATATTAGTTTTGATTATAAATATTTGCACTGTAAAAATGGTAAACAAAAGGTATAGTATTTTTCAATTCACCTCATACAAGTACAGGTTGAATTTCACTAGTCCAGCATGCTCAGGACCTGACCAGTGCTGAACCATAGAATTTGCCGAACCACAGGAAGTCAATGCAGAGTGCCAGCGGGTGGGAAGTAGGGGTGTGAGGGGTGCTGCAGCACCGCCAGGCTTTGCACTCAGCGTGGCTCCTCACCCAGGGGCCCCTCTGTCACCCAGGGTTCCAGCCACCGGCCCCCCGCCCGGGGGCTTCGATGCTGGCCCAAGGTCCCAGCCGCTGGCCCCTTGCTTGGAGTCCCAGCTGCCAGCCCCAAGTGCTCACCCTCCCTCCCGGAGCTTGAACGCCCTGAATCAGCATTTTGTGGTGCTCCGGAAGCACTGGGAGGGAGGAGGAGAAGTTGGTAAGTGCGGGGCCATCGGCGCGCGGGGGGAGAGGGACAAAGGAGGGAACTTGGAGCCAGTGGATGCTCTGCACCCACTAATTTTTCCCCATGGGTGCTCCAGTCCCGTAGCACCCACTGAGTCTGCACCTATGCTGGACCACGGACGTTGCCGGACCAGGGAGTGCCGGATTAGAGAGGCTCAACCTGGACTGTAGTGCAATCCCTTTGTGATGAAAGTGCAATTTACAAATGTAGATTTTTTTTGTTACAAAACTGCACTCAAAAACAAAACAATGTAAAATTTCAGAGCCTACAAGTCCACTTAGTCCTACTTCTTGTTCAGCCAATCGCTAAGACAAACAAGTTTGTTTACATTCACAGGAAATAATGCTGCCCTCTTCTTATTTATAGTGTCACCAGAAAGTGAGAACAGGCATTTGCATGGCACTTTTGTAGCTGGCATTGCAAGGTATTTATGTGCCAGATATGCTAAACATCCGTATGCCCCTTCATGTTATTCCCACCATTCCGGAGGACATGCTTCCATGCTGATGATGCTCATTAAAATAGTGTGTTAATTAAATTTGTGACTTCACTCGTTGGGGGAGAATTGTATGTCCCCTGCTCTGTTTTACCTGCATTCTGCCATATATTTCATGTTATAGCAATCTCGGATGATGACCCAGCACATGTTGTTAATTTTAAGAACACTTTCACTGCAGATTTGACAAAACACAAAGAAGGTACCAATGTGAGATTTCTAAAGATAGCTACAGCACTCAACCCAAGGTTTAAGAATCTGAAGTGCCTTCCAAAATCTGAGAGGGATGAGGTGTGGCGCATGCTTTCAGAAGTCTTAAAAGATCAACACTCCGCTCCGGAAACTACAGAACCCAAACCACCAAAAAAGAAAATCAACCTTCTGCTGGTGACATCTGATTCATATAATTAAAATGACCATGTGTCAGTCCACGCTGCTTTGGATTGTTATCAAGCAGAACCCGTCATCAGCATAGATGCATGTCCCCTGGAATGGTGGTTGAAGCATGAAGGGACATATGAATCTTTAGCGCATCTGGCACGTAAATATCTTGCGACATTGGCTACAACAGTGCCATGTGAATGCCTGTTTTCACATTGTAAACAAGAAGCAGGCAGCATTATCTCCTGCAAATATAAACAAACTTGTTTGTCTGAGGTGATTGACTGAACAAGAAGTAGGATTCAGAGAATTTGGAGGCTCTAAAATTTGACATTATTTTTGAATGTAGGTTTTTTTGAACATAACTCTACATGCGTAAGTTCAACTTTCATGATAAAGAGATTGCACTACAGTACTTGTATTAGATGAACTGAAAAATGCTATTTCTTTTGGGTTTTTTAGTGCAAATACTTGTAATAAAAATAATATAAAGTGATCACTGTACACTTTGTATTCCGTGTTGTAATTTAAATCAATATATTTGAAAATGTAGAAAACATCCAAAAATATTTTAATAAATGGTATTCTGTTATTTCTTAACAGTGTGATTAATGTCATGATTAATCATGATTAATTTTTTTAATCGCACAATTAATAGAGATTAATTTTTTTAGTTGCTTGACAGCCCTAATAATAATAGATTTTTGTTTCCAACCTTTTCAGCCTGCCAGTCAAACATACTATTTCAAGCTAAAGGGGCACGATGAATACTTTGGGGCAGTTATTCTGTTTTGCTTCCTTTGCATTGCTGTGCAAAGGGAGTGGACAATACTCACAGGTTCCATGACAGACACTTACCCAATCTGCGGGGGCGGGAGGGGGGAACTGCAGCAGGCACATAGCCAACTCCCACACTTCCTTCCTGTAAAGGGTGTGGCAGAAGTGGGGAGGGAGAGTGACAGGAACATGCTTTCCTCTAGCTAATCTCAGGCGGCATATGGTTCCTTGGAAACCATACCCAGCTGGTACAAGTTAGAGCAACCAGGGCTGAGGCAGAGAACCCCCAGGAAACCATAACTAGAGTCTGGACATTGATTCTCAGCTTCTCCTCTTTCCCCTCACCTGGGTTTTCCTGAGTGGTTGCGTGTTCTTTGCTAGGCATTCCACTTGGGTCAGGCAGACCCAGTCAAGGTCCTATCCTTTCTCTGGGGCTCCCATAGCCTTCACCAAAGCTGTTGATGGAGCAAATAGAATTGGTTTCTCCCTCCTGGCATTCCAGCAGGTGTTCAATAATGGAGCCGCTGAGGAGCTGCGCAGGCAAGGGCAGTGATGTGATGTGTGGTAGTGCCCCCCTGTAGTGATGGGCCTGATTCCAACACTTCAATTTAAAAATCAGAGGGGGGAGATCATTTTCTGTTATATAATCTAATGCAAATTTCCTTCATAGCTCCCCTCAAAGGGCACAGTTTAGAGCAAGGCGCCACCAGGACATAGTTTGAACACCACTTCCATCGATTATTTTGTTTTTGCTGAATCCTTTTATTAAAAAAAGTCTGATTATAATGCAGTTTGCTTATGCCTCCCTTAAGGAAGCCAATTTTGAAACACGGCGTTTTATTTTAAGAAAATAAAAACTTAAAAAAAGTGTTCCTCCTTTCCTCTTTTTTTTTTTTTGGTCCATCCTGAATAATGAGATGTACCCTAAGAAAAAAGTCAGATTTAACACTGAGTTAAATTAAATTAAATTAAACATTGACTGTTCTTATAAACACTACTCTTTTCACCTGAACGACAGAGTTTCAGTCATTTGAAGACAGACTCTTGTAAAGTGCATTAAGGGAGTTTTGAAAGGCTCTCCCCGTTATGAGGAAAGGTTTTACTGTGTTTTACTGAGATATTTAAAATCTTGTTCATTCAGATTGTCAAACAGCTTGATGCTCTCTGATTTATTCCAACCCCCTTAGAATTGCATCTTACTGAGCCTCTCTCATCTCATTTTTAGGCAATATCCCAGAGAACCTTGAGGGGATTAAATGCACAAAGACATTTACCAGGAGGTATTGCCTTTGAAACAGCAGCGATCAGCATGCAACATAATTTGATGACACAGAATATATAAAATAGTAGTTTCTAACCTTTTTGATTAGGTCAGTCTATCAAACTAAATTTCCACTATACTGGTCAACGTGTTATCTCCCATTCAGCTGTGCATGCTCTGACCTGTTGTAAAGATCAGGGTTTATAGCAACTCAGTTCTATGGCACTTGACGCTGAGGGTGCCACTGGCATGATCAAATAGAATGTAATACTAGTGGGAATTGATGCTATAAAATATGCCCTACAAATAAGCCCTGATGGTAGACATGGAAGGATTCTCCTTTACCTTTTTATGGAATGTAACACATTGTATGTTTTAATTTTCCCTCTGTGTAAATTTTGATTTAACCCTAAAACGTGATTTAGTTGTTTTTTGTATGTAGGAATTGATGATTACTGACACTTACCCATAAAAATATAATCTTGCCAAGATTTAGGCAGTATGTTGCAATAGCATATATTACTATACATCTGAGAGAAGCCTGCAATATGCTGTGCCCTGATAATATTCATTCCAATAATACTTTAGTAAGACAAGTAATGCAAACACAGCCAAAATGTAAAACGGCCAGCCATCTGTCCATGATTATGTTGACCTTTTTGCCCACTGTGCCCATTGGTCATTAATGGCTATTTCTGATGTGGCGGCAGGTTGCCCTACGTGCTGTGAGGCTACCTCTGTTTCCATTCAGTGTTAGGCACATTGTTTTCTTCATCACTTTTAAGGAAAGCCTCATTGCGCATAATGCAGAGATAGTCACAGATTCTAAATAAATTTGTTAGTCTCTAAGGTGCCACAAGTCGTCCTCTTCTTTTTAAGGCCAGAAGGGATCTTAAATGATTCAAACTGACTTATAGCATAAGTCATAAAATTTCACTTTGTTACCCCTCCATGGAGCCCAATAACTTGGGTTTGACTGTATAACTTGCAGAAAGAAGAAGTGTTCTTCTGAAGACGGCAAGGGATGGAGAATCCACTACTTCCGTTGGTAGTTTGTTCTAATGGTCGATCACCCTCACTATAAAAAACATGAGCCTTATTTTTGAGTTTGTCTGGCTTTAACTTTCAGCTACTGGTGCTTGTCATGTCTTTAGTACCCTCTATTTTCTCCTTTGAAGATGCTTATACCTCTCAGTCTTTTATGATTAGCTGAATAGATTGAGTTCCTTATGCGGTTGGGCAACTTCTTGTATTTTGCGTGCTAATACAGCAAGTGTTTGTTTCACCGCTTTCCTCTGTGGGTTTGCCTGCGGGGTAACTAAGCTTGCAGTGGCCGGGGGGAAGGTGCCCACATGGGCACATATCTCCCTGCTTAGTCTCACACAGAGACACACTCTCTCTCTCTCTCTCTGGCAGCCTCGAGGGTCTGTTTTTTGCTCTTCCCAGTGTCGTCTTTCTCAGTACGGGAACCACCCACAGCAAGCACCGTGCGGGACGGGCGCAGCAGCACACGCCGTGCTCGCAGCCCCGCGGAAGGAGGGCAGCAGCGACCCAGACCCCAACAGCAGCGCGCGGCAGGTGTGTGTAAAAGGAAGGGGGAAGACTAAGAGGCTTCTTCTTTACGCGTGCGCATCGCCTCCCCGAGCCGATTCCGGTTCTTCCAGGGCCGGCCGCTGGAGCCGGGATTCCCCCGGCCGCGCCTGCGCGCTACGCTCTCCCCTCAGGCAAGATGGCGGCGGGGAGACCAGTCAGGGAGGGGGAGTGAGAAGGGGTGGTCGCGTTGTGGGGCCGTGGTGGGGGCGGCCGGTGACTGAGGCCGGAGGGAAGCTCGGAGGGGCCGGGGCTGCCTGGCCCGTGCCGCGGGGATGAGGAGCCGGGGCAGCGGGATAGGGGCCGGCCCATGCCTGTAAGAAGGGGGAGTGTCTGTCGGGCCCAGCGCCCTGTCTCTGCGGCCGAGTCCGGCCCCGGCTGCCTCTTCCGCCTGCTGCCTGGGGCCGAGCTGGAGTCGGAGGAGTCGCCGCGGCTGGGTGAGGAGAGAGCGGGCAGGTGAGTGAGTGAGAGAGCCGGGCTCCTCCGCGGGCTGCTGCCCGTCCCCGCATGGCACCAGCAGCGCCCCGGCGAGTCCCCGTCTCTTGGCGGCCCGCCCCCGCATGCTGCCGCCCGTGGCACGCTCCATCCGGTACAGCCCCGGGTACTACCCTCCCCTCCCCCGTTCAGCCACCCCCGGGGAGCCCAGGCCCCTTCATCCCCCTCTTCTGTGACCTGCTGAGCCAGGGGTACTGACTCAGTATTTCAGGTTTTGATTAAATAACCCTTTCCGATGGTGGCTAATAGATATTCCCGCAATACCTGTCCTGTGCGTTACCCCTTGGACGTGGGGAAGAGGAAGGATGATGTTTTGGCTGAGGCACTAGACTTGGGACTCACATCTAGATCTGAGCTCAGTTCCCAGCTCCGCTGTAACAAATACGGCCTGCAATATACAACTTTCATGTTGTAGTAGTATAACCATATAAATTTAATGCTTTATGGCAGACTTTGAAAAAATTCCCGAATGCCAGAATGTGTATGACAGCAATGTCTGTGAGAAGCCCAGCTCTTTTCGTCTTCTCTGAAGGGGGGGGAGAAGATGGGTATTAAGTTTGAAAGTAAAGTCCCAGGCACCCCACGCCTTGCTCTGGTTGCTAGAGAGGACCTTCCTCCCTTATCCCGGACTCCAGAGCCTTCTGAAGGCTATGGGGGGTTATTTCTTCTGCTGTTATGAGTCTGTGTAATGTAACTCTACCTTTCAATCACAACCTCCGTTTTTGAGGTGTTCCTAGCCCTTCTCTCTGCTCATGACTCTAGTCTGTTTCACTTTCCAACTTCACTGGGTGACAAGGTGTTCTGATTAACAGCTCTAAAATTTACCAGTGCCCTGTTAGCTTTCACAAAGGGCATCAGTGAAATTATGAATAGTAGTAGCAGCACCCTCAGGAAGGTGGTCCTGCATCTGTTGACATTTGAAAAGCTTATCCTAGCAGCAATAAGGCTAGAAACCTTAAGACTTCTTGGGGAAAAAAAAGAAATTCTGCAGAAACTGATAGTTTAGGCTCACTTCCACCAACTCCTGATCCTCATGAAAAGGTTTTTTGTGCCCCCGGTGGGGGAGTAGATTTTTCATGCTTTGCTTATATGGTGTTATATATTTGAAATAGTAGTTTAACTGTACTTCTTCTAGTGGTCCTGGTTTGATTATCTACACTCTGATTTAAATTACAAAGGAATATTAATTTATTCTTTACCCTGGGCTTCAAGAGTTGTGGCATGAAAGCTTTTCTTTTTTAAAAACTGTGAGTTTGAAGTTGTTATGCCAAGTTTCAGAGTAGCAGCCATGTTAGTCTGTATTCGCAAAAAGAAAAGGAGTACTTGTGGCACCTTAGAGACTAACCAATTTATTTGAGCATAAGCTTTCGTGAGCTACAGCTCACTTCATCAGATGCATAAAGTGGAAAGTACAGTGAGGAGATTTTATATACACACAGACCATGAAAAAATATACATTGTAAGGAGAGTGATCACTTAAGATGAGCTATTACCAGCAGGAGAGTGGGGTGGGGGGAGAGAGAACCTTTTGAAGTAATAATCAAGGTGGACCATTTCCAGCACATTTCCCGGAGTTAACAAGAACGTCTGAGGAACAGTGGGACCAGTCCTAGTGACCTAGGAAATGTTAGTCAAGTTAAAGTGGAGGTCATAAAATGCTTTACCTTACTTTTTTGGGTGGACTTCAGTTTTCCTTGTTATGTCTCTTTCCCTCCCACTCTGTAAAAGGCTTCATCACACATGCAGCATGTTCAGCCCAAGGGAGAGGACTCTGCAACTGAAAGCACATCTTCCTGATGGAAGGATAATAGCTATGATCTGAGGCCTCAAGGAATATAGGGATATTCTGAGTTGCACAAAGAATGTGTATGACTTACCTGGCAAAAGGATGGCTATAATTAGTGGTATACTACACAAAAACATAGCTGACAATTTTTTTTCAGATTTTAGTTAATTCTGCCTCCCCAAGTGTTGGGATGGTATGCATATGTAATTTTTTGTTCCTTTTTTTCTTGTGATATTTGTAGTAATACACTAAACATACTATTACATACAGTAAAAGTATATTAAACTACACGTTGAGAAAGAAAAACAAGAATAAACAATACTGAATTCTCAAATCTGAGATTTAATTTAGCTTTAGATACCTAAACTTTTGCATTTTGACATATTTGTTTTGACTGTAAAAATTGAAGTTTCATTTTATTTAAAATATCAAACAAACAGTAAAGACCATAAACAATGTGTTCTTTTGCATTTCCCCTTATTGAAAGATACAGTAATCAAACTTGTACTAGAAAATAAGTCTTGCTAAAAGAGAGCTCAGATATTTGAGAATAAAATTGAGTGGTGGAAGAGTAAGTACACAACACAATTTTCAAGTGTTGGATCTGGCTTGTATGCATTATCTTTTAATAGCTAATTTCTGTAAAGAATCCCCACAAACCTGGTCATAGGCCCTAGTCCTTGCCAGAAACCAACAGATCAAAACACATTTGTGTCTAGTCCAAACCATTTCAAAGTTAAAACAAGTGTGCAAAAAAAAAAAAGATAATGTTCAAGAAATGAAATCACCTTTCTTTTTTAACTCTATCTCAAATGCTTGTCTGATTTACCTCCGCATTTCCTGAAAATTTCTATTCTTCTAAAGATTCACACATGAAATTTCAGATGCATTCATTCAGGTCAGAGGAGCAATGCTATGCTGATAGCTGCTTATCCCAATGGGCAACTGCATTTTACTTTTACTGAAGTTTATGTATGCTTTTATTCAAGTAGAACTCATTAAATTAATGTTAGTTATTTCTTTTTATGTACTTGCGGATACCTTGGTGGGTTGTTTGCAAGATTTGCTTGTTCATATAATTCACCTTCAGATATTCCTTTCAGTGGTCCATCAATAACCAAAACTAAGTGGTAACTAGTACCTTGAATTGTTGTCTTTTTCCAGTTGGATCAGCATAAAACTTTTTAATACATGTTGAAATGATCAAGTTGAACAAAATTAGATGTGGTTCATTTGGTATTGGCTAACAGACTAAAAATATATTGGTAGCCTAAGTGAAAATGAGACACCCAAATTGACTTATGTTAGTTAACTTTTTCCCTCTGTGTTAAACCATTTAATGTACACATCTTGTAAAAAGTAATAACTTTTCACAGAATTATTAAATTCTTGTTGTCAGAGCATTTTGCTGTACGTTAAATATCAGGTTGTTCTACAAGTATGATGAATGACATTCTAATAGACTTAGGTTTAGCATAGAGTTCATCATACACACACTTTAATTTTCAAAGTGTCCAATAGCCATTCTATAGTTCAATAGTGTCATATAATAGAAATCACAAACTCCAAGGCCTTGTACACGTATCTGAAACCTTTATGTGGAAAAGTGGTAAATCTCAAATGTTGTTTTTTTACTCCAAACTAAGTCTGTTGCACAATGAAGACAAATTTCAGTGTTTTCCTTTATACTTTGTCTTCATATTTTAGGAATCTGGGTTTTAGTATGATGATGATGGAATGAATGAACAATGAATGAATGGAGCAAGGCTAGTTAGCTAATGGATTGATTACTAAAATGAACATCTGATTAGCTGGTAATTCCTCACATCATAGTAGTGACACTGATACTTTGTTCTTAACAATAAAAAAAAGCCTATGCTAGCAATATTTTGCAAGTTTAGGGGTTTTTGGTCTTGTTAAACTCAGACTGTAATTATGAGTTTTATTGAAATAATATAAGGTGGGCATGATAAAGGAATACAAATTTATGATAGTGATGTAACTATCAACCATACTATAGTGCTGTAGAACTTTTTGATCATATGATGTCAAACTATTTTAATTGTAGACTTGCATCTTGTTACAGAAGCTGGGAATATCTGTGCCTGTGTTACGTGACTGGATAGGGTTTAGTTCTCACTCCTTAACTTGAAAGTGAAGAGTATTTTTATTTTGGGCTGGACACTTCTCTTGTTCACTACTTCCCTAACTGAGTTGACAGTCTTTGCCTTGCTAGTTTGCATTTGTGGAAGCTGCTCTCTTGTTGAGGAGAAATGTTTTCTGGCATCCAGAGAACTGTATTTAGTGGATGTGGTATTGTGGGGAGGCACATGGAAGGGAGGAAAGGCAGTTAGCAAGGACTACAAATAAAAGGAGAGAGAGGTAGTTGACAAGACTGTTAGCACATTTGCCTGTAATACTTCTGATATTGAGCATTGGGTGCAGGGCCATAGTGCATTAGTTTAACTTGATGGAGGAATATTAGTAGACACTTCACAAGACTGTCCATTTTGGTGTCCTAACTAGAGGTTTATTGCTTTATTTAATAGTAGTTGTCTCTAGTGGGAACCAGAGGACTTGCAAATAGTAGTTGTGTTTTCGGAAAGGGGAAGAGATGGACTCTGCTTGGCCCATGCCAAGGCACAGTATATTTAAAAAAAAATCTTGTTCTTTCAAACTAGTTTCGGAACAGTGGGCAGTAGCAGCAAAGGAGTTACACGAACTATGCTCTACTTGGAAAATATCAAATTTTAAAATTTGATCATTGTATAATAATTAAAATGACCTTATTAAGCCTGGCCTCATAGTTGAGTGCAAAGATTGAATCAGGCTGACGCATAAAATAGTCTTATCGTGCCATTCCCTAAATATTAAGGATTGTCAAAGCTCTAAATTACTTCAACAGTTACAAAATATTGTAAAATTATAAATGAGACTTCTGTGATGCCATTTCAGACTAGTTGTACAGGAATTAATTATTTAAGTGCATAGGGTATGTATTTACTTGTCAACAAACAAACGTCTGTAATATATTTATAAATTACTTTTAATTGTTTCAGAGTAGCAGCCATGTTAGTTTGTATTCGCAAAAAGAAAAGGAGTACTTGTGGCACCTTAGAGACTAACCAATTTATTTGAGCATAAGCTTTCGTGAGCTACAGCTCACTTCATCAGATGCATCACGAAAGCTTATGCTCAAATAAATTGGTTAGTCTCTAAGGTGCCACAAGTACTCCTTTTCTTTTTTAATTGTTTGTGCACTTAATGTATTGGTGCTTGCTTTGTACAGATTCATAAGGATATTAATCGCGTAGATCTGAACTTAGCTCTTTGTGGTGTGAAAATTGGGTTGGCCTTCTATTATTCAACAACTGGCAAGAGAGGGAGAAATGGAAGAGAGATGAAACATTTCATTAGTGTGTTATAAGAATGTAAAGAAATTATGAATGACGCAAACATAATTTAGGTGAGCTGACTTTCTCTTAACTTATTGATGTTAAAAATTCTCAGGTTCACAGTGTCTCTTTCCCATTTTAAAGCCTTCATTGTTGAGACACCACATTACAGCAACTATCATTTGAGCGAAGGACTGTCTAAGAATCAGTTTGGAATTAATCAATGCTATTCCCTAATCAATTACAGAGGTCACAGTTGAGTTGTATATAGATGTGATTCTTTCACTCTAGGGTTAATATATTGCTAATTAGAGTTTTATACCTTTGTCAGACTCAGCTCTGGTTCCCTTGGAGTAAGACCTAAGGGCTGCAAATTAAATTCAAATCTCCCAATTGATGGGCCACAAATTGTCATGGGGAATTGGATGCTATCGTGCCTGAAAACAAGCTTCTCTGCTGAAGTTTTGGCATTTTGATTCCAAACGTCCAATGAAGTCTGTAGGAGAGTCCTAGCAAATGTTCGCAAAAAGAAAAGGAGTACTTGTGGCACCTTAGAGACTAACCAATTTATTTGAACATGAGCTTTCGTGAGCTACAGCTCACTTCATCAGATGCATACCGTGGAAACTGCAGCAGACTTTATATATACACAGAGAATATGAAACAATACCTCCTCCCACCCCACTGTCCTGCTGGTAATAGCTTATCTAAAGTGATCAACAGGTGGGCCATTTCCAGCACAAATCCAGGTTTTCTCACCCTCCACCCCCCCACACAAATTCACTCTCCTGCTGGTGCTAGCCCATCCAAAGTGACAACTCTTTACATAATCAAGTCGGGCTATTTCCTGCATAGATCCAGGTTTTCTCACATCTCCCCCACCCCCATACACACACAAACTCACTCTCCTGCTGGTGTTACCAGCAGGACAGTGGGGTGGGAGGAGGTATTGTTTCATATTCTCTGTGTGTATATAAAGTCTGCTGCACTTTCCACGGTATGCATCTGATGAAGTGAGCTGTAGCTCACGAAAGCTCATGCTCAAATAAATTGGTTAGTCTCTAAGGTGCCACAAGTACTCCTTTTCTTTTTGCGAATACAGACTAACACGGCTGTTCCTCTGAAACCTAGCAAATGTTGTTTACTCAGAATTAGAAGAGGGAAGAAACTGTCTGAACTACTTAATTGAATAAAGAAAAGTAGTACTAGTGGCACCTTAGAGACTAACCAATTTATTTGAGCATAAACTTTCCTCATGCTCAAATAAATTGGTTAGTCTTTAAGGTGTCACTAGTACTACTTTTCTTTTTGTGAATACAGACTTACATGTCTGCTACTCTGATACTTAATTAAATGTAACCTCTGTCTATTTAAAGAATATTCACAAGCAGATTGTGATTTTCATTAATTTTACTTAATCAAATTTGACTAGCCTTCATAATTTTTTTCACTTTATAGAGGGATCGCAGATGACTTACTCTGAGCATTTGGTATGGTATTGTCCCCATTTCCTAACTAGGTAATAGCTAAGGGTATATCTAAACTATGAAATTAGGTCTGTTTTTATAGAAGTCGATTTTTAGAAATCGATTTTATATAGTCGATTGTGTATGTCCCCACTAAGCGAATTAAGTCAGTGGAGTGCATCCTCAATACTGTGGCTAGCATTGACTTACGGAGTGGTGCACTGTGGGTAGCTATCCCACAGTTCCCACAGTCTTTGCTGCCCATTGGAATTCTGGTTTAAGCTCCCAATGCCTGATGGGGCAAAAACATTGTCGCGGGTGGTTTTGGGTACATGTCGTCAGTCACCCCTTCCTCCGGGAAAGCAATGGCGGACAATCATTTTGCATCTTTTTTCCTGGGCTACCCCTGCAGACGCCATAGCACGGCAAGCATGGAGTCCGCTCAGCTCACCGCTGGTGTTGTGAGCATTGTAAACATCTCGCACATTATACTGGAGTATGTGCAGAACTGGGCTAAGAGAAGCCAGCACGAGGACAATTGTGATGAGGACATGGACACAGATGTTCCTGAAAGCACGGGCTGTGGCAATTGGGACATCATGGTGGCAGTGGGGCTGGTTGATACAGTGGAATGTTGATTCTGGGCCTGGCAAACAAGCACAGACTGGTGGACTGCTAGTCTTGCAGGTATGGGATGATTCACAGTGGCTGTGAAAATTTTGCATGCATAAGGCCACTTTCCTTGAACTTTGTGAGTTGCTTTCCCGCACCCTGAAGCACAGGAATACTAAGATGAGAGCTACCCTGTCAGGTGAGAAGCGAGTGGCGATAGCCCTGTGGAAGCTTGCAACGCCTGACTGTTACTGGCCACTAGGGAATCAATTTGGAGTGGGCAAGTCTACTGTGGGGACTGCTGTGATCCAAGTAGCCAGTGCAATCACTGACATTCAGTTATCAAGGGTAATGACTCTGGGAAATGTGCAGGTCATACTGGGTGGCTTTGCTGCAATGGGGTTCCCTAACTGTGGTAGTGCGATAGATGGAACACACATCCCTATCTTGGCACTGGACCACCTTACCAACCAGTACGTAAACCGCAAGGGGTACTTCCCAATGGTGCTGCAAGCACTGGTGGATCACAAGGGAAGTTTCACCAACATCAATGTGGGATGGCTGGGAAAGGTGCATGACGCTCACATCTTTAGGAACTCAGGGCTGTTTGAGCAGTTGCAAGAAGGGACTTGCTTTCCAGACCAAAAAATAACTGTTGGGGATGTTGAAATGCCAATAGTTATCCTTGGGGACCCAGCCTACCCCTTGCTCCCATGGCTTATGAAGCCGTACACAGGCAGCCTGGACAGTAGTAAGGAGCAGTTCAACTATAGGCTGAGCAAGTGCAGAATGGTAGTAGAATGTGCCTTTGGACGTTTAAAAGCTCGCTGGCGCTGTTTACTGATGAGGTTAGACCTCAGCGCAACCAAAATTCCCATTGTTATTGCTGCTTACTGTGCGCTCCATAATATCTGGGAGAGTAAGGGTGAGATGTTTATGGCGGGGTGGGAGGTTGAGGCAAATCGCCTGGCAGCTGATTTTGAGCAGCCAGACACCAGGGTGATTAGAAGAGTACAGCTAGGCGCGCTGCGCATCAGAGAGGCTTTGAAAACCAGTTTCATGACTGGCCAGACTATGGTGTGACAGTTGTGTGTGTTTCTCCTTGATGCAAACCTGCCCCCTTTGTTGATTTGATTTCCCTGTAAGCCAACCGCCCTCCCTTCTTCGAAATAAAGTAACTATTGTTTTGAAACCATATATTCTTTCTTTATTTTTAAAAAAAGTGAGAACTGACAAGGTATCCCGGGTGGGGTGGAGTGAGGTGGGGTCAGGGAGGAGGGAAGGACAAGGCCACATTGCTTATTGTAGCCACGCTACAAATTAAAACGGTTTGAATGACAGCCTTCTGTTGCTTGGGCCATCCTCTGGAGTGGAGCGGCTGGGTGCCCAGAGCCGCCTTCTGTCTCCCCTCCCCCCCGTGTTCTTGGGTGTCTGCGTGAGGAGCATATGGAACTTGGGGAGGAGGGCAGGTGGTTATACAATGGATGCATTAGGGGTCTGTGTTCTTGTTGGCTTTCCTGCAGCTCCAACAGACGCTTCATCATGTCAGTTTGCTCCCCCATTAGTCTCAGCATCGCTTCCTGCCTCTGCTCTTTGCCCTCACTTAATGCTTTCCTGGCCTCTGCCACTGAATGCCTCCATGCATTAAGCTGTGCCCTATCAGTGTGGGAGGATTGCATGAGCTCGGAAAACATGTCATCGTGAGTGCGTTTTTTTTCACCTTCTAATCTGTGATAACCTCAGGGATGGAGATGATAGGGGGAGCATAGAAACATTTGCACCTGAGGGGGGAGAAAAAGGGAGAGTAAAATTTAAGATAATATATTTCTGAGACTCTTTCACAGTGAATCAAGCAATTCACAGCAGACAGCACATGTGCTTTAGGTACAAGGTCGCATTTTGTACTTGAGCGCCTGCCGGTATGGTGACACATCACACATGGCTGGGCAACAGAATTCGGTTTCCAGGCAGCCATGGTAAGCATTTTGGTACGTGGGATTTACTTCTTATGCCGTCATAACATGTGGGAATGGTTTCAAACTTCACTGCCATCCTTTCCCATAGCAAGCAATGCCGTCTGGGTTTCACATTCATATTTTACAAAAGGAGGGGCTGCAGTTTTCGGGTGGGTGTGCAGCACACACCTCCCCACGCCCCACCGTGTGGCTATTCTCTGGGATGATCCTTTCCCCTCCTCCCCCTGCCATGTGGCTATTCTCTGGGACGATCCCTTCTAGCCAAGCGCAAACAGCCAGCATGACCGGGGTCTAATGTGCGGGAGATCACCAGAGGGGATTACTGTCCCCTTACCAAACTTCCCCTATTTCAACCAGGTGACCGTGAATGATATCACTTTCCTGTGACTGACACAGAAAGATAAAGACCAAATGGTGCATGAATGTGACCAAAACCCAGGACCGTTCGCTGCCACGCTTTGTGCCACAGTGATCCCAGACCACATGGCCACACTGACCAAACAGTAAATGAAATTCAAAATTTCCTAGGGCTTTCCTGTGTACCTGGCTAGTGCATCAGAGTTCAAAGTGCTGTCCAGAGCGGTCACATTGGAGCACTCTGGGATAGCTCCCAGAGGCCAATACCGTCGAATTGCGTCTGCACTAGCCCAAATTCGACCCAGCAAGGTCAATTTTAGTGCTACTCCCCTTGCCAGGGAGGAGTACAGAAGTCAATTTGAAGAGCCCTTTAGGTCAACAGAGCGGGGTTGGCTGTGTAGACGCATTCATTTTAAAATCGACCTAATGCAGCTAAATTCGACCTAATCCTGTAGTGTAGGCCAGGGCTTACAGGGAAAGGACACAAACATGGACAAAGCAAACTAGTTTTAAAATTTAAATGAATATTTGAGGACAAAGCTTTTGTAGTTTGCGTATAGCTTTATTGAATCCAGTTGAGTTCTGACAGAAGTTTGGACTTAATGTAATGGTTTAACTGGTTAGGCTGAAAGGCTTTAGTTTATACTTGCAGAGGGCTGAGCAAAATTGCCATGTCTTAGTCATAGAATATGAGACTATTTGGGGAAATAGAAATGATTAAAAGAACACAAAGATTAAAGTGATCTGTGAATCAAGTTCAGATCAGGCAATATATGCTTGCCTTCAGAGAACTTCATGAATACTATAGAAGATTCAGGTTCTCCAGTGAAGGTGACAGATAATTTTGAACTTTTCAGTGGCTTACCCAGAATATTTTTTTTCAGTCAAAGGTTAAGGCTTTAAAGTGGTTTCAATTGACTTTATTGCAGCTGCGGTCTTGAATTTCCTCTAATGGAAGAGTATCAAAACAGCCACTTTAGACGGTTTTAAAGCTTAATTTTTTAGTCTCATCCCTTCTTTCCCCAAGATCTGAGTTTTTTTGTTTGTTTTTGTTTTTTAATTTTACATTAATCTTTTTCTACATACACTCAGGCAGAAAAAAGGGTATATTTCTTCTCCAGAGGTCTTTTGATAGCCCTCTTTCCTGCTATATTCCCACAGCCTGGAAGGGCCAAAATTGGAACTGTGTTGGTTAAGAGTGCATGTGACTCCCATTATTACCCATCCATGCTGCTACTACTACCATCATCAATAAGAAATGGTGAGGGAGCGATTACTAGAGTGCTTTCAAATCCGGTAAACTGCTACTGGAAATCATAGATTGTAAAATAGAGAACTTTTTCATACTGCATCACCTCCAGATGCGGTGGAGGATTACTATATCAGAAGGCTGCTGTTGATGTCAGTTTCGCTGTTCTGCTGTTACCCCTCTCTTGGCTCACTTGAACTACGAGCAGAATTGCTGGCACAATTTATCTTCTGTAGAGGAATTACAAAAATGTGTAGATATATGGGAAATGTAGGATCTCAGTGATGGCACACCAAATGTAACCTTGGTTAATGATTGGGATTTGAGGCACAATATTGATATCCAGTCTGATGACATGGAGCATACCGTAGCTTGTATGTTTTATGTTTCATACTATCTAGTGCTCCTTTCCTTGTGGAGAAATCAGTCACGTGCAGAAGTTGGGTGCATCACAGAAAATGCAGTATGATCTATATATGTTGGACTCTTGACTGGCAAAACAAATCCTTCACCATGCAGGTACAGTTCTTTAAGATCCTGTCAGATTTGAATTTTGAATGTTGCCTTTTCTTTTGTGAAGAGAGAGGCTTGATAACTGCTGTATACATTGAAATTGACCCTAGCCCTCATATACTGGTTTAAATCTTATGGACTGTGTGATGTCACTATACAACTGTCTTTTTTAGATTAATTTGGGAATATTGAAAAAGTAAAACAAGTTTAGTAGGAACAGATACTGAGATGAATTGAGACTTTTTCTTGCTTATGTAAGCAAGAATTGAGATACAGGATAAAAATGGCAAAAATCAAATGTATTTAAATATTAACATATCACTGGTGCTTTTGTAGAAGTGGTTCATCGTTCACTCTCATTTCCTTGCCTTCCCAAACAGTTTTGTAATCTAATTTTTTCCACCAATTATAATCACCAGAAATAAAAGAAAAAAACATATAAAGTGTGGTGTTAGCCTTCTAACCAACTAAAATAGCTTGTGCCATGTGTATCTATAAGAAGATTCTAGGATGGTCACTCTGGGCATGTCTGCACTGCAATGGAAGCTGAAGCTCAAGCCTGACCACCTTTCTATCTAAGCACAAATTACACTAACTCAGGGCTCAGATCCAGGGTCACAGGACCCTGTGGGGCTGGAGGGTTCAAGCCTGAGTCAAGCCAGAACCCAGGCTTCAAGCCCTGTTGCTTTGCCGTGTAGATGCAGCCCCACTGGATTCATGCTCAGGAAGTCTGCCATAACTGTTCTAGAGCCCACCGCACTATTTTTTTTTTTTGTCATCTGTACAGTCAGGTTTTCCCACACTGCACCAAGAACAAACGGCTACAGCAGCCACATTTTGGGAGGGTGCTAAGAAATCTATGATGTGAGTGTTTGGACTCGATCCTGCATAATGCCATCTATAGACCCAGTGTTCAACAGTTCCTAATCTGGATTTACAAGAGTATAGAGGCTCAAACCCTACAAACCGACGGTTTGTTACCTTGAGTTCTGCTAATCCTGGTCTTAAGTTGCAGTGTAGACGTACCCTTTGTGTGTCACTCTGAAAGCAAGAATATCTGAGTCTGTGTGAAGTGAAGGAAACCTCTACCAAGCATGGTTGAGAATATCACCAAATTGAATCATCAGTGGGATTTGCAGTCTTTTAGCATCCAATTTTAAAGATCTCAGCTATTTTGACTTTATTAATTCCAGCTGTACACTGTAGAGCTATGGTAAGGCACATATCTATGCCATCCCAGGAGTTGTAGGTCATTATGATATCAGAGGTAACTCAGCCAATCACCAACCTTACTCAACAGCTAATTTACATGCAACTCTTTTTTGGTTGTATGAGAGAGGCCCAACTGCCACATCTATGCAGCAGCATGAGCTTTCAGCTCTGTGTGTGTGTGTGTGTGTGTGTGTGTGTGTGTGTGTGTATATGTATATAAAGCTGTTTACAGTACATTTCTACAAAGAAACTTGTTTCTAGACTGTTTTACCAATTTACTACATCAGGTATAGAATACAAAGCAATGATTTCTTGCAAAATTATTTTGTGAAGCATATTTTTAATGAATTTTTTTTTCCTCTGGTATCTTTCAGACAACTTTGTTTCAAATTTGCTCCTATGTCTAGGGTAGCTAATGATGCTTTTCCTTTAATTAGTAGTCACACTAAAGAATAGTTACCAGGGTAATTGTATTATAATTACTTCTTTTTCAAGTAACTGGCGTTGCTTTGTGTCCAAGGTGTTTAAGCTGTTGCTTACCAAGTCCCCAATTTGTCTAAAAAAAAAAAAATCAAACTTCACTAATTTTTTTATATATATCATGTACATGCAAAATTTTATTAAATGTAATTTAAATAAGAGTGACTCAAGCTTTTGAGCATGATAATAAATATTAAAGAATGGAATAATCAATACATCAATTATTTGCTTTATCTTATACATCAAGATGTTCTGGGTCTTAATATGTATGTATTTGTTGGTCACCTTCAAATTGGAATAGATTGTGGAGCAAAGGTATAGCTTATTTTTTGTCTTGAGGTATAAAGTTGCTTGAGATGAAAACTGCAAATAACTGGTCACTGCTCTGGCCATAATTGTAGTAAGTGACCATTTCCAAGAATACAACTTCCTTCTATGTTACCCAGTCATAAATAGGAGCTGATTGTGATATAAAAACTTGAATAGAATAACAAGTGGGCTTTGTGACTTGATGTGGGGCGCTAGAGGGAAGGTCAGATGACTCTTTACCTGTCAGATGCATATTTAAAATTAATGCCTTAATCATTTATGCATCCTCTTGCTTATTTTTTTAATTTGAAAGATATTTACTTTTAGGATGCTTAAAATAGAAAAAGGGATGCTAATATATTTTTGAGTTCCTAGAATTAAAGTCAGATCTTGGTCTTGCACAGAAATTCCACTTGTACCAATACGCAGACCTCTATGTTATGCTGCCATTGCCCATCTGGTCCATTGTACAGGCTTAATTTGTACTGATCAAAATAAATACCTGACTTTTGTTCCTCACCTCAGTTCACCACCTCCGTGGTACTTGTACTTTGAAGATGCAGCTGAATCAGAAATAAATGTTTGGGGTTTTGTTCTTGTTTTAAGGTTTTACTGTTCCTCATCTTGAAGGTGTCCTTAGCTGTGGAGGTAAAAGCAAATACTAAAGCTGTCAACCACTGGCAGCTGGATAGTATTAAATAAGAATAAAATGCTGTGTGGTTAATATCTAGATTTGTGCAGTAACTTTTCTTCTGTGTTATTCCTTCTCACCTGTTCTATTAGCTTGGAAGATGCTGATTCCAGGGTCTGAGGCTTCAGAGCATTCTGCCAAGCCTCTACATAATAGCTAGAAAGGGCCTAGGGAGGTGCTTGGCCTTCTCAACAGCACTCCTATCCACTCCAGGGGGTAAATAGTATCCTTGTTGAAGTCAGCGGTGGTTGACTGATAACATTTGAATCAACAAAATACAGAATCTTCAGAGATCAGATCTTATGTCAGGGTTATATCCAGATAAAGATCTGCACCTGGACTGCCAGAGTCTCAGAAGCACAGGCCTCTCTTGAGCCTTACATCAAAGTTACCTTTTGAGTACACAGGTAAGTCTTAGTTTGTTTTGCAGAGACATGGAATACTGTTACCAGCTTCAAAAGATTTATACTTCTTAGGTCTGTATGCTTGCATTCATTTAGACTGTCACTGCAGTGTTATATTAGTGCATGCAGTGCAATCTGTGAACTAAGATGTCATATGGTTTCCTGTAGTTAATATTAGACTAATAGGGTGTTTGAATTGGTATGGAATTAGGTCTTTGACAAAAGGTTTAGATGCCAGCTCAAGTGATGGCCTACTAATTAAATGTCTGAATGTTATTGTTGGGACCTTGAGAACTGAACTTGATTCATTAAGCTTTTTCCAAAAAATGTTTCAAGTGTAAGAAATTGAAAAGAGTGAATTGAATGTGGAGAAAGAATCCTTGTCTACTTCTTTAACCAGTAGATTTGTGAACTGCTTTATTTCCATGAAAAAGTAGATTTCTGTACATGATTGTCTTTATACTGTTCCAAATCCATTTCTCAATTTTACAAGGGAACAAAATGTCCAGTTCTTTTCTCTAGCTCTGAACTGGTGCCCAGAATGATATAAAAGTACTAAAGACCCATGTGAAACAAGCTACTATACATGCAGTAATAAAGATCAGAACCCAGTCAGAAATACAGCAGGATCTTCTAGTTTAATCTGCTGTATCATCTTCATAAATCTGTAGCCTCTAATTGCATCTGACCATTTAAAAAACATTTGTCATTTTTCATTGTTTTCTTTATCTGACTGATTAGTCACCAGATAGATATGACATTTATTTATCTGCACCAAGAAAGAGGCATCAAAGGTAACTTTAGAGGATGACTTAAAAAGGCATATATACATATTTATAATGCAGATTTAGGTAGATTCTCTGGCAGAAGAGTGTGTTCTCATTATTGCTCTTTGTTCTAGTGCAATTTGTATTGTTTGAATCTCTTTCAACAGACTAGAATGACAAGGATGTGTTTCTGGACTTGAAGTGGCTGGCCACCTAGCTAACTGAAGCTGAATCATCAATTTGTTTTGTTCGTACTCCTAAATCAGTGAACCATTTCTAAACGTGTATTTAACCACACCAGACTGGCCCTTCAGGCAATAATATACATTTGGATCTTTCTGAAACGTCAGGTTATTGCATGGTCCAAGAGGAATTTTTTTGGAAGCCACTGGTCTATGAGTTCCTGGTCCTTTTTTTGGAAGGAAACCTAAAAGTGCAATAGGGTCCTGAAGGAGGTGAGGCGATCAATAGCTGAATCTAGCTGTGCCTCCTCAATGGTTTCTTGAGACCTGTAAAAAAGAAAATATTATGTATATTCACATTCCAAACTAGCATAGTTTTTATGTGGAAAGGACAGCACTTCATATAACAGCCTATAAAAGAACTTCTCAGTCATTAGATAAGAGCACACACTGAGCTGTGGGGGTTTTATGTCAATAGTAAAAGATCAATTTATAGCAGGTAAAATTCAAATCACTGTGGTGTAACCAGTAGTTAGAAAAATGGCAATCAGCCAGCATCCTGGATGCCTCACTGACAGCGGTCAGACCAGGGCACAGTACAGATGGTTCTAGTGGCTCTAAAAGACCACCTTATGGTCATGGACACAGCAAAATGTTCATGTGTAGGCTGCTGGACCTCTCTGCAGTCTTTGACACAGTGCTACTGACAAGGTGGTACTAGCACACCTATATGACATAGCAGGAGTAGATGGTCCAGAACTACAGTAGCTGCAATTGTTTCTCTCTGGCAGAATTCAGAGAATGATGATGGGTAACTGCTCCTCCTTTCCAAAGGCCCTCACCTGCAAAGTCCCATAAGATCCATACCTTCTCTGTCTTCTCTTGAATAGCTATGTGAGACCGCAGTGGGTAGAGTGAGACCTCATGGGCTCAGTTACCAATACTGTGCTGATGGCACTCAACTATATATATCATTCTCAATTTATACAACCAGTGCCACTACTAACCTAAGAATGCCAAAAGAAATCAGCTGTTGGGTGAAGTACAGCTGCCTCAAGCTGAACCCAGGGAAGGCTAAAGTGATGCTGATCAGAAAAAGACAAATGAATAGAAGAACTGGCAGAGACGTTGTCTCCCTCTTTTATTGAAGGCATACAGCTCCCATTTGTCAAAGTGGTGTTAGACTCCCCACTTGGTATGCATGACCAAGTTGCATCAGTTTTTAAAAATGCCTTTCAATTCCAGCTTGCTAGGAAACTTCTTCCCTTCCTCCCAGATGAGGACCTGGTCACAGTGATCCAGAATACTGAATTTAGCTTTTGTAACTTTTATTATTTCCATTATTTATAGAAATAGAGGGAGTTCTGGCAGTGAAAATGGTAGACACCTAGACTTTTTTTCCTATAGGAAGAGATGGAAAAGATTGAGACCATTTACTTTAGAGAGGAGGAAATAAAGATATTCAAAACAATGAATGAATGGTCTAGCAAAGGCAGATTGGGAATATCTGTATATCCTTTTTCCTCAGACTATGTCTACACTGCACACCTTACGACTGTGTGGCTGTTATAAGGTGTGCTGGGTAGTTGCTCTTTATCGCTGGGAAAGAGCTCTCCTGGTGACAAAATAAAACCATCCCAACCAGGGGCAGTAGCTTTGTCGCCAGGAGTGCAGATGTCGTCCCCCCCCCCCCCACGAAGTGTTGTCCACACTGGTGCTTTTTGTCGTTAAAACTTTTGTCATTTGGGGGGCGACAAAAGGAGGCGACAAAAGTTTTAATGACAAAGCCTAATACAGTGACAAGGGGACAATCCGTGAAAGGGTAAGACAGCAAATCTAGTGAAAAAGAAATACTCCCATTCTCTTCTCCAACAACATAAAATTAGTCTGTGGCACTCTGCCCTAAGCAGGGCCAGGGAATGCAATCCAGGACTCTAGGACACTATGACATGGAGTCCTTGTGGGTTCTTCCCCTGTGTCATAGTACTGCCACCCTTCATTTGGAGTGAGTGGTGGCAGCTTCCCTCCATTTTGGGGTGTGTGTGTTGAGGGGACGGGAGAGAATGAGAATTCCTAGTATAGTGGCTCTTGGAGTTAAATTTCCACTGAGATACTGGGGCATTCACACCCCCAAAGTATTGTTTTGAAGCTCCCTACAGACTTAAGACTTGTCTACACAGGGGTTTTTGTTAGCATTAATTCAAGCTAGTGTGAATTGAAAATGCCTGTGTACACACAATGCAAACCCTTAAAGCACACTGACTCTCTATTTGCTGCAAATTCTGCTCTCTGCTTTCAGAGTGGAGTAAACTGCAAATATAGTTAGTGCAGATTGTTGTTCATGTGCCCACAATAGTTTTGCACACTGCTTGGCAGTCCTTCCACTGCTATCCCATGCTGCTTTGAGGGTATCTGTGACTGACCTGTCTGTTTACCTATGCCATCCACTGCTAAGGGATCAAGTTGACAGGATGTCTCCTCCACCCTTTAAAAACAGGTGAGAGGCCAGGATCGGCTCATTTGCTCCTGGATTTCAGTATATCAGCATTGCAGCAATATTTGTGCAGCCACAAGGAGCTGGGGTGAGATTTTTTTTGATCTGGTAATCTGGTGAGAAATGACTGGTTGCAAAAGCTTGCTGTACTAACACCACCATAAGAATCTTTTTGAGAACAACACTAAACAGAGGGCCAAGAAGGGTCACAGCCAAGATGTTAAGCAGTACAATATAAAGATCAGAGCTCAAAAAAATGTACAAAAAACCCTGGGGATGCCAGAAACAAGTCCAGAAGTCCCATGTGACCAATCTGCTCTATTCTAATCTATCTGCTCACATGCTGGGCAGGTTTTTTGCTGGCATGCCACTAGAACCCAATCCTCTTGTGAGCAGTGGTGCCCCTGCTGAGGACACTGTGGCCCCCTGAGGATGGTCACAATTCATGGGTGGAGGACAGTGAAGTGATCTCCTCATATAGCCAGGATCTCTTCAGCACTCGAGACCCTCAGAGAGGCCCAATTTCCAGCCCGTATCCCAGCCCAGGTTACAGCAGGAAGATCCTCTCCAGGAGACTTTTTCATGTAAGTATGTATCTTTACAATTATGCTATACAGCTGTGCTAGCTTCTGTTCTGGGTGCCCAATGGCGGCTGCCATTTGGGTTGTATGTGAACTACCAGCCTTTCTGAGCCTCCTGCCCTCACCCAACACTGTTCCTCCCCTTTGTTCTGCCTTCCCTAAAAATATTTTCAAAATGGCAGCTGGGTCAGGTAATCAACTTCTATCTTGTGCTAATACCCTGACCATCAACTGTTCACAAACTCATGTTATGAAGGGATATACCCATCTACTAACTTCCTAGCAAATATTGCCCCTTCTCTCTATTCGCATGCTGAAAATGGTGGCCACGTGGCACAGCTACAACTTTCCTCTTCCATAGTGTGATACTTTCATTTGAATCTATGTAGTGTGTAAAATTCAGCAGTTTTCTAAGACAGTCATTTGGGGGGAAAAAAAGTTTGGTTAGTTTTCAGTTTACATGAGGTATATATGGGTATAGGCATTTGTAGCAGGGTGCTGGTGCAAAAGTACCTAATTAGCCCTTGCCCAGTCAGCTCTAATCAGGGGAAACAGATTGTGGCTGATGGAAAAGGCCTGATGCTGGCCTGAGGATTGGCAACACCTGCTGACCTTACAAGTCAAGGGCTATAAAGGCTGGGAGGGAGCCAGAAGGCAGGGGGGCAGCCAGGGAGAAGTCAGTCAGGGAGGGAACTGGAGGCCTCCTAACTGATGGCTGGCTCTGCCTGAAAAGGAGGAGATTAATCCTGTACGTAGATGGACACTGGTGGTGAGATGAAGTTAAGTAAATAAAGACATGGGTGTCACACAACCCCGAAGCCTCTCTGAGCCTTATTGGGGAGGGCAAGCGGGCCTCAGGAAGAGAGGTGGGTTGTGAACCCTGTTGCAGCATTGCATGCCTATATAGCTAATAGAGCTAATGATTCTTGCAGAAATGTGTATAGTCTGTAACAATGTTGCATTGCAGGAAAAGATTAGGTTAGGAATTGCATGACTACAGCTCTTAAGGCAATTGACAGAAGTATATCAAATATCATATCAAATATCATTAATCGTTATTGCAGTAAAGTAGACAAAGGAGGCATAATGGCCTTCCATAGGTTATATATTTAATAGAAAAAGACTGGGAGCTGTTAAGTTTTAATCAATGTAGAACCCAGTCTCCTTTTCTTTGCACTTTCTGAATCTCTGCAGGAGAGAGAGAACAGACTGAAGACTGAGAAAGTGCTCAATTTTAGTATGGACATTCAGCAGCATTACCATTGTTCCTGGTATAGCTTGCAACTCCTTTGCACTTCTGAGAGGACCATCTTGGTGAATAATTCACAACATATCTCTCTTGCCTACCCTTTGCCTTTTAAGCCCCTTCTCTGTTCCTAGTCACCTGCCTCAGTGTAAGTCTTCAAGGGTCAGGACAGCCTAAAGGGGATGCAGAGGGAAATGCTATCCAGCTCCCTCTTGATTCATCCCTACTTTCATCTCAGTGCCCCAATCAGGAATATCTTGCATGCATAGAAGTACCTTCAAGGCACAGCATTAACTGCAAGCCCCAAACTGGGAACACCAATCGCAGCATCCTATTTAGCCCACATGCACACACCACTTATATCTGAGGTCTCCCGACTGCGATGAATCTCAAGGGATGGAATTCAGACAGAGAGGATAGGAAACAGTACTAATATGAACAATAGCTATTTTTTTCGTTTCTCTGCTCCCCCAGCCATAGTACCTTCAAGAACAGAGCCTTCATCAATGTCTCAGTGACTGGCAACTTGAGAGGGAAGAAATGGAGGTCCAAAGAGAAGATGTTTAGAGCCCTACTTACAGACTAGCAAAAAACCAAACTCCCCAACACTGCCCCCCCCATCCCCCCAACACACACACACACACACACACACACACATATCAAGAACTGGATGGTGTGTTTAATGTATGAGAGGGAGGTATACAGGCAGCTATCCAGAGACACCATTGAACTGGCCCAGGACAACATTGTCATATGGCCAAAGACACTGTGGAGAAAGGTAAGGGTGTACAAAAGCAGCTCCTGGAGGTGATGAACAGGCAGAACGCTCTGCTGGCATGCATGCTGCTGTTAGGCCAGCAGGCAATGCAGTGCCCTCAGCGAGGACCCAGTCATGTTCATCAGACCCTGGATAATACTGGGAACGATGTCCCCTCCCCAGCCCCAGCACAGGGCAGCAAGAACACCCCCATATGGGAGGCCAGGAAATTTGAGTCAACCTGTGCACCTGGCAACTTTGAGCCCTGGCAGTGAACCTCAGAAGGCACAAAGACTAGAAGCAGCAAATGCAAGACATACCCCTCCCTCTGAACAGGAACCTTCCCACCTCCCCACAACTGCACTGCATGTGAATGTGCACTTTTTCACTTTAGAGCTGTTTCATGTTTTAATCCCGATGAGAAAAGTTTGTAGTGTTTTCAAAGTTTTATTTTTGGTGGTGGTTTACTGTTAGAATTTGTTCAGTAAAAAACATTGAAGTCTCAAAGCATTCACAATGTTTGACACACAAACACTAGTTTTCAACTTAACAGGTTTTAACCAGTTATTAAAGCATACATACTACAGTCAAACAAAAAAACACCATAATGTGCCACTTCTAACATCTGTAAAATCAACTACAGTGCTCAAAATCCAACCCTCCTTTCCCTGAAGACACAGCTGCACATTTTCAGGCACCAGTCTCAAAGAAAAAACAAAATATATCCCTGACAGTACTGTCCTTGTGTTTCACATTTTGTAGTGGGTGTCTTGCTGGCTGCCCATATTGCTAAGCAATTCTCTACATCTCAGCTTCCCATCCATCACTGAGACTTTCTCACAGATATTGTGTAAAATATAACATGCAGCTATAATCCTAAGCAAGTATTGTTCAGCAGCCTCTAACCTCGTCATAAGACAGCACCACCTCACTTTCAAATGGTCAAATGCCCACTCCACTCTCATTTTGTAACTTCTAAGGCAATTGTTAAACTGTTTCTTTCTTCTATCAGTGTGCCTTGAAATAGAGGATAAGTCAGCTCTCCTAGGCTTGTGTGCAGTTCTGTGCAGGGAAGATTGTTTTGATTAGGCACTGTTGATTGTGCAGTGACCTGTATGGGTAAAGGCTCAGATAAGATCTTGTAGAAGCTCAGATGCCATTGGACCCTTGGAAGAATACAGGAAGTAGTTCATCATCCACATTTTATGTTCAAAATTGCAATGGTGATGCAATATCTACTTTGCCTGTGTGCGAAGGCATGCAAATCTTTGCCAAATGCTCTTTTGACATGCCCTTCAAAACTGTCCTCACATGGTGGGAGTTTGGCCCATGACTTGTCCATTGTGCTTCAGTCTAGCCATCAAAATCGATTCAGGTCTCTGTGGGTCTTTTTCCTCTCACTCTGGTCATGTGCACTGTTACTAACTTCCTTGCTGCTGAAAGTGCAGCTGGTCCATCACTCCCAAGTTTTAGCAAGATCTCTGAAACAGTACGCTCCCTTTGTTTTGACAACATTGAACACAGATTCACCCCACCCAATACAAAATAAGATGACAGTCACATTTTGTTACTGTATATACAGTAGCAAGTATATTGCAGAAGTCAGGAGTGAGTGCATCACAAATTGCATGCACAGGTATGAAGCAATGCTTGTCAGTTGTGCTGGTAATGGTGCCTGTTTCAATTCACATGTTATCTGTGTTCCATTTATGGAAATCAGTGAACAGCAAGGACAAAATATCTGTATCAGGTGACCTCTAATTACTGTGGTTCCTTTGACACTGTGAGACCCACAAGCCATATTGACATGTACAGCAAGTAGAAGCATCCTTGTGTCTGCTTCCTCTTATGTACTGTACAAGTTATGGGATTCTTCAGCACCTCTACTGATGATAGACTTTGCTATTTCACTATTGGAAAAACCTCCAGCAAAGAGGAGTGTTCCTACACCCTCAGGTATATTTTGAAATATATATATTTACAGAGGAATTTTATAATTGTCTTGCTTGTTGGATGCCATGTTTGGAAATTTTTCCACGGAGGTACAATGTATCCACCAATCACCTAATATTTCTTACATCTAGCCTTTGATCCTGTCTGGCATGGCCTTTCTGCAGTTTTTAGAATTACTGTTGTCTTATCTGTCAAAGACTTCAATTATGGAATTAGCTTTGTCAAATGCTTTTAGTGTTTGCCTCAAGTACTCAACAGCCAATTTAATGAATGTGGTGGAATTTGTCTTCAGCCATCATTTTATAAAAGCCATTGCATCCCTGATTTCTTTGTTACATGCTCTTAGCTCATGGATTCTTTGAGCTTTTCGCTGATGCCCTAATTGAGCTTTTTTTGTTCTTATTGTTCCATCAGCATGGAAGAGGGACATAGGCACAGGTCCTATCGGGTGACTAAGAACAATTGGCATTCAAACATGTGTCTTGCAGATGACAGGGCTCTATGGGAAAACAATTTCTGGAGTGGTAGCTGCTGTGATTCTCTCCCTCGCTAGACTTAAATTTGATGATTTTGGCCATGTCCGTAAATGTTTTGATAGATTTTTTTGACTGGACTGAAGAAGCTACGTATCCCATCAGATTGAGTGCACCTCTCACAAATCTTTGTTCTTCAACATCTGCTCTTGTACATCTGATGTTACATGCAGTCCAGTAGATATGTTGATAAGCACCTCTGGAAGTAATTCAGGGTCAAAAGGATTTGCCATTATTGTTGATGATGTGGTTGGTAAGAGCTGTAACATGCTCTTCATCCCTCTTCAGTGTAGAGGTAAGGATTTGTTTGTGGACTTTGTTTTCACTACTACTTGTTAGGACACTTCTTTCTTGCATATTGGCTCAGGACATGTCTTGTGAGGGTCCATCTGACAGGGGCTGGCTTCTTTTTTGTCAGTCCAATCCCGCTGCTGCCCTTGAGTCTGACAGTTTTCTCTGTTTCCATGACACTGCAAATTCCATGAAAAGAGCCAGGAGTCTGATGTACAGCAAATTTCCCAGATTCCAAGACATTATGTACTTCTAGGACATTTAACATATAAAGAATGTAGATTTGTACCTACTTGGCATAGTTGGGCCTATTTTGTGGTAAAGGAGTATGGAAGCATGGCATTGTGTGTGTAAGTGAAGTTTCCAATCACCTCTCACTCTGCATGGACATCTTGAAGTAGCATCTGGAGAAAATAATCCCAGAACATGAATGTTGGAGACTTGGCATACCATCACAACTGAAATTCCTCCAGTAGTGGTAGCCTATACTGATTTTAAAAAAAAATGTCCATAAGGTGACTGTTGCAGAGTAATGGTTTTGCTTTGATTCATTTTACTCAAGTTGGAAGAAAGACATTTTGAGTGACAAACTGCATCCTTAACGATCAAATCTTCCATAGGTCTGCATGACATGTCATTGTTTTTGATATTCTGCATCCTTTAGATTGGTTCCTCTCTCAGATATTTCTGTTTTATGAGGCTTCTTGTCTTGTGTGTGTTTTCTCAAGCAAACAATGCAACAGGATCAATCAGAGGACATGCTTTCTTTTTGTTGGCTGTAGAAGCAGGTGAACGTGATGCTTTCTGATCAGTGTCAGTCTGGTTCCCTTTCCTCCCTTTCCCCCAATCAATACAACTCTGACATGCCAAATTTGACTTGCTTGAGTATTTCTTAAAGCAACCCCCGTGATAGAGTATTAGTGGCAATCTGAACTAAAAAAATTCACCCAGTAGCTGCCAGTACAATTAATCTCTCCTGGCTTCTGCTTCCAGCATCACAGAATTCTGTCTAGCATCTGGTGGCTTTTGCCATTTTTTTTTTTCATTCTCTTGATTTTTTTCATTTCTTGAACAAACCCCATTTTTCAAAATTTGTGGAGAGTCTCTTTCTCTTTGATATAAGTTTTAAGAGGCTTGTATTCTCCAAGTTTTCATATACTGTAACTTCCCTGTAGAGGTAGAATTCCCAAAGTATATTGTTAACATTACCACCATTGCTACATTTTTTTATTTGTACAAGTATACGGACTTGTGCTAAATTAGATTTATATATTAGCATCAAAATTGCTGTTTTTGATAGAAGCCCAGTATGAATCTGTGTATTGTCATAACTAATACTGATCTGTGCATAAATGTCACTGAATTAAAAAGCTACTTTCTAGAATATTCAAAAGCTAGTACTGCATACATAGGCATTTACAAATTAAAATCTTCTACTAGACAGACTAGATGCTACATGTATGTAAAAAGATTACAAATGGAGAAGCATTACATTAAGAATTCACATACATTTCTCTGCCCACTATGCAGTACATACCTGTGGGCATGGAATGAACTGCTACTGGTGCACGACCTTTAGTGTGAGACTGATCTGGTCAACAAATGACAATTAAAAATATAGAACGCTATTACAATCACTTGAGATACATTAACTTAAGAATATCGGGTATGAAAAATGTTATAATAGTATATTGTAAAATGTTGATATTCACCATTTTTGCTGCATGCTAAACAGCTTCATCGTTCTAGGGGGGGGAAATATCTTTCCCATGCAGAACCAATAAAAAAAAATTAATACATTGTCATTTGGTAACTTTGACCAATAAATACTGCATTAAGATGCTGAAATTAATGTCAAGAGTAAAGCTATAGTCAGTTGTGATGCAGTATTTCTGGAACTGGGAAAAAACCCCTCATTTTGGGTACCATGCCTACAAGCTTACGATATCGCTTGACCGCTCCAAATCACATTTCATCTAAATGTACATAAAATAAGCATTCAAATGATGTGGGTACATTAAACTTCAAAAATATTGCCCTTTTTGGAGAATTGCTGCACTCCTACAGCAGACTACTATACACTGAATTAGAATAATGTGTTAGTCTTAAGTGCACATTTATCAGGTGACTCTCTTTTTATAATAAAAGTAATTTATGGTTTATATAACCAAAAAGCTTGTTTGATGGAAGACATGTGAAAGCATTGCATTCTGTTGAACTGTAAGCAAATCCAGAAATAATATTAGGGAAGAAAATTATTTTAATGGATCTCTAAGCAATACTTTGTTTTGGGTTTTCAAAAATAATTAACTGAAGTATTAGGCATATACCTTTAGTTCTGTTATAGGATTAACTTGTTTTCTTGCATCCCTACAGAGCTGTCTGAAGGATCAGAGTCCTAATTTCCAACAGTTGAATGTTCAGTAGTTCCTTTGATAGGTTTTTTTTAAAGTTTTTAAAATAAGGTGGTAACTATCCATGATAGGACTCTTTGTAAGTGTAAAAGATTATTTTTTCCAGACTTGGGTAGTTTTGCATTTGTTTGACTATTTTTACTGAAAGAAGAAATCCTAGAATTATAATCCTCAGAACATCTTGTGATGTAGACAAATATGGTCTCAATTTTTTAAAATGGAGAGAATTTAAGTGAGTGAGTAACACAGTTAGGATTTATAATTGAGGGGTTTCTTGCCTTAAATCTTGTGCTAAGGAAATGTCTATTGTGTATCTGAAATATTTTTTCTAATTCAAAAGCAAGAAAACAAGTCTGCAAGAGGTGGCTTACCCATTGTGCAGGTATACCTATCTGCAGTCTGATTCTAGTTGTCTTTTCAAAACTACTGCTCCATGTTGGATGCATATTGGCATTTGAAAGAGAAAAATTATTTAGCATGGTATTGGTCTTCGCTTGGAGTTGTTCCTGATTAATTCCACATGTGATCATGCTCATTATGGAATGGTGCTCTTATTCCAGAATAAGAGTGCCTGTTTCTGTTTAGCTTAACTTGTTTTTGAAAGTGTCCACACATGGAATTATCCAGGAACAGCTATTGCACTTAAATTCACATTCTATCTTAATCCATGTTCAAGTGAAGACAAAGTCTAACTAAAAAGAAAAGGAGTACTTGTGGCACCTTAGAGACTAACCAATTTATTTGAGCATGAGCTTTCGTGAGCTACAGCTCACTTCATCAGATGTTTACCGTGGAAACTGCAGCAGACTTTATATACACACAGAGAATATGAAACAATACCTCCTCCCACCCCACTGTCCTGCTGGTAATAGCTTATCTAAAGTGATCAACAGGTGGGCCATTTCCAGCACAAATCCAGGTTTTCTCACCCTCCACCCCCCCACACAAATTCACTCTCCTGCTGGTGCTAGCCCATCCAAAGTGACAACTCTTTACATAATCAAGTCGGGCTATTTTCCTGCATAGATCAAGGTTTTCTCACATCTCCCCCACCCCCATACACACACAAACTCACTCTCCTGCTGGTAATAGCTCATCTAAACTGACCACTCTTCAGGTTTAAATCCAAGTTAAACCAGAACATCTGGGGGGGGGGTAGGAAAAAACAAGAGGAAACAGGCTACCTTGCATAATGACTTAGCCACTCCCAGTCTCTATTTAAGCCTAAATTAATAGTATCCAATTTGCAAATGAATTCCAATTCAGCAGTTTCTCGCTGGAGTCTGGATTTGAAGTTTTTTTGTTTTAAGATAGCGACCTTCATGTCTGTGATTGCGTGACCAGAGAGATTGAAGTGTTCTCCGACTGGTTTATGAATGTTATAATTCTTGACATCTGATTTGTGTCCATTTATTCTTTTACGTAGAGACTGTCCAGTTTGACCAATGTACATGGCAGAGGGGCATTGCTGGCACATGATGGCATATATCACATTGGTGGATGTGCAGGTGAACGAGCCTCTGATAGTGTGGCTGATGTTATTAGGCCCTGTGATGGTGTCCCCTGAATAGATATGTGGGCACAATTGGCAACGGGCTTTGTTGCAAGGATAAGTTCCTGGGTTAGTGGTTCTGTTGTGTGGTATGTGGTTGTTGGTGAGTATTTGCTTCAGGTTGCGGGGCTGTCTGTAGGCAAGGACTGGCCTGTCTCCCAAGACTTGTGAGAGTGTTGGGTCATCCTTTAGGATAGGTTGTAGATCCTTAATAATGCGTTGGAGGGGTTTTAGTTGGGGGCTGAAGGTGACGGCTAGTGGCGTTCTGTTATTTTCTTTGTTAGGCCTGTCCTGTAGTAGGTAACTTCTGGGAACTCTTCTGGCTCTATCAATCTGTTTCTTTACTTCTGCAGGTGGGTATTGTAGTTGTAAGAAAGCTTGACAGAGATCTTGTAGGTGTTTGTCTCTGTCTGAGGGGTTGGAGCAAATGCGGTTGTATCGCAGAGCTTGGCTGTAGACGATGGATCGTGTGGTGTGGTCAGGGTGAAAGCTGGAGGCATGCAGGTAGGAATAGCGGTCAGTAGGTTTCCGGTATAGGGTGGTGTTTATGTGGCCATTGTTAATTAGCACTGTAGTGTCCAGGAAGTGGATCTACAACTACAATACCCACCTGCAGAAGTAAAGAAACAGATTGATGGAGCCAGAAGAGTTCCCAGAAGTTACCTACTACAGGACAGGCCTAACAAAGAAAATAACAGAACGCCACTAGCCGTCACCTTCAGCCCGCAACTAAAACCCCTCCAACGCATTATTAAGGATCTACAACCTATCCTAAAGGATGACCCAACACTCTCACAAGTCTTGGGAGACAGGCCAGTCCTTGCCTACAGACAGCCCCGCAACCTGAAGCAAATACTCACCAACAACCACATACCACACAACAGAACCACTAACCCAGGAACTTATCCTTGCAACAAAGCCCGTTGCCAATTGTGCCCACATATCTATTCAGGGGACACCATCACAGGGCCTAATAACATCAGCCACACTATCAGAGGCTCGTTCACCTGCACATCCACCAATGTGATATATGCCATCATGTGCCAGCAATGCCCCTCTGCCATGTACATTGGTCAAACTGGACAGTCTCTACGTAAAAGAATAAATGGACACAAATCAGATGTCAAGAATTATAACATTCATAAACCAGTCGGAGAACACTTCAATCTCTCTGGTCACGCAATCACAGACATGAAGGTCGCTATCTTAAAACAAAAAAACTTCAAATCCAGACTCCAGCGAGAAACTGCTGAATTGGAATTCATTTGCAAATTGGATACTATTAATTTAGGCTTAAATAGAGACTGGGAGTGGCTAAGTCATTATGCAAGGTAGCCTGTTTCCTCTTGTTTTTTCCTACCCCCCCCCCCCGATGTTCTGGTTTAACTTGGATTTAAACCTGAAGAGTGGTCAGTTTAGATGAGCTATTACCAGCAGGAGAGTGAGTTTGTGTGTGTATGGGGGTGGGGGAGATGTGAGAAAACCTTGATCTATGCAGGAAATAGCCCGACTTGATTATGTAAAGAGTTGTCACTTTGGATGGGCTAGCACCAGCAGGAGAGTGAATTTGTGTGGGGGGGTGGAGGGTGAGAAAACCTGGATTTGTGCTGGAAATGGCCCACCTGTTGATCACTTTAGATAAGCTATTACCAGCAGGACAGTGGGGTGGGAGGAGGTATTGTTTCATATTCTCTGTGTGTATATAAAGTCTGCTGCAGTTTCCACGGTAAACATCTGATGAAGTGAGCTGTAGCTCACGAAAGCTCATGCTCAAATAAATTGGTTAGTCTCTAAGGTGCCACAAGTACTCCTTTTCTTTTTGCGAATACAGACTAACACGGCTGTTCCTCTGAAAGTCTAACTAAGACATTCAATACACAGGGAAGTGAAGTTAGCACAATAGCTATTCCACACAAACTCCCCTTGTGGACACTTTTATTCTGCACTCACAGTACCTTTTTTGCAATTTAGGAATAGCTCTTGCACTTTAAATTTGCACCCGACCTTATTCTGCACTTACTTCCTCAAAAATAGTAGTGTTCATCCTCTCAAGTTGAACTGTTGAAATTGTTTAGGTATCTTAGTGGTTGTTTACACTTGAAAGTTAATTTGGATTAACCTGGAGTGTAAATTTAAAGCACAATAGCTGTTCTAAATAACTCCATCTATTTTAGATAAATACCGTAATAGGGAATGGACAGACTATCAATATTCAACCTCATTGCTGTGAAAAGTGATTCCTCTTCCCAGATACTTGACATATTAATTTTGGCAACATTTGTTATACCTCATGCTGCTCTATGTGCTGATAGTAAGTAATAGTTTGGGATCGTTTTGGCAAATAGTAAATAGAGCAAGATTTGCATTTTTATTTGGGGGGTGTATTTGCCTGCTCCTCTTTCCACTTACTCTCCCCACCCACCTTCAATTCCCACTCCCATTTCTTCACATTCTCTGTTGCTGTGCTTTGCGATGATCACTGACAGGATCCCTCCCCTTCCGTCCCCTCGGAACTGACCAGAGTCGTGGGGAGGGAGCAGCTGTTTAATCCTCTGGATGCAGACCAGGGCGCATCGCATCCTATAATGCGAGCTGGGCCATTGGCTGCACTGGGCTAGGCTGGGCGCACGCGTGATTGGAATGTGGTGGTATTGGCTCCGGCTCCAGTGCAGCCAGTGGGTGCGGGCGGAGACGGGGCTCTGGAGACGGAATGGAGGCGCAGCCGGCTTCGGAGATGGGGTAGGTGAAACTGGGAGGGCACGGCACGCCGGCCGAGCCATGCTGGGCTGTAATATTCAGTGTCTCTGTTTGTTGCTGTGCAGTGCGTGTGCCTCTCCGGGCTGCTGCGGGGAGTGGAGCCTGTTTTATCCCAGCTGCTGCAGCGAGGAGCTCTGGATGGTTTCCTGTGGTTCTGATCAGTGTGTTTGACAGGAGAGGAGGAGGCGGTGGCGACGGCGAGCTGGGGAAGGGAGAAGAAAGGGGCTTTTGTAGCTAGAAAATAGGGTGCTTTTTTTTAAAAGGTTTGTTGACATAGAAAAGAGGAAAAAACAGTATCTAAGGAAACGGGCAAAGGGCAACAAAGAATGTAGCAGATTTCTTTGCGAGGAGGAATGAGAGCTTGAGCTCATTGAAGTCGTCGTCCTCCTGCCGCAGCAGCCGTGGCTGCCAGAGAAAGGGACACAAAGCAGGGAAGGAGATGCCTTGATGTGAATCTAACAGCTCCACAATGAAGGCATTCTGGAGGGAGGATGAGGCAGGTATTGCAGAGCATGGCATTCTCTTGCACTTTTTAAATGTTAAAATTTTGCTTTTGTGTGAATCTGCAAAAGCCACCTCAGGGTATTACAGATAGGTGTCTTTGTTAGTGACAGGACGTGGTAGTGGCTTATTCTGCAGTTGACTGCAGCAGCTTTTGCTCCTCTGCTGAAAAAGGAGAAAGCTGCAGAGGGATGAGAGGCTGTGCTGCACTGCTACGCCCAAAAATGCATTTAAAGCATAAGGTTCGGTGGCCAATTGCGACCCATGTAGCAGCAGAAATATTGAGGGATATTTTTTAAATAATGAAAAATAAGAAAGTGTATATTTGAACATCAGAACACACTGACTTGTTAAAAATTTATTTAACATTACAATGAGATGCTCAGATCAGTGAATTTAACCTGAATACTCTTGGAAATCTTAATAAATTATGTATGAAGCAGTGGTCCTTTCTCTCTCTTTGTCAGACACAGCTTTTATTCTAGTAATTAGGTCATCAGTAACCAAATCGCTTTTAGTTTTGCAAAAATATAAAATAGTTTTTTAGAAGGTGAACAAGATATTGAATAACTTGAATCAGTATTTAAAATTTACTGTTTGAAATTAGTTGAATTTTAATCTGAGTTGTCTGTCATCTTTGGACTTCAAATATAAGCCATAGGCAGCATTTTTCATTTACAGGAGCTTGTTTTTCTTAAGGGATCAGCAAGACAAAATTTGTGGTGTTTAATTTGGGTATTTATACATTCAAAGATACTTTTTTTTAAGTATATTTTGTATTCTTCCAGTTTGTACAGATATATTTTCAGTAAACTCTCTGTTATGCATATGTGGATAGTGTACTTTAGAATTACTTAATTTTATATTTTGAATAGCATTTTTTCCCCCACCCCAATGAGCAGAGATGGTACTTGTTCTATTGCTTCTAAATCAGTTTTTGTGGTTGAAAATGCTTCTTAATGTTCTTTCTGCTTAACATATTAATAAACAGTGAAGTTTTCTGTCAAATCCAATAGTCGGTAGACTTCCGATTATTTCATCAGTGTAATGAAGTCTCATGAAGCACTTAATCTTCCTTTTTAAACTGCCTGTAATATACACACTAAAAGTAGTTAGCTGGAAGAGGACTCTTAAATATTTTTAATGAGGCTACTAAGAACCTCCTAAAGTGCCTGCCAATAAATTTACTTTTATTTTTGTTAAATGTAAGGTTTCTAGCACCAATACTGAATGACACACCGAATGAAAGCATAATAGTAATGGGATCTGATAGGAAGCTTTTTAGCTTAATGAACCCCTGTCTGAAAAAAACTATAAACCTTAATTTTTTACACACTGTAAATTAGCTTGAGTATAGATCTCAGGCTTCCTATCCGATGATGGGATATATTTTAGCTGGGTTAATATGTTAAAACATAAGCTGAGGATTTATAAAACGGTAGTGTAATTGGAATCAGCAGTTAAACACCATACCAAAGGTGTTTGTTGTACAAAACTGAAAGTGGATTTTAGTTGCTTAATCTATCAAGATACTAGTAATCCTAATGATTCAAAGACACTTTTCCTTTATTCCCTGAGAGATACAACACTATGGGGATGTTTCTTGCTTGAATTATTATTATTATTTTTTAAACCGTACACGAGCTGTTTTGTACACCTGGCTAAGTAGTTTCCATTTCCAACAGTGGGACAGTTTCTAGTAGTGTCATGAGTAAAAGACAGTTAGTAAATGTAGGCCCCAATTCCACAAATAATGACTCTCTGCATGGAGTGATGGACCGTATTTGTGAATCATATTTCTAAAAGGATGCATTTTGTGAGCAACCTCATAGGACAAGTGTAAATTCAAGGCAAACCTTCATGTTTATAGTCAAAAAGCATGATTCATAGCTCATGGTGGAACTTCAGTATAATTCAGAGTAGTCTGGGAAATAAATAGATCTAATTGACCTCTTTGGTCTACGACTACTTATTGTGGGGTTTATATTTCTGTTAAATATTCCATCAACTCAACTGTATTAATATTTTAATCAAGTTGATTACTTTTTCATGAATTTAATGAAAACTAACTTCTGCATCCTTGGGGGTGTAGCTTTAAGTAGGTCATGCTGGTAGGAAACCGGGAGATTAATATTGTCAAAAAGACTGAAGATGAGCTCTGCATAAGCTCAAAAGTTTCTCTTTCATCAACGGAAGTCAGTCCAATAAAAGATATTACCTCGCCTACTTATCACTCTAAAAAAGACTCAGACTTCCAGCTGGTTGTATTTTTTAAGATTCATAGTGTTGTGTGTGAACAGATGCTAACATACTTCCTTGAAGACTAATGGTTTCCCATTCTCTTTAGGTGTTGGCTGAAGATGATACTAATGGGTCACCATAGTGTGAAAAAAGATTAAGGGTGATACAGTACAGACCCTTAATACTTGATATTTTAAAATGTTTTTGTATTGTCCAATTTTTTTAAATGTTTGTGACTGAAATTGATGTTTTCAGTTACAAATGAGCCTTTTATGGATATTAATACCTAGGACTTTTAAATAATCATTTTTCAAAAGTCAAATAAATAGAAGGTTGCAAGAAATAAATAACAAGGCATACATAGAGAAGGCTAATGACCCATGAGTAATTTAGCCAAAATGATGATTAAGAATGAGTGTACATATTTGTGAATCACCCTTGGTCCAGTATAGTTTGGTTCAGATGCTGTCTGAACTACTTTGTGTTAAATGGAGACTCATCTAAGGGCAGATTTTCTTATTTTCAAGGACTGAGTACAGTGGGACTAACAAGCTAGGGAACTTCCCAACCCAAAATTCTAAAGCAAAGAATATTTTTTTTTCTTGGGCTGCTAATGAAAGCTGAAGTTAACGTGCCTGTATATAACTTGTTCAATTTCATGACTTTTAATTTTCCTACTTTATTTTTTGCTAGTAATATGATAATTTTCAGGATCTATAGGTGATATTTTGTAAGAATCGAACTGTGCTTTCTTCTAAGACCAGAACAGATTTTAAAATAAGATTCCCCTACCCATGACAAGCAAGGGAATTCAGAGTTAAAACCAAACTGCCCTTGGTGTGGTCCCATGCTCCAGTATTTGAGGAGCGCAGTGAACATAGCTCATCCATTTTTCTGAGATCTTGTTGAGAAAGCAAGTTTTGGCTAAGAGGAACCGCCCTGAAGACTGATTTTGCTGTTATGCTGTACCTGAGGTCTGGCCAGGAGCAGCTGCTCCAAAGACAGTTGCTGCTAGGGGATAGTGTGTGGAGTTCTAGGCTACAGTAGGATACTTTCCAAGGTCTCACATGCTAACTTTTGGGATTGGCATAAATACAGGCCATCTTTAAATAATGGCACTCTATAATTTTATGTAGTAAGTACTAATATGTTAATGATCCAGAATCATGGTCAGGTCACTGTATGGTGTAAGGCAGGACATACCCTGGACTGGATCCTTTTGCCTGGATGTGTTCATAAATATGAGAGACTCCTCTCTACAGGGTTAAGACCACTTCCTTCTGCAAGCCGAAGTAACTCTTACCTTTACAAGACCAGAGGAAACCATTGTCCTGGTGTGCTCCCAAAAACTCTTGGTCTTTGCTAAATTCCAAAATTTAATCATAAAAGCTCAAATCAGCCAAGAGACCAAAGAATAGAAGTCTTAGCAAGACACTACAACAGTCTCTCATTACTGCTATATTTACTTCAGCACTGAAGTGCTCTCCCTCACTTCATAGTTCACACAGATTGCATTAATTCTGTCACTAACTGTGGCAAAAAAACAACAACAACCAGGAAGGAAGAATGTAGTCTGATACAGATGAGGACACAATTCTATAAGCTTATGCCTTTCTAAAGGAAGCAATGAGTACCCTGGAAAAAAATTTTGGACTATACGCTGATTCTGTACTTTGTCCACTCAAACCTCAAACGTAGCAGCCCTTGCTGTTAGGAATTGTCATCTCATTTCATGGTTTACCAAGAATGAAGTAGGGGGACCGAGATTGAGACCAGAAACATAGTGCATTCTTTCCAAGGATTTGGTCCATTCACAAGTAGTAGTCAAAGAAGCTGATGGCAGTCAGGGCTGGCACCTCTAACTCTGACCCATGCCTTCCTATGTGTTTTTTTTTTTTTTTAAAGTAGGCAACACAAAGGACCCCTCAGTAATGAGATTGTCAGCACCTCTTTTGATATGGGAAATCTACCCCCCTCCACAATCCAGTAATCCAAACAATTCTTTAAAAAGCACTGCTTGATGTTTGAGACCTTGCATGAGTTCCTGCCCAGTGTTTAACCAAAAAAAGAAGCTTACGCAAGCTAATTGACAAAGTCTCCAATGCCACCTGTTGGCTGCCATTATCCTGGATTCTTCTCTCAGGCTTCAGGTCAAGGCACAGGACAAACACCGCACTTGTTGCTTTGGTGAATGACCACCTCCTGTCCACATACAATGGACGTATCTCTATTTACCTTGCAGAACTATTTTATCATTTGATACCATTGATAGTTATATATTCCTGTTCTGCTTCTAATAGCCTCCAGGGATAAACTGATATACCCTGAAATGACTCAGATATGTCCTCTTGCACTAAACCCAGAGGGTCATTACAGGCATAGTCCCCTGAGGACTCTGCAACTAAGGTTCAGACCCCTCTTCATAATGAGACAAATGGTGAGATAAACAGTGTGAAGTGCCAGCCATATCTATCCTTTGCATTAGATATAAACAGAGCACTGTCTTCTAGCTTCCAGTGGAAATCAGTACCTGGATAAAGAGCAGCTGGCTAAATCTGAGCCCAGACAAGGGTGAGGTGAAGCCGATAGGAAGAGGGAAGTACTTTGGAGAACTTGCCTCTCTGCTGAAGAGGCCATACTAATCTATGCATGCATGAACTTCGAGCTTGATTATTGCAGTCTGTTTTATCTAGGAAAGAAGCCACATGTAATTAAAAAGCATCAGCTGGTATGGACTGTGTGAACACATCTTTTTATCAGCCCGGTCTCCTAATAATAGATCACTTGGTGTATTGCTTTCTGAGCTGGCTACCCAGGCCCTGATCCAAAGCATTTGAGAAGTCTAGTTCAAGGTACATGTCCTGATATTCAAAGTACTCCATGGAATTAGCCTTCGCTTCTTGAGCTGTTATATCTTCCTCCATAGCTATGATAGCTATTTTTCATCAGAGCAATGAAAATGTTGAACAATAGGAAGAGGCTTGTGAGTTGAGAAGAACTAATTTTTACAGGGGTTGGACCTAGAATATGGGATTTACCTCTGCAGGAAATACGCACTACGTTAAAATCAAAGTGCCTGATTCCAGTGATAAGGGCGTTCAGTAACTTTTTCAGAAGGGACTGAGCAGCTTACAGGAACAAGCTATATGTGTAAAACTCTTTTTTTTTTTTGGACTTTGGCAAGTTCAACACACATAACCAGCCAAACAAAAACTAATCAAAATATTTCTCCTGTCCTGCGTTTGTTTTTATTTTAAAATATTTTGGAAGCACTCCTGATAGATACTGTGTTGATGAGGGCTAAGTAAACACTTAAAAAAAGAGTGATATGTTTGCTATGTGAAGCTACTTTGAGAGAAAAATGGAGTACTGTGGCCCAGAAAAAATTCTTTCTATCGCAAACTTTAAATACCAAATCAACTTTTTAGGTTAAAACAAACTTTTTGGTGTCTTAACACTGACTATGCATATAGCAATTTTCCTAACCCTTCTTGTGTGTTTACCAGTTGATAAATGTTTTCTTACTTCTCGGAACAAACACATAGCTTGAAATTTTATAATAAACTATTAAACTCTTAATTTAAAAAAAAATCTAAAAGAAAATGTCGTAAAGGAAATCCCAACTATTCAGTAATTTTACATCCGAGTGTCTCCCTGGTTACTGCTTTTAATATGAAAGTTGTATTTGACAGTTCAATATTGCTTCATGGGTGCTTAATATATATTCGACCTTTGAAATGTAGTATTCCAAAATGTAGCCATGACCTGAAATGCAAGAGAAAAACCAAGAGCATGGAAATATTTTTAAGAAGCAGATATTTAAATGTTTACATGTCTATCAGCAAAGAGCAATTTGACTTCAATCCTATGAATATTCTACTATCCTCTCCTGTTTAACCTCACCATCTCCAAATTAACAGAATTGGGGACAATCTTTAACAGAAATAAAATGCTGGAAATACGGAGCTATACATCTTAGACCAGTACAATTGCTGATAAATGTCCTACTTCCCCCCCATTCTTTATCTCTTCCCGCCTCCCCCCTTTTCCTTCCTCTACCCTCTGCTCTTTCATTTTTCCTCTTCTGTCACTGATTCCTGCTCTCCTGTATGCCCACCACCTGCCCTGTTGACTCAATCCTCTTCCAGCTGCTGACTTCCCTTACTTCTACCCTTATTCTCTTTCTTACTTCCCAGATGAGGTTTATTCATTCTCCTTTAGCCAGTGCCTGTCACAATACAAGCATACCATAGTCCTTCCATTCTCAATAAACTGTTCTGCAGTTTCCCCCTTTTTCAAATACTGACTCATCTCCTGCCTTCATCTTTAGGCTCATCAGAATGTGCTTTTTGTAAAAGCTGCCTCAGGTTTCTCCAACTTCATCGTGGATCTCATCTCATGTAATCTGGCTTCTGCCCTTTCTGTTCTAGTGAAATTGCTTACATGTAGGTCTCTGAGTTCTTACTAGCCAGATAGAAGAACCCATACTTCATTGTTATCCTTCTTTACTTTCTGTTGCTTTTGAAACTGCTGATCCTTCTTGTTATCTTGTCCTTCCTTGGCTTTCATAACTTACCTTTTAGATCTCTTCCCTCTCTGAACATCCCTTCAGTATCATGTTCTACTTTCTGTGGGCAATCCCACAGTGCTCTGTCCTAGATCTCCTTTTCTCTCTCAACCCTCCTGTTAAGGGTCTCATTCACTTGCACAGTTTCAGCTTGTACCTTTATGCAGATGACTCTCAAATCTACCTCTCCAGTTTTTCCTGGTAGTCTCTTTCAAATCCTGCATCTCAGGCTGTGTTTTTGATCTCTCCTATTGTCTCACCATAAGTGTCACGTGGACAAAACTGAATTTTTTCCCAAGCCCTCCCCACTGTCTCATTTCTCTGTCGCTGTTGACTACGTCACTCTCCTCACTGTCACTTAAATCCAGAATCTGGGTGTCCATTTTTACACTTTGCTCTATTGTCCCATAAATCTGGGCAATGTCTCTGTCTTGCTGCTGCCTCCACATCACTAAATTCCAACCTAGTCTCTCAGTACACTCGTCTGAAACTCTTTCATCGGGCCTATTGTATCCTGTCTTTATGATTACAACCACTGCCTCTTTAGTTTCCTTGATACCTGCATCACAGCCCCTTCCCCTCCAGTCAAAATATAGCTGCCAAGGTCGTCATCTTAGTGCTGATAATTGAATCCCTCCACTGACTCCCCCTTTTTCCCACCACATCAAATTCAAAATGTGTTCTTGCCTTCAGGCCCTTTCTGTTTCTGGCCCTCTCTGATTGCTACTGTATCTTATCAAGTTGCTCTCCACTCTCCTAACTTTCTGAACTGGTGCTCTCATCTACTTGCTGCTTTACTTCTCTGAGATGCATCTTTGTGCTTTCCTCCATACCACTGCTTACTTACAAAACACCTCCAAAAACCATAATTAAATTAGCCATGTTCTCTTTCTTCAGATCCTTCCTCAAGACCCTTCAACAGTGGTTCATATCTTTGGTCACTACCACGATACAAATATTTTTGTAGTAGCAATCTCTCTTGTGTGTTTGTTCTTCCTGTTGGTCTTTCTTCTGTCATAGAAAGAATTTTTAAAAATTCATTTACAACAGGTGATATTCCAAATCCTATTTGTGTCCTTACCTTTTCTGTTCCTTCTGTGCCACCTCCCACTGCTTACGTAGCTCTCAAACATGAGGTCTGATCTGTTGTGCAACACACATTGCAGAGTGAAACTAGCCTGTAGGGTGCAAAGAAAAGGAAAGGAAGACACAGGAGCGTCATTTGCATGGAAATGATTAAGTGGACGTGATATAAGATACATAAAGGACTGATGCGTGTTGGCAATATGATATAAAGAAACACACTTTTCTCTCCCATGTGGTAATTTAATCATGAAGGAAACCTGACATCTTATTTTTATTTACAGTAAGGACAATATAGGGACAATACTTAATTTTTAAGCTTCTGGGAAGGTAGTCTAATTATTTTTTGTAAATACCTGGTCCTATATATAGGGAACACTGCTCTCCATTACCATATTCTTCCTTCATGTGAAAAATGGCTACTAATTTTAACTCCCTTATTAAGGTAGACTCAACCATACTGTGTGCTTGTGGATCTATATACAATATTGTATATATTGTATTGTATCACTTGTCTCCTATATTGTACATACCCCATGCAAGAAATTGCATGTGATTGTGTAATTACTGTCTTTCAATTCATATAACCTATAAAGAGGCTTTTGTGTGTAATGTAATAGTTTTTTAATAAAAGAAAAAACAAACAATTCCATCACCTGATACTTTATCAGATCCCATTTCCTCTACTAGGCATGGAGTACTAGTCCCGTTTTACAGACACCTTAGCAAAGCTGCATGATTTTGGCATATTCAGTTTGAGAGGCAATGTAGCTAACTGATTGAGGCTTGGATCCACAATACTAGAGGCCAGAGTTCAAATCCCCATTCTGCCAAAAGTTACCTTGTGTGACACTTGAAATCATCTGTTCTTTCATCTGTGAGATTAAGGAATACTTGCTTGCCTCTTTGATAATGCTAGTCTGTGAAAGAGGTGAGACTAGAACTAGATGGGTAGTCTTCTGACTCCTAACCCAGTGATCGTTCCCTTGAACTGTAGGGTGTTTTGATGGATGGCAGAAGAAGGGAAGGTGGCTTGATCTGTTTTGCCTATGTCCCTTCTGGAAATCTAGCTCATGCTTATCATAGATAGAGGAAACAAAAGGCTTAACAGGGCCTAGGAGAATGGGCTGTGCATTTGGAATTAAGAGCCTTTAACAAGTTGTTGTGCTTATGCAATTAATGATTTTCTGTGATTTACAATCTGGTCAGATTTTCTGGGGGACAGTGAAAGGCACTGCTGTGACTTCAGGAATATCTGTCAAATTTATGTTTTCTACTCCAAATCATGGAGGATTTAGAACTGTACAAGTTTCTTTAATTTAGAAAAACTATCTTGACAGAGCCTTGGCTGGGATGATTTAGTTGGTGTTGGTCCTGCTTTGAGCAGGGGATTGGACTAGATGACCACCTGAGGTCTCTTCCAACCCTAATATTCTATGATTCTATCATCTTTTTACTAATCTTGTTCTCTGAAATAGCTGTACATTTTTGTTCAAGCTTTCTCAAAATTCAACCCAAATAAGAAAAATTTCAACCTGAATAGTTAGTTCATCAGTTATAAGCAACTGAAAACAAAGGGTTACAATGGAAAGTGTTGGCCAGCCTTAACTACAGGGATCATTACTAATCCACCTATAATGTCATATATGAAATTTCATATTTTAGATTAAACAAGTTGTGTTTTAATTTGACATTCTGTAACATTTTGTTGCCTCTGGATTCTGACAAGGCCAAGACTTATGTATTCTCAACATGTTACATTGAAAAATTTGAAGCCATTGGTAACAAAAGTAGTTGTTTAGGCTGATAAATCACTAAAGGAGTTTAAAGAAATATTTTTATGAAACCAAAATTCAGAGCTCCTGGTGTATCCCAGACTGTCATGACTGGGCTGCTTAAACAGAACCTATTCAGATTACAATATATTGAATGTTACTTGATTTCCGACAAAAAAAAAGAATTGACTAATGCAGACTCATAAGATTTCATAGGAGTCAATTGTTTTTGTTTCTATCTATTAGGATTTCAATCTAAAAAATCCTCTAAGTTACAGGTTATAGAGTTCCTTGACAATTCTTTTACTATTCTACACTGACAATTGTAGAAGTCCTTATTCAGATCTAACGCTGTATACATCTAAAGCAGTGCTGCTGAAGAATCTTCAGTTTAGTGCCGGACAAAAAAAATCTGACTTCTGAAGACCTTTGTTTAGCTGTCTGAATTATGCAAAGTGGTCATTCTGCATGGAAGCAGACTGTCAGAAGGAACACTGTTGTGGTTTTATGTTGCTAGGAGAATTCTGCAGTAAAATGGAGCACTTCCAGAGCGATGACTAAATATTAAGGAAATGAGACAGTTTGATGGAAAGAGAGACACGGTGTTAATCACTGTTTAGTTTGTATACTATCTTTCATATAAAATCTCCCTGTACTGTTTTATTAATTGTACACAGATACAGCAAAAGGGAATAGTGTGGTCACAAAATGACTTGGGTGGCAAGTTGGGAGTAGAATCTAAAAGTAGCTAGCAAAAGCAAGAGAAGAGTTGGGAGGAAAATCTGCTGATCTAAACTGGAGAGAATGAAGGCATGAATAACAGTGAGCAGATGGAGAATAGTAATAACATGTTCTTAGTGCTTCATCCATAGATCCCAAAGTGTTTAACAAAGGGAGATAAGTATCGTTAGACCTGTTTTACAGACTGGGAAACAGAGAGAGAGGTGAAATGACTGACATCAGGTCAGCGCTAGAGCCAACAATAGAATTTAGGTCTTCTGAGTCCCAATCCAGTGCCCTGTCCACTGCATCATGAGTAGATAATATGGGCAATATTATGGAGGTTACGGTAGTTCTTGAAGAAATTGTTGATGTGATGAAAGGAGATTGCCCGTTTCTGGGACATGTGGTAAAAGCCACAGATGGTTGAAATGGTAGTAGAGAAGATGTTACTGAAAATATGATTAAAAGACCTCAGACTTAAATACTCAGCTAGAGGAAGCTGGAACAGGAGTTCATTGGTGAAAAAGATACATGGAAATAGGCACAAAGTGTAGTATTTCATTCTGGGTCATATATTGTCCTCATCACTGTAGTATCTGGGAGTGTTCCAGAGTGCATTAAGTGACATGACTAACATCTGTCACATGTGGTTCATTCTTTCTCATATAATTTCCCCCACGTGGAGTGGATGAATGTAGTGTAGTTTTTTTAATAGGGACACACTGGTAGGTATTCTATTATCAATGCCAACATTAAAAAAGCTTGCACTTGAAATGGAAGGTGGGGATGTCTGATAGTCCTTAGTTCCTGTGAGAGTTCATTCCAAAGTCTGGACCAGTCCCCAGGAAGGCTCTGGTGTCTACAATACGCCTTTTTACCTTTGTGATATACAGTTCTGTTGTGCCTGAGGGGCAGTTTTGTGAACCACTGTTTCATCTGAGATTTGGATGATCTTTTTAGGTATCTTGAGCCCAGGCCATTGAGCACCTTGACGATGGGGATCAAGATCTTGAACTTAGCTGTGTTCTCTGGGAAGCCAGTGTAGAGAATATGTAGGACAAGTTTGATAAGCTCACTGTAGCCCGTGTTGCTAAAGAGATGTGCTCCTGTTTTTCTGTACTAGTTGCAATTTCCTAAGGGCTAATGGCTGCATGCCCAGGAATATTGAATTGCTGTGGTTAGATGGGAGGTGACAAAGCTGTGTATTATTGAGGCCAGGTCATCGTCTGCCAGATTGGAATAGTTTCCCTGCCAACCAGAGGTGATAGAAAGCATTACTCATGGGTGCTGCTATGTAAGAGCTTAGTGTCAATGAGCAATCCAGGAGTACTACTAAACTGCAGATGGATCAGAGAGGAGAAAGTGGTAAATATATTTTTCCATTTCAGCTTGTTAGTATTAGAAGGCTGAGACCAGTCCTTGAAGGACTCTGTGGATTATGGATTTTGATTGTAATGGATTTAGTTTTAAATGGTCTGCAAAAATAATTTTCTTATTTCTGGTTGACTTAGGCTTTCTTAATAAAAATCCTTACCTCAGATTGCTTAATTTCAGTTTGATATTTTTAATGATCTCTGAACCAATAAGCATTTCTTTGACTTTATACTAAATTGAGAAATCTGTGCAGTAGCTCACAGCTGTTCCACTAATGTTGCTTCACTTTCTAAATTAAAGATCATGAAAATTTGAAATACTCCAGTAACTTCTGGTAGTTCTGCTCTGGACATAGCAATTTAACGTTATTAGAGTGCTTGGCATTTTTAAATGCCTAAATTTGGAAATAATTGGGGCCTGGGATGTATGTAGCAACTTAGTTTTTAGACTGTTGCAAATTTTGTTTAAAAGGGTTCTGTAAAACAATGTACTCTGTATTTTTGTGTGTATTTTTTCTGATTAACAAATAATCACAACAAAACATTTTACACATCTGCAGGATTGTGGTCTCTGTGATGACAGATTACAGACAAGATATAAAACTGAAGAACGGCACAGGTTACAGCGGTTATGCATTGGCCTCAGGTTACAATATGTATTTTTGGTGGCATAAGGGTTTGTTGTATTAAAATTTGAAATATGGACATTCAATTTTGTATAAAATGCTAAAGAGAATGAGTTTTAGGAATGATTTGAGAGAGACTAAAATGGAGGCTGTATAAAAATGTCATTTTACACAAAAAGTTGGGATGGCTGGGAACACTAACATTGAATTTTAAAGCACGCTAAAATTTTTTAAAAAAATTATTGTCCTATAATCTTTACTAAAAACCAAAACAATCAGTCTTGCACAGAATCATTTTGCTTATTGTAAACTACTCAGATTAATTTCTTAAGTAATTCTAACCTGCCAGCAGTAGATTCTCACATCCTTTACCTAAATGTCATCTCACAAAGTTCATATCCAGTTCATTTTCTCTGCAGCCAATTAAAAATGCCTAGAAATCATAGCATGATAGTAAGCAGAGGATATCCCTTCCCAGTGTGCCACCCTTTCTCTACCCTTCCTGCTTCTCCCCTCCCCCCCCCCCCCGCACCCTCCAATTAGGGCTGACGAAGACTTTCAAGAACACAAAGTAATGACAACACAGTTTTTATGGTGTATTTAACAGTTGGGCTTTCTTAAACTCTTGTATGGAGATACGATAAAAAGTCAATGTAAAATATCTACATATATTCTAATTTCTTTTATGATGTAAAAGCAAATGTGTTATTTAATAGGATTAATATGTAGTTGATGCATCCTAGTTAACACTTCTGCTGTGATAAATCTAAGCTTTATTTATGGGCCCCTTCCAAATTCATGGTCCATTTTGGTCAATTCCACGGTCATGGGATTTTAAAAATAATAAATTTCATCATTTCAGATATTTAAATCTGAAATTTCATGGTTGTGTAATTGTAGGGATCCTGATCCAAAAAGGAGTTGTGTATGGGGGAGTCAACAGGTTTATTGTAGGAGGGGTTGAAGTGCTGCTACCCTAACTCCTGCGCTGCTGTTGGCAGTGGCGTTGCCTTCAGAGCTGGGCAGCTGGAGAGTGACAGCTGAAGGCTGAGCTGACGCCAGCAGCAGCGCAGAAGTAAGGATGGCATGGTATGGTATTGCCACCCTTATTTCTGTGCTGCTGCTTGCAGAGCTGGGCCCTCGGTCAGCAGCTACCTCTCTCCAGCTGCCCAGCTCTGAAGGCAGCGCAGAAGTAAGGTTGGAAATACTGCAGCCCCCAAAAATAAACTTGGGACCCCACCCATTTCGGTCAGGACCTCCAATTTGAGAAATGTTGGTCTCCCCCGTGAAATCTGGTCTTTGCTGTGCTTTTACCCTATACAGATTTCACAGGGGTGGGGAGGGAAACAGATGTCACGGTCCTTGACATGTTTTTCATGGTCGTGAATTTGGTAGGGCCCTATTTATTTAATATTCATACTCATTGTAAAGTATTTTGAATTATGATAAGAATTAAAGCCAAACCAGATGTATTTGACTGAACTGTTGTAACCTTATATTGTCTGCATTCCTATGTGAAGATTAGGTATTTAAATAATTGTTTCAGTTATAGAAACCATTTTACAAAATTAATTTTTTCTTTCTTTTTAATAATGAAAATATTTTTCAGTTCACTTAACTCAGGGAAACAGATAAATATTGACATAGTGTATAGGTAGACAACAGGCAGTTAAATTGATTTTGCTTGTTTGAAGTACTCTAGGGGGCACACCATCCAAGCAGCACAAAACTTGTTTCATAACTTCGTCCTTCATATAATTTCTGCATCCTTTCATATAAAATTTGATCTGTGGACCAAACTTTGAAGATCTCATTCTGTTTCTATTTATTTGGAGAGTCCAACTGGAAGACTACTACTTAAGAGTAAGAACAGCTAGTTCCTGTACTGGGTAATAGAGAAGGGGTCGGCAACCTTTCAGAATTGGTGTGCTGAGTCTTCATTTATTCACTTTAATTTAAGGTTTCGCGTGCCAGTAATACATTTTAACGTTTTTAGAAGGTCTCTATAAGTCTATATATTATATAACTAAACTATTGTCGTATGTAAAGTAAACAAGGTTTTCAAAATGTTTAAGAAGCTTCATTTAAAATTTAAATTAAAATGCTGATCTTATGCTGCTGTCCCGCTCAACCAACTGTCAGCCTGGGGTTCCGTTCACCTAGGCCGGCCGCAGGCTGAGCGGGGCCCTGGCTGGCAAGGGGCTGCAGCCAGAACCCCAGACCGGCAGCGGGCTGAGTGGGGCCAGCGGCCAGGACCTCAGACCGGCAGCGGGCTGAGCGGCTCAGCCTGCTGCCGGTCTGGGGTTCCGTCCGCCGGCTCCTGCCAGCCAGGGTCCTGGCTGCTGGCCCCACTCAGCCCACTGCCGATCTGGGATCCCGGACCTGCCCACATAGAGTGGGGTACCTTCCTTCTCCCTGGTTCTAGCCCATTCTCTTCCTCTCTCTCTCTGCACTGAGCTGAGGGTAGGAGTGCACAGGGTTGGGGTGTAGGGTCTGGCCAGGAGCTAGAATGAGGGAGGGGGCTCGAGGTTGGGGCAGGAGGTTTGGGGGTGGAGTGCTTACCTGGGCAGCTCCCATTTGGTGTGAGGGGTGGGAATGTAGGGGGTGCAAGAGTCAGGACATGGGGTGTGGGGGAGCTGGGTATGTGTGGGGGGGTTCAGGAGTCAGGGCTGGGGGCATGTGAGGGGGTGCAGGAGTCAGGGCAAGAGCTGTGGGGAGGGCTGGGTATGTGTGTGGGGGTGCTGGAGTCAGGGTGGGGTCGTAGGAGGTGCAGGGGTCAGGGCAGAGGGCTGGGGGTGTGGGCTGGGGTCGTGGGGGTGCTCCCAGCCCCCTGCCCTGAGCGGCTCATGGCAGGGGGCTGGAGGGGATATGCCCTGATTCCACCCCACGGCCCCATCCCCATCTCTTCTCCACTTCCTCCCCGGAGCAGTGAGCGCGCTGTGGCTCTGCTTCTCCCTGTTGCTGGCAAGGGCCATCAGCTGATTGGCAGCAGTGAGGGAGAGGAGAAGAGGCAGGAACCCAGCATGCTGGGGGAAGAGGCGGGGCGGGGGGGAGCTTGCCTGCTCTGCAGCAGCAGCTGGCAGGACCAAGCTTCTTCACGCTGCCGGGGGTGGGGGGCGTGGAGGGGCAGAGAAGAGTGGGCCCAGGCGGGCAGGATTTTTAATGGCATGCTCCTGCATGCCAGGGTCCCAGCCTGGGTTCGGCAGCGGGCTGAGCGGGGCTGGTAGCTGGGACTCGGCAGGCAGCAGCGTGCCATTAAAAATCGGCTTGCGTGCATGCTGTCTTTGGCACGTGTGCCATAGGTTGCCGACCCCTGTAATAAGAGCTTTATAACTTGTCTAAAGTCTGGTCATGGTACCTTGCAGTGGTTGTGGGGGCAACCTTCAAAGTATGAACCAGTGCATTGTTACCTGCCTGAATTTGCAGCCACTCTCAAGCAATAGCTTAATTCTGTGACTGTGGAATTTGACATTTTTCTCAGATGCTACTGAATTCAGCATTTCTTCCATGAAACGTGCTGTTAGGAGGCCTCTGAAACTTTTTTTTTTTTTGTTGCCCTGCCCTTCTAGAACCAGGTAAAACCACCTGTTGCTCTCCAGCTTTCCTCACAAAAGGAATTAATTGGATTTCAGTGCCTATTCCTTGCACTGTGCACTGGAGCTAGGTGCTGGGGAGCTGGGATTTTGAGCTACAGGGCAGCTTACATTCAGAGAAATGAAAGCTCCCCTTTCCCTGATGCACATGCAAGAGAGAGACATTCTAAGACAGGCAAGAGATACAAATATATTAGTGTGCTATATTGTCAATGGAATAAATTAATGTTGCCACTGAATTTGGTTGTTGCAGTGATATTAAGTCCTATTGTGCTGTGGAGGACCTGAGACACGGGGTATTAGTAAGAGGGAGAAGTTACAGTATAGAAGAAGAATTATTAAACTCTTGGGGAGAGAGAGACTGGATGATCAGGGTTTGTGTGCTAACCAGGAACCTGGGAAACCCAGATTCAATTCCCTGTTGTGTCCCAGGCTACTTGTTTGATCTATTTCTTCTACTACTACTAGTGTAGAGAGCTTTGTGTCTCTGTGCTGTAGTTTCTCCATCCTCCATCTCCTTTTATAAAGTGCTTTGAAATTTACAGAAGAAAAGCACTGTACATTTAATATTAAAAGACCTGAAAAATGGAGTAAAGGTGAACGGAAAGGTAATTGTTAATGGACTGTAGGCATTAAAAATATTTTATAGACATTTTCATTAGAGAAAAATATACTCAGCCCCCTTAAGTGGGTGTGGGGAGAAGGGGGTTGTTTTTTTTGGAAGACATGGCTGTGGAGCTATTTCTCACTCTGGTGAGAAGGTTTAGAGCTTCAGCTAGTAGGTGATAGGAATATTTTTGAAGCCCTGTGTCAAAAAAATGGCATCTATTGTATCCAAGTGTCGCTCCTGCAGAATAGACATGAAGAGAAGTGATCCTTAAATGGTCTGCAAGTTTTCTTATTGTGTTAGGAGTATAACTGGCACGTCCAGAGAGACATGCCAGTTTTCGGTACTTTTCGTCTTCCTCTGCAGCATGGGGCACGGATCACTTGTAGATTTAAACTAGTGTAAATGTTGGATTCACTGTAACTTTAAGTCTTTAAATCATGATTTGAGGACTTCAGGTTACGGGTCTATTACAGGAGTGGATGGATGAGGTTCTGTGGTGAGCAATGTGCAGGAGGTCAGACTAGATCGGGGCGGGCAAACTTTTTGGCCTGAGGGCCACATCCAAAATTGTGTGGAGGGCCAGTTAGGGGAGGCTGTGTCTCCCCAAACAGTGAGGTGTGGCCCGGCCTCTGCCTTCTGTCTGACCCCCCTCCCCCGCTTCTCTCCCCCGATGGCTCCCCGGGGACTCCTACTCCATCCACTGCCCCCTATCCCTTGACCACCCCCTACCGCCCCATCCAACCCCCCCTCATTCCTGACTGCCCCCCAGAACCCCTGCCCCATCCAACCCCCCTATTCCCTGCCCTCTGACCACCCTGACCCCTATCCATACCCCCGCCCCCTGACCACCACGCCCAACTCCTCTGCCCTCTATCCAACCCCCTCTGCCCCCTTACTGCGCTGCCTGGAGCACTGGCGGCGCTACAGCCGTGCCGCCCAGAGCACCGGGTCAGGTTGCGGCTCTGCAGCTGCGCTGCCTGTCCGCCCAGAGCCTTGTGCTGGTGGCATGGTGCACTGAAGCTGCAGGGGAGGGGGGACAGCGGGGAAGGGGCCGGGGGCGACCCTCCCAGGCCAGGGGGTCAGGGGCCAGGCAGGAGGGTCCCACAGGCCGTAGTTTGCCCACCTCTGGACTAGATCATGATGGTCCCTTCTGGCCGTAAAGTCTGAGTCTATGATTATACTAGAAAAATTTGTAGTTCTGTTACCTCATTGAGCTGACTCTTGGTTGTCTGTTTTCTCAGAGGTTTTGGGCCCCCTGCAACAGAGGAGAAAGTGAATTGCTTGGGATTATAGGTTTTGGGGGATCATAACCGAGCCTTGGTTTTTCCTGATCGTGGAATTCACAGAAAAAGGTGGCTAACAATATTGTCAACACTGAAGATTCATGAGATTTGGCTTAAAAATCATGAATTTAAAAATAAAATGTAGAGTTCTTTTTATTTGCTTTTTGGCTTTTAAGACTTTACGTTACTCGTTTCACATTTTAAAGCTTTTCTCTACCTCTAAAAGCATATTTTTAAAAATCATAAAAGCTGAGGTTCTCATGTAAGAACTTGACTCCAGTAGCTAGAGCTTGAAGCAAAACACTAAATATTGCCAGACTGATAAAAATCACAAAGTTGGCAACACTGGTGTTAATCAGGCTGTAACATTTTTCTTTTTTCCAACTGCTAAATTTGGTACTGGTCTGATTAGCTTAGCTGTATTTTTTCAGATTTGAAAGCAAAGATCTTAACCACAGTTGCAAACAGTGTTGGGCCAGGCATCATCTGGTTCAGCCTGCTCCTAAGGACAAGAGGATCTCTCTCACTTTATAGGTCACTGTATAGGGTTTCTATAAATGTCATTTTACTTTTTCAGTGAACAGGAAGTGATCATGCAAGGAGGAACTGTGCCTTCAGCATATTTCTGCCCTCACTTCCATGTGGCCTTGGTTTGCAAGACACACTGGGGTCTTGATGTATATTTTTGGAAATTTGATCTTATGTTTAATGCTTGGGAAGTCCCTATAGTTTTTTCTATAAATGAATTCTGAATTAGGGATGATGGTTTCTAGACTAAGGGACTCTTCTTTTTCTTAGGTTTGTTTTAAGGAATTATTTCCACCTTGCTGAGGAAAAAGGCATAGCTATTTTGTCCGGTATTTTAGTGGCTCCATGTCTCCCCTGCATATACATACAATAACCCTCTGTTTGTGTGTGGACTGGTATGAGAGTTTCTTCACACAAGATTTTACAGAAATATAGGAGCAAGCTAATAAATATCAGTGTCTCTAAAATGGAGAAATTTGGAAACTGAAAAAATGTGAATAGTAGAATTGAGTGAGAACCAGATTTTCTGTTTCATGGGAAATTCTACAAGTTCAAAAAAAAAAAATCATTCCAGAAAAGAACAAACCAAAATTTTTCAGAATTTCCTGTGACAGGAAATATTTATCAAGTGTTTTCATGTCTATCAAAATGTTTTGTTCTGGTTTTGATTTTTTTAAAATTAAAGTCAATTTTTCATTTAGAAATTTATTTTATATTATAGTGTTCTGTTCCAAAATGTCAAAACAGAATGTTTGGCCCTTATCAAAATGCATTCCTTCCCCCCCAATGAAAATTACGCACTTCCACAAAACCCTCAGCTTTCAATGAATCTTCAGTTTTTTGAGAACCCACACTCTTCAATTTTTATATTGGCTTTCTGGTTAATAGCAACAATTTGAGGCAATTAAACAAAATTGGACAGCTGAAGTCAATTTTTAAATTCAGCTCTGAGGCTTGCTGGCTCAGTTGAATTAATCTGAGAGCAGAATGGGGAAAAGCAAGCTTCAAATTAACCATGTGCTGCATTCCCCTCTTAACTTGGTTACTTGAGAGCATTCAGTACCTAGTCCTGCCACTGAGGGACTTTCCGAAAGGAAAAAATAAATCTGATTTTATTACTGTGTTTTAGGGGTGGAACTTTTCCCCCTTTCATTTGATAAAGTGACCCCACAGTATGTTATGTCCAAAGACACATTAAAGGCTAATATCGTTTACTGGATTTGGGACTGATTATATTAAAACATATAGCCAATTTGAGTTGCATTTAATCTACCTGGTTTACAACCTGTTTCAGATTTCACTGAGTTTTGGTATATTGAACAATCTTTTATTTTTTTTTACTTTCTTTGTGATAAATATCACAAAAGGTACATTGCCTTTTTAAAAAGCTTTCATGATTAGAACTTTACTGATTTTAACACCCCTACCCCAAAAAAACCCCAAACAAACTCTGAGCTCATTTTTTATTTAAGAATCTTTTAATTAGGGTTATCCACTTACCATTCTTCCACTCTGTTCAGATCCTCTCATCTTCCATTTTTTCTCCATTGAATTCTGGGGATGTTATAACTCTTTTATGCAACTAGTCCCACCTACTTCAAGGAGACTACATGCTTGAGTAAAGACCATCAGCATGAGCAAGACTGGCAGAGTCTGACCTTTGGTTTCATATTCATTACTCTCCCTCTCACCACTGACCAACCCAGTTTATAAAATAAATAAATAAAATCTGATGCAGATGCTCAATACTCATAATACCACTACCTGTTGATTAAATTTAAAATGCAGTTCTTTAATAAACAGATGGCAAGGTGAGGTATCTGTCTTCCTGACATTTCAAAGGTGCAGCAAATGATCAATTAAATTTGCCACCTGGTGTAATCGTATAACCTGAAATGGACACTGAGATGCTGTTGACGTTACAAGCCTTAAAGACTGATAAAATACTGTTGTAGAAATTAGAGATGGAGAAGTCCATAGATCTAGTCCAGTGTAGGATTAGTGTGGGATTGCTCACTGTAGCTATAGAAAGAAACGGAACACTGCAGTTATTAGTTGTATTTCTTAGGTAGGCAGGTAGTTAACAAATAAATGAAATGTGTAAAACGAATGTAAAATGGGGGAGTGTGTGCACAGTTTTATATAAATATTGATATGTTCACGTAACATCACATACGATAATCAAACAACCTATTACCATCAATGAAATGTGTAAAACGAATGTAAAATGGGAGAGTGTGTGCACAGTTTTATATAAATATTGATATGTTCACGTAACATCACATACGATAATCAAACAACCTATTTACCATCACTCTGCCTTTTAGGTAGAATTAACTTTTTATCAACACAGACTCCATTGAGCAGAGCTAATGATTTCAGAGTGCCTTAATTTCTCCAGAATGGAGCCTCATTCCTAATGTGAGCACAGCATGGAAGAAATTTGAGATTTTTCTGGGACACGCTTGCACCCTCTCACTGCATCAGTTCCTCAAATGATTCATTCCCTTCTTAGCCCAGCTTCTTGAATGAGGTGAGATGATTGGGATGTGAAAGTTTGCTTCCTAAAATCAGAGGGTAAGAAGGTTTATCAGATAGCGTCTATGTACTTTTATTCCTATTCCTCTGATCATCAGTGTGGGCTTTGTTTTCATCGAGTGAACTAAATAAACTTAGGTCGATTAGAGAGACTTTTCAAAGTGTATACTGGAAATTTACAACAAATTAGTTTTTTAGGTGGTCTTGGGTACAGTTCTGAAGGTACTGAATAGTTTGCAGACTGTACATGTATGCAGTGTATTCAAGACAAGATTTTAAATCTGAAATTTTAGATTTAAGGCAATTCCCAAAGTAGCACAGTCATGACTAGAAGATGAATATACCAACTTCTAAGCCTTCTATATTTCTCTTTTGATTTGTGGGTTTAATGTCTTATGACATATTCAGATAGGAAATTCTTTCTGTAAGGTTGACAAGGTGATGATATGATGTGTGCATGTATGAAATGTTAAGCCTGGTATTTTTCTGCTGAATGGCAGATGATTAAGAGATTAACTCTCATTGTGAAATATATCAAATTTGACCAACGTATTTACATTACTTCATACTACTGAATGTTAGTTGCACAATTCTTACTGTGTGCTAACTATTAAAGTCATCATAGGACACAATTTGCTTGAGGTTTTGCAATATAATTATTACAAAATGGCAGAAAAACGTGCATTTGGATACGTGAATGGCAGTGGTGCTATCTTGGGCTGGAATCACAAATATCATTACTTTCCCACAAATGAAGATTACTGACCAATCCATGTAGATTTGCTAGTGGTATTGTTAATTCGTACTATTTCAATTACAGCTTCTGTTGATAAAAATGTTAGTAATAACAATATAATCAACCTTTTATTTTGTCATTTCTTACCTTTCCTGCTCTCTTCCTCCCTATTTTCTATGTGTAATATCTTAATTTTAAAAATAATCAGTTATTTCTGCTGCTGTGCAATCAGATCACACATAGTGTTGGAAATATATTGCAGGTCTCTAGAAGTACAGACTGCTACAGTTGCAAAACCTCTCTGTTGGGACCGCTGCTACATTTGATACTGTTTTAAGATGTTTTGTGTTAAGTCTCTTGAATATTTATATTTGTTATCCTTTGACCTACAGTCTCCATAAGCCTGATCTTGAGAGGTGCTGGTCACCCAGAAATCCCAGTGGCTTCCTGAGATTTGTAGGTGATGAATGTCTTTCAGGAACAGTTTATAAATGCTTATTGATTGTTCTAAAAATGAGCTGTTAATAAGTCTTTACTCAGGTCATACACAAAGAGCAAAGAATATTATCCTAATGGCTTTCATACCACCTTGGCCACATCTTTCCTCTTGTTGCTTACATTGCACAGTGATGAGCATGATGTAAATATTTAGGTAATTGCCAATTTACTTGTCAACGCCTTGTGTGTAATGTGGAGCCTTCCCTGATGTCAGTAAGTCTTCCTAAGACTTAGAGCATTTTTTCCTTTCACTTACTTTACTTTTTGTCCTCACAAAACTAAGACACAAAAACATTCTCCCATACTTTCTCTCCTTCTTGTTTGTGTTTAACTTCTTGTACAGCAGCCATGGTAATGGATATTGCATCATATATCTAAATAAATATTTCCTGATCAATTTATTTATGTATTTTTAAGATTAGCAGATATAAAACTTCTAACAACTTGTCTTTCCTTCTTCCTTGAATTTGTCATACTGATTATAAATTTAGTAATTTAATAAATGTTCATATTAAACTTTAGAAACTGGGGAAGAGAAGAGAGGTAGAATTGCCTCAAAGTTCACAATGCTTTTTTTCTGAAACACTTGGACTAAAAATCTGTGGTTTTTTTAGGTTCAGGGGTAGCCCAGGATGGCTGCAGCTTCGTATGATCAGTTGTTAAAGCAAGTTGAGGCGCTAAAGATGGAGAACTCAAACCTACGACAAGAACTAGAGGACAACTCAAATCATCTTACAAAACTGGAAACTGAGGCATCTAATATGAAGGTATTAAGAGTGTTCCTGTGTACAGGGAAGCTTTTGATGTAACCTTTTGTTTTGGAATATTTCTGTATGAACATTTTAAGGGTTATTAGATGCTTAGGGATCTTATGTGGTTTTAGATTCCGACAAAAATCCTCTTGCAATATCTTTAAAGAAGTGTATTGATCAAGTCTAATTTCTTTCAAGAAAGTTTTCATTAAGAAAATAAAAACAATTTCAAAACTGTTTTTAGAACCATCTTCCAGTTTTTGATATCCTCTTATATTCTGGTGTGTATTAATGATTACTGCCTTTTTTCTGCGACAGTACTTCCTAGCAGGAAGTCTAGTCTGATGACATAGTTTGACAAATATAGTTAAGATTAAGACCAACTTTCTATTTATAGTGCTACTGTTCAAAGTGCTCTAAAATATTTATGACGAATCGGATTGTCTTGAAATTGTGTACCTCAGAGGTGAAATTGTGTACCTCATGGTTTAGGTTAGTGAACTAAATTTGGGGTTATTTGAACAAAAGGTTCCTGAGATACAGCGCCCAGTATTTTTCTTTTCTTTTCTTTTCTTTTCCTTAACGTTCACTTATTCTGGTAGCCAATTTTTGGACACAGATAGATATAAACAATGGCTGAGATTGTACCAGGCTCTCCAATGGTTGAGGGTTATCCAAACAAAGTGCATGACGTCTGTTAACCTGTTTGGGGGAAATCAGATTACATATAGTTTGCTTCTCCAGCTAGGTGTTCCAGCACCTAAGATTCACAGGACCTGTGTAGCACCAAGGAAATTTTCTAGCCAATGAATCTGCACTCCGCATAATCATTGTGAGTTCAAATCCAACCCAGAGCAGAATTTTGAAGAAGTAATAATAATAATAATTAATAAAAAAAAAAGGAGGCATGTTGCTCCAACATGGAGTGTTTTCATTTTGGGGAAATGTAATCTGAGTACAGCAGAATATTCAGAAGTCACCAGAACTATTTCTGAAAAGAAAACAAATTATACATGCAGTGATTGCTGGGAAGGGTAGGTGATTAGGGGTAGAAGAGTAGGTGGAAATAAGGAGAGGGAAGTTGGAGTGTAGTGAGGGAGGGGTTAATAGGGATGGATGGGGAAGTGAGGGATTGGAGGGGTCAGGTGAACAGGGACTGAGAGGGATGGGACATTGGGAAGCCTCCAGCCTCTCTCTGGCACTAAAATGCTGAACAACATTTGCTTGTTTGCTGCCTCAATTGATCACAATTCAGATGGCAGCTGTTTGCTAAGTAATTTTTCATTTTTATTATATAGCTTTGCAAAATTTGGTAACTTCCTCACTTTTGCTATTGAATGTAGTAATTTTTTTAAAAAGATACTTTTCATTGAACTCTCTTTCCCGTATGTAGCTTGAAAACTACACCCCCATTAGTGCAAGGCTTTTTTTTTGTTCGTTTGTTCTGGTCTAAACTGCCATCAGACATGATAGTTTGTCAAAGAATTGCATTTTTTGCCACTACAGATATATATTTTAATCCTTGCATTGCCCTTTTACAGTATATTATGAAAATATATCTGCTTTGGTTTGGGATGAAATCACAGCCTTTTACACCAGCTGCTTGATGCTAAATTCAGTTCTAGTCATGTTTTTTCAATGAATATTTAAGAGGAAAATTATATTTAAAAAAAAAAACTTTAAAAATATCAAGGATGATATTTTCACAAGAGCTTTCCAGTATGTCATCTCCCGCTTCGTTCACTGCAGTCAGGAATGAGGAGTAGGGAGTAGCAGATACTTTCTCTCCTTAAGATTCTGGGATGAAATAAGGAAAACAAGAACACCTAGAGATAGGAAAGTGTTTCAGACTTACCAGACACTTAGAAGCCAAAGGTCTATGTGAAAGATGGAGATCACCAGAAAAATCTAGGGACAGCATCATGGTAGGAATACTAAGCCGCCTTCTTTTGCAGAAGCTAGTGATAGGAACTGGCTTCTCACTAGCACTAACTAGGACCTCATGTTGTGTGCTGTCTTTTCCCTCTTTATCTTTGATATTGGCCCTCGCTTGTATATGAAAAAGTTGTCTAGCCCTGCTTTGATTTATTTTGCAGGCTGATCAGTAGAATTGGTTGCCCTTATGCAGTAAATCTGGGGATGGGAATGGCCTTGGGATAATCTTTGGGTGAACTTGGGCTGCATGCACCAAAGATATACTTTAAATTCTTTTTTCTTAATTTTTCTTTCATAGTCTTTAGCAGTGGCTAAGACAGTGATTTTGTTCCCTTAGAGGAAGCTACTTGCCTTCACAGCTAAAGTCAGTGTTTGTATAGCACAAATGCCACGATGAAGTATGGATGAAATGTTTATAAAGAAAAATAATTAGCAGGAGTAGACACAGAAATGGAGTGGATGAAAGCCCTGTCAACACCATATGAACAAGTGAAATTCCAAATACTCCGTCTCAAAGATTAATCTCTACTTTGGGATGTACTCTGCCATTGTTCATGAGTTGATGTAGAGCTTTAGCAGACCTGACACCAAATAAAACCCCAAAGAGGAGAAAATACCAAAAGAAAAGAATAGTTGAGATCTCCTGGGTTTGTAGAATTTTTACAGAAACATAGTCATAGTCTTTTACATCCTCTATTTGACCTGTACTAGAATAATCACAAATAGATTTTATCTATTCTCTGGATTGTTAAAATCTTTATTTAAATTTGTCACTTTGACCTACAGTTTTGTGGATAATCCTTTAATATTAGCAGATGCAGGGAAAATCTATTTATCACATTTTTGTGAGTATATTTTAAAGAAAGCATTTTAAAAAGTTAATATTTTAAAGAAATTGGTAATTATGTAATTCTAAGTGATAGCTGAGAGAGAATTGGGTGCAGATGTCTCATTCTTAATAATCTGCCAGTTTCAAAAAATGCAAGGGTTTAATATTAGAATTAAAAGTTTATAATTAGCTAATCTTACAGATACAAAGTCTGAAAGAGGAAACTGTTTCTGTGTACAGGTGACTTGCATCATACACGCATTTAACTTATACGAATTCAACTATATGCGCTCGGGGGGGATCGATCTAAGTTACACAACTTCAGCTACTTGAATAACAGAGCTGAAGTCTACATACTTAGATCTACTCACCGCGGTGAGTTGACTGCTGTCGCTCCCCCGTTGACTCTGCCTGCGCCTCTTGCTGCAGTGGAGTACAGGAGTCGACGGGAGTGCGCTTGGGGGGTCGATTTATCGCGTCTAGACTAGACGCGATAAATCGATCCCCACTGGATCGATCGCTGCCCGCTGATTCAGCGTGTAGTGTAGACAGCCTCTACATTCTGTTGAAACCTCCTGCCGAAGAGGGACAGCCTTCTGATGAGAAGGAATTCAAAGCCAGCCAAGATTGGCTTAACAGTTTTAGGAACTGCTTCAACCTCAAAAACGTGCAGACTACTGGTGAAGCTGCATCTGCCAAAGAAGAGGCAGCAAAAGCCTACTCCGAACAATTAAAGAAAATCATAGAAGAAAAGGGCTATCTTCAGGAACAAGTTTTTAATGCTGACGAGACTGGGCTCTTCTGGAAAAAAAAAATGCCCAACCGCACTTACACTTCAAAATCAAAAAGACAAGCTCCTGGCTTCAAAGCAGCTAAAGACCATATGACTGTGTTGTTCTGTGGCAATGCAGCTGGGCATTTAATAAAGCCGAACTTGCTCTGCAAGGCTGCAAATCCCCGTGCCCTACAAGGCAAGAACAAAAATCACCTACCTGTGTTCTGGCAATCAAATAAAAAGGCTTGGGTGACAGCAGCATTATTTCTGGGTTGGTTCCACAAGTGTTTCATTCCAGAGGTCAAGCGGTACCTCGAAGAGAAAGGACTTGACTTTAAAGTGTTGCTAATCATAGACGATGCTCCTGGCCACCCTGCGGCACTCTGGTTTGCGATTTAAGGGATTTTCAAGGGTAATTTTGACTATATGCGATTTTTGCCTTACACGCTGACTTTAGAACCTAACCCTAGTAAGATGCGACTCCACTATATATCTATAAAGAGAGCTACAATGATAAATGAGACTGGATGTGCAGTATTGTAAGGAGTGCTACAAATGATCAAGGAAACAATCTCCAACTTATTTTTTAAACTTTCATGGCATTTCAAGAATTAACTGTTTAAAAAAAATACAAACCCCTCTTCAAACCAATTATAGTTTACAGAAGAGATGCAAGTGCTGCCATTGGCTGTGTCAAATGAGATGCAGCAGTGCAAGAAGGTAAAATATGCTCTGTAAATGAGCAAATATGGTGTTTAGTGATAAAGACTGCTTATATTGGTCCATAAAAACTGAAGAAAGCTTGAAGATTCTAGAAGATAAAACGTAAAATTCAGACTATTGATAAATTTGGAAGGAAACTGGAGCTTACAGCTTTATTTATTCTTGGTAAAATCCTGTAAAATCAATAAAGAAACAAAAAAGCAATATAGTGTGTGACAAAGTTCCTTCTCTACCTTGGTGGGTCTTGCGCTTATTGGCGGATTTGCTTGCCTTGGAGCTTCATGGCAGCCCTCAGTTTGGCTGTTTTCGTGAACCCACACTCCAGGTCAACTCCTGTGTGTGACCAGGAGTTGGGAGGTTTTGGGGGAACCCGGGCCAGCCCTCTACTCCGGGTTCCAGCCCAGGGCCCTGTGGAATGTAGCTGTCTAGAGTGCCTCCTGGAACAGCTGTGCGACAGCTACAGCTCCCTGGGCTACTTCTTCATGGCCTCTTCCCAACACTTTCTTTATCCTCACCATAGGGTCTTCCTCCTGGTGTCTGATAATGCTTGTACTCCTCAGTCCTCCAACGGTATGCATTCTCACTCTCAGCTCCGAGCGCCTCTTGCTCCCTGCTCCTTACACATGCTCCACAAACTGAAGTGAGCTCCTTTTTAAACCCAGGTGCCCTGATTAGCCTGCCTTAATTGATTCTAGCAGCTTCTTGATTGGCTGCAGGTGTTCTAATCAGCCTGTCTGTCTTAATTGTCTCCAGAAGGTTCCTGATTGTTCTGGAACCTTCCCTGTTACCTTACCTAGAGAAAAGGGACTTACTTTACCTGGGGCTAATATATCTGCCTTCTATTACCCTCCTGTAGCCATCCGGCGTGACCCTGTCACAAGTGTTAAAGTTGTCCACACCCTTTTTCATCTGTAAGTATAGTACTCTTCTTGTCAGACCTTAGTTTTATTTAAAGAGTTTTAGAAATATATGTAGCATTGTAGTTTTACTGGAAGATTAAGAAGGGGCAGGTATAGTGTTGACCCTGCCTAGCTACCGTGCAGTAAAAACTACAGGTATCTTGGTTGCACTAGGATTTACAGCAGGATAGCTAAGGGGCATTAGTTATCCTACTGTAAAAAACAGACTTTTTATATATAGATAGATACAGCCTTAGTGTTCTATGTATGACTAGGTTTCACCCCACTTTTCAGTTTATAGTATTCTGCATAACTCTTCTAGAAATTCAACAGCTTCCATTTCCTTTCTCCTCCATCCACATGTAGCTATAGTAAAATGTCAAGCATTTCACTTAAGTCTAGGAAACAGAATTAATTTATGTGAGCAGCTATCTGCCTGTCTTGTAGGGGGTTAAAAGCAGAGGTAAGAGTGCAAGCTGGATTCTTTCTCAATACATAAGAGGTTTATATATTTAATTCTCCCATCTGCTTTCCCTCAGTGTATTCCCTTTATAAGAGTTAATATACAAAACTAGATTTTTCTCTGTTACACTGATGTATATCTGGAGTAACTCCACTGAGAGCAGAATCTGGCCCTCAATATTTACTGTGACTGCATTTCTTACTATACAGTATAAACTTGAGGATGACCGTTTTATTGCTGTTTGTGCACAATTGTGGTTATGTTTTAAGGGTGCCCTATCACTATTGTTGTTTGGACTGATTTAAAGTGATGATTTGGAGCAGTACTCCAAAAGTGTGCATACACTTTTTTCCTTTGCTGTCAATCCAAAAGTTGCTTTTTCATTTTCTTCATAGTGCTAAATGTAAATTATATTCCCATGTTAAAAACAGAAGTAGTAGAGAACAAAGCACGTTTAGTACACAATTTGTTAGATCAGAATAGAAACACTGGATGAAATTAATAAACAAAAGTAAGTTGAAAAAAATACAGGATGTGTATGTTCTACAGAGTTTCTATGTAAATAGCTTTTAAACTCTAGTTAGCTAAGCTCTGCCAGAAAGTCATTGGTTACTTTTTCATTTCAACAGCATTCCTGTTAAATACTTTTTTAAAAGCAGAAAAAATACACACCTTGCTGATAACATAGTTGAATAAAACAGAGCTAGTGGCAGCAGTAGAGTGTAAAAATAAAGTATTTGGCACCTCGATCAGTGATTCTGCTCTGTTAATCATGTTTAAGGCTGCGAATTTGTCACAGAAGTCTTGGATTCCGTGACTTTCCCTAACCTCTGTGACTTCTGCAGCGGCCAGTGTGCCTGGCTCATAGGCAGCTCAGGCAGCCCTGCGCCAGTTGCACCGGCCGCTGCTGGGGCAGTCTTGGGCCACTGCATCACGTTCCCCCAGCAGCAGCAGAGTTACTGTGGGAGGGGGCAGGGTTGGGGCACAGGACGGGGTGAGATGGGCTCTGAGCGGTGCTTACCTGGTGGGCTTCACATCCCCCTCACTCAGCTCCGGGGGGATGGGAGGGGAAAGGCAGCTCTGTGCACTGCCTCCACCTGCAGGCACTGCCCCTGCAGCTCCCGGTGGCTGCGGTTTCTACCCAATGGGAGCTGCGAAGCCAGCAGTCTGGGCAGAGGCAGTGTGCAGAGCTGCCTGGCCACGCCTCTGCCTTGGAGCTGAGCGAGGGGGATGTCGCCACTTCCAGGGAGCCCCCCTGATAAGCGCCGCCCAGAGCCCACCTCACCCCGTCCCGTGCCCCAACCCTGTGTGCCCTCCCACACCCAAACTCTGCTGCTGCTGCGGGAGGAGGGAAGGCATGGAACCAGATAGGGAGCCTGCCGGCCCCGCCAACCCCCTCCCAAGGCCAGTGGGGGTCCTGGGCTGCATGCCGCCACCCGTGGCACCGCCCCTCCCCCCAAGCACTAGCGGCACCCCCAGGCAGCCCCTCTACCCCTAACTAAAACTTGTGGGCTATAATAGAAGTCATGGACAGGTCAGAGGCTGTGAATTTTTATTTACTGCCTATGACCTGACTTTTATTAAAAATACCCGAGACTAAAACGTAGCCTTAATCATGTTATCTGTTTCAATTACAAAAAGTTAAATTCAGAATATTAATGTTGATCTTGATCCATATGCTGTATGATATTTGGTGATGGGAAAGAGGATATTTTATTCTATATACACTTGCCAAAAATTCTCAGCAGTTGAAAGACTAAGAATCCACAGGGAAAGGAGGCAGTAAGTGTTAACATATTTCTTAATACAGCTACTTTTAGATAAAATTCTGCTATTGTGATTCAGAAAGTGACATGTTTTACGGTGCATTCCTTAACATAAATTCAAAATACATTAAAATACATTGTTATCCTGATCATTTCTTGCTCTGTTTCTGATCACTATTGAGATGCATTCTAGCATATTAACTTTGAGCTGTCTTTAAATTTTAGCATTAAGACAGTTTTAGTGCAAGTTATAGGAACATTTAATTTACTGAATGCATTGTTTTGTGTTCCTCTTTGACATGAAATTACTTTATTTAATTGTTGTCTCATATCAGATATAAATAAGGGGCACAACATTAACAGGCAGGGTGGAATTGGACCAGAAGGTTTGCTTTAATTACATAATGAAAATAAAGAGAAAATAATAGTATTTTGACCATCAGGAACTATTGGTGTAGAGAGATATTAATTTTGTAAAGCTTTTTAAGTTTTTTATGGCTTCTGTGAAGGACAGGAAAGATATAAAGTAGCATATTTAAAAATTAATGCATTTGTCAAAACTAAGTATGAATACTTTATTTAGCATAACTTTATTTGTGAATATTTACCTTATGTTTATATAATTCAGAAGCAATCAGGCCAATGTACATATATGTTATACATTGAACAATATATTTACTTACAACATAAACAGTGAATAAATATAAGTTATTGTCCAGTGTGAGTGAATATGACTTTGTTACCTTTCTGTCGTCTTCTTTGATTGTGGTTATTCCTTTATGGTTTACTTCACCAATAAAACATTTAATTTAGAAAAGGACAATAGTTGGTGAAAACTGATGCTACCCTTATGCTCAACGGTAGAGTGCTGACCTTTGTTCCCTTTCCCATTCACTACAATCCCTACTGCATCTTCTCGTATCCCTATAAATTGCTGAGGGGCATGCATCCACATCTCCAGTTCCCTCAGTCCTGATCTCTTTTGTGTTACAGCTAGACTAAGAAAAGTGGTTGAGCCTAGATTGGGGCTTGCTATGATCTTGTAACTAACCCTGATCTAATCTTGAACACTTTTTTCTAGTGTAAACAAACTCTTTGCTTGCTTCAGAGCACCTAGCAGTGGGATGACTTTAAGCGGGCTATTTGGCTGTTCTGCAAATGCAATAAGTAAGGATCTGATTCTGTCACAGAGGTCATGGATTCCATGACTTCAACGGACTTCTGTGACATCTTCAGCCTGCCTCAGCAGCAGGGCTGGAGTGGTTGTCAGCCCCCACCCAGGAGCATCAGCTGCTGGATCAGCCACTGCTGGGGCCAGCAGAGCAGGAGCAGAGGTCCCCAGGGCTGGGTCAATGCCACAGGAGGAGTGGCGTGGGACTGGAGCAGCAGCTGGAAGTCAGCCTCCACTAGGGATTCTTAGTAAAAGTCAGGGGTTTCTTAGTAAAAATAAAGGATAGGTTGTGCGCTTTGTGAATTTTTGTTTATTGCCTTCAACCTGTCTGTTACTTTGACTAAAAATACCCATGACAAAAACGTAACCTTAGCAATAAGACCTTCTCTGATACACTGCTAGCAGAACCTTCTCACAGCTAAGACTACCAGGAGGACAGTCTCCAAAAGGAGATGCCTCTTGTGTTTGAGGCCCTACTAATGGGTCGCCTTGTTGGTAATGGGAGTTTGAGGCAGCTTCCTTTTGTGGTGGACCATGGCTAGAAGAAACTCAAACACAGATCCCATTCATCCCCCGCCCCTTCCCAAAAGGGGAAATTCCAGTGGAGTCTAAAGGAATTTTTTTTCTCCTAAGGCAGCAGACATTTCTTTGGAAGCTTGTTGGAGATAATTCCCATGCAGGATGGCAGTATAGTCAGTGGAAGCCCGTTCAGCTTTATGCAAAAGTCTGAGCCCTAAAGGTAGAGAAACTAATGCAACCCATGGCACTTTTGCAAGCATGTGCAATGATTGTGATGCCCTCTTTTTACTCTTAAAACTGCAGAGAAAATATTTTTGTTTACATACAGTGGAAGGTTTTGGTAGGGCATAGAGAAAGGAAAATCTACTTTTTAAAACTTGACCTTTAGATTTGGTAATAGTAAAATCTCCTGGCAATGTGGAAGAGAGAACTGTTTATTTTTAATTTCACATAATGGTTACTGTTCTAAACGTTCTACTAATATGGATTAGATTGGTATTAGGCAAACATGAGTGTTTTTATTTTCAGTGACCAAATACATTACAACTACAACTTCTGTAACTGAAGTGCTTATTTAAGATTTGAAGTTAATATGCTACGTTTTTCTTTTTGTGTTTTATTATGCACTAGTCATTAAAATTATAGACTCCAAAACAAACATTTGAGAATCTGGTTCCCAAGGCAGAACAATATGTATGCTATAAAAGTTGTATCAGTGGTCCCTCTCAGTGGCTTTAGGAGCTAAGATACTGTACCCTTTTCTTAAGAGAAAAGTCAACTATATTAGTATGGGTTATGGTCTAGAGTAGTTTTCATGCAATCATAGAATATCAGGGTTGGAAGGGACCTCAGGAGGTCATCTAGTCCAACCCCCTGCTCAAAGCAGGACCGATCCCCAACTAAATCATCCCAGCCAGGGCTTTGTCAAGCCTGACCTTAAAAACTTCTAAGGAAGGAGATTCCACCACCTCCCTAGGTAACGCATTCCAGTGTTTCACCACCCTCCTAGTGAAAAAGTTTTTCCTAATATCCAACCTAAACCTCCCCCACTGCAACTTGAGACCATTACTCCTTGTTCTGTCATCTGCTACCACTGAGAACAGTCTAAAGCCATCCTCTTTGGAACCCCCTTTCAGGTAGTTGAAAGCAGCTATCAAATCCCCCCTCATTCTTCTCTTCCATAGACTAAACATCCCCAGTTCCCTCAGCCTCTCCTCATCAGTCATGTGTTCCAATCCCCTTAACATTTTTGTTGCCCTCCGCTGGACTCTTTCCAATTTTTCCACATCCTTCTTGTAGTGTGGGGCCCAAAACTGGACACAGTACTCCAGATGAGGCCTCACCAGTGTCGAATAGAGGGGAACGATCACGTCCCTCGATCTGTTGGCAATGTCCCTACTTATACATCCCAAAATGCCATTGGCCTTCTTGGCAACAAGGGCACACTGTTGTCTCATATCCAGCTTCTCGTCCACTGTCACCTCTAGGTCCTTTTCTGCAGAACTGCTTGCCGAGCCATTCGGTCCCTAGTCTGTAGCGGTGCATGGGATTCTTCCGTCCTAAGTGCAGGACTCTGCACTTGTCCTTGTTGATCCTCATCAGATTTCTTTTGGCCCAATCCTCCAATTTGTCTAGGTCCCTCTGTATCCTATCCCTACCCTCCAGTGTATTTACTTCTCCTCGCAGTTTAGTGTCATCTGCAGACTTGCTGAGGGTGCAATCCACACCATCCTCCAGATCATTTATGAAGATATTGAACAAAACCAGCCCAAGGACCGACCCTTGGGGCACTCCACTTGATACCAGCTGCCAACTAGACATGGAGCCGTTGATCACTACCCGTTGAGCCCGACAATCTAGCCAGCTTTCTATCCACCTTATAATCCATTCATCCAGCCCATACTTCTTTAACTTGCTGGCAAGAATACAGTTGTTTTGTTACCAGGAACTTTGTAGTCAAAAATATCTGTCATCTAATACAGAAAGAAGAAACTGAAGTAGATTCTTCAAAGAAATCACAGATGACAAAGTCTAGTCCAAAGTCCTGGAGAGCAATTACCTGAGTAAACTCCAAAAAGTGTATTTTTGGTGAACAGTTGATCCCTGCTTTGCATTAATTTAAACTAAAATGTTAGAAAAGGTATAAGGATGTTTTCTGTAGCTTTGTTATACTATTAAATAAAAACTATTTACATTCAAAAAGCTTTATTTAAATACAACAAATTGCTAACTATAAACTATACAATCATTATTATATATCTATCTTAGGGGAACTATATACCAATTTTAATAGCTCTTACTATTTTTGTATCGTAGAAATGCCCACGTTATAGTTAAATCAATACAGTACCCTTATTAATTGGCTCCTGTCTGGGAACATATCAACTTTAATAAATGCTACTCAAGAATTACAAAAAAACATTTGCCGTATTGATTTTAGTTGGCAAAGGTGTTGAAAGTAGAGCTTTTTATATAATACAAAATGTCAGATTATTTGGCTATAGTTAAGGTAATCATTGAAAAATACTTAGTACTTAATGCTTTACTTCTACAAAACATTGTGAACTTATTGTGCCACCAGTGTCTAGGCAGTTAGTGCACCAAGGCTGCTAAACATAATTGTCACCTTGTGCTTCCCTTGTATTCCACTTGGTTTGTTTTTTCTCAGCCTGTTGCTTCTTGTCACATGCTGGTAAGCTGTTTGGAACAGGGACTCTATTTTTATTACATATGTGAGCAATATCTATCACAGCAGGGCTCTAGTTGTGGTTTTTGGGTCATATAATTTTTTTTATTGATATCCTAAACAATGCATCTGTGAAACATGTACCTATTGGATTCTCAGATGTGTCTAAGAAGCAATAGGCACAGCAGAGGAAGGATGTGTGCAAAGGAGCTATTTCCAGCTCCCAAATGCTGAGGCCAATTTTATGCCATCCTACTCCCATATAATAGTCAACTATAAGAGACACTTCTGCCAGTGGCCACAAAGGGAATTTCTAGCATCTCGAAATTTGTTGGAGCTTACAGGTGCTCCAGAAATAGCCCCTTTCATTTGACTGTGCCCCCTGTGTCTGAGGTCAGTGGGAGGTGGTGTAGAGCAGGGGTTCTCAACCTTTTTTTTTCTCTGAGGCCCCCCCACAACATGCTATAAAAACTCCAGGGCCCAGCGGGGTAGAGGGGCACTTGAGGCTCTGGGCCGGAGGGGGTGAGAGCTTGGGCATAGGTGTAGTTTGATTTCTATTTGGGGTGGGCAGGGGCCAGCGGGGCTCAAGGCAGCTACGCATGGTGGAGTCTGGGGAGGGAGTGCCACCTATACCCCCGACTCACCTCAGCAGGCCACCCAGCCTGTCAGGGTTGTGGAGGGTGGACACAACCAAAAATTGTAACTCAGAGGTGGGGGGCTCAGCTCAAAAAGTTTGAAAACAGCTCAGGATGCAGGGTATCTGGGGGCTGTGTGCAGGCAGATGGATAGCTCAGGGTGCAGGGAGGGGGGTATCTGGCGGCTGTGTGCGGGCAGGAGGATAGCTCAGGATGCGGGGGGGGTATCTGGGGTCTGTGTGCGGGCAGGAGGATAGTTCAGGGTGCAGAGGGGGGTATCGGGGCTCTGTGTGCGGGCAGGAGGATAGCTCAGGGTGCAGGGAGGGGGGTATCTGGGGACTGTGTGCAGGCAGATGGATAGCTCAGGGTGCAGGGAGGGGGGTATCTGGGGGCTGTGCGTGGGCAGGAGGATAGCTCAGGGTGCAGGGAGGGGGGTAGCTAGGGACTGTGTGCTGGGAGGGCTTCCCTTTGGTCCCTGTTCCCTGAGGGCTCTGCCAGCCACGGAGCCAGGTGCCTCCGCCCAGGCAGATTTTACTGGCTGTGTGAGCAAAGGGGCTTGGAGTTGAGGAGCAGCTTCAACCCCCTGCAGCAGCAGGAGACAAGGGAACACTGCAGCTGCCTGTTTTATGGCACCAAACAGAACAGCAGTTGTCCTGCACTGTGGCTCTGACCTGGCCAGGGGGCGGGGAGAGAAGGAGGTGGAGGGGGTGGGTGGAGCTGCCCTGGGTGTGCCCTTCTCTTGTACTGTAGTTTCAGGGGCAGGTGGGACAACACCCCTGTGTCTCCCCCACTCACCCCCCAACTCTGCCCATGGGCTCAGGGCTTCTGCCCTGTGAGGATCATTGGGTCTCTGGAATTCAGCCCTGCTGCTCCTGGCTTCAGCTCTCCAGAGGGTCTCAGGAGTCAGGGCTTCAGCCCCACGGCTCCTGGCTTCAGCCCCGTGGGAAGTACTGGGGCTCAGGCTCCGGGTTTTAGCTGCGGGGCCCTGTGGCTAAGGAGCCGGTCATCCTGTTCTCTAGTGTGATTTGGTAGTATGTAGCAGACACCAACTAGTACCACATCTTGTGCTTTATCTTGTGTTAGAACATGGATCATAAACATTCAAGATCATTTATTTCCAAATTGTCAGTGACTTGGAAACAGGTGATGCCATTTTTGTAGAGTGCCACTTTCCCTCCCCTTTTGCCTTTACATCCTTCCTTCTTAAATAGATTGTAACCAGCAATTTTAAAATTTCTGATCATGTGAATTTTGTAACCAGATTTCAGTAATACCAACTAAGTTGAATTTATGCTCATAAATGAGGAATTGGAATTGCTCTTGTTTATTAGTTAGGCTCCCATCATTGGTGTCTAAGCAATTAACCCCCCCCCCCCCCCCCCGGTTATGACATATGGGAATCCTGTGACTATGGCACATCATGAGATGTAGCCCAGCCAGGAAGTCCTGTGCACAGGGAAGAATGAGGGCACGAGGCAACCAAACTACAGCTCGTATGAAGCACTGTGGCACCTTAAGTAGATGTTCAGTGTTTAAACTGACTCAAGATTAAATATTTTAATTTAGGAAGGTTGAAACATTTTGTTTTAGTAGAAAGTGTTGAAGCAAAATATTTTGACCTTTCTGAATAGACTTTTTTGCAAACTTTCATTCTGTAAAACTGTTAATATTTTGACTTGCTGTCCCAATTTGGAATAAAAACAGATGTTGAAATTTTAGAACCTCCCAGGTGATGGAAATTCCAGTTTTTGCTCAGTTGTGGTCTATAGAATGTTGCATTATATGAAGAATCTCAGACAGAGTATTGAGAAAATTAAAATGATAGAAATCTTATGCTTTAAATGACAATTCATACTTTTGTATTTGTTTCAAGTGACAGTTTTAAATACTAATTTTTGAACCTTTTTTTGCTTGTTCAAGATAAGTAAGAAATGCTTTCCATTGTTTGTAAACATTTAAAAAAAAATGTGCATGGCAGAATTTAATCCAGACTCTGACCTTAATACTGGATGTTGGACTCTGCTTAATATAATGCAACATTGATTTTTTTCCATTGCCTTTACAAGTCAATATTCAAATTAATAAAGCACAATCAGAGCAGAGCAGAGCCTGGCCCTTGTGCAGATTAATTTGGATAGAAGCAGAAACAAATGGAAAAGGAAAAGGTAGGAAGATTAATAAATAAAAAAAAGTGGAAGAAACATGGGATAGGGCTAAGGTTTTTGAAAGGGAATTTAGTGAGATGGAGTAAACTAGGGTGGATAAAAATCAATGATTTTTAAAAAATAAAAAAAATCAATTTTTTTTATTTAAATTGGATTTTGAGGGGAAAAACTATCTAAAGAGAGATACATGAGCTCAAAGATATCTCATCATGGAATAGGGATTATAAATTCTATAGTATGAGACAATCTATTCATGTAATATTTAAGAAAAGATTTGTAAATGAGTTCCAATAGTTCATGAATTAGGGACCCAATCTTATGAGGTTCCAGGGGCTTCTGTATAGATTATTTAGGTTCATCTTTCTATCTACCCAGTGGGGCTCAGTCTAGAAGATACCATCAGAGATAGTTTCAGAGTAACAGCCGTGTTAGTCTGTATTCGCAAAAAGAAAAGGAGTACTTGTGGCACCTTAGAGACTAACCAATTTATTTGAGCATGAGCTTTCGTGAGCTACAGCTCACTTCAGTTCTCAAACTGTGCATTTATGTCTCCAGAGATAACATGCTTATTAACAGCTAAAATGTTTTTAAATTAATATATATACACACATGGAGGTGAGAAATAGTTAACTAAAATAATTTAAATGTCTGTCTGTCTGTTCTAATACAGCATGGCAAGAAAATCCTCCAAATATTAATGATTAACATGTTGAACTGGAGATAGTTCACCTCCCAATGACTTCATAAATATCTGCTTCAGTTACCTTTGGTAAATGAAATAACCAAACAATCATTCATTTTCTGATGTAGCTGTAAAAGTAATCTGAAAAGTTTTCAACATAAATCACTTTAAAAATGTATAGTGTGTACCTTCTAAAAATGAAACCTACATCGATCTCTGAGTTGTGAAGAATATGTATTAAGGTTATAACAACCAACAAGAATGCACTTTTTATATAGAAATTCATGATTAAATCAAGTCTTCCTAACTAGTGATTTAAATCATGATTTAAATCAAATCCACCCTGAAGTAAACACAAAATTTAATCTATAAAGGGTGGAGAAAATGACTATTTACATTGTAATATTGTATTAATATCCTTTGAATCTAAATGTAGAAACAGTGATCAGTTAGCTATTTGTAAAACATGCTCTGAATTGCTTCATCTTTTTAATTTAAAAAAAGGAACAGCAAGACTAGGAATCCATAATCCAAACTCAGAAATATGATTATAAATATATAAGATGCTTCACAAACTTCTGTGTGGAAATAAATAAAAGTATTTTATCAAACCACTGAGTGTGAACTGTTCACAAATTAATATTGCATGCATGAACTGAAAGAAGTGAATAAATTATAAGTCTCTTGATAAAGCACTTGGTTGGAGGATGAATATGAGCTCATGACATAAAGATGTCCTATATTAGGTACTATAATAACCAATATGTGCCAAAAAGAGAGCTGGAGTAGGGGAGAGCAGAAATAAGTAATAATTGATCATTATAGATTCAAAGTAATGAAAATTGTCTATTTGCATAGTGCAGATACTAGTTAGAGGGGTTATTCAGTTGTGTAGATATACACATTACATTAACATTGGGTTGGGAAATAGATATAAAATGAAATTCTCATCAAACAGTACAATTGTGAAGTGACATTTTACTTGCCTTTGGAACAGAATTCGACTTTGACAAAAAACATATTCAGTGTAGTAATTGCAGTAGTTGTTCTTCACTCCCCCCAAAATGGGGAACTAAAGCTCAGAAAAAGTAGCTGGCAGCAGTATAAGCCAGTGATCCTTTGGTTACTTTTTCTGCAGTCTTTCTGGGGGGCCATTGGTCTGGCACTATCAAATAGGCAATAAATGAACAGTGACATCTGATAACTGTATAAGTTGATAGAAATCCTAGAGTTTACTGCTTTTCTTTAATATGCATAAAGGATATAGCAAAGTCTCTTTAAATTGTCCACATTATCTTCCTCAGTTAATACAGCTGCAATGTCTGATCTTGTCTACAAGACAACAGGGTGGTTTGTTTTAGAGAGTGAATGAATTCTCTTTGTGAAAATGATCAGGTTAGTTTTTTAAAAAACAAACAAACACACACCTCAAAACAGTATGTTCACTATCCTGAAATTGCTTTAAAATATTATCACACATTGTAATGTATTTTACAAGTTCCTCAAGGATCGGTTTTGGGACCAATCTTATTTAATCTTTTTATTACTGATCTCGGCACAAAAAGTGGGAGTGTGCTAATAAAGTTTGCGGATGATACAAAGCTGGGAGGTATTGCCAATTTAGAGAAGTACCGGGATATCATACAGGAGGATCTGGATGACCTTGTAAACTGGAGTAATAGTAATTAGGATGAAATTTAATAGTGAGAAGTGAAGGTTATGCATTTAGGGATTAATAACAAGAATTTTAAGTATAAGCTGGGAACGCATCAATTAGAAGTAACAGAGGAAGAGAAGGACCTTGGAGTATTGGTTGATCATAGGATGACTATGAGCCGCCAATGTGATATGGCTGTGAAAAAAGCTAATGCGGTCTTCGGATGCATCAGGAGAGGTATTTCTAGTAGGGATAAGGAGCTTTTAGTACTGTTACACAAGGCACTAGTGAGACATCACCTGGAATACTGTGTGCAGTTCTGGTCTCCCATGTTTAAGAAGGATGAATTCAAACTGGAACAGGTACAGAGAAGGGCTACTAGGATGATCCGAGGAATGGAAAACTTACCTTATGAAAGGAGACTCAAGGAGCTTGGCTTGTTTAGCCTAACTAAAAGAAGGTTGAGGGGAGATATGATTGCTCTCTCTAAATATATCAGAGGGATAAATACTGGAGAGGGAGAGGAATTATTTAAGCTCAGTACCAATGTGGACACAAGAACAAATGGATATAAACTGGTCATTGGGAAGTTTAGACTTGAAATTAGACGAAGGTTTCTAACCATCAGAGGAGTGAAGTTTTGGAATAGCCTTCCAAGGGAAGCCGTGGGGGCAAAAGGTCTATCTGGCTTTAAGATTAAACTCGATAAGTTTATGGAGGAGATGATATGATGGGATAACATGATTTTGGTAATTAATTGATCTTTAAATATTCATGGTAAATAGGCCCAATGGCCTGTGATGGGATCTTAGATGGGGTGGGATCTGAGTTACCCAGGAAAGAATTTTCTGTAGTATCTGGCTGGTGAATCTTGCCCATATGCTCAGGGTTTAGCTGATCACCATATTTGGGGTCGGGAAGGAATTTTCTTCCAGGGCAGATTGGAAGAGGCCCTGGAAGTTTTTCGCCTTCCTCTGTAGCATGGGGCACAGGTCACTTGCTGGAGGAGTCTCTGCTCCTTGAAGTCTTTAAACCATGATTTGAGGACTTCAATAGCTCAGACGTAGGTGAGGTTTTTCGCAGGAGTGGGTGGGTGAGATTCTGTGGCCTGCATTGTGCAGGAGGTCAGACTAGATGATCATAATGGCCCTTCTGACCTTAGTATCTATGAATCTATATAATATGCATGCACAGGCAACCTTAATTCTGGCATTTCCTAACTTTTGAGTGCTTGACTTTGCAACCTCAGTGTTCTTTTAACGTATTTTTTTTTGTTGTGTAACCTTGTGCTTATTGTTTGATATAGTTTTTAATTATATGATCACATACTGTTTTTTCCACAGGACTCTCCAACCTCTTTCAGTGCACAGGATGAACTAGTGTCTAAGCACAGAACTCTTTTAGACTATTAAAAGTGTTTGCTACTAAAACTACATATTGTGCCTTTCCTCCCTACGTATCCCCACAGTAATCTAGCATATAGTGATCCCTTCTGGAATTAACCCATATTTTCAAATATTTATAAATTTTGCAGACACAAAAAACAACTTTAGTCTGGAATTTCCCTAAATCCGGGATCATGTCTAGACTGGGGGGGAGGGGAGTGTTCTTTTGAAAATGTTAGCTACATGACCTTAGAACTGTCCCCTCCCACCGCCTTCAGCAGGGGAGAACCTTGGCTGAACAGCAGGGAATGGGAGAATCCCAGAGTCTGTGTGTTGCAGGATGGTGGTTGCCCTTCCCACTCCTTCAGTCCTCCACTTAGTCTTTGGCTGGGTAGAGGGGTGTGGTATGGAGCCATCGGATTTTGCTGTTGTGTGCCCTCCTTTTATTTAAATTAGGCCTGACATTTCAAAAGCCTCTTACTCTCTGGTTGGCTGCCCTGTCTATTCTCCTCTTAGTTGTAGATTAGGAGCCATGTTGCTTATGAAGCTGCAGGTCTGACCAATAGCCTGTTTTAGGGATTGGGAAGGAATTTTTCCCATTATGGCCAAATTGGCATGAGGCCTCTTGAAGCCACAGTTAGGTTGAAAGCAATATAAATCAAAAGTTCATATAATGCTGGTAAGACTACTGATTCATTGCAACTTGCAGCCGGTGTCTAGTGTGGATAAAGGACAAAAGGGGCAGCTCCTAGGTAAATTAGACATGGGATTTTGCTGCTGAACTTGGCGCTCATAGTGGGGGAGGGACCTGAAATATTTGCAAATTAACACCTCCCCACCATCCTTGTGGCCTCTGTCACTCCATCCCCCCATTATTCATGAGATTGTGGCGAGCTTCCTCAACAGGACTGAGGCTGCAGGATAGGCTGGGGAGGGTTTACCCTGAGTATTGTTTGTGGTTAAAACCCTGTAACCTGTACTGGAACCAATTAAATGCCTCGTGAGAGCAGGGAGTGGGCATTGTAGTGCTCCTCCCAAATGTATAATGAATAAAATTGTGGCCTGCAGATTAAACCCACCCCATGTGTCTGTCTTTCATTTGCCTGCATGTCTTTGTTAATCTCTTAGCATCTAGTGTAGACAGAATGTAACATGTTTTTAAAGGCTACATGAAATACTAAGTGGTGTCTAAAATTCTATTGACTAACATTTTTTTAAAAATACCTTTTTTCCCTACTCTTGACAATGTCTCAAAGAGAGTTTTTAGCCAAATGTAGTTAATCATGTTATTTGTTTATTTCCTGTCACTAAAACATGGAAGGAAGGTTGGAAGCAATTCTGGACTTAAGATATTTTTTCTTTTTAAGCCATGTAATGGACAGCTTTGTTTTAAAATATCAGCACATAAACAGTAACACTTAGTTGGCCTTTATATTTCATCAGACATAGATGCTTTCCCTAGTTAGAAAATAAACTTTAGAAATGCCAGTTATTGAAAATGGAGCATACAAGAGTCATTTTCATAACTTTACTTATATTCCTATTTTCATTGATAATTCTTTGTGCTCCCCAAACATTCAGTCGTCATAACCATTTTGATTTTAAACTCTATTTGTAGTTTTGACTTACGTAAATATTGTTGAAACTTTTGACACTTTAAATTGGAGAGTAACTTTACACAAGAGAGTAGTCCCTTTGAACATAAGTAAAGTTACTTACCAGTATGTCCTTTCAGGATTGGGTACTAAATTCTGAATCGTCAAGTGCCTGCTGTTCTAATGCACCAAATTTTTTATTTTCAGAGATGTGCTTGTTTACATTTAATTTTAAAAATTTCCTTTACAAACTTGTAAGCAATTGATCATTTAAAGAGTGTTTTAAAAGAATGGTCAACACTGGTCCATCAAAATTTTCAACTCCTTGGGCTGTTTGCAAGTGCTAAAAAGCTAGACTGCTGTGGAGTCAATATTTGTGGCCTCCTAAAGAGAAAGATTGGGTTTGTTTTGAAAATGTAAAAAGACAAAAACGCCCTCTCAACTTAACTTAAAAAAAAAAAATAAATAAAAAGTTGAATTCACCTGCAGTAATTCAACATTACATCTGAAAATGTAAAGTCAACCTTCACGCAGCAGTCTTAAACTTTTGAAGGCCATAGACAAAGTAAATGTGTCCTCTTAATCACAACGTTGGGAAATAAGATTTCTAAGGGCTAATTCTGTTCCTTGTACATTTGCATTATGAAATTTTCTTTCTTTGGTCATTTAGAATTGGGTGGTTGATCATGTGGAGCCATAGAAGTGGGACATACTTTATAGAGGTAACAGTAATAGAAAAGATTTTCAAAAATTGGTGCCTGTTTGACTCATAAGCCCGTATTTAGGTTACTAAATAAGTGGTCTGATTTTCAAAAGTGTTCAGCACCTAGCATCTGAGTTCATTGGGAGCTTCATTTGGTCTCTGAATTTACTTCAGAAAATGTTGTTATATAAAGTATTTCTGCAGTGACTGAAGTCCTAATCTTGGAGACATTTATGTCTTTATGCATGCAGACATTTATGCCTTTGAGTAAGGCTAAGTGGGAGAATGATTTCTGTGAGGTTCTCTTCAAGAAGTTTTGCTTGCACTATTCTGTCAGGGGGCTGACTGTCTCACTTGCCCCCACCCCTGGCAGAATGAGCCTCTGGGGTCACCAAAATGCCCTGGAGATTCACCAAGGCCTTCCATCTGGAGGCCCTGTGTTTCTTTCACTTTCTGTGGACCCACAATATCTTTCTGCTTCCAGGATCATCAGGATTGAGGGTTCTTCATGGAAACAGTAGTACATGCCCTGGTTGTATTATTTTTTCCTGAGTAATTGATTCAGGGTTGGTGTGGGGGATAATATATGCCATTCTGCCCAATGTGGGGCTGCCCACCTCCTTTCCCCAGGCCAATCTCCTCCACTGGATCTTAGTCATGCAGCTCACTTTCAAAGATCCCATCCATCCTTTCCATGCAGAAGGGAAGAGGGAACCGTAATCAGGCCGTGATGTAGGGGAGAGAAGGCAATTTTTAATCTGAATATGCTATTTACATATAAGGGATAAAATCTGATAGTGGTCAACCAAAAAGTATTGAGCTTGAAACACAGATAAACTTAGACAAAAATATCAGCTTATATGCATTTTTATTAAGACTAGTTTTATTATACTAGTCAATGGAAAAGAAATCAAATCAAATACACTCTACGAATTATTCCTCTCGTGTGATTATGCAACTAATGTAATTTGACAAATTGGATGGGTTTTTCCATAATTATATACACTGAATAATGTTCAAACTTTGAGTACCTTGAAAATATATTCTTTTATGCTGAATTTTGCCAGCTGTATTTCAGTTTCAGATATCACTGAATATGTGCATTTAAACAAGTGGGAAGGGATGCCTTTTCTGTGACTTTACAGAGTCCTTAGTGATTTTCTGTTACTTCATTTCCAGAAGCATTGGCTTTTGGAAATAGTTCTAAAGGTTGCATGCAGAAACCCAACTGATTGGATAATCAAATAAAAACACTTATTTTTGTGAGAAGAATATTAGGCAAGATTGAGCTGGTGATGTTTATAGTCACTGACATGACTTTGGACATGCTATTCTCGCTCAGCACAAAATGGGATATTTAAACTGATTTGACATTGGACTTAAACTAAAAACTGAACATAATTCAATATGTAGCTACAGAAAATGACAGCTTTGGAGCACAGTGACATCAGATGAATACAGCTACTAGTTTTCTTACTGAAAACATCACTGTCCAAAGAATCTGATAAGTTAATAGCCTTTGTTATGTGAACTGAAGTTATATTTTCCTAAAGTGAAAAGTTGAGCTATCATAGTGTTTCAACAGGCAATAATATGCTATTGACTATTACTATAATTAGTACTACTAACCAGGTTTCAAGTTCAGATTTTTATGGAGGTCAGGTAAGATATCCTTTAAAGTTATAGTAATATTGGAGGAACTTTCAGTGATGGGTACCCTTGGGAAGTGGGGTTGTAAGGCACCTTGCTACCATCTGCCTTGAGTGTGAGGAAGCCTTGTCTGTGCCTGCTGTGGGTCAGGAATCAGTTCCCCAACTCTGCCAGCATTTAGCAACATGAACACCACCTTTCAGGCTTCTGCAGGCCCTGTTCTCCCTTTAGAGGTTAATGATAGGGACACTCCAACTCCTGAGCACAGTGTGTCCCCCTGTTCCACTGGACTCACTCAGAATTCACGGATCTGCTATTCTCAAAGGAATAGTATACATTGGGCTTACCAGTTTCACCTCAGGATCACCACTCTGCTCTACACACAGCACTTAGATACATGTATAGTAAAAACAAGAAGTTTATTTAACAAAGAACAGAGATTTAAGAAGAAGTAGGTAGAATTCATGGAAATATGATTACATATAAAATAAAATCATACATACAAAATAAAATAAAATTGCATATAAAATAAAAGCATGCTTTCTAGAGCCTAAACAAGCTATTCTCCTGTCTCAAAAAGGTTGGGTCACTTGAAATTTCTCTCCCAGAATCAGCCAGCCAGACCAGCTGTAATCTTCTGTTCGTAAGACAAGTCAGCTGGCAGCTTGTCTCCTGAGTGAAGGATAGCTGGTTGTATCTCTGCACCCTCAATATAGTTCCAGTGATCCATTGTCTTCACTTGTTTAAAAAAAAAAAATTACCCCTGCTGCTTGTTTCTTCCTGTCTAGAATCTCCCTTGAAGACTTTGCAATCGCTTGATTAGCATTTTGCTCAGACTGTAAATATATGTTCATTGAGAAGTATACAATACTCAACCTCCATATAGCCAGGCAGGTAGATAAGTGTCTCCTGTCTGGAAGAAACTTACCACCTTCTGGTGACCAGCTCCAAGTTAATAACCTTAAGAACATAATTTTAAGGGGGTGTGTACATACACACACACACACGTACACACAACTCCTTATGTATTATCCATCTATACATTTCACAATGATTAAGTACCAGTATGACACAGGCTTTCAGTAGAGACCTTACATTACATTCTTTGACTAACTAGTATGTAGAAACCGGACCCTGTAACCCTTATTTATACCTGTGCCCTCTGCCAGTTGACACCAAGTGGTCCCTTGGTCACACCTCCACAAATGCATAACAAATTGTTCAGGTTTTTTTTACCCCATTATTTCAATATTTTTTAAATGTTGCTCAGTACATTTGACTATAGACCTATTTGAGTTTGTTTTTATATTTACATTTTACAGCCCTGCTTCTATTTTTTTAAAAACCTGTGTTAATGGGAGAGATGCACAAAACTGGAGGTGAATATGAAAGATCCATCCACCTTTGTATGCAGTTACCAAACATTAGGAAACTTTCAGCATTTTTGGTTTAAAAATATAAACACAAGTAAACATTGGTCCTTTTTTGCTGACAGGAGTGCGAGATGCAAAAATTCTGTGTGCTTTTTTGATTAGGTTGCAGTTCTAAATCTTGTCATTCTAAATTATGTAGAATATGTACTAGTTTTAATCTTGTGTTGTACAGTTTGAGAGAAATGCCTGTTTGCAATCTCTTAATCTGATAACAGAAAAAGTTGCTCTTACATATAAACATTTAAACCTATTCTGATTACAAACATGGTAAGAAACATATAATGAGGTGTGATGTAGTGTGAAAATGAATGTCATTCAGTCAAGGCCAGGTACATTGGAATATTTGGAACATCAGATATGAAGACCATGTTACTAAATATGCAAAATCAGGCTGTAAATTCTTTTTGACTAGGTACCCAGAGCTGTCAGTCAAAATCACCAACCCAGACAGCTGACTATGTCTTTTAAAGCCGTTTCATAACTGGATTTTTTCCTGATGTTGACAAGTGTCTGCACCTCCCTTGCATCTCAAGGGAAAGCTCACTTGAATTTAATGACTGACCCTCTTAAAAATAAGAGCTTACATTTAAATGGCCCAGCAAGTTCAATATATCTTGTTTTTTGCACATTAACCCAACTTGATGCCAAGATTGGGATATCTGTGGCAGCTGTTTACATCTACCTCAAATTTTATTTCAGGAGAAGTATTGGTTTATTTTGCTACAGTCTGAATAAATTTAAAGTTTCAGATAAATGAAAGTATGCAACAAACAGAAGTTCATTAAAGTTAAAGAAACAAAACATGTAAAGAACAGTGACAGTTCTGTCATAATAAACCCAGACCCAACAGACTACCAGAAGCTGGGACTGAATGATAGGGGATGGATCACTTGATAAATTGCCCTGTTCTGTTGATTGCCTTTGAAGTATCTGCACCAGGACTATCTGAAGGCAGGTTACTGGGCTAGATGGACCATTGGGCCTACCCAGTGTGAATGTACTTGTGTTTTTAATGAGCTGGGGCCAGGGCTCTGTGCATGTCCCCTTCCCCCCTTGACTCCCATTTCCCCTCCCCATCATTAATTTGCTTTCTGTCTGGGAGATAAATCATTCAGAGTGACAACATATTAAATTCTATTGGGAGGCTGAGCAGGGATATAGTTATACAGAAAGGCATAAATTGGTGCCATCGACCAGTTTGATCTATAGACAATTCCACAGGTGCTTGAAGCTGTGACTGTGCTAATCAAATGGCTGGGGCTCTATTTGTTCCCCATGTTCCTCCCCCTTTTGGTTTTCTGATCGATCCCCCTCACTCCCCCGAAAATTAGTAGAATTTTAGATATTGATGCCTAGAGCATTCCTTGAAATTTTGGAAATGATCAGTTGTGATGTTCAAAAGTTAATGCGTTGCATACAGACAGATAAACACAGAAATGCTGTTGAATTTGAGTGTAAGGCCATCACAAGTTCAACCAACAAGTTTACTATAAACTGATGTTTCATAGCTCTCTACTTTCCATTGCTATCTTTAAATGATTCCTTTGCCTATATCAGTACAAACTTCCCCATGCTTGACCGTTTTAACAGTGAGGCCTGGTCTGAACTTGGGCATGGCTACATCACTTCCCCTGAGTGCTGTGCCTATGCCTACCTAAGTACCAGTGTAGATGCAGCTAGAATGGAAGAATGCTTCTGTTGACCTACCCACCAATGCTGAGGGAGGCAGATTACCTACAGTGATGCGGGGGGGACGACCCCTTCCATCACTGTAGGAAGCATCTACGTGATGGTACTTCAGCAGCATAGTTGTGCTGCGGTAGCACCTGTAGCGTAGACGTGGCATCAGAACAGGTCCACTTCATACAGATGGACTCAGATCTGCTGGAGCCTTCGTACTTAGGATGCCACCCTCCTGGAGACCCAAAATAAGGAAAATAGTGTTAAATTAAGTAAATACAAAATTTGCAATGATTTAACTTTTACTGTTTAAAAAACAGTTTAGTTAAGCTGGTGCAAAACTCTTTGTAGATGCTCTTTATTTTGGTTTGGGTGATTTTGTTTTACTTTAATCACTAAAGAAGTGAAGTTTAGACTTGAAATTAGATGACGGTTTCTAACCATCAGAGGAGTGAAGTTTTGGAATAGCCTTCCAAGGGAAGCAGTGGGGGCAAAAGACCTATCTGGCTTTAAGATTAGACTCGATAAGTTTATGGAGGAGATGGTATGATGGGATAACGTGATTTTGGCAATTAATTGATCTTTAAATATTCATGGTAAATAGGCCCAATGGCCTGTGATGGGATCTTAGATGGGGTGGGATCTGAGTTACTACAGAAAATTCTTTCCCGGGTATCTGGCTGGTGAATCTTGCCCATATTCTCAGGGTTTAGTTGATCGCCATATTTGGGGTTGGGAAGGAATTTTCCTTCAGGGCAGATTGGAAGAGGCCTGGAGGTTTTTCGCCTTCCTCTGTAGCATGGGGCACGGGTCACTTGCTGGAGGAGTCTCTGCTCCTTGAAGTCTTTAAACCACGATTTGAGGACTTCAATAGCTCAGACATAAGTGAGAGGTTTTTCGCAGGAGTGGGTGGGTGAGATTCTGTGGCCTGCGTTGTGCAGGAGGTCAGACTAGATGATCATAATGGTCCCTTCTGACCTTAATATCTATGAATCTATGACTTAAGCTAAATCCATCTAAGAGTGAGTTATATTGAAGTAGGAATGTGTGCACTCACACTTGCACAGGTTTAAAAACACACTTTTCTAGTTAAAATGGTGCAATACATATCTAACAAAAACGACATCACCACAATTGTACCTCAGTTGTTTTGAGTAAAGATATAATTTCAAAACCCAACACTAGTTCTGCAGAAGTCAGTAGGAGTACAGCAGAAGAAAAGGTTGCAGATTGGGTCCTGGACTTGTGTAAAAAAAAAAATTAATTTGCATCAACCACCGTGTAAAATATTTTATACCATCTGTGACAACTCTTAAATTTGGCAGGATAGAAAATTGCTACCTGACCTTTAATCTAATGGGAAAAAAAGATAAAATGTAGTTTAACAAATTATTTGACTAGGCTAGAGAAATAAGAGAATATATGAATGAGCAATTCCCTTTGACAACATCACACCAACCCATTTTTAGTGTTGTTTTAATAAATTCTCTATCTTGTTCTCCAGGAGTTTAAAAAATTTATAACTCATTTCAAAGGCTTTCTCCCCACCTCTAGCCCTCAGCAGCATGGGAATCAAGGGGGTCAGGTTATTGTGTCTGAACTATATAGTTCCATTGGCTGAAACACTGGCCTGTAATTGAACAGTGTGCCACAACTACTTGTGCAGCCCAGAGACTGCAGAGTGGCTGTGTAGTTGCTCCATGCTCTGACCCCTAGTTGGTGCAGGGAAAATTATATCACCCTACCCTGTGGAAGTGTCTCCTCAAAACCCTTATACTTGAAATTTGCATTGGGGACAATAATTGGAGCCTGAATAGGACTTTAAGGTTGCACCCCTATCATAATATAGAACATCTTAGCTTCTAAGGGAATCCATTCTTTCTCTGTTCCTCCCTACCTCTTAGTGGAGTACAATGTATCTGGTATCTCTGCTGAACGTGTTCCAGGAATTGTTTGCATTGAGGAAGAGTGGCTCAGCAGACATTTCCTTAAAATACAAAGGACAGCAACTGGACGAAGATACTTGTAATTGTTTGTCTAGAATTCTTTAGGTTTGTAACAGTAAACAAAAAGATGCACAATTCTTGATGTAGGAGCAGTTATCCATATATAATAGCTAAGGAGTACCTCTCTAATTATTTGGACATGGTCTCTCTCTGTGACTACTGTTTCTTTTAAAAGCAGTTTCTAAACCATGAGATAAGATGAATAATATTTTATTCCTGTTGATGGGGAGGGGTTTGCCTGTGGCAATGCTTTTCAATTTATTTTTGTTATTGATGGAGTCTCCATTGTAATAGCAAAAGCTTTCAGACCTAACTCACATTTGATTGTCCACCTGAATTTAGGCCATTGAGCATTTGGAGCCTGGAGGTAATCAGTGTTTTTACAGTGAATCTTTTCTGCATCGTGTTTTTTTTCTTGCTCAGTTATATAATTTGATCAAACATTGCTTTTATAGTATAGAGTGGAAAGAGATGTTTGCTTCAAATCCTAGGTTGTACATGTGTGAATCTTAAATCTTTTTCTCATAGGCCAGGTAGTAGCAGCTGTAATATGTTATGATCCTTAATACTTAGTTACTACAGTGATAAGTCTTTATGGAGAAACTTTGGCAACTCAGCACCTATGCTTCTACTAAAGTCATTGGGAGTTAAAGATGCTCAGTTCCTCTGAAAATTAAGCTACTTTTATTTTGGTGCCTAAATAATAGATTTACAAGACTAATTTTAGGCACACAAGTTTGAAAACGTTGGCCTTCATTTCTGTGCACCTTGATTTCGCCACGTGTAACATAAAGAGAACGCCTAACTCCCTGAAATACTGAGATGAATTGTGCTGTAAAAGGTGATGTGCTATTTTAAGGGAATGAACTCCTGAATGCAATCGTATTTGAAAGAATGTTGAAATCAAGTCAAATAACATTTTAATGACAGTGGATTACTGTTCAGATGAAATGTTGCAGTGGGCTTGTGCCAATATTGCATTAGTAGTTATAGTGAAATCTGATATTTGGAGAGGAAGAGATACATTTGTTCTGTGTTTCAATTGTTGTGGTATGGATTTTTTTTTTTAGTTGTGCTCCGCTCTTTTTTTTTTTACAGGAGGTGCTGAAACAGCTACAGGGAAGCATTGAAGATGAGGCAATGGCTTCTTCTGGACAGATTGATTTGTTGGAGCGACTTAAAGGTAAATTTGGAAAGATTTTTAAATAGGGTTACTTGCTTGCCAATCGTAGTTGCTGAGGTGTAATATTTTCAAGGATCTCAAATCCCCCTGACTTTCAGTGAAACTTAAGACTCCTAAGTGCCTAAGTCACTTTTAAAAATAGAACTAAAGACCCTAAATCACTTAGGTGCTTTTTGAAATGTTTATCCTAAGTCTCCATGCAAAATACTATTGATACACAAGCTACATTTTATTGAACTTTCATAAAACTGCACTTGATTTGTATTGCTCAAATAGGGGTTTATTACCTTTTTGTTTAGATTAATAACATGATCCTCCAACTGTACTATCAAGGTTGGTTGGTTTACACAATATTTTCCTTTGGGATCTGTAGAAAAACCTGTTTGTTTCCACCAACCTGAAGACAAAAAAAAGTTTACATGACCCACACAAAATATAAAATTAAGGTGTAAACAATTTTTTAGGTTTGCTGCTATTAAGCTTCTGCTCTATAAAGTTTTGTTCTTTATTTTTCATTCAGAACTGAACTTGGATAGCGGTAACTTTCCTGGAGTGAAGCTAAGGCCAAAGATGTCCTTGCATTCATATGGAAGCAGGGAAGGGTCCATGTCAAGCCGTTCAGGAGAATGCAGCCCTGTTCCCATGGGATCATTTCCAAGAAGAGGGTTTATGAACGGAAGCAGAGAGAGCACTGGTTATTTAGAAGAACTAGAGAAAGAAAGGTAACTTTTTAATTGGTGTTCATTGTGCATCAACTTCTTTTAATTTTAAAAATATAAACTTGGTGATATCTTTAAAATAAAATGAAAAATATCCCCCCACACTAATATTATTCAGCCATCACTTGTATTTATTTTGGGCAACAGCATACTCTGAATTAGATGAACACTTAAACCTGTTGTAGATTCCAGGTTCCATTAAATACAGAAGAAAGTGCAATTAAAACATGTACTGTTACTTCAAGTGTTTGTCCATGTGTGTTCCACTGTTGCACCCCAAGCCTTGATTTTGGATTCTTTTGGCCAGCAGTGTCTGAGAGTTAGTGTTAGCATGTATTTGATACTTAGTGTTTTCTTTTGATTTAAAAAAAAAAAGGCAGAAAAAAGCTTTTTTCTCTGAAGGACTTCATCTGGTACTGTCCAGCCCTTATGATAGAACAGAGGTTTCCAGGATTTAAGATGTGTCCTCCTTGTGAGGCAGTAATGCCCCTTAATGATGGACATTCAGTGATGGACATCCATAATAATGGATATTATGCCTCAAGCAATTAAGGGCACATTCTAGAGAGATGTGCCATCTGCAAGTTGTTCTCGAACAGAACACAAAAAATGAGAAGTTTACCTGAAGCTGTTTTTAATGAACATGACTATGCACCACTCCTCATCTCCTGGAGTGTCTGGAACTAAAATCCTTGAGCAGACCTCTACAAAAAGTCTTCCATTGTTTCTGAGGGTATCGCTACACAGCAAAGAAAAACCCATAGCTGGCCTATGCCAGCCAAATTGAGCTCGCGGGGCTCAGACTGTGGCTCCAACTGTGTTTCGTTGCTGTGTAGACTTTTGGGCTTGGGCTGGAACCCAAGCTCTGTGACCCTGCAGAAGCCCGGAAGTCTACATGACAATGAAACAGCTCCACAGCCTGAGCTCCACGAGCCCGAGTTAGTTGACATGGGCCAGCAAAGGTTTTTCTTTGCTGTGTAGACATACCCAGAGGGATCTTCCTAAGTGTCCAGTAAAACATCTGTGGATAGGGGAAGAAAGGATCACTGGTCCTCTAAGGGGTATAGATCTAGGTCCCCCCTCGTCAGGTCCTAGCACTAAACAGCAGGAACCCTTTCATTCTGCTGCTCAGAAGGGTAGTTCAAGGCCCAGGGAGGGTCCCTCTGAAACCCATGGTACGGGGGGGGGGCGGGGCTGTGTTGATCGCCTGTGATATACAGGAGATCAGACTTAGATGATCTGGTGATCCCTTCTGGTCTTAAACTCTGACTCTGACACTCAGACACTGGCCGCCCTGCCACTGGAGCACAGAGGCCCCTGATACTGATGTCTTTGGTACTGATTACTCTGGTACTGACCATTTCCATTCACATGAGTCTTTATGGCTTTGATAAATCTCAGAGTCTCTGTGGTCTTGGAATCACTGCAATTGTCAGTGGTCAAAATTCCTCTTGTACCATCCACTACTGCCTTTCCAATACCAAGCTCACTTACAGTACTAAATAGTCAGTATACTGAGTGATTGCCTAGCCCCCCAGCTATAACTGCTTCTGCCCTAGAAAAGGATTATTCTTTCTCCCTCCTCTGGTTCTGCCTGTACCAGGGAGGTGCCACCTTCTCATTCATTAGGGTGTGGGTCCTTTGCTATCTACATATCAGAAAGGGATTCTAGGGCATACTGCTATTATCCAATGCCCAAAAGTTCTAGGAGAAACACTGCCTCTTGGTACCTGCCTGAATGGGTGCCATATCATTGTCAGTGCCTGGTTCATACTGAGCACAATGGGGACTACAACCTGTCAGAAAGCCTGCTTCTGCCACACAGTCTAGAGCTAGGTCTTCCTCTCTCCTGAGCCATCGGGGGGTATGGGGCTTCAGTTCCACCTACTGCTCAGCAGAAACAAGGCTTTGATAAGGAAGAGTTAGACTAATGACCACGCCATGCCAACTCGTATATCATCATCTCCTAATGAGGCTGTGGTACCTTCAACGTCTAGTGCATAGCCTGATGACTATAAGACCTTTTAGGAGTTACAGCACAGGATCATGGAAGATATCCAGAAGAAGTCACACAAGCACTTGAACATTTTACACATCTCTGCCGGGATGCCTTACAATGCTTATAAATGAGGGCATTTTGGAGTCAAACAAGCTACATTGACAGATGGCTGCTTTCTTAGTGATGACATCAAAATGGGGACATCACCATTTTCAGGTACTTTATATACATTGAGCAATTTTATACCCTCCTGGTACCTGTATCTTTGGTTTTAGCAAAGATCCATGAGAGGACCAACCGTCATGGGTCATTAAAATCAAACCCTGAGATAAGGATCCCAATAAACAAGATCTATTCAGTTGCAAAAATTACTCCTCAGTCAGTATGCAGTTGAGAATTGCCAATTATCAGACCTTTTTCGTGAAATATGACTATTAAAATTGAGACACTATCTCCAAATTTTCCAACAAGATTCATCATGACATCAAAAAGGTATCAAAGTTCATTATCTTGGAGAGACAGCTGGTTGCATGCAGCTCTCAATGTGTCAGACACAACAGCCAACTCCATGGCCATCTCAGTGACCAGTCCTCTGCTCCAGATGAGGCTAGGTCCAGGGATCTCTGTCAGAAGTGATTAGAGTCCCCTGGACTCCAAATCTAATGTATACATATCCTCTGATTCCACTAATCTCAATAGTCATCTGGGGACTAAACCAAGATGATCATGCTGGCACCAGCCTGGCCAAGGCAGTTCTGGTTCTCAGAGCTGATGAATCTGTTTGTCCTCCAGTCCAATTACCTCTTCAGCCAGACATAATATCAAAAAGGAAGGGGTAGATGGTCCCTTCAGATCATCCATGCACCTCATACCATGAAGCCTGGCAGGGTAACATTGGTAGAGAGAGAAGCTACTGAGTGGAGGTACAGAATATCCTTATCCACAGTAGAAAGGACTTTTCAAAGGTTGGTTTATTCAGTCAATCCCACCAACGTCCGTTATCTCTGAAACTCACATACCTGATATACTGGAATATCTCCTGTCCTTAAGGAATTCAAGACTGTCTGTCTGTAAATTCCCTTAATGTTCACCTAGCAACCATTTCAGCTTGACATGCTCCCATTCAGGGCCATTGAACATTCTCATGTCCCACAGTAGTAGATTCTTGAAGGGCCTTATGCAGGTGCCTCTCCTTCCATGGGATTGCGACCTAGTGCTGATGGGTCCATCCTTTCAGCCCCATGCTATGTTTCCTCTTCCACTTGTCCATCAAAATAGCCTCTTAGTGGCTATAACATTGGCCAGAAAGGCAGTAGAGTGATGGGACCTCCGTATATGATGCCTCATAGGGACAGGAGGACCTTGTTGCCTTCCCCAAAGTTTTTGCCAAAGCTAGTCTTTGACTTCCATTTCAACCAAATAATATACGTGCCTGTATTTTTCCCAAGCCATATTCCAACAAAGGCAAAAATAAAGTTTACACTTCAGTCAAGGTTCCTTCCCCACTCTGAACTCTAGGGTACAGACGTGGGGATCTGCATGAAAAACCCCCTAAGCTTATTTTTACCAGCTTAGTTTAAAACTTCCCCAATGTACAAGCTATTTTACCTTTTGCCCTTGGACTTTATTGCTGCCACCACCAAGTGTCTAACAAATATATAACAGGGAAAGAGCCCACTTGGAAACCTCTTTCCCCCCCAGAATCCTCCCAAACTCTACACCCCCTTTCCTGGGGAAGACTTGAGAAAAATCCCCACAATTTGCATCGATGAACACAGACCCAAACCCTTGGATCTGAAGAACAATGAAAAAGCAATCAGGTTCTTAGAAGAAGAATTTTAATTGAAGAAAAAGTAAAAGAATCACCTCTGTAAAATCAGGATGGTAAATACCTTACAGGGTAATCAGATTCAAAACATAGAGAATCCCTCTAGGCAAAACCTTAAGTTACAAAAAGACACAAAAACAGGAATATCCATTCCATTCAGCACAGCTTATTTTATCAGCCATTTAAAGAAATCATAATCTAACTTATATCTAGCTAGATTACTTACTAAGTTCTAAGACTCCATTCCTGTTCTTTACCCGGCAAAAGCATCACACAGACAGAGCCTTTATTTTTTCCTCCCCCCTCCCCCCCCACAGCTTTGAAAGTATCTTGTCTCTTCATTGGTCATTTTGGTCAGGTGCCAGTGAGGTTATCCTAGCTTCTCAACCCTTTACAGGTGAGAGGATTTTTCCTCTGGCCAGGAGGGATTTAAAGGTGTTTACCCTTCCCTTTATATTTATGACACGCCCCCGCCAAATCACAGCTAGGGTGAAATGCTGGCTGGGATTTCTTCCTGGAGCTCTAGGGAAAAACAGAGTTAATAAGACACATGCACCTCTAAATATACTACCAAGTACATAAAGACTAACAATATTTTTCACATCTCAAGGACGATTTTAACCAGTTGATTCTGGGAAACTTTCACGGGAGAGTGTGTCAGCCACTTTGTTAGAAGCTCCTGAGATGTTGGATGTCGAAATCAAAATCTTGGAGAGCTAAACTTCACCGAAGAAGTTTTTTGTTATTTCCCGTGGCAGTATGAAGCCACTGTAGCGCAGCATGGTCAGTTTGCAGGTGGAAACGCCGTCCCCAAACATATGGGCGTAGCTTTTCCAGAGCATAGACAATGGCGTAACATTCTTTTCACTTTTCACTTTTCTTTTCATTGACTGACGAGTTGCTTTCCCTCTCAGACAGTTTTTTGCTGAGAAACACTACAGGGTGGAATTCTTTTTCGGTCCTTCCTGCATTAAAACTGCTCTCACACCATGCTCGGACGCATCTGTGGTTACTAGGAACGGTTTGTCAAAGTCTAGGGCCCTTAGTACAGGGTCAGACATGAGTGTCGCTTTAAGCTGGTTAAAGGCATTCTGACACTCTTAGGTCCACTGAACGGCATTTGGCTGTTTCTTTTTGGTTAGGTCTGTCAGTGGGGCGGCAATTTGGCTGTATTGCGGTACAAATCTCCTGTAATAACCGGCCAAGCCTAAGAAGGATTAAACCTGTTTCTTTGACCTTTGGATAGGCCACTTTTGGATAGCATCCACTTTGGCATGTAGGGGGTTGATAGTTCCTTGACCCACCTGGTGTCCAAGGTAAGTCACTCTGTTTAGGCCTATTTGACACTTCTTAGCCTTAACAGTTAGTGCTGCCTCCCTAGTGCGCTCAAAGACTTTTTGTAGATGTTCCAGGTGTTCTGCCCAGGAATCCGAAAATATGGCCACGTCGTCAAGGTAGGCGACTGCATATTCTCCTAATCCCTCTAGGAGACCATCTACAAGTCTTTGGAAGGTGGCGGATGCATTTCTTAACCCGAAAGGGAGTACATTAAATTCATACAACCCGACGTGTGGTGAAGGCTGATCTTTCCTTGGCGGATTCATCTAGCGGTACCTGCCAGTACCCCTTGGTTAAGTCCAAGGTAGAGATGAACTGGGCCCGTTCCAGTTTCTCTAATAGTTCATCTGTGCGTGGCATTGGATAGTTGTCTGGGCGAGTTACAGCATTTAGCTTACGGTAGTCCACGCAAAAACATATTTCCCCATCTGGTTTGGGAACTAGAACCACTGGAGATGCCCCTGCACTTCCAGAGGGGTGGATTACACCCAACTGTAACATATCTTGGATCTCCCGTTTTATAGCAGTTTTAGCTTGAGGAGACACCTGGTAAGGTTGGACTTTAATTGGGTGAGCATTACCTGTGTCAATGGAGTGGTATTCCCCTTCAGTCAGTCCTGGGGTGGCTGAGAACGTTGGCGCGTAGCCAGTGCACAGATCCTGGATCTGCTGTCGCTGTATACGCCCAAGGGTCATGGAGAGGTTCACCTCTTCCAAGCCACCAGCACTTTTCCCTTCGTAGTAAACACCTTCAGGCCACTCAGCGTCGTCTCCTCCCTGGGCTGTAAACTGACAAACCTTTAACTCTCTGGAATAAAAGGGCTTTAGAGAATTAATATGGTACACTTTAGGCTTTCGGTTGGAGGTGGAGAATGCTATGAGATAATTAACAGGCTCTCCTGGACCGTGAATGGCCCTTCCCATGAGGCTTCCATTTTATGGGCCTGGAGCACCTTTAAGACCATGACCTGGGTCCCCTACTTTGAAGGAACGCTCTCTGGCATGTTTATCATACCAGGCTGTTTGCTCTTTTTGAGCGTCCTGTAAGTTTTCTTTAGCAAGGGCTAAAGAGGTTCGGAGGGTGTTCTGTAGGTTGGTTACAAAGTCCAGAATGTTAGTTCCTGGAGACGGTGTAAATCCCTCCCATTGCTGCTTCACCAACTGCAATGGCCCCTTAACCTCACGGCCATATACAAGTTCAGATGGGGAAAACCCTAAACTGGGATGTGGTACAGCTCTGTAGGCAAAGAGCAACAGCTGCAACACTAGGTCCCAATCATTGGAGTGCTTATTTACGAATTTACGTATCATGGCCCCCAAAGTTCCATTAAACTTCTCCACCATGCCATTTGTTTGATGGTGGAAAGGAGTGGCAACCAAGTGATTTACCCCATGAGCTTCCCAGAGGTTTTCCATAGTTCCTGCCAGGAAATTAGTCCCTGCATCTGTGAGGATGTCGGAGGGCCAACCTACCCTGATAAAAATGTCTTCTAGTGCCTGGCACACACTTTTAGCCCTGGTGTTGCTTAGAGCTACTGCTTCCGGCCATCGGGTGGCAAAATCCATGAAAGTCAGTATGTACTGCTTTCCTCTGGATGTCTTTTTCAGAAAAGGACCCAGAATATCCACAGCTACTCGCTGAAATGGAACTTCAGTGATGGGGAGTGGCTGGAGAAGGGCTTTGATCTGGTCTTGGAGTTTTCCCACTCTTTGGCATACTTTACGAGACCGGACGTAGGTAGAAACATCCTTTCCCATTCCCTCCCAGTGGAATGACCCCCCCAAACGGTCTTTGGTCCTGTTCACCCCAGCATGGCCACTAGGATGATCGTGGGTTGAGCTCAAGAGCTTGGCCCAGTACTTAGTTGGAACTACCAACTGTCTCTGAGGATGCCAGTCTTCCTGGTGTCCACCAGAAAGAGTTTCCTTGAATAAAAGTCCTCTTTCTGCAACAAACCTGATCGATTAGAAGAGCTGAGAGGCGGTGGGTTGCTCCATGCCGCAGCCAAGCTCTCTGGAGGCTTTCATCTGCTTCCTGTTCGGTCTGGAACTGTTCCCTTGATGCTGGAGACATCAGTTCCTCATTGGATTGTGGACCTATGCTTGGTCCCTCTGGAAGCTATGTAGGGGATGGGTCTGTTTCCGTTGACTGTGAACCGCTCTCCGCTGGGGCACTATGTTGGGGTTCAGGCTCTGGCTAAGCCTCTTGTGTAGGGGTATGGGCTGCTGTTGGTTCAGGTTCGGTGGGGCCCTCTGGTGTTGAGGTTGCAAGTACTGGATGCAGTGCTGGCAGTGGTGCTGGTGGTTCCGCCGGTTCCGGTTCTGGGACTGGTTCCGTCTGGGTCTCTGGGACTGGATCCACTACTGCTGTTGCAGACATTGGCCCGGGGTCCGGGTCCATCACCTCTGACCGGGTCCTGGTAGAAGTCTCTGGAACAGCACTAGGCATGACGGCTGGTTTAGTCTGGCTGCCACCCTCTTGGCTGACTTCACATGATGGGCCAAGTCTTCCCCCAACAGCATGGGGATGGGATAATCATCATAGACTGCAAAAGTCCACATTCCTGACCAGCCCTGGTACTGGACAGGCAACTTGGCTGTAGGCAAATTGAAAGAGTTGGACTTGAAGGGTTGAATCGTCACTTGGATTTCTGGGTTGATTAAATTGGGGTCCACTAAGGAAGCATGGATAGCTGACACTTGTGCTCCGGTGTCCCTCCACGGGGTGACCTTCTTCCCGCCCACACTCAGTTTCCCTCTGCTCCAAGGGTATCTGGGAGGTATCTGGGCCTGAGGACCTCTGGTGTGATTGCAGTGCAATGAATTGTAATCTGTTGGTGTTCTTGGGACAGTTGGCCTTTACATGCCCAGGCTCGTTACATTTAAAACATCGTCCAGCTGACGGGTCACTGGGGCGAGGTGGGTTGCTGGAGAACGGTGTGGCGGGACAATAAGGTGGCTGGAGGGTTCCTTGGGGGGTAGGTGGGGCCTTGGGCAGCCCCCGGTAATAGAGTGTGGTCTGAGGTTGTCCCTTCTGGTATCTGCTCCAACTGCGACCAGTTTTTTTCTTCTCTGCCACCTCCACCCATTTGGTTCCAATCTCCCCCCGCCTCGATTACAGTTTTGGGTTTCCCATCTAGGATGTAACCTTGTATTTCCTCAGGAACACCCTCTAAGAACTGTTCCATTTGCATTAGGAAGGGCAAATCTACTGGAGATTCAACACTTGCTCCTGATATCCAGGCATCCCAATGTTTCACAATGTGGTAGGCATGTCAGGTAAATGACACATCTGGTTTCCACTTTAGGGCTCTGAATCGCTGATGGGAACGCTTGGGTGTTAGCCCCATTCTGACTCTCGCCTTGGTTTTAAACAGTTCATACTGGTTCATTTGTTCCTTAGGCATTTCAGCCGCCACCTCAGCTACGCGTCCACTGAGCTGCGGCCTCAGCTCTACCATGTATTGGTGTGTAGAGATGCTGTACCCAAGGCAGGCCCTTTCAAAGTTTTCTAAGAAGTCCTCGGTATCATCGCCTGCCTTGTAGCTGGGGAACTTTCTGGGCTGGGAAGTGGTACCTGGAGAAGGATTGCTAGGATTTGTTGGTATATTTTGCTGAGCCCTTGCCCCTTCTCCATCTCCAGTTCATGCTTCCTCTCTTTTTCCTTCTCTTCCTCCACATGCTTCCTCTTTTTCCTTCTCCTCCAGTTCTTTGGCCCTTGCATCCAGTTCTTTTTTCCTTTGCCTCCATAGCTCTCCTGTGAGCAGCCGCTTGGTGGTGTTCTGCCTCTTTCACTGCCTCCCTTTCTTTGTCCTTTGCCTCCATAGCTCTTCTGTGAGCAGCTTCTAGGGCTTTTTCTGCTTCTTTCACTGCCTCCAGTTTGGCTAACTCCAATTTGTGTAGTGCCTTGGTGTCTGTCATCTTTACCTCTCTGTTTTTAACTAACTTTACACCCGAGGGTTAGAAATAAAACAAACAAAACTTGGCTTGTAAAATTTTGCTGTGCTGTAATAGGATACCTATATTCTCTGATGGTGATTATCAGCCTACAGAAACATCCAAAAAAATCCAACCCAACAACAATAAAAAAAAATTAAAAAAAAACCAAAAACCCTAACACCTTTGTCTCCAGGCAAGTAGGCAGAAAACCCCTCTAGTTACTTTTAGGTTAAAAAAAAAAGAAACTAACTTCAGGTCTGTGAAGACTTGTGAATTTCCCTGCAGGAGGTTAACTACTCTGCCTTTAGGTAGAGAAAACTGCAATTCACAAAAGATAATTTCCTTTTGTCTCTGCTCTGGCCCCAAAGCAAAGCAAAAAAACCTTCCAAATATTTCCAGTTGGAGACCTGCTTTCTAGCAGCCCAAAGGATTTTAAAAATTTCCTTTTAAAATCTGTTTTTCTGGTTCAAAAAATCTCAAATTGATCGCAAAATGATTTCAGGTTAATCCCACCGCTCTGCCACCATGTCAAGGTTCCTTCCTCACTCTGAACTCTAGGGTACAGAAGTGGGGACCTGCATGAAAACCTCCTAAGCTTACTTTTACCAGCTTAGGTTAAAACTTCCCCAAGGTACAAACTATTTTACCCTTTGCCCTTGGACTTCCACTGCCACCACCAAACCTTTATCTGGGTTTAGTTATTAGGAAAGCATTGTTTGGAAACGTCTTTGCCCCCCAAATCCTCCCAACCCTTGCACCCCACTTCCTGGGGAAGGTTTGGTAAAAATCCTCACCAATTTGCATAGGTGACCACAGACCCAAACCCTTGGATCTTAAGAACAATGAAAAAGCATTCAGTTTCTGAAAAGAAGGATTTTAATAGAAGCAAAAAGTAAAAAGAATTGCCTCTGTAAAATCAGGATGGTAAATACTTTACAGGTAATAAGATGCAAAACATAGAGAATCCCTCTAGGCTAAACCTCAAGTTACAAAAAGACACATAGGAATATCCATTCTATTCAGCACAGCTTAATTTCTCAGCCATTTAAAGAAATCGTAATCTAATTTATATCTAGCTAGATTACTTACTTAAGTTCTAAGACTCCATTCCTGTTCTTTACCCGGCAAAAGCATCACACAGACAGAGCCTTTATTTTTTCCTCCCCCCAGCTTTTGAAAGTATCTTGTCTCCTCATTGGTCATTTTGGTCAGGTGCCAGTGAGGTTATCCTAGCTTCTCAACCCTTTACAGGTGAGAGGATTTTTCCTCTGGCCAGGAGGGATTTTAAAGGGGTTTATCCTTCCCTTTATATTTATGACAGGCAGCAACTTGGAATTATACGCATATGCTTACACAACATTACTTCAAAATAGAAACATCAAGATCCAATGCTCATTTTGGCAGAGCCATCTTACAATCGTTGTTCAAATAGATTCCTAGTGCCTATGTCCTGTGGTCTAGGTTGCTGCTTATGAATGACCAAAAGTGGAATGAATATATATATATAGATAAGCACTCAAAGAAGAAAAAACTTATTCACCTTACAGTAACTGTAGTTCAAGATGTGTCATCCAGATGTGTTCCATACCCCACCCCCCTTCTCTGCTGCTGTGGAGTCTGAGAACACCTAGATTCTGCATTGGTGAAGGGACTGAGGGATGATCGGGTTGCCTTGCCGTTACTCCCTTGGGTTAGAGGCACGATGACCCTTAGGGCTTGTTTTCACTACCAGGGTAAATCGACCTAACTTATGCTACTCCAGCAACATAGCTGGAGTCAGTGTAGCTTAGGTCGACTTACCGTAGTGTCCTCACTGCGCTATGTCGTTGGGAGACGCTCTCCGATTAATTTACTCTCCTCATAGAGCTGGAGTACCTCAGTTGACTAGAGAGCGCTCTGCCTTCAATTTAGCAGGTCTTCACTAGATCCGCTAAATAAGCAGCATTGATCTTCCCGTAGTGAAGACCAGCCCTCAGAGTACAGGTGCAGCCCCCAATGGATGCTGCTGGCCTGAAGAATCCAAACTCAAGTGTCTGGGGTACATGCACAAGAACAGTGTGCTATATAAAGAGAACACATCTTGAAGAACCACAGTTACTGTAATGTAACTAATCTAAAAGTATTTTAACTTTATTTTCCTGTGTTTTGTGTTTTAAATTTGTTTGACATGTTTGCATGCTAACTTTCTATTCTTAAATATAGAAATATCAGATATGTATTTTATTTAATTTTAAAAAACCCAAAGCTTTCTGAAAGTTCAATGACTCTTTGACATACATTAAAAGTTTAAAACAATTTAAACAAGAAAAACAAGTAGAACAGTTTTCTAAAACCAAAAAGAGAAAAAAGTTCCCGCTCCAGTGACCTATTATAGCCATGAAGTTCATCCCAATATGCCCATCATAGCCCTCAACTCCCTGCCAGATTCACACATTTTTACGAAGTAGAAATAAAATGGATGAAAAATCAACTTTCAAGCAAGTTACACTGCTATAGCTGTAAAATATGTTTTAATGTGTGCTTTCACATGCTTAGAATTCATGTTGTATTACATGTTCTCTGTTTTGTCCAAAGCTCATTTCAGAATGAAACAGTATCCCTTCAGTGGCACATGTCCAACTGTTAAGTAAGGGTTGAGCCCTGTTTGTTTTTTCTAGTTTAGTGAGTTTAGTACCCTGGCCTTTATCACCCCTGTAACACATCAGCAGAGCACTGGACTGGACAACTTTTCTGGGACTGACGAGATGCTGGTAAATTGTCTAATAAAGTATTCTTATTCCTTCTGTTTTGTCTTCCAGTGGGTGTGTGTGTTTTCTGTGACCTTTTCTCACCCTTTTTCTGTGTCTGACCACTACTTGCCTCTTTACTAGGCATTTCTAATGGCTACCAGTAATGCTTGCTTGTCCTAGGGGATTTTAATGCAACTTCAGTTGTTCCAAAGGTACAAAGTTTGTGTTTAGTCTAAGTATTAGCTATGCTACAGTATTTCTGAGGTTAAACAAACTTAATGTCAGTTTTCTTACATACTAGACTGAAACTTTCTGACAGTATTTTCAGTAGAAACTAATAGTATATCCCAGCTTTTGCTAGTTTAAGCATCACTGCCTAATAAATTTAAGTTGCTTTTCCAAGCTACTTTGCTTCAAAGATTTTTCATGTTCATAGATGTTTTATGCATTAGCTACTTAGAAGAGACACATGGTTTGCTTTTGGCATTGAGCAGAAGTTACTGTACTTGGTGAAAAATCAGTCATTTTTATAGGAAATTATTTTTAGGATTTTGGATTTGTTTTAATGTTCATTTTCTCATTTTATGGCCTAAGAATATAACTGAGAATATTTATTATATGTGCAGTTATATAATATAAACAGTGTAGTTGATGTTTTGTTTCTGTCCTTTCTTTTAACAGAGGGATATTATTGATTCCCAAAAACAAGGCAGTGCCTATCCTCCACACTAGCTCTAGGTGCTGCAAGAAAGAACCCACATGGACATGCCTTGGGAACTGCTAACTTGTCAGAAAAGAAGCTTATGTGGCTATTACCTATGCTATTCCATTGGGGTTAACATATAACGGAATAAATTAGCAACATTTTATATTGAGAAAAATTTTATGGATGTAATGGTCCAAGATATGCTTTCATCTGCACTGCTGCAACACCACTGAATTTGCCCACGTGTAACTGAGAACAGAGTATGGCCCAATATGTTGTGTGTATAGATATGACAAATCTTCAATTACAAAAATGGGATGAACATTTGTGTTTTTGATATTTTTCCTTTGATCTGTAACAATTCTTCCACCTTAAACTCTCAAGTTAAAAGGAGCTTTGCTTCTGTCTAGGTGGGTAAAGTGCCCTCCTAAGTGTCTGATACAAATTTCAGTTCATGAATCAGCTAATCAGATGCATCTCTGCATGGAATTGATACCGCACTCTCAATTTCTGACAGACAGGTTGCACATCATACAAACTATAATCATACATGGAACTAATTGACACCCTGCTAGCAGTTTCAGCAGACAGTCCTAAGATTGAATAAGCATGGATACTAACTCATTGTTGTATTCTTAGAGGTGGTCCCTCTAAGTGTTGAGGCATGCTAGCAGGGTGCTGTGTGGGTTGATGCTGTACCTGTTCTGTGAATAAGCAGATTCCAGTCTCCAGAGCTGTTTAATCTGGCACTTTTCATGAGCATTACATTATTAATAAAGAAAAAGGAAGAGGTGGAGGCTTGGAAGTGAATTTAACGCACTTCTCAAAATGGCCAGATGAATTATAGATTAACAGATTTGTTTTATCTCTTATCTTTGTACCTCCTATATTTAATAGGTATCTGGCACATTTTTTATGTTTCATACAACTATTTTGTTCTACTTCCTTTAAGTTAAATCTCCATGTAGTTTTTAAAGTAGTATATTACTACTGCAATATTTTTTTCAGATATACTAGTTCTGTTTTTTTACATTGACATCAATAAAATATTGAAAAGAATTTAATTTCAGAGGCTGGAAGTTTATTTCATGTCAATAGAAGCGTTTCTAGGGATTAATATTTTTTGATGTCCAAAGCCTCACATTTTAAATAATCATATCATAGAACTGGAAGAAACCTCGAAAGGTTATCTAGTCCAGTCCCCTGCACTCATGGCAGGACTAAGTATTATCTAGACCATTCTTGACAGGTGTTTGTCTAACCTGCTCTTAAAAATCTCCAATGATGGAGACTCCACAACCTCCCTCGGCAATTTATTCCAGTGCTTAACCACCCCCTAACAGTTAGGAAGTTTATCCTAATGTCCAACCTAAACCTCCCTTGCTGCAATTTAAGCCCATTGCTTCTTGTCCTATCCTCAGAGGTTAAGAAAATAAATTTTTCTTCTTCCTTCTTGTAACAACCTTTTATATACACTTGAAAAATGTTATCATGTCCCCTCTGTCTTCTTTTTTCCAGACTAAACAAACCCAGTTTTTTCAATCTTCCCTCATAGGCCATGTTTTCTAGACCTAAATTCTTTTTGTTGCTCTTCTCTGGACTCTCTCCAGTTTGTCCACATCCTTCCTGAAATGTGGTGCCCAGAACTGCACACAATACTCCAGATGAGGCCTAATCAGCGCGGAGTAGAGTGGAAGAATTACTTTTCGTGTCTTGCTTACAACACTCCTGCTAATATATCCCAGAAGGATGTTCGCTTTTTTTGCAACAGCATTGTGCTGTTGACTCATATTTAGCTTGTGGTCTACAATGACCCCCAGATCCCTTTCCACAGTACTCCTTCCTAATCAGTCATTTCCCATTTTGTATGTATACAACTGATCGTTCTTCTTCATGTGATTGCTCATGTGTATTCCACAATAGGTGTGCGTGCTCGCCACGTGCACCAGTGCCGGAAGTTTTTCCCCTAGCAGTACTTGTAGGGGGAGCACCCCAGTGACCGCTGAAGTGGTGCCTCCATGGCGTGGTATAAGGAGAGCTGCATGCTCCCCCCCACCCTTAGTTCCTTCTTGCCGCCAATGAAGGTGCAACGGAACTGTTGCTCCAGCTTTGCTGTAGCTCGTCCCCAGAACTTTTCGTTCGTTCAGTGCTAGTATCTGTAGTTAGTTAGCTGTTACAGTTAGTTCATTTAGTTAGAGTACCCAGGCCGGGGCATGCCCAACATCTCGCGTTGTAAGGCGTGCAACACTTGTAGGTGATCTATACCAAGGAGGTGATCCGCATGCAGGTTGTCTATGCTGTCTGAGTGAGACCCATATCAGTGATCACTGCAAAATTTGCAAGTCGTTTAAACCTCGGACTAAGAGAGAAAGAGACATTAGGCTCCAGGCCATTCTCATGGCCTCGGTGCTGACCCCAGCTCTGGCGCGCCGCTCTGAGTCAGCACTAGGCACCGCCGCATCGCTGCGCAGTGACCTCCCAGTGCCTTCGACTAGTCAGCACCGCTCCCCGTCTATGGGGCATAAGAAGGCTAAGTAAGTACCTTCTTCACAGCGGCACTGAGGTAAACCAGGGGCAGAGACTAGACCCATGTTGGGCAATCCTCAATCCCCCCAGCCTCTAGGCCTCTGACTCATGTTGAGCGGAGTAGCCCAGCCGCGTCGGACTAGGCCTTCCCAGATGTCTGGATGCTGTCCACGCCGGTGAAAACTGAAACAAAGAAGTCATTAAGCACCTCTGCCATTTTCACATTTTCTGTGGTTATGTGAGTAGTGATGCAAATGTAATATATAAAACAGGGATAGGCAACCTATGGCAGGAGTGCCAAAGGCGGCATGCAAGCTGATTTTCAGTGGTACTCACACTGCCCAAGTTGTGGCCACCTGTCTGGGGAGCTCTGCATTTTAATTTAATTTTAAATGAAGCTTTTTAAACATTTTAAAAACCTTATTTACTTTACATACAACAAGAGTTTAGTTATATATCATAGACTTACAGAAAGAGACCTTCTAAAAACGTTAAAATGTATTACTGGCACGCAAAACCTTAAATTAGAGTGAATAAATGGAGACTCGGCACACCACTTCTGAAAGGTTGCCGACTCCTGATATAAAAGCATGAAATAAAGTCTACCTTACATGATCTTTGTGTGTAGAGTATAGTTTTTATGTTCAAATGTGCTTTTTGCCACAAGTGTAGAACTCTTATGGTATCAAGTGCATAATCAACAATTTCAACTGCATTGGTAAATTTTATACATAAAGTATGAGACTTAATTTTGACAATGATTTCTTGCTCAGAAGATCACATCCAAATCATAGCAAAACGTTCTTTAAAATGTGAAGCTAACTAGATGGCAGCCCATTGGCCTATTAAATGAGTTCTTGGCTTTTGATGCACTTGTCCTGTTTATGCAGAGATTAGACAGGTAGAGAAATGATGTGCGCTTGCAGCTGTTCTGTATCTTCTGTAGCATTACATGCTGGTTGCTTCATAGACCGTGCAAGGTATTACTAGTAAAGTCTCATTAACTTTTGCCTCTGAATCAAAGAGGATCATGTAGTTATTTTACCATTTTTGAGAGAGAACAATAAAGGGGGAACAAAACTGTTTCTAGTATCTGAAATATTTTTAGAGATTTCCCTTACCTCCGTTGATGTTTAATCCATAATATAATTTTGGGATTTCAAAAGATTACTGGGCAAGACATTCAAAAATGCTTCAGTACATCAAAACCTTTAAAATATGGGGCAAATACTAGAAGTCATTTAAGCTAACTTGTTGTTTTAACAACCTATGTGCACTATTTGATGTCTGCATTTTAGCGTACAGAATTCCAAATCTTGTTTGAACCGTCTTTTAGGATTTAAGGGGACACAGCTACTACTTGTGTAGGAGCTGTTTTTCCCCCTGTACATCATCTTTATTCTCTCCTTTATTTTGTTTGGGCGTTAGCTTCCCTTTTTTGCTTTCCATCATTTGTTTTGCTAATCTTTCTTTCTTGTCAATAAGAAACATCAGTGGATAAATCTTCAAGCAGATTCTAAAAACAGTATATCTTCTACACACACATTTTTTACTACAAATAATTTGATGTCTGTAGACCGAATCAGGTAATCTTTTTGTTTGCATTCTTAATGTATCTCTAGTCAGCAGTAGTTGAGAATTATCTGAATCCCACTTGCAGAAAATTTTTTTAAAAATAAAAATTGCTTTTAAAGACAGAATTAATTGCACCTTTGTAGATGTCACTTCACAACTGTCACCTCTGTTCCTTCCTGCAACACTAGAATAAGTACCCTCTTTTGTCTTTTCCTCACTAATCCGAGTATAAAACCTGTCTGTCTAAATATGTAGTCTTATCTATCTTCATATTATTGTGTTATTGTGTGAGCAATTCTGGTTTAGCTTAACTGAAACTACAACAATGTGATATGGAAAGAGATTTCATCAGGTTCATGTTTAAATATATTCAGCGCCCCAGTCTTTTGGGTCTAAAATGAGGGGGAAAACAGCTAGGTGAATAGTGTGCTGCACGTTAATCTATTTTAAGACTAATACGGCTGTCATTAAGGTTACAATTCATTTTTGATGGATGTCTTTATGCTAGATTTGGGAATTCCAGATAATCCTTGTTATATAGGCCATTAAAAAAGATCCAAAATAACTAGGCTCCTGTTGTTTTCTCAGATATTTTAAAGCTTGCCATTTCCATAGTAGGTATTGTTCTCCGTTTCACCAAAGTATCCATGAATTAGAAAACAACAGCAGGGAATTAATAATGTGATCTAGATACCATTGCAAAGCTTCCATTCTGAGTCCAGTTAAGGTAACTTGTGGCTAAGGTGCTTTCTGTAATTAATATTGAGTTTGTCAGCAAAGCAGGTTTTAAACAGTTTGCCAGTGTGGTGAATACCAAGCATAACTATTTTAAAACATAGGTTGAACACTGTTCTAAATTAGTCCTTAGGCTTGGAAGCTTAATCAGGTCCAGGTCAGCATGGAAACACTGGCAGGGTAGTAGAAGGAGCTTGTACTACTGCTGTCTGTTCGGTTTAAAAACATTTGTTTATGGTAGTGCGCGCACTGTGCTCTGTGCTTGACAAAGATTCAAGAAGGAACATGGGTCCTGTCCAGGGAGTTCACAATCTAAGGACAGAGAGAGAAAGAGACAGGCTAGGGAAAGGAAAATAACAGGCAAATTAATATGTTAACGTCCTATCCTATTGTTAAATAGCTGACTTCAGTTCTCAGGCTTTTCAGTCCAGTACCTTTTTATGAATACTGTAGTCACTTAATGCTTTAAAATAAATCACCTGGAGAGTTTTTTGTCCAGTTGTCTAGATATACTGAAACGTTAAGTAGTGAATTCTGAATAGTTGCTATATTAGGGAAGGTTATATCCATTACTATTTGGATAAAGTTAACAATATGTCAGTGGTTCCCAAACTGGGGTTCGCAAAATGTTACAGGTTGTTCTCCGGAAAAAAATTCCCTAATGGCGGACAGAGTTGTTTCTAGGGACCCCAGGTAGCATGGGGCCAGCAGCCCAGAGCCCCTGGACTTCCAAGAGCTAAGCAAATCAAAGCAAGCATATCTATCACACTGAGGAGATTTAAACTTCAAGACTCCTTATAAGAAATGGAAAGGGACGTGGATATTTTTTGCTGTTTTTAAAATTAAATAGGCAGCTAGTATTGTTTTTAAAATTATTATGAAGAACAAGTTTAAGCTTTGTTGTAATGTGCGTTGTTTGCCTGGACTGCTCCAGACTTGAATGCTTGTATAGGAGGAACTTTTTGAGTTGGCTTCTTAAATACCTTCATCCTGTTTCACATCTGATACTCCTGGATGAAACATAGGAGCCTTGTCTTATAACCGGCTTATTCAAAGTGATGCAAGCTACAAAAGTGAGATCTTGGATGAGTGTTGCCATTTGCATAATGTAATAAAAATACTGTAACGATAAATAATAATTAATAATAATAAATAGTGGGTAATAAGCCTGGCATAAAAACAAATTTTATATTTCCAAGATCACTGCTTTTATAATTTATACTCAGGTAAAGGAGAAAATACCTGGAAATATTGATTTTTAGAGGGGGTTCGCAAGACTTGATATTTTAGTGAAAGGGGTTCACTGGTTGTTAAAGTTCGGGAACCACTGCAATATGTTTATAGGAACTTAGATTGAGAAAACCCTACCTATTGGAGCAATGATTCATCTGAAATGTCTACTAGACAGATTTACTTGGACCTACAATTACCTTTTTCCTTTTCTCTAATGTCTGTCAAAGAGCAATATGAGCATTTCAGAAGGGAAAAGTAATAACAGGAGAGACTTTTAGAAGAAACTATCGGTAGTAGATTTTTAGAAGAGACTGATTTCAGTGGAGGTTTGTATCGAAGTGGGGTCTGCCTGTATGGATCTAGTTGTAGGATCAGGGCCTTGAAATTATTATTTTTGTATGCCTGTACCATATAATAACTATAGGGAATTGCAGTAAAGAAAATAGTCACACTTTATATTGGAATAAAATTATATTTCATAAAAAGAATAATAAAGAGAACTTAATAAATGGGTGATCAATTTTATAGATTGTGCTTATAACCATCTATAACACATACTACTCATGTCTGTAACATGCTTGTAAATATCTATAATTTATTAACTCATTATAAATACTTATAAATGTAAAAGAAATGGTCTGTAATCACCATTTAATCAATTTATTTGATTTTGAATCCATCATTTGGAATGGGAGGGAGGAGACAACAGGATAGTACAGAGACAGCAAATATTTTGGGGACTTTGCTATAATGGAGGATTGAGGTATATAGATTTTCTTTTAGTGCTAGTATCTTATTTTTTAAAAAGGTAATTAGTTTGCTACATTGGGAGAAGTATACCACCAAAAAGAGAAAATAAAATGGTCTCAAATGGATTGCACAGGATGTAAATTAGCACAGATCTAATACTTACCTTTCATATAATGCTTCTCATCTGTGCTTTTACAAAGAAAGAGAGGTATTCTACTTCCATTTTACAGTGGAACTTAAGGCACAGAGCATTTCCAATGATTTGCCAAAAGTCACACAGCAGAGCCAGGGACAGAAGAACAGAACACAGGTCTCTGAACTTCTCGTTCAGTTCCTTCATCACCAAGTCTCATCTTTTCAATTTGACACTTTATGTATATATCAAGGTTTACTGTGTATTTGCTGCCATATTTATAATTAAGGCTATGTTTTAGTCACGGGTATTTTTAGTAAAAGTTATGGACAGGTCAGGGGCAGTAAACAAAAATTTACAACCCATGACCTGAACATGACTTCTACTATATACCCCTGACTAAATCTTGTGGGGACTGGCCCGGGGGTGCCGCAGGGACTCGGGGAGAGGGAGGACGGCCCAGGACCCCCGCTGGTGCTGGAGGGGTGCAGGTGGCAATGCACAGCCCAGGACCCCCGCTCGTGCTGGGGGTGGGGGGGTTGACTGGGCCGGCAGGCTCCCTACTTGGCGCCACACTTCCCGGGAAGTGGGGACGTCCACCTTGCTCAGCTCCTAGGCGGAGGTGTAGCCAGGCAGCTCTGTGCGCTGCCTCTGCTGAGATCGCCGGCTTCGCAGCTACCGTTGCTGGGAACCGCGGCCAATGGGAGTGGCGGGGGACGGTGCCTGCAGGCTGAGGGAGCGCGCAGAGCTGCATGGCCATGCCTCCGCCCAGGAGCTGAGCCAGGCGGATGTTGCCACTTCTGGGAAGCTCCCAGAGGCAAGCACCTCCCAGAGCCAGCCACATCCCTGAGCTGCCCCCGGGCCAGGCGTACCAGCTGCTGCAGAAGTCACAGGGTCACGGAAAGTCACAGAATCCATGACAAACTCGCAGCCTTATTTATAATTGTTAATGGAAACTTACTGATTTTGTTTTTTTAATAGATCTCTATTGCTGGCTGAGCTTGAAAAGGAAGAGAAAGAAAAGGACTGGTATTATGCTCAGCTTCAGAACTTGACTAAGAGGATAGATAGTCTCCCTCTTACTGAAAATGTAAGTATCTACCATAGCAGCTTATTGTCTCATGTGACTGGTGCTGTGATGTGCATTTTGATGCTCTGTATATTTTATAAACTAGTTAAAATTCTTTTTTTGTGAAAAGAGTGTTTCCTATGCTCCAAATAAATATCAAATATTCTGTTTAAATAATATAATTGCACTAATACCAGCAATTGCCTGCTTTCAAATGTCACTTTACAAGGAAAAATCCATGCAAGAAGTCCCCCTCATAGGGAGGAACATGGTGAAATCTCATGCTGTGTTAATTAAAATATGCTATTTTAATAGAGTATTTTTACTCTTTTGACGTTCTACATCAAAGTCCTTAATTTCTAGCAGCTTCAGAATTTTCTTTAACTTTGAGAAGCAGTATTATGTTAGCCAAAAATACAGCTTCAGTAGTGAAATATGGGTATAGATTTTGCAGATGCAGCTGACCCTCTGGGACTTCGCTTTGTCACCTGCAGCACCATAAATGGGAATGAAAAAAATACTACAGCAACACTGACTTTTTTACTATGAATAATTAAGGCTGAGGACTTTAGCAGGAAACATGTACTGTATTAATAAACTTTTCTGAAACAGTTTTAACAGTACATGTGTAAGGGTAAAGACGCATGTCATATTATGCCAATTGTATCACATTTGAACAAAACAGTTTTGAATCATAGAAATGTAGGTCAGAAAGGGACCTCAAGAGGTCACCTAGTCCAGACCCCTGCACTGAAGCCGGGCCAAATATATCTAGACTATCACTGACAGGAATTCTCAAAAATCTCCAATGACAGGAATTCCACAACCTTCCTTGGAAGCCTGTTCCAATGTTTAGCTATCTTTATAGATAGAAAGTTTTTCCTTCTGTCTAACCTAAATCTCCCTTACTGCAGAATAAGCCCATTACTTCTTGTCCTACCTTCAATGGACATGGAGAACAATTGATCACCGTCCTTATTATAATAGCCCTTAACATATATGAAGACTGTTATCAGTTTCCCCCCCCTTAGTCCTCTTTTCTCAATATTAAACATACCAAGCTTTTTTAATCTTTCTTCGTAGGTCATGTTTTCTAAACATTTCATCATTTCTATAGCTCTCCTCTGGACTTTCTCCAATTTGTCCACATCTTTCTTAAAGTATGGAACCCAGAACTGGAGACAGTATTGCAGCTGAGGCTTCACCAGGGCTGAGTAGATCAGTGGAGTTACCTCGTGTGTGTTACATTCGACACTCCAGTTGATACACCCTAGAATGTTAGTCTTTTTTTGCAGCTTCATCACATATTGACTCATATTCAATTTGTGATCCACAACAATGCCCAGATCCCTTTCAGCAATACTACTGCATAGCCTAGTGGTCCCCAAACGGTGGGGCTCACCCCTGTAGGGAGCACAGAGGAATGTTCAGTGGGGTGCAGCAGGGCCTGGGCCAGCCCCTATGTGGGGGAGGGGAGGGAGCACCATCCAGCCCCTCTCTGCTCCCAGCTCCACCCTGGCCTGAGCCTCGGCTCACAGCCATGGCCCCGCTCCTGGTCCCGGCCCCAGCTGCAGCCCCGCTCCTGGACGCAGCTGCAGCTTGAACTGTAGTCCCTGACCCCCACTCCTGGCCCCAGCTACCATCCGCAGCTCCCTGTTGGGCACGGAGAGGTTCCATTATGGGTAAGGAGGGTCACGACACAAAAAGTTTGGGGACCACTGACATAGCCAGTTATTCCCTATTTTGTGTTTTCCTTCCTAAGTGTAGCATTTTGCCCTTTATTGATCTTCATCTTGTTGATTTCTGGCCAATTTTTCAAGGTTGTTTTGAATTCTAATACTGTCTTCCAAAGTGCTTGCAACCTGTCTCTTGGTGTCATGCATATATTTTAAACACAGACTTTTCACTCCATTAGCCAAGTAATTAATGAAAGTATTGAATAGTACCGGACCTAGAACAGACCCCTCTACGACCTCACTAGATGTGTCCTCTCAGTTTGACAATGTACCATTAATAACTACTCTTCTAAACTTTTATTTTTATTGTTTTTATATAAAATATAAACACATGCACAAGATGGAAATATCCTATAAAAAACAAAATTCAGCATTCATTATTTACAAAACCTGGAAAAAAAACAAAAATGAACAAAAAACCCTGAACCCCCATTCAGGTCATGCAGGAGATCAATTATTTAAGTGACTAAACAGATAAATAAGCGAGACCATAACCTATGAGTATCAGGGACTAATATATACTAAATTGCAAAAGTATGCAATAGCTTCATGTCTGACCAGACATCCTCATATTTCTTCCAAGCATTTCCATTAGAGAATTAAAATTCTGATACACCACAGATCAAAAAAGTGCTAGGTAGCTTTATTGCAGGAACTCATCTAGCAGAAATAGATGCCAGTAGAATCAAGAAGGAATATCATTCATCATTGAATTCTAAGAGCAGAGGCACATCCATTCTAATACATAAAAGTATAACTTTTCAATGTATACAGACTTATCTGAGCCTGAAGGAAGATACATTCTTCTTGAAGGCTGTATCAATTTCAAAAAGCTAATTTTAGGAAGCATTAACAATCTTAGTGAAGGTAATTCTGAATTTTTCAAAAACACTGCAGACAATCTTTCTAATAAAAAAAAGACAGTCCTGTAATGCTGGGAAGCAATTGGAATACTATGCTAGATAGGCATCTGGACAAATCCAGTTACAAAGCACAATAGGCCAACCCTCATTATTAATGAATTAACTTGATTTAAAATACATTTTGAAACTGAGGCACCCTCAGGAGCATGACTATACATATTTCTCCATAGTACATTCGTCTTACTCCAGAACTGACATTTTTCTTGTGTACTCAGAACTGATTCCAGCATGCCTAGAAGCAACTATTGATAATATATTAATTTCATATCGTGCTCCAATTATACTTACCATTAGGGCTGTTGATTAATTGCAGTTAACTCACACGATTAACTAAAAAAAAAATTAACTGCGATTAAAAAAACTAATCACGAATAATCGCACTGTTAAACAATACAATACCAATTGAAATTTATTAAATATTTTTGGATGTTTTCTACATTTTCAAATATATTGATTTCTATTACAACACAGAATACAAAGTGTACAGTACTCACTTTATATTTATTTTTGATCACAAATATTTGCACTGTAAAAATGATAAACAAAAGAAATAGTATTTTTCAATTCACCTCATACAAGTACTGTAGTGCAGTCTCTATCATGAAAGTGTAACTTACAAATGTAGATATTTTTGTTACATAACTGCACTTAAAAATGTAAAACTTTAGAGCCTACAAGTCCGCTCAGTCCTACTTCTTGTTCAGCCAATCACTAAGACAAACAAGTTTGTTTACATTTATAGGAGATACTGCTGCCTGCTTCTTATTTACAATGTCACCTGAAAGTGAGAACAGGCATTCACATGGCACTTTTGTAGCTGGTGTTGCAAGGTATTTATGTGCCAGATATTCTAAACAGTCATATACCCCTTCATGTTTCAGCCACCATTCTGGAGGACATGCTTCCATGCTGATGAGTGCTAAAAAAAATAGTGTGTTAATTAAATTTGTGACTGAGCTCCTTGGGGGAGAATTGTATGTCCCCTGCTCTGTTTTACTCGTATTCTGCCATATATTTCATGTTATAGCAGTCTCAGATGATGACCCAGCACATGTTGTTTGATTTACGAACACTGTCACTGCAGATTTGACAAAACGCAAAGAAGATAGCAATGTGAGATTTCTAAAAATAGCTATAGCACTCAACCTAAGGTTTAAGAATCTGTTGTGCCATCCAAAATCTGAGAGGGACAAGGTGTGGAGCATGCTTTCAGAAGTCTTTAAAGAGCAACACTCTGATACTGAAACTACACTACCTGAACCACCAAAAAAAAAAAAAAATCCACCTTCTGCTGATGGCATCTGACTCAGATGATGAAAATGAACGTGCGTCGGTCTGCTCTGCTTTGGTTTGTTATTGAGCAGAACCCATCATCAGCATGGATGCATATTCCCTTGAATGGTGGTTGAAGCATGAAGGGACATATGAGTCTTTAGCACATCTGCCACATAAATATCTTGCGACACCGGTTAGAACAGTGGCATGCAAACATCTGTTCTCACTCTCAGGTGACATTGTAAACAAGAAGCGGGCACCATTATCTCCTGCAAATATAACCAAACTTGTTTATCTGAGCGATTGGCTGAAGCAGGACTGAGTGGACTTGTTGGCTCTAAAGTTTTACATTGTTTTATTTTTGAATGCAGTTACATTTTGTACATAATTCAACATTTGTAAGTTCAACTTTCATGATAGAGATTGCATTACGGTACTTATATTGGGTGAATTGAAATATACTATTTCTTTTCTTTTTTTACAGTGCAAATATTTGTATTCAAAAATAAATAGAAAGTGAGCACTGTACACTTTGTATTCTGTGTTGTAACTGAAACCAATATATATGAAAACGTTGAAAACATTAAATAAATGGTATTCTATTATTGTTTAACAATGAGATTAATTGCACGGTTAATGTTTTTAATCGCGCAACCACCCTACTTACCATAGAAGCTGATTGTACCTCATTGAAATTTTCTGGGTGCAACCTGAACACTGCTACTAAAAGATGCAAAAACATTTTCCATAGTTGATTCAGTCATCTCTAACATTGTACAAGAAAATATGTACACAGTTCCTCAGCTACCATCTCTTGGGAAACTCTGAAAGCTACTGTAATGGGTGAATGCATAAAGTATGCCACCCGAAAGGAGAGAGAGAGAGAGACTCAATTTACTAGACTTATTGTCTAGTAGGTGAGTTTCAGAGAATGCACAAGATTAACCCAAATAATGAAAACCTCCTATGTTCTCTAATCAATACCAAATATAAATATAATGAAAGCTTATCCAACCAAGTCAAACTGACACTCAACAGAGTCAAACAAAGATATTATGAATGGGGAGATAAAGCACGTAAGCTGCTTGCCATAGAACTTAGGATGGAACTAGCCAACAACAATATTTCTTCCTTATTACAAGAAGATGGGAGTGCCATCCTTGAATCAACAGATATAAATAATCAATTTAACCAATTCTATCAAGCTTTATATAAATCAGACAACCAGTTTGACTCTAACACATTTGATCATTTCATTGCAGGCCTACTTTTTAATACCCTAACTTTTTAATACCCCACTTCCGAACAATTGTTGTTTCTGGACAAAGCTTTCACAAAATAAGAGATTGAACAGGCTACAAAAAAATATGAATTCCAGCAAGGCTCCTGGGATGGATGGCTTTCTGGCAGATTTCTACAAAACATTTTGTAATTAGCATCTTCTGTTCTTTCAAAGGTTTCAGAGTAGCAGCCGTGTTAGTCTATATTCGCAAAAAGAAAAGGAGTACTTGTGGCACCTTAGAGACTAACAAATTTATTTGAGCATAAGCTTTCATGAGCTACAGCTCACTTCATCACGAAAGCTTATGATCAAATAAATTTTAGTCTCTAAGGTGCCACAAATACTCCTTTTTGTTCTTTCAAAGGTCTTCATTGAAACATTCCAAAAAAGGAACCATGTCTCATGAAATGAGAACTGCTTTAATTACTTTAATATAAAAGAACAAAAAAGATGGTCACAACTTCCTCCCCATATCTATATTGAACACAGATTGCAAAATAATTGCAAAAATTTTAATGACATGACTGAACACCATCTTCCCATCAATAGACACTCAAATCACAGTAGTTTCATTAAAGCAAGATTAGCTGCTGATAATAGGAGAAAAATTGATCACTTGATCCAGAAAATTTAGATATCAAATGTTCCCTCCATAGCCTTATCTCTAGATGTGCAGAAGGCCTTTGAAAAGATTGAATGGCTTTATCTAACGGCTGTCCTAAAAAAAATTCAGATTTGGACCAATATTCCTGAATTGGGTCAGTGTATTATACATCTTTCATTAATTAGTCAACTCACCTTTTTTATCCACTCTGCAAACAAAGATTTAATACGTTTTCGCCAGCCAAGTGTACAACTATATTAATTTAGTATAAATTAATGGAATTATTTCTGCCATACTTCAGCTAAAAAAAGGGATGTGACTCCTTTTTAATTGCTCTCTTGAACCACTGGCAATGTATTTCCTTCAGCACTCAGACAATGAAGGGTTGATTATAAACAGGGAAGAACACAAAATCAGTTTATATTCTGATGACGTTTTTGTACTGTTCATAGAATCATAGAATGTAAGGGTTGGAAGGGACCCCAGAAGGTCATCTAGTCCAACCCCCTGCTCGAAGCAGGACCAATTCCCAGTTAAATCATCCCAGCCAGGGCTTTGTCAAGCCTGACCTTAAAAACCTCTAAGGAAGGAGATTCTACCACCTCCCTAGGTAACGCATTCCAGTGTTTCACCACCCTCTTAGTGAAAAAGTTTTTCCTAATATGCAATCTAAACCTCCCCCACTGCAGCTTGAGACCATTACTCCTCGTTCTGTCATCTGATACCATTGAGAACAGTCTAGAGCCATCCTCTTTGGAACCCCCTTTCAGGTAGTTGAAAGCAGCTATCAAATCCCCCCTCATTCTTCTCTTCTGCAGGCTAAACAATCCCAGCTCCCTCAGCCTCTCCTCATAACTCATGTGTTCCAGACCCCTAATCATTTTTGTTGCCCTTCGCTGGACTCTCTCCAATTTATCCACATCCTTCTTGAAGTGTGGGGCCCAAAACTGGACACAGTACTCCAGATGAGGCCTCACCAATGTCGAATAGAGGGGAACGATCACGTCCCTCGATCTGCTCGCTATGCCCCTACTTATACATCCCAAAATGCCATTGGCCTTCTTGGCAACAAGGGCACACTGCTGACTCATATCCAGCTTCTCGTCCACTGTCACCCCTAGGTCCTTTTCCGCAGAACTGCTGCCTAGCCATTCGGTCCCTAGTCTGTAGCTGTGCATTGGGTTCTTCCGTCCTAAGTGCAGGACCCTGCACTTATCCTTATTGAACCTTGTTAAAGAATCCCTTCTTATCAGTCCCATATAGTTGACATCTTTGGTTTTTATATTAACTGGAATAAATTGCAAGCAATGGATATATGCAAAAGACCAGATCCTTCTCAGTTTCAGCATTTTCCATTTCAGATATACAAGGAAATAACTTATTTAGGTATTCAGATTTGTCCTAATCTTCCCAAAATTGTTTCTATAAATATGGGCTATATATTAAAAGAAATTTCAAAGGATGTAGAGAGCTGGCATCTCCTCCCTCTATCCTTTACTGGGGGAAGAGAAATAGTCAAAATGAATATCTGCCAAAGATTGACTTATATTGTTAGCCTGTTGCCTTGCAAGGTCTCTCCCTCACTCTTTGCTCGAATAAGTGGGATGATCATGCAATTTATATGGGATAAAAAACATTCTCATTTGTCACACAATACCCTAAAAACTTGGGCAACTGGAGACATTGGGTTGCCAGATTTCTATCTATATTATCTAGAATTCCGAATGTGTCCTTTTGTAAGGTGGTTCTCTTCCGGTGGCTTTAAATACACGCGAGTCTGGTTTGAGATTCAAAAAAGTTTAGCTATGCTGTTTGCTTCCCTCTCTTCTTTTATATACATAGAGAGGCTACCCACACCCATAGGGAAAATTTTAATCTTTGCAACTTCATGGGGCATCTTGCAACATATTATGACAATTACATCATCCAGTCTTGCTAAATCTCTTCTTGTATCACTGTGGAAAAACCCACGCCTAAGGATCAAAGCCAACCTCACACTTTCCATCCATGCAATTTGGATAGAAGAAGGATTAACAAAAATTAAAGATAAAATACAAGATGATAGATTGATCTCCTTCAATTACATGTGTAACAAATATCAGCTACTGCTGTTTCACAGTTCTTCTTTCAGTGGCTATGCTCAAGGATTCATGCAAGAATAGGGAACAATTCATCTATTTCAATTATCTCATCTCTAGAAGAACATATTAGGAAATAAGGAAACAAAAGTCACTTTGTAGGAATTACTTATAGGTGACTTAATGCTTTGCAGTACCCTCTTAATCTCAGTCTCAAAGAAAAATGGGGAAAAGAGTTTATCTTCACCATCTCAACAGAAATCTGGGAGGATATCTAGGTTAATGTGAAAGATTCAAGTTCTTTATCCTTGTGATGCTTCCAGAACAAGATATTAAAAAGGTACACTGGACTCCAGAACAATTGTTTAAGGCTAAATGGGCAACACACAGTGAATGTTGGAGATGCAAACAGCCACATGTTAAGTACACTATTCTGTATACCTGTCAGAAAATGCATGTGTTCTGGAATGCTATAGTTTGTGCTCTCTCAAAAACTTTGTCACTGTTTTCTTTTCCAAGCTTGTATATTTTAGGGGTGCTGGATGAGTTGGTATTACAAGTTAACATTAGGAAACAAATTGCAGTAACTGTGTTAGTGGTCAAAAGAGTTATTTTGAGAAAATGGAAATCTGCAGTTCCTCCCTCATATGCAGACTGGTTTAGTGAGCTATCTACAAATGTATTGATGTAAACAATGACTCTGCCTAATAGATAACTATTGTTTGAGTATGGTTTATTCAACCAATTTTGTACCCACCATACAGTAACTTCATCTAGAACACGTTTCCCTAGTTTTCTTATGAGAATGTCATGTGGGATTGTGTCAAAAGTCTTACTAAAATAAAGGTATATTGTGCATTTTAATATATGCACTTTAATTCTGTTTTCCACCAGTTCAGACAGCCTGATCCTGCAAAGTGCTGAGCAACCTTAGCTCCCACTAAAGTCATGAAAAAAAGCACTAGACATTGTTTGACTAACTTCACTGGGCGATGAGTTCTTAGCACCTCATAGAAATAGACTTATCCATCTCTCTCACTCCTTTTTTCTTCCTCCAACCATGCTCTTGCTCTTACTGTCCAACATCCTGAATTGTTACCTCCTGCCTGAATTGTTACCTCCTGAGTGCTAACATGATCAGGGAGAGTAAGTTATTGAACAGTGCCTCAACCAGAGAGGGTGTGCGTAGCTCAGGATACATTTTGTAACCTGTGCAGAGGAAGAACAGTGGTTCGGCTTTGGCATGTGCTGGTATGCCAGACTTGTTCACTATAATAATTTTCTTTTCTTTTAAAGTCTTACTGTGCTCTTTCTGTTTCGAGCACATTAAAATCACTGTCCCTGTTCCCTGACTGTCTTCCAGTACCCCCTACTTAGTTGGAAGAAAAGACACTGCTTTCAGTGTTGGAGGCCAGATAAATCAGAAGATTACAAAATTGAACACCCAATTTGTTTACTGTTTCTGAATCTTCCCTTGTTAGTTTGACTTTAAGCAAATAATTATTATATTCCAAATTTACAGTTGATTCTCCGTCCCTTCTTCTTTTTTTACACTGCATCCTTTAAGATCTCAAATCATCTTTTCATTTGCTGGCACAAGAGCCTAAACTAAAGATATTAGCATTCATGTCATTGTTGCCTACTGAGTTATCTGGTTTCTTATTTATCATTATTCGCTGGCGATCTGGAATGTTTGTGCAGAGTACCCATGATTTTAGTTATCACATACACAGTGTACTATATTTAAGTAGGGTAGTTAAAGAAATATCTCATGCAGGTGCTAGCAGTCAAAATTCCATTGTTACCCATTAGACTGGGGTGGCCAACCTGAGAAGGAGCCAGAATTTACCAAAGTACATTGCAAAAAGCTACAGTAATATGACAGTAGCTCCCCGCTCCCAGCGCCTCCTGCCCACCGGCATTCCCGCCAGTCAACGCCTCCCCCTCCCTCCCTGCACCTCTTGATCAGCTGTTTCGTAGCATGTGGGAGGCTCTGGGGGCGGGGGGGGAAGCGGGAGGAGCGAGGGCATGGCAGGCTCAAGGGAGGAGGGTGGGAAGGGGTGGAGTGGGGGGAGGGCCTGTGGCAGAACCAGGGGTTGAGCAGTGAGAACCCCCCAGCACATTGGAAAGTTGGCACCTATAGCTCCAGCCCTGGAGTCGGTGCCTATACAAGGAGCCGCATATTAACTTCTGAGAGTCGCATATGGCTCCGGAGCCACAGGTTGGCCACCTCTGCATTAGACAGATTATCTCTTTGGGGCAAGCACCTAGCACAGAGGGACTCTTGTAATGGAACTCAGATATATTTGAACTCCAACAAATTGCCTGCCATTGTACAAAACTTAGAAGATCTAGTCTCTGCTCTAGATTGTTAAACTATATTGCAGACATTACAGTCCACATATAGCAGTGTATAAATGTAAGGAATATAACATTAAAACTAGGGCTGTCAAGCGATTAAAAAGATTAATTGTGCAATCTTTTTAATATAAATATTTTTGAATGTTTTATACATATTCAAATATATTGGTTTCAGTTATAACAGAGAATACAAAGTGTACAGTGCTCACTTAATATTTATTTTTGATTACAAATAGAATCATAGAATATCGGGGTTGGAAGGGACCTCAGGAGCAGGACCAATCCCCAACTAAATCATCCCAGCCAGGGCTTTGTCAAGCCTGACCTTAAAAACTTCAAAGGAAGGAGATTCCACCACCTCCCTAGGTAACGCATTCCAGTGTTTCACCACCCTCCTATTGAAAGTTTGTCCTAATATCCAACCTAAACCTCCCCACTGCAACTTGAGACCATTACGCCTCGTTCTGTCATCTGCTACCACTGAGAAAACAGTCCAAATCCATCCTCTTTGGAACCCCCTTTCAGATAGTTGAAAGCAGCTATCAAATCCCCCCTCATTCTTCTCTTCTGCAGACTAAACAATCCCAGTTCCCTCAGCCTCTCCTCATAAGTCATGTGCTCCAGTCCACTAATCATTTTTGTTGACCTCCGCTGGACTCTCTCCAATTTTTCCACATCCTTCTTGTAGTGTGGGGCCCAAAACAGGACACAGTACTCCAGATGAGGCCTCACCAATGTCAAATAGAGGGGAACGATCATGTTCCTCGATCTGCTGGCAATGTCCCTTCTTATACAGCCCAAAATGCCATTGGCCTTCTTAGCAACAATGGCACACTGTTGTCTCATATCCAGCTTCTCGTCCACTGTCACCTCTAGGTCCTTTTCTGCAGAACTGCTGCCGAACCATTCGGTTCCTAGTCTGAAGCGGTGCATGGGATTCTTCCGTCCTAAGTGCAGGACTCTGCACTTGTCCTTGTTGATCCTCATCAGATTTCTTTTGGCCCAATCCTCTAATTTGTCTAGGGCCCTCTGTATCCTATCCCTACTCTCCAACATATCTACCTCTCCTCACAGTTTAGTGTCATCTGCAAACTTGCTGAGGGTGCAATCCACACCATCCTCCAGATCATTAATGAAGATATTGAACAAAACTGGCCCAAGGACCGACCCTTGGGGCACTCCACTTGATACCGGCTGCCAACTAGACATGGAGCCATTGATCACTACCCGTTGAGCCCGACAATCTAGCCAGCTTTCGATCCACCTTATAGTCCATTCATCCAGCCCATACTTTTTTAACTTGCTGGCAAGAATACCGTGGGAGACCGTGTCAAAAGCTTTGCTAAAGTCAAGGAACAACACGTCCACCGCTTTCCCCTCATCCAGAGAGCCAGTTATCTCGTCATAGAAGGCAATTAGATTAGTCAGGCATGACTTGCCCTTGGTGAATCCATGCTGACTGTTCCTGATCACTTTCCTCTCATGTAAGTGCTTCAGGATTGTTTCCTTGAGGACCTGCTCCATGATTTTTCCAGGGACTGAGGTGAGGCTGACTGGTCTGTAGTTCCCAGGATCCTGCTTCTTCCTTTTTAAAAGATTGGCACTACATTAGCCTTTTTCCAGTCATCCGGGACCTCCCCCGATTGCCATGAGTTTTCAAAGATAATGGCCAATGGCTCTGCAGTCACATCCGCCAACTCCTTTCGCACTCTCAGATGCAGTGCATCCAGCCCCATGGACTTGTGCTCGTCCAGCTTTTCTAAATAGTCCAGAACCACTTCTTTCTTCACAGAGGGCTGGTCAGCTCCTCCCCATGCTGTGCTGCCCAGTGCAGCAGTCTGGAAGCTGACCTGGTTCGTGAAGACAGAGGCAAAAAAAGCATTGAATACATTAGCTTTTTCCACATCCTCTGTCACTAGACTGACTGCCCCATTCAGTAAGGGGCCCACACTTTCCTTGACTTTGTTCTTGTTGCTAACATACCTGAAGAAACCCTTCTTGTTACTCTTACCTTCTCTTGCTAGCTGCACCTCCAGGTGTGATTTGGCCTTCCTGATTTCACTCCTGCATGCCCGAGCAATATCTTTATACTCTTCCCTGGTCATTTGTCCAATCTTCCACTTCTTGTAAGCCTCTTTTTTATGTTTAAGATCAGCAAGGATTTCACTGTTAAGCCAAGCTGGTCGCCTGCCATATTTACTGTTCTTTCTACACATCGGGATGGTTTGTCCCTGTAACCTCAATAAGGATTCTTTAAAATACAGCCAGCTCTCCTAGACTCCTTCCCCCCCTATGTTATTCTCCCAGAGGATGCTGCCCATCAGTTCCCTGTGGTTGTCAAAATCTGCTTTTCTGAAGTCCAGGGTCCGTATTCTGCTGCTCTCCTTTCTTCCCTGTGTCAGGATCCTGAACTCAACCATCTCATGGTCACTGTCTCCCAGGTTCCCATCCACTTTTGCTTCCCCTACTAATTCTTCCTGGTTTGTGAGAAGCAGGTCAAGAAGAGCTCTGCCCCTAGTTGGTTCCTCCAGCACTTGCACCAGGAAATCGTCCCCTACACTTTCCAAAAACTTCTTGGATTGTCTGTGCACCGCTGTATTGCTCTCCCAGCAGATATCAGGGTGGTTGAAGTCTGCCATGAGAACCAGGGCCTGCTATCTAGTAACTTCCGTTGGTTTCTGGAAGAAAGCCTCATCCACCTCACCCCCCTGATACGGTGGTCTATAGCAGACTCCCACCACAACATCACCCTTGTTGCTCACGCTTCTAAACTTAATGCAAAGACACTCAGGTTTTTCTGCAGTTTCATACCGGAGCTCTGAGCAGTCATACTGCTTTCTTACATACAGTGCAACTCCCCCACCTTTTCTGCCCTGCCTGTCCTTCCTGAACAGTTTATATTCATCCATGACAGTACTCCAGTCATGTGAGTTATCCCACCAAGTCTCTTTTATTCCAATCACATCATAATTCCTTGACTGTGCCAGGACTTCCAGTTCTCCCTGCTTGTTTCCCAGGCTTCTTGCATTTGTGTATAGGCACTTGAGATAACTTGCTGTGTCTCCTCCTTTCTTAGTATGAGGCAGGAGCCCTCCCCTTTCGCGTTCTCCTGCTCGTGCTTCCTCCCGGTATCCCATATCCCCACTTACCTCAGGGCTTTTGTCTCCTTCCCCCAGTCAACGTAGTTTAAAGCCCTCCTCACTAGGTTAGACAGCCTGCTTCCAAAGATGCTCTTCCCTCTCTTCGTTAGGTGAAGCCTGTCTCTGCCTAGCACTCTTCCTTCTTGGAACACCATCCCATGGTCAAAGACTCCAAAGCCGCCTCTCTGACACCACCTGCGTAGCCATTCGTTGACTTCCACAATTCAACAGTCTCTACCCAGGCCTTATTTGCACTGTAAGAAACAAAAGAAAATGTATTTTTCAATTCACCTAATACAAGTACTGTAGTGCAGTCCCTTTATCATGAAAGTTGAACTTACAAATGTAGAATTATGTACAAAAAAAAACTGCATTCAAAAATAAAATAATGTAAAACTTCAGAGCCTACAAATCCACTCAGTTCTACTTCTTATTCAGCCAATCGCTCAAACAAGCTTGTTACATTAGTGGGAGATAATGCTGCCCACTTCTTTTTTTACAGTGTCACCTGAAAGTGAGAACAGGCATTCGCATGGCATTGTTGTAGCTGGCATTGCAATATTTTTACGTGCCAGAGATGCTTAAAAGTCATATGCCTCTTCATGCTTCGACCACCATTCCAGAGGACACGTGTCCATGCTGATGACGGGTTCTGCTCAATAACTATCCAAACAGTGCAGACTGACACATGTTCATTTTCATCATCTGAGTCAGATGGCACCAACAGGAGGTTGATTTTGATGGTTTGGGTTCCGTAGGTACCGCATTGGAGTGTTGCTCTTTTGACTTCTGAAAGCATGTTCCACATCTCGTTCCTCTCAGATTTTTGGAGGGCACTTCAGATTCTTAAACCTTGCGTCAAGTCCTGTTGCTATCTTTAGAAATCTCACATTGTTATCTTCTTTGCGTTTTGTGAAATCTGCAGCAAAAGTGTTCTTAAAATGAAGAACATGTGCTGAGTCGTCGTCTGAGACTACTATAACATGAAATATATGGCAGAATGTGGGTAAAATAGAGCTGGAGACATACAATTCTCCCCCAAAGAGTACAGTCACAAATTTAATTAATACATTCTTTTTTTAACAAGTGTCATCAGCATGGAAGCATGTCCTCTGGAATGATGGCCAAAGCATGAAGGGGCATACAAATGTTTAGCATATCTGGTATGAAAATAGCTTGCAATGCCAGCTACAAAAGTCCCATGCAAACGCCTGTTCTCACTTTCAGGTGACATTGTAAACAAGAAGAGGGCAGCATTGTCTCCCGTAAATGTAAACATACTTGTTTGTCTTAGCAATTGGCTGAATGAGAAGTAGGACTGAGTGAACTTGTAGGCTCTAAAGTTTTACATTATTTTGTTTTTGAGTGCAGTTACGTAACAAAAAATCTACATTTATAAAAGTTGCACTTTCACGATAAAGAGATTGCACTAAAGTACTTATGAGATTAATTGAAAAATACTGTTTCTTTTTTTTATCATTTTTATACTGCAAATATTTGTAATAAAAATAATATAAAGTGAGAGGTATACATTTTGTATTCTGTGTTGTAATTGAAATCAATATATTTGAAAATGTAGAATAACATCCAAAAATATGTAATAAATTTCAATTGGTATTCTATTTAACAATGCAATTAAAACTGCAATTAATTTTTTGAGTTAATCACATGAGTTAACTGTGATTAATTGACAGCCCTAATTATATACATTTACATGTATGATATATTTGTGTACGGTTGAAAACCTCTGTGTAGTCTGATTATTTTTTTTAATGAAGCTTCATGTATAGTGAAGTTTGTTCTGTGGAAAAAATATTTCTTCCCTTCAGGCAAATAAATAAAATATATGGCACATGACAATAAATAACATTGTATTAAAAGATTAGAAAAGTAAATTTTAAATTTGGCTCTAAAATTATCATTTAAAACTATATGAATGCCCTAGGGAAAAGAATTCCAACACATTCCAATATCCTGGAGTTAGGATAAATCTGAGATACACTGAAGAAACAGAATTGAAGAGAGGCCAAAGTGTATGTGCAACGTATGAGATGGAATGTAAACCTAAATTTGGCAAATATAAAGTTTTGAGATACATCTCAAGCAAGTACAGGTTGTTATTTTTTAGTTTTTTATAATGTGTAAATAGGCAAATTATATTCCAAATTTCTGCCCAGTGCCATATTTTTAAAAAGCTATATGTTAAAATGCTAAAATCAGGAGCCTAGGACATATCTGTCCACAGAAATACCCAGTGAAGTTTGTGGGATAGGGAACTTCTCCAGGATCTCCTTAATAATGTGGTATGGGGCGGTTATCCCATCAAGAAGCAAGGTTTGTTTCTATCTTCCACCATGCTTAATGCTTCAGGGTTCCACCCAGAACCCAGAGGTCCTGGGGGATCCACCAAAGGCTGGGACCCTTGATGCCGACTGTAGGTTATCCCTAGTTCAACACTCAGTACCCTGATTTACTCTAATCCTGGACATGCAAAACTTCCCTTGTATACCCCATTATCCCTCTTCAAGGATTTATTTTCCCTAGTAGAAGGGGATGTGTCAAGGCTGAATCCCCACTCTGGCACTTCAAGTGCAGAAGGTGGAGGCCCACAAGGATTTTAAAAATTAATACTTGCCACTCCAGGCTTGTATTACACTCCCAAGGTTACAACTTTTCTCTGACCTTGGCTTAGTAAACGCTGCCACCACCCAAATGCAAAAAAAGCTCTTGAACCCAGGAAGGAGCACTTGGGAATTCCTCCCTGTGGGGTACCCTCAAGTCCTTTCAGCCCCCTCTGGGGAAGAGCTGAGAAAGAAACAAAGGAAATTAGCTATTGCCACCAGCTAATTAAACAACATATGCACAAACCTCTTAGGACACCAAAAATCCAATTCTGTTCTTAAAAAAGGTAAATTTTATTAAAAACAAAAGGGAAGAAAATGCATCTGGAACTTAGGCTTTTGCTAGATTTTAAAGGAGCAATTCCAAAAATTAAGCACCCAAAATAGCTTTCTTGGGGGTTCAGCTTAAAGGTTACAAGCAAAACAAAAGTATCTGGAGTCAGTACACAGGAGATCCACAAGCCAAAATAAAGAAATAAACCTGATTGTGTCTATTTAAACATTCCCTGTCCAATGATTTTTTCTTGGTATGGAAGATTAATTTTCATACCTGGTTCAAGTCTTACACAGCATTCCTGCTTATAGCATTGCTGCTCCGTATCTCCTTCTCTGAAGAATAACAGACAAAGTGGAAGGTTTTTTTCCATTTTAAAAAGTTCTAGCCTTCCCATTGGCTCTTTTTTGGTTGGGTGCCCACTCCTTTTCTTTTACCTGTGGGCTTGGTAACCCTTTACAGGTAAAGCAAGCAGAGAACAGCCACCGAGAGGTACTTTATAGCTAACTGGCTGGCTGGGCGTTCATAAAAGGGACCTACCGCCACCCCCTTTCATTCATTACATGATGCATCCTAGAAGGAGCTGACTGAGGAGATAGCTGAGCCATTAGCGATTATCTTTGAAAAGTCATGGAAGACAGGAGAGATTCCAGAAGACTGGAAAAGGGCAAATATAGTGCCAATCTATAAAAAGGGAAATAAGGACATCCCAGAGAATTACAGACCTGTCATCTTAACTTCTGTACCCGGAAAGATAATGGAGCAAATAATTAAGCAATCAATTTGCAGACATCTAGAAGATAAGGTGATAAGTAACAATCATTACGGATGTGTCAAAAACAAATAGTGTCAAACCAACCTGACAGCTTTCTTTCAGGATAACAAGCCTTGTGGATAAGGGGGAAGTGGTAGACGTGATGTATCTTGACTTTTTAGTAAAGTTTTTGATAATGTCTCGCATGACCTTCTCATAAACAAACTAGGGAAATGCAACCTAGATGGAGCTACTATAAGATGGATGCAAAGCTGGTTGGAAAACTGTTCCCAGAGAGTAATCATCTGTGGTTCACAGTCATACTGGAAATGCATAATGAGTGGGGTCCTGCAGGGATCAGTTCTGGGTCCGGTTCCGTTCAACATCTTCATCAGTGGTTTAGATAATGGGATACGGCGTACACTTATAAAGTTTGTGGATGATAGCAAGATGGGAGGGGTTGCAAGTGCTTTGGAGGATGGGATTAAAATTCAAAATGATCTGGACAAACTGGAGAAACGGTCTGAAGTAAATACAATGAAATTCAGTAAGGACAAATGCAAAATACTCCATTTAGAAAGGAACAATCAGTTGTACACATACAAAATGGGAAATGACTGACTAGGAAGGAGTACTGCAGAAAGGGATCTGGAGGTCATAGTGGACCACAAACTAAATATGAGTCAACAGTGTAACGCTGTTGCAAAAAAAAGTGAACATCCTTCTCGGATGTATTAGGAGGAGTGTCGTAAGCAAGACACAAGAAGTAAAGGAATTGGCGGCTGTGATTGCAGAGCCATTGGCCATTATCTTTGAAAACTCGTGGCGAACGGGGGAAGTCCCAGATGACTGGAAAAAGGCTAATGTAGTGCCAATCTTTAAAAAAGGGAAGAAGGAGGATCCTGGGAACTACAGGCCAGTCAGCCTCACCTCAGTCGCTGGAAAAATCATGGAGCAGGTCCTCAAGGAATCAATCCTGAAGCACTTACATGAGAGGAAAGTGATCAGGAACAGTCAGCATGGATTCACCAAGGGAAGGTCATGCCTGACTAATCTAATCGCCTTCTATGATGAGATTACTGGTTCTGTGGATGAAGGGAAAGCAGTGGATGTATTGTTTCTTGACTTTAGCAAAGCTTTTGACACGGTCTCCCACAGTATTCTTGTCAGCAAGTTAAGGAAGTACGGGCTGGATGAATGCACTATAAGGTGGGTAGAAAGTTGGCTAGATTGTCGGGCTCAACGGGTAGTGATCAATGGCTCCATGTCTAGTTGGCAGCCAGTATCAAGTGGAGTGCCCCAAGGGTCGGTCCTGGGGCCGGTTTTGTTCAATATCTTCATAAATGATCTGGAGGATGGTGTGGATTGCACCCTCAGCAAATTTGCGGATGATACTAAACTGGGAGGAGTGGCTGGAGGGCAGGGATAGGATACAGAGGGACCTAAACAAATTGGAGGATTGGGCCAAAAGAAATCTGATGAGGTTCAGTAAGGACAAGTGCAGGGTCCTGCACTTAGGACGGAAGAACCCAATGTACAGCTACAGACTAGGGACCGAATGGCTAGGCAGCAGTTCTGCGGAAAAGGACCTAGGGGTGACAGTGGACGAGAAGCTGGATATGAGTCAGCAGTGTGCCCTTGTTGCCAAGAAGGCCAATGGCATTTTGGGATGTATAAGTAGGGGCATAGCGAGCAGATCGAGGGACGTGATCGTTCCCCTCTATTCGACATTGGTGAGGCCTCATCTGGAGTACTGTGTCTAGTTTTGGGCCCCACACTACAAGAAGGATGTGGATAAATTGGAGAGAGTCCAGCGAAGGGCAACAAAAATGATTAGGGGTCTGGAACACATGACTTATGAGGAGAGGCTGAGGGAACTGGGATTGTTTAGTCTGCAGAAGAGAAGAATGAGAGGGGATTTGATAGCTGCTTTCAACTACCTGAGAGGTGGTTCCAGAGAGGGTGGTTCTAGACTATTCTCAGTGGTAGAAGAGGACAGGACAAGGAGTAATGGTCTCAAGTTGCAGTGGGGGAGGTTTAGGTTGGATATTAGGAAAAACTTCTTCACTAGGAGGGTGGTGAAACACTGGAATGCATTACCTTGGGAGGTGGTAGAATCTCCTTCCTGAGAAGTTTTTAAGGTCAGGCTTGACAAAGCCCTGGCTGGGATGATTTAATTGGGGATTGGTCCTGCTTTGAGCAGGGGATTGGACTAGATGACCTCCTGAGGTCCCTTCCAACCCTGATATTCTATGATTCTAATTCTTCCGCTCTACTCAGTGTTGATTAGGCCTCAACTGGGGTATTGTGTCCAGTTCTGGGCACCACATTTTAGGAAGGATGTGGACAAATTGTCCAGAGAAGAGCGACAGAAATGATTAAAGTTCTAGAAAACATGACCTATGAGGGAAGATTGAAAAAATTGGGTTTGTTTAGTCTGGAAAAGAGAAGACTGAGAGGGGACATGATAACTTAACTGTTTTCAAGTATGTAAAAGAGGAGGAAGAAAAGCAATGGGCTTAAATTGCAGCAAGATAGGTTTAGGTTAGACATTAAGAAAAACTTCCTGTCAGGGTGAAATAAATTGCCTAGGGAGGTTGTGGAATTTCTATCATTGGAGATTTTAAAGACCAGGTTAGACAAACATCTGTCAGGAGTGGTCTAGATAATACTTAGTCCTGCCATGAGTGTAAGGGACTGGACTAGATGACATCTTGAGGTCCCTTCCAGTTCTATGATTCTATGATTAAATTGATTTTTCTTGCAGGCTTTTATTTTTTGTCTATTAATTTTCAAAAGAACAGTACTTTTAAGTCTACATGAAGATGTTTAAAACTAGACTTGCTTGATGCCCTAGACAATATGCTGTTTGGGACCACCTGTAGCTTTATTAATGGATTGGTGATTGACTAATCCATAACCAATATTAATCAATCTTTTAGAGCACAGTGGTCAATAAATGTTCAGTCACTTGAGAGCTACTGCATTAGGAATATTGGCATCATTATCATTAGAATAAGAGTCCCTAGAAGCACATGAGAAACCATTGCAATTTATCAACAAATCCACTAAGCAGATAAACAATCCCGCAACCATTGAAATACAATAACAGACAGACAGATTGTGTAAAGGGTTGAGCCCTATGACTGGCATTACTCACATCTCGCAGGTCCTGCTGGGGGACCATGGAGTGGCAGTCATTATCTTCCTCCTCCTCCTCCTGTGGTTGTCATCCTGGCTCTCCCCCGTGGCACCCTTCCCCCCCACTCCTCTTCCCCTGGCACAGAGGATGGGAAACACCTTTTTATCCTGAGTTATGCATATGCCTGCTAAGGTTCATGCATATGCATAAGGGTTCCAACTCCTTTTCTCTTATCCATACTTCCACACCCCACTAATTTAGGAATGCCCCATTTCTTATTGGCTGTCTCCTTAGTTTCCCTCATTCTCATTAACATCTCTGTCAGAAAGTTACCATAGCAACTAGAGGTTATTACAGAATCCCCCAAAATGTTACTGTTTGGCATCTTGTGGTATTAACTGGCACATTGCAGCATATTTTCAGGTCTGTTGCTTCATAGTTTCCAGAACATCAGCACGTACCCCATCTTTTACTTTAATATTACCCTTTACTGGTACAAGGTTACTTTAGTCTTGCCAAACTGTTTCATGCCTACGGCCTTGTGCGACTAAGCTGATTATATCACAGGCCTGTAGGCCCCATGTTACAGCATTAATTAATACTTATATTTCACCTCTAGACCCCAAATCTACTTAATATGTTTTATTCTTGGGGTATGAGCTTGATAATCTACTGCATCTAACAATACTGTAGTAAAAGTACCTGTATTAGCAGTGGTTGATTAATATGTACATAGAGGTTTTTTTTTCATACTTAGAAAGCTTGCAGAATAAATAAGTCTTCTAGTGGTATGCTGATTTACATATTTTGGTGTCTGAATCCTCCTTGCATGTTGTGGTGTGGTCTTTTGTTTAGACAGCTTACGTGATTTACAGGAAAAAAGCTAGCCATTGGATACTAGTATGTATCCTTGTTGATAACCAATAAAATTTTATTTTAGGCCCAGTGTTCAGTTTTTGTCTAGATTTATGAAGTACCAGTATGGAATTAATTGTTCTGCATTTGTTCAGGATAGTTTTTATCCAGAATTGCTTGCTAAAATGTCTTTTCCGTGTTTGGATTCCAGTTCTCCTTGCAAACAGACATGACAAGAAGGCAGTTAGAATATGAAGCGAGGCAAATCAGAGCTGCCATGGAAGAACAATTAGGTACTTGTCAGGACATGGAGAAGCGGGCACAGGTAATGTAATTTTTTTTTAAACTATGTTTTACTTTTTAAAGTTAAACTGAATAGAATGGGTTATCCTTTTGATTTTCTTAAATTATTGGTGATTGTGTCTTTGAACGTTTATGAACATAGCAGTGTCTTAGAGTTTTTCCACGTAGAGAACTTTTTAAATATTAAAATGGGTATCAAAACATGTATTGTACAAAATCCCTGCCCTCTACAGTAAATGAACAAATATCCCTCTACTGGATTAGTAGAAGACTTAGGAGCAGTTTTGAGAATTTATGAGGTAGAAAATCCCTCCAAAAGGGGAGTATTTTTAAATATTGGTTAATGAGTATTATAACTGTAATTTTAAATAACATGTGTCTGAAACTGCATTTTTTTCTATTCTGCTATACTGTCTTCTTTTAGTTTGCATTATTGAGTTTAAAATAAAATCCCACTGCTTTTGTTAAACTTTGTCACCAAAGTACATATATAAAGGGCTAATCATTAAGTCCAGATGAACCAACAAAAATATACTCGTACTCATAAACTCATATTCCCATAAATCCCTGTTTGCTCCAGCAAAGGGTTGTTTTGCCTTCATGAATGCATACATAATTTTGCAAGCAGACTGTTTCATCCATATTTGAAAATAGAACCCAAAATGGAGCTGTGTGTCAAGAGAAATGGAAATTATCAATTGCTGACTGCTGATGCAGACTACTGTCACTGTGTCAATGTTGGATAACCTCGATAATTCATTACCACCAGTTCCAAAGCATTTACGTAAATAACTCAGCAGAATTGCATGCTTTCTTGTGACTGAAAGTTTTATCAAAACGAATTAATCAAAGTAATATACTCTTCAATCTTCATTTTCTTCATTGAACTCTCACTTTAATACAAAATAAATATGAAGTAATTTTAATTAGTCAATTGTCTAATTATTTTTAAGAAGATTTTTCATAATGAAACAGGTAAACAAACTAGTGGGACTTTCCCGGTATCCCTGGTTTATGTAAAATTCATTTTTGGCAGCATAATCTGTAGTTTCTCATTTTAAGACTCACTCTTTCAGGTGTGTAGATTAAGGCAGTAGGAGAAAGCAATGTTGAACCACCAGCAGAAGTGTTAAATGTAGTCCTTTATTATGAACACTTTGGTATGGTGAAGTAAGATGAGTGGGAACTGTAGCCTGGATGCCCAGCTTTTATGGGCACTCAAAAGAGCTGCTTCTGTTGTTTGAAGTAGGAGTAACGGATATATTTAAAATGGCACACCCTATCTGGTCACTGGTTTTAACCTTTAAACACTCTGCCTCTCTCTTCTCTCCCTCCACTCCCCAACTGTAGCTTTATTACTTTGAAAGGATGTTATCTCTAAGTAGCTACCTCCTTATATGTTCTGTTTTCTGCTAGGAATTAACATAGGTAGATCTTTGTTCATGAAACCCTTTAAAAATGTTCACTGTCCTGTTGATTGTAATCAAAGCACCATCCCTATATTTCTACAAAATTCAGAAAAAGAAGGGAAGATATGTGTGTGTGCAAGAAAACTATAACTTTCTTCTGAACATGACCTCTAGCTCATCCTGGATTTTTCATATCAAGGGTAGAAATTATGATATTAAAAATAGATAAAAGCTAACTGGCTTTCCTAGGAGTAAACTGACATGTTGATAGTGAACTCTATGTAGATTAGTTCACCATAGTGTTCAAGTAATATAAACTAGGCTATTCAAACTTGCAAATGCAATGAACTCATACATTCTGCAGCTTTCATTCTGCTCCATGGTTTTCTAAGCTTTTAATGTCTTCTGTCAGAATGTATATCTGACACTAAACATTTCACATGTAAAACGTAAGCTTGTGGAAAAAGAAACAATTTAGCCATATAAAAATGTGAAAACAATTAAAAGAGCCATATTAGAAAGGAGGTTAGCCATTTAAATAGTTGTTAAGGAAGTTATAATAAACTGACTTGGTCCACTTCCTAGAGTTCATAACTTCATGTGGAGATTAGAATTGACAAAAAGAGAAAACAGATTTAACCTGTTTTGTTTAACTTGACCCTTTGAACAATTCTGTAATACTGCTGCTGTTAATAGAGAGAGGTCAAAACTAGAACCATGGATTTTAACTCTTTAAGATTTTGGAGAGATTAAAAGTTAAAAATTTTAATCCTGCCCTTACAAATTTTGTTTCTACTTGAATTAAAAATGAGAAGGCTCTTATTTGTCCTGAACATATAATCATAGAAATGTAACCCTGGAAAGGACTTTGAGAGGTGATCTAGTCCAGTGTTTTCAAACTTTTTTTCCTCGCGACCTAGTTGAAGAAAATTGTGGATGCCCGCCACCCAACGTAACTCTAGTTAAAAGATATAATTTTCATAAAATCATAATAATGCAATACATTCCAGCTTTAACCCACTTTACATAACTAACAGTAGACAAAGTCATTACTTTTAAACAAAACACTATAAAGGCGATCAGGTTAAGTTTCACTTACTTAATGTGACTGGTGGGGCTGTGTGTTCCTCATGATCTCATTCCAGTCAGGATTGCAGGATGAAAGGGCTACCAGCATATCAGGTCCACTGTTCAGTCAGTTTCTTTCTTTAGTTTTTAATCTTGTCAAAGTTTAAAATCCAGCTTCACACATGTGGGTTGTTGTGAAAGGTAGCGACAAGAGCACACTTACTTTACTTAGCTGTGGATATTCTTTGGAAACACTGATCCAAAATGATGACAGGTTTATTGACTTGTGCCGTGTTTTCAGAGTGTTATCACAGGTGAGATGCAGCAGCTCATTCTCTTGCTCAGACGTGAGATTTAGCTCCATTATTGCCTCACGGTTTTTGAAAGCAAAAGGATCTTTCACCAGAGTTTTTCATTCAAATATTTAAACTCCTTTATTGGGAAATTGCAACTAAACTGTCAGAGCTGCAAGATGTAACTGTCTGATAGTTTTCATTTCATTCACTTTTTCCTCACTGGTGGTGTTCTCCTCAATGTGTTGTAACAGTGTTGGGAACATGTAGTAGCTGGGCCGATTACTTTTCAGACGTGCTTGCCACAGTGCCAATGACTTCCGAATTACTTATATCTCTTCACAATGTTGAAACAAATCATTGCATCTTCCTTGTAACTTCAAGTTTAGTTCATTTAAAATCGAGAAAATGTCAACAAGGTATGACAACGTATTAACCAACTGTCATCAAACAAAGTTGCCAAGTTACTGTTTCCCCACCCAAAAAAATAAATGTTGTTCCTGGGTTTTTACACCCTGATAAGTACTGTGCCCCATGACAGCCACTTATTTCAGTGTGAAACAGTAAATGCATGTGTCCTGTTCCCATGTCTGAGCGTAGCACTTCAGAAACCCTGCTGTTAAGTGAGCACCCTTTAATGAAGTTTACGATTTTGACTACTTCCTTCAGTACTGCCATAAGATCAGCAGGAATACCCCTGGACGCCAAAGCTTCGCGGTGAATGAAACAGTGATTCCAAACAATGTCATTGCCAGCTGCATCACAGATTTTTTTCACAACTCCACTTTTCTTTCCGGTCATATTTGCTGCATCCTAGGTGAAGGCGCTCAAGTGGCTCTATGCGGCTCTTGCCCACAGGCACCACCCCTCCTCCCCCAGCTCCCATTGGCTGGTTCCTGGCCAATGGGAGTGTGAAGCCTGTGCTCAGGGTGGGGGCAGCGCGCGGAGCCCTGTGGCCCCCCTGCCTAGAAGCCAGACCCACTGCTTCCAGGCGCAGTACGGTGTCGGAACAGTTAGGACTAGCCTGCCTTAGCTGGGCAGCACCACTGACGGGACTTTTAACATCCCGGTCAGCAGTGCTGACCAGAGCCGCTAGGGTCCTTGGGTGCTGAGCAAGGCAACCCAGAGCCTTACATGCCATGACCCAGTACTGGGTCACGACCTGCCCTTTGAAAACCACTGATCTAGTCCAGCCTCTTGCACTGAGACAAGAAAGACATGTGGAAAGAAAGATGATGCAAGGGATATAGTTTAATTAGGCCACAACCTGATTACTTAACTCATCTGGGAGCTAACCAGCAATAATTTGTAAAATGAAGGTCATGATTCCTTCCTTAATCACTTTCCTCTAGTGGAAGGCTGCTCCCATTCCTCCTCCCAACATGTTCCCAGCCGATTGCTGGGAGCCCACTGCCCTCTCCTTCTATGAGGGTTAAGGGACTGGGGAAAAGGGGGCTGTGTTTCAGCTGTACCAGACATTAGGAGCCCTAATCCTTTCCCCAGCTTCTTTAGGGCTTGTTTCCCCTAAGTCCACTTCCAATTCTGATTTATCAGTGAAGCAGACTGTCAAACAAACACTTGCACTGGATAGGAGCCAGTATTTTCCCTGAGCCCCACCAGCTCATGTGATGCCCCCCCCCCCAACTCCCAAAGTCTCTGGGGGGGGACCTTAAAGGGATATACTACCCTTTTTTCGCCCCAGTCAAGATAAAGGGAATCTTGCCTTAAGGTTGTGGAGCTTACATTTTCTAGATTCAGATGTGTCTGAAATTTTGTAAGCATAACTGTTCTTGTGAGATTTTGGCTCAGACTATCAGAAATCTTGTGGAAACAGGTGGCTTTACAAAATTTCCTATATTTTTGGCCCCAAACTCTTAAACTGTTCAGGATTTCAGCACTGTCAAATCTGTTCACAAATCTTAACCTAAATCTAACCGAGATTAGAGCTTCAGTCTAGTATTTATAGATATTGCTTCATTCTAGCATTTATAGATACTACATCTTTAGATGTCTGAAATATTCTTACATCTAACTTATTTTTCCTAACCTTATTAAGTGTTTTAAATCAGATATTATAGTTTTATTTTAGCTTTACAAAAGTGATGATAAATTCACCTGTAATCATACTCATTAGTAAAATTATAATTAATTATAATAAAGTATTATTAGGATTTGTACACTGTATTTTGCATAGGAAGACTCTTTATCCGCAAGTCTTTTGTTAATAATCGAGATGATTTAGAACATAAGAACAGCCATACTGGGTCAGACCAAAGGTCCATCTAGCCCAGTGGCCAGTGCCAGTTGCCCCAGAAAGAATGAACAGAACAGGTAATCATCAAGTAATCCATCCCTGGTCGCCCATTCCCAGCTTCTGGCAAAGAGAGGCTAGGAACAGCATCCCTGCCCGTCCTAGCTGATAGCCATTGATGGACCTATCCTCCATGAACTTATCTAGTTCTTTTTTGAACCCTGTTATAATTTTCGCCTTCACCACATCCCTGGCAAAGAGTTCCATAGGTTGACTGTGCATTGTTTGAAAACTTAGAAGTATTATTTTTTAAATGAATTTGATAGAAATTAGGGCTGTCAATAGCAGTTAAATCATGTGATTAACTAAAAAAATTAATTGCAATTAAAAATTAATCACACTGTTAATAGAATTGAATACCAATTGAAATTTATTAAATATTTTTGGATTTTTTCTTCATTTTCAAATATATTATTTAGATTACAACACAGAATACAAAGCGTACAGTGCTCAATTTATATTATTTTTCATTACAAATATTTGCTCTGTAAAAAAGATTAACAAAAGCAATAATATTTTCAGTTCATCTCATACAAGTACTTTAGTGAAATCTCTGTATTATGAAAGTGCAACTTACAAATGTAGATTTTCTTTTTGTTACATAACTGCACTCAAAAAAAACAATGTAAAACTTTAGAGCCTACAAGTCCACTCAGTCCTCCTCCTTCAGCCAATTGCTAAGAGAAACAAGTTTGTTTACATTTACGGGAGATAATGCCACCCACTTCTTAATTACAATGTCACCTGAAAGTGAGAACAGGCATTCGTATAGCACTGTTGTAAATGGTGTTGCAAGATATTTACTTGCCAGATGTGCTAAAGATTCATATGCCTCTTCATGCTTCGGCCATTGTTGCAGAGGACATGCTTTCATGCTGATGACACTCGTTTAAAAAAAATGTGTTAATTAAATTAATGACTGAACTCCTTGGGGGAGAATTGTACATCTCCTGCTCTGTTTTACCCCCATTCTACCATATATTTCATGTTATAGCCGTCTTAAATGTTGACCCAGTACGTGTTGTTCGTCTTAAGGACACTTTCACTGCAAATTTGATTAAGTACAAAGAAGATACCAATGTGAAATTTCTAAAGATAGCTACAGCACTGGACCCAAGGTTTAAGAATCTGAAGTGTCTTCCAAAATCTGATCAGGACGGGGTGTGGTGTATGCTTTCAGAAAAGTTAAATGAGCAAAACACTGATGTAGAAACTATAGAACCCAAACCACCAAAAAAGAAAATTAACCTTCTGCTGTTGGCATCTGACTCAGATTATGAAAATGAACATGCGTCAGTCCGCACTGCTTTGGATCGTTATCAAGCAGAACCTGTCGTCAGCATGGACGCAGGTCCTCTGGAATGGTGGTTGAATCATGAAGGGACATATGAATCTTTAGTGCACGTGTGGCATGTAAATATCTTGCGATGCTGGCCACAGCAATACCATGCAAGTGCCTGTTCTCACTTTCAGGTGACATTGTAAACAAGAAGCAGGCAGCATGATCTTCTGCAAATGTAAACAAACTTGTTTGTCTGAGCGATTGGCTGAGCAAGATGTAGGACTGATTGGACTTGCATGCTCTAAAGTTTTACATTGTTTTATTTTTGAATGCAGGTTTTATTGTACATAATTCTACATTTATAAATTCAACTTTCATGACAAAGATTGCACTAAAGTACTTTATGAGGTGAATTGAAAAATACTGTTTCTTCTATCATTTTTATAGTGCACATATTTGTAATAAAAAATAATATAAAGTGAGCAGTGTACACTTTGTATTCTGTGTTGTAATTAAAATCAATATATTTGAAAATGTAGCAAACATCCAAAAAAATTAAATAAATGGTATTCTGTTGTTATTTAACAGCATGATTAAATATGATTGATTTTTTTAATTGCTTGACAGCCAAAATAGAATATATTGCAAAGAAACCAAAGGAAAAAAATGGAAATTTCATGTAAAGGACATAAAGTTAAAAGAGCATTCCTATATTCAAACAGATTAAGGGAACACTTGAAGATTAATTAAAAATCATGCTTAAAGTATCAGTAATACCCAAGTGAAGTGGTTATCAGTATAAAATTAGACATTATCTATTATATCAGTAATACTGCCCATTGTGTTAGTATTTCTCATATTTGGTTTGAGACTCAGTCTTCCATCATATTAAAGAGAAGGTAGGTGAGCTAATACCTTTTATTGGACCAACTTCTCTTGGTGGAAGATACAAACTTTGGGCTTCACAAAGTTCTTCATGTCTGAGGAAGGTAATCAGTGTCTAAGCTAAATACAAGGTGGGACAGATAGCTATACATAAGGGGCTCACACATGCTGTAGGAGACCACTTAAAATAAAATGGGCAATTAAGGGTTAGGAGGAAGAGGAGTGTATTACCAATTGTTGTCATCAGTCTTAAAACCAATGTCTTTGAGTTCCTGGTTTTAGTGTCTAGCAGAGTTCTGAATTTAAGTTCCCATGTTTGCCTTTGAAAGTGTGGTGCAGGTTACCTTTGAGTACTAGGACTGAGAGGTCAGATATGGAGTGATTGCTTTGTGAAAATTGTTCACTCATGGGTGACATGATATTTTTGTCTTATCATTTTTCTCTGAGAGTTTGTTTGAGAGTGCAAAAAGAAAAGGAGTACTTGTGGCACCTTAGAGACTAACCAATTTATTTGAGCATAAGCTTTCGTGAGCTACAGCGTGAAAAAAGCTTATGCTCAAATAAATTGGTTAGTCTCTAAGGTGCCACAAGTACTCCTTTTCTTTTTGCAAATACAGACTAACACGGCTGTTACTCTGAAACCTGTCAATCTGAGAGTGTAGTGATTGTCTGGTTTCACCCATATAGTTGTTGGGGGCATTTAATGCTCTGGATGAGGTACGCCACTTGTGATAGGCATGTCTAGGACCCATGAATCTTGAAAGGTGTGTTATTGTGTAGTATTGATTGTCATAGCAGTGGAGATATGTCTGTAGGTTTTGCATCTGTTCTAACAGGGTCTAGTGTTGCTTTAAGTTGGTGTGCCTGAATTGTGGGGAGCTTGCTTCAAATGATTAGCTTGGTGAGGTTGGGGGGGTTGTTTGAAGGCCAAAAGAGGGAAGATGATTTCTTTCAGTATAGGGTCTCCATCAAGTATGGGTTGTAATTGTTTGATGGTACCCCAAATGGGTTCCAATGTGGGGTGGTTGGTGAAAATTAGGGATGTTTGGTCAGCGGGGTTTTTTTTCTGTGTTGAAGCAGGTTGTCCTGGGCTATTTGGGTGGGCCATTCTATGATGCGATCTACTTCTCTGGTGGAGTGTTCTTGTTTGCTGAAGGTGGTTTTAAGTTTGATAAGGTATGTATCCCAGACTTTTACCTTGGCGCAAATTCTGTAGTATTTGAGTACCTGGCTGCACATAACAGATTTCTTGGTGTGTCTGGGTTAGTTACTGGATCTATTTAAGTGTGGTGATCCGGGGTTTTCTTGGATATAGCCCTTCTGTAACATTCCATTGTTGGAGCTGATCGTGACATCCAGGAAGTTGATGCTAGTGTGGGAGTATTCTAGAGAGTTTGATGCGTGGTTGGTGGTTGTTGAAGTTGTGGTGGAAATGTAAGACAGCATTTAGGTCATCTCTCCAGAGGATGAAAATATCATCAATGTGTCTCAGTTATATCATTAGTTCCATAGTACATTTTTCCAGAAATTCTTCTTGAGGTAGCCCATGAAGAGGTTTGCATATTGGGGAGCCATCTCATAGTACCGAGAGCTGTTCCCATGGCTTCGACAAAGAGTTTGTTGCTGAATGTAAAATTGTGATGGGTGAGGATGAAATGGTTGAATTTGGTGATGTGTTTAGGGTGGATTTCCTAGTGTTGTACGTTATCTTGTAGGTATTTGAGGCAGGCAGCGATACTGTCATGATGAAGGATGTTGGAGTATAGGAAGGTGACATCCATGGTGGCAAGAATGATTTTCTGGGGGAAGTTGTTAATGCTGCTAAGTTTCTGGAGGAAGTAGCAATTGATGTAAAGATACAGTGTGTAGTTTTGTCCGTTGGGGGGTGTCCAGTCAACTGATTCTTTTTTCCTCATGATCATCAGTGGGAATGTGGTTGTTGTGGGGTGGTGTCATCATTGTTGTGAAATAATTCCGCAATGTGGAGTCTGCAGAAGAATTCTTCTAGTTTTCCACTTGTTAGTATGGTATCAGGTTCTGTGGTGGGGCAGAAGTTCAGTCCTTTGGAGAATGAAGATACTTCAGTTCTTTTTGGGGTGATCTTTGATTGATTAGGTTGGAGTGTCGTATCGTGTCTGTGTGGTGGGTCCTGGTCTTTTGGTTTTTCTCAGAGGTGGTCTGTTAGTTGTGGAGTTACTGTAGTTGGTTCCATGTTTTGTTTTTGTATTGGATGGCTGTCATTGAGTTATTTGATAGTTGTTTTGGGTTTCCTCCAAGATCTCCAGGTAGGTTTCCTGATTTTATTTTTTTTTCTTCCAGTGTGTTGGAGCATGTGTTGGTCTCTTTTTTGAGAAGGTCCCTTTTGGAGTATCTAAGGTGCAGAAGATAATTCCTTAGTTTTTCTGAGGTCCTTCTGCAGAGCTGTTCAGCATGTTTGGAGTTATATGTAGTGGTCAAAGGATTATAGATGGTGAGTCCTCCTGGGAATGATATTTTATTTCTTGCATCTGTTCGGGAAGTAGATGTTGCTGTTCAGTGTGGCTTACTTTATGGTATGACATTTCTATTTTAATACTTACAAGAGTTTTGTTTAATTTTATCCCAAATTTCTCATACGATTTCCAGTGACATAAACACTGCCTGGACATTTTTTGTCTTCTCCTTATCTTTATAATCTAAATCACTTCAACATATTCTTACTCAGATCCTGATAAATATCCCGCAATATTTTACAGTTCGGCATGGACACAGATGAAAAAGCATAATTTTCCTGTGCTTTGTTCAGTGATTCTTTCCGTGTTAGACTAAACTATTTCAGATTTGGACCAGTGTGTGAATGAAACAGGATTCCAGACTTCTTTATTGCCTTTATTGTTATTAATAGTAAACATAAGCATTTATTTTATGGTAGCACTTAAAAGCCACGATTTGGATTTAGGGGCCCAATTGTGGCAGACACTGTACGTACATATTGTTACAGGGTCAGGCCAGATGGCTACAGGAGAGTGATAGAAGGTAGATACATTAGCCATAGATTAAGCAGGTCCCCTTTCCCTGAGTAAGATAATGGGCTGTTCCAGAACAATCAGGAAGTTGCTGGAACCAATTATGGCAAGCAGGCTAATTAGGATACCTGGAACCAATTAAGAAGCTACTAGAATCAATTAGGATAGGCAGGCTAATCAGGGCACCTGGTTAAAAAAGGACCTCACTTCAGTTAGTGAGGCGTGTGCGAGGAGCTGGGAGCGAGAAGGCGTACTGCTGGAGGACTGAGGAGTACCAGCATTATCAGACATCAGAAGGAAGGTCATGTGGTGAGGATAAAGAAGGAGTTGGGAGGAGGCCATGGGGAAGTAGCCCAGGCAGTTGTAGCTGTCACACAGCTGTTACAAGAAACACTGTAGACAGCTGTGATCCACAGGGCCCTGGGCTGGAACCTGGAGTAGAGGGAGGGCCTGGGTTCCTCCCATCCCCCCAACTCCCTATTGGATAAAGGAGGAGTTGACCTGGACTGTGGGTGCCACCAGAGGGGAAGGTTCCTGGCCTGTCCCCCAACCCACTAGGTGGGCCAGCAGAGACCGCGGGAATTGTTCTCCTTCCTTTTTCCCATGCTGACCAGTGATGAGGTTAGCTGAGAGGACAGCAGGTTTGAGCCACTAGCAAAAGTGGCTAAACTGAGGGCTGCCGTGAATCTCCGAGGTGAGCAAATCCGCCACTAAGGCAGAGGAGGAACTTTGTCACAATATATAAGACATAGGTGCTGATTCCATGGATGCTCTGGGGCTGGAGCACCCACAGGGAAAAAAATGGTGGGTGCTGAGCACCCACCGGCAGCCCTCCCCCAGCCCCCGATCAGCTCCTCCTCCTCCATCCTAGCGCCTCTCGCCCACCACAATCAGCTGTTCCGCAGCATACAGGAGGTGCTGGGTGTGGGGAGTGAGGGTAGGGTGTCCTCGGGGGAGGTGGTGGGAAGAGGCGGGGCGGGGGTTGTGCACCCCCAGCACCTCTGAGGTAAGAGACTATATCTGGCACACAATAGGAAATGTATTAAGATTTTAAACAATGTTTCTTCCCCATGAATTCCTCCTTTTCTTGATATATTATTTTTTCCATTTCTTATCATGCTGTTTTTAGATACAGTAGAACCTCAGAGTTACGAACACCACAGGACTGGAGGTTGTTCGTAACTCTGAACAAAAGGTTGTTCTCAAAAGTTTACAACTGAACATTGACTTAATACAACTTTGAAACTTTACAACGCAGAAGAAAAATACTGCTTTCCCTTTATTTTTTTAAGTGGTTTACATTTAACACAGGACTGTACTGCTTTTTTTAAATCTCTGCTGCTGCCTGATTGCATATTTCCAGTTCCAAAGAGGTGTATGGTTGACTGGTCAGTTCATAACTCTGGCATTCGTAACTCTGCGGTTCTGCTGTAACACTTTTCTACTCATACTTTCAAACGCTAAAGAGGAAAGGATGGTCTGGTATTTAAATGACCGCACCAAGAGTAACATGATATGGGTTTAATTCCTGGTTCTGTCACAGTTTTTCTGTGTTGAATTTGTACAAATCATTTAATTTTTCCATTTCTCCATCTGTAAAATGGAGATATTTCCCTATTGCACAAGGTACTGTAGAGATAAATTTTTTAATGTTTGTGAGGTACACAAATACTACTGTGATGAAAGCCATATAAGTAACTAGTTAAATATTTCCATTACATCTGCTAGATTATATATTTTGCCAGTTTTGTTGCATCTGTTTGTGGCAAAAGTTGCCTCAAATCCTGAGAAGTCTGAATTTTCTTTCATTTATGGACCCATTTTCTCCTATTGGTTTTGAGCAATAAATTACTAATAGCACTTAAACCCAATTTTGGGGCAGTTTCAGTCAGACATAGAATCATAGTAGAAATAGAATAACTTCTTTGGGTTATCCATTCCATCACTGTACCAATGCAAGATTGTTCCCGACAATACATTTTTTTGAATGTTTTTAGTATAATTAAGAAAGTTCTTCTGTTCCTAAAACTCTGTTAGCCTTTTTGACTAGCGTTGCACAGTGAGTGGATATTTTCAGAGAACTATCCACGGTGACTCCAAGATCTCTTTCTTGATGGTAACAACTAATTTAGACCCCATCATTTTGTATGTATAATTCGGATTATGTTTTCTAATGTGCATTACTTTGCATTTATCAATCTTGAATTTCATCTGCCATTTTGTTACCCAGTCACCTAATTTTGTGAGATTCCTTTGTAACTCTTCACAATCTGTTTTGGACTTAACTATCTTGAGTAATTTTGTATCATCTGCAAATTTTACCCCCTTTTACCTGATTTTACCACTATTTACTCCTTTTTGCTGATCATTTATGAATATGTTGAACAATACAGGTCCCAATACAGAGCCCTGGGGGACACCACTGTTTACCTCTCTCCATTCTGAAATTTATTTATTCCTACCCATTGTTTCCTATCTTTTAACGAGTTACTGATCCATGAGAAGACCTTCTCTCTTATCCCATAACTGCTTACTTTTCTTAAGCCTTTGGTGTGGGACCTTGTCAAAGGCTTTCTGAAAGTTTGTGTACTATATCCCCTGGACCACCCTTCTCCACGTTTGACCCCCTCAAAGAATTCTAAAAGATTAGAGAGGCATGATTTCCCTTTACAAAGCCATATTCTCTCTTCTCCAGCAAAATTGCAGGAGTAATACAAATTAGAATATAGATATACTACAGTAACTAAGCTCTGTGTGAGAAAGTTTGTACAGCATTAACCAGCACTACTAATCCTGCTTTTTTGTGCTTTTCTGGTCACATTTTTAATGCTATTTTTTCTGTATTTTTTATAGTAAAACTAAGGGGAAATATTAAGTAGACATTAATGGGGGTGTCTATAAATAAGACGTTCAGTATTTTGGAACAAAATTTAATCATGCAATCCAGGGTGCAATTTTAGTTCTGCTTATGTTTTTCTGAACATTTGTGAACTTTATACCAAAAAAACAAATAAAAACCCCAAGAAAACAAAAAAACACTAACTTTGGTTTTATAGTTGATTTGATTTTGTGTGTGTCTTGACTCTGTCATACCCAGTGTGATTTCAGTGGAATAGTTGAGTTCTGTGTCAAGACTCAGCTGAATTCACAAATTCATCAGATAAAGGCTGATTAAAAATGACAAATTCTGAGTATGTTATGAGGAGTCTTCATTTTTGGCCTTAAAAAAAGGTTCAGAATCTGTCTTTCATAATCTGTTCTTTGTGCCTGATCTTTCCCCATTTTTTCCTTAACTTTTTCTGTTTCCTTTGTTATTTTTTCCTCGTAGCTTTCCTACATCATAAAACAGTAAACACACATTTAAAATGTCCTCTTACGATATGGGGAATATGGCTCTATATAGTACTTACATATTTTATTTATTTCATTGAAATGTTCTTTTTCCTTACTGTGACAGGAACCCCGGGGTACAACCTGGAACTGTGGGACTGCTGTGCCCCTTTAACTCTCCAGGCTGGGCTGTCTCACACAATGCTATGCCAGTGACAAGCAGCAAAACACCTCCAGGCACTGATCACTCAGCCATCAGCATGTGGAGCCCCACAGCCAGCTAAATCGCATGAATGCTCCCTGAGCCACTCAAGTCACATAGAGAGGGGCACCAGCAAATCATCCCAGCTAGATATATCCCATTTTACACTGCTCAATACTCCATTGGCCAGTGCAAGCTCGTTAATTAGTTCACCACTTTGTCAAAGGAAAGTGGACATGTGTCAGCTTTTGTAATCTGAGCTGAGATTCCCCCAAGCACTTCAAACAAACACACACTGTTTTAGGTAAAATATAAAACAGATTTATTAACTACAGAAAGATAGATTTTAAGTGATTATATGTAGCAGACATAGAGTTCAGAGTTGCTTACATCAGAATAAACTCAGTCTAAATTCTACAGACTAAGCAAGATTTGAATCAAGCAGTCTCTCACTGTAATACATGTTACAGGCAGTTCACAGTTCTCAATACACAGGCTGGATCCCTTCCCAGCCTGGGACCAATCTCTCCAGTTCCAAGTCTTTGTCTTCCAGGTGTTGAGGTGGGGAGGAGAGAGGCCAAGTGATGATGTCACTGTCCCTCTTTTATACTTTCTTCCAGCTGCTAGAAAGATTCTTGGTGTGATGTGGCAGGTAAGGCAGATGTCATTGTGTACGTGCCTTCTTCAAGAAGTCTTTGGGATAATGGATTCTTCTTGATGGGCCATCAACGCCTGTCTGGCCAGTGATAGTTGCCCCTTTGTTGCTACTGAAAGGCCTACCAGCTGTGGGCATCTCCCAACCTCACAACATATTTCAGTAACACACATAGCAATACTTCATAACTTCACATTCAATGATAGTACATACAGTTCAACAGGATGTTAAGGTCCAACATATCAAGACTTTTAAAATGATACCTCACAAGGCATGCATCATACAAAACATATCATAAACATGTGACCGTGGTGAACATGGGAGATCCAGAGTGCTACTTTGCGGTACAGTGTGTCACATATATACATTTAAAAAACTAGATCAAGCATTAGAAAGCAAGAGGCACTAATGCTTGCAAAACTTAAAATTAAGCTACAGGTATTTAAAATTAGGTTTTCAAAAAGTCTACACTCAAAACTATTTCATTGCTTCAAAACAAGAAACAAGATTATAGATTATAACATTTTACCTAAAACTTCATTAAAAGGACTTTAACAAAGCTATGCTGAACTAAAACTACAGCAGAAACTATTAAACAGTCAACTTTTGGCACGTGTTGATACACATAGATATCCTCTGTTTTGTTGTAAGTATTGTGACAGGATCGGGCCAGATGGCTATGGGAGAGTAATAGAAGGCAGATATATTAGCCCCAGGCTAAGTAGGTCCCTTTTCCCTGGGTAAGGTAACAGGGAAGGTTCCAGAACAATCAGGAACCTTCTGGAGACAATTAAGACAAGCTGATTAGAACACCTTCAGCCAATCCAGAAGCTGCTAGAATCAATTAAGGCAGGCTAATAGGGCACCTGGGTTTTAAAAAGGAGCTCACTTCAGTTTGTGGTGTGCGTGTGAGGAGCTGGGAGCAAGAGGCACTAGGAGCTGAGAGTGAGAACGTGGACTGTTGGAGGGCTGAAGTGTACAAGCATTATCAGACACCAGGAGGAAGGTCCTATGGTGGGGATAAAGAAGGTGTTGGGAGGAGGCCATGGGGAAGTAGCCCAGGGAGTTGTAGCTGTCGCACAGCTGTTCCAGGAGGCACTCTAGACAGCTGCATTCCACAGGGCCCTGGACTGGAACCCGGAGTAGAGGGTGGGCCGGGTTCCCCCCAAATCCTCCCAACTCCTGGTCAGACACAGAGGGAGTCGACCTGGACTGTGAATTCAGAAAAACAGCCAAGCTGAGGGCTGCTCTGAAGCTCCAAGGCAAGCAAATCCACCAATAAGCACAAGACCCACCAAGGCAGAGCAGGAACTTTGTCACAGTATATAGAAAACTGGCAAAGGCTGACTATTTAGTGACAACAACTGTGGAAACTTCTTGATTCATAAGTAAGGCTGTGAGTCTGTCACAGAAGTCACGGATTCCGTGACTTTCTGTGACCTCCATGACATCTGCAGCAGCCGGTATGACTGGCCCGGGGGCCGCTTGAGCAGCTCGGGCAGCCCCTGGACCAGCTGCTCCGACTGCTGCTGCTGGGGCAGTCTCGGGCTACAGTCCCTCCCAGTAGCAGCAGGAGTTGGTGTGGGAGGGGGCTCAGGGCGGGGTTTGGGGCACGGGCTCCAAGCGGTGCTTATCTCGGGGCTGATGCTCAGAAGCGGCAACACATCCCTCGATTCCTAGGTGGAGGAGCAGCCAATCAGCTATTCGCGCTGCCTCTGCCTGCAGGCACCATCCTGGCCAACAGGCACTGTGGAGCCGGCGCTCAGGCAGGGGCAGCGTGCAGAGCCACCCTGGCCACGCCTGTGCCTAGGAGCCAAGGGACATGTTGCCATTTCTGGGGAGCTGCGCAGAGCCAGGTAGGGTGCCTGCAGCCCTGCCCGCCCCCCACAGCAGCAGCAGGGCACCCGGGCTGCCCCCCAGCACCCGCAGTGCCCCTGAGCCGCTGCCACCACCCCCTGTAAGCACCCAAGTTTTAGTTAGGGGTATATTGTACAAGTCATGGACAGGTCACGGGCCACGAATTTTTGTTTACTGTCCATGACCTGTCCATAACTTTTACTAAAAATAGCCATGATTAAAATGTAACCTTTATTCATCAGCACCAGAAAAATTATCAGGCAGTTCTTCCAAATGTTCCAGTTCCATTCTTATGAGTAAGCTGAATATGACATTTACAAAAATGCTTGAGTAGAAAAAAGTATTTCCAAATATTTCAATATTCTGCATCCTCACAATAATAAGTCATACAGAGTGGAGTAACAGTATGATGTGACACCCACAACTGGTCACAGGCTAATTGCTTATAAACTGGACTCTTTATAGTAGCAACAGAATACCTTTAAAAAATAATGTAACTCCCATTTTGGGAGGATGAAAATGTTTTCTCAACCCTAAAACTATGAGAGAGATCTGGTTTTAGTGTCCGTTAATATCAGACTGTTACTCTTGAGTTCTTTTGAAGTTTACGTTTATTTTTTTGCTTAGTTTCCTATTGTTGCTACTTAGCAAGACTTCTGTATATAATACTGTCTTACTGCCTTTTATTATGCAAATTGGTGTTTCTGAAGTCAGTTTTCAGTAATGTAGAAGTAACTGTGATAGGGCTAACACAGGACTGTAGTAATATTCATAGTTTGCCCAAAGAATGGCTAATAATACATGGAAGTTATTCAGTATTTTACAGGCTGAAAACACTCTGCAAATGTAAATCCTCGCAAAACCTCTGTGCAGGATAGCTATGTATTTAGTTTTATCTATATTTTACAAACATGGCATCTAAGACAGTGAGGTGAAGTAACTTTCTCAAGACAACATGATACATCAATGACAGAGGGAGGAAACTGTTTAGGCGGAAAAAGTGTTTTCTGGCTAATCTGTCTCTTACCATACTTTAATAGTTTATATAGTATGTCAGTTTAATAATAGATCCAAATTAATGTCAGTTCTGTTAAAAATCCAGATGACCATTATGCTGTGTAAAGTATTTTCACGTATGCCTCTTTCATGCGTATGCGCAGTTACTGAAATTATCACACTAATGAAGTAGTTCTGTTTTGTAGTCAACAGTTTTTGCCATAAACTCTTTTTTCACATTGTCATTTTCTACAGTAAATATTTCTTTTTTAAAAAAAAACTATAAATTTGAAAATTTATTCATTTTTAGGTAAGGGTGGCAAGAATTCAGCAAATAGAGAAAGACATACTTCGTATACGACAGCTCTTGCAGTCACAAGCAGCTGAAGCAGAGGTTAGTGAGCATTTGCCTTTTTTTCGTTAGAGGATGTGCGCACGTGTGTTTGTATGTTTAAAGCAAAGCAAAAAGTCAATCCATCAACACTTAATAGAATGAACTGGGTGGGCTAGAATATTTTGGCTCAATAAATGACATGTTGTAATTACAGTATATCTTGATGTTGGTTCCTCTGCTATAGTCTTTCTTTTCCTAGTCTTATCTTTGCGGGGGAGGAAGAAATATTAGTTTTGCTGCTAGTACTACTGTTCTTCTGCTTCAGCCAAGAAAATGGGTGCCTCTTGCTTTCTCAGCCATTGTAGCTTTATGAATTAATCAGTGGGAATTGCAGAGAGTGTCTTCTGTCTTCCTTGGCAGTACATTTTAATAACATTACTTCAGTGTACTTCAAATGAGCTAAAGCTAGAGATGCAGAGAGCAGCTTGGGTTACCGCTGCTCTATGGGTGTGGTGAGTACTGATATTTCAGTTAAAAATCCAGGTTCAAGAATTCAATAAAGAGACAAGACTGCAATACCTTGGAAAGGTTAGGACTGAGATTTAGCTCGTAACTATTATAGCCAGACTATTTGGTCAAAGGATTTGTCATGTTGTTTTCCTAATATATCTGACAAGTTGGAGTATAGTAATTCTCTTTCTAAATTTAGAGATCTGATAAGGCGTTATGTGGTTTGTTAATCTTCTGAGAAGTACAGATAGGAAAAGGGTGAATGCTTATCCAGTTTGTGAGAGACCTTATTTTAGAAGTCTTATGTCATGCTTCTATAGGAAAATACTGATATATAAATAAAGATAACAGGATTCCTGTGTTATTACATACCAGCATCTATTATAGTGGTCACCGGTAGCAGCCACTGTAATTGTTGTAAATCAGTTTCCTTTATGAGCCCATTTTACATACTTGTATCTTACCTAAACATTGACCACTGGGGCTGAAATTTTCCATAGTTGGTCTGTGTCCAAAATTGTGTTTTTAAGTTCAAGAAAATGTTCGTCATTTTGGAATTGAGAGGATAAAAACTAGCTTTTTTTCTAATATAAAAATAGTTCTGATTGTTTTTCAGAGAATAACTAACAGACTTCTTGTAGTATGGGGCCCAAAACTGGACACAGTACTCCAGATGAAGCCTCACCAATCCCGAATAGAGGGGAATGATCACGTCCCTCGATCTGCTGGCAGTGCTCCTACTTATACAGCCTAAAATGCCGTTAGCTGTTTTGGCAACAAGGGCACACTGACTCAAATCCAGCTTCTTGTCCGCTGTAACCCCTAGGTCCTTTTCTGCAGAACTGCTGCCTAGCCACTCAGTCTCTAGTCTGTAGCAATGCATGGGATTCTTCCATCCTAAGTGCAGGACTCTGCACTTGTCCTTGTTGAACCTTATCAGATTAAATGTACCCCCAAGTTTTACCTCACTTAAAAACTACTTGCAGCTCATCTCCAGCTGTGTGGGGATGCTACTGGAGAGCAGCATGCGTGGAGGAGCAAGGCTGGAGTGAGAAATTATTCTAAGGGGCAGAGATAGCAGTCATAGCTAGTCATCCACACCTGGATCACAAATTGAGGATCTGTAGAGCTGGTACCAGGTGATATGGGAACAATGGCTGAGCATTTCAGAAACTCGGGGGCTAAAGGGGGAGGGGAAAGAGAGGGAGGTTCTGCCAACAGACTCAGGAGGTTCACTAGCTGAGGGAGATGGTATCTTGCTGTCAAATATTATAGCCACCCCTGGTGTAAGGCAGTGCGAGCATGGATTAGCATGGAAATATTACACACATTTAGATAGTGTGGGTGCTTTGGGCTCATTCGATCTGGAAGAAGAATCCGTGTCAAACGCTCAGCTCCTATATCACCAATTGATATGTCTTGTGTAGACAAGGCCTCCCCCATTCTGCTGCAGGATTGTGGTACAATATGTAATACCCTCCCACTCTTTAGGGACCCTAATAGCACTTGGACACAACTACAGAATTAAGGACCATTTTTATCTAAACTTAAGTTATCTTGCCAGTGAGTATTTGGAGACTCTTCAATACACAAATAGGCCATGGCAGCATATCACATCAATGCAACTTCAGAAAGGGCTGGTTTTAGGGGCAAGAAATATATGTGACTACCTGGTTATTGTTTTTACTGAAAACTATAAAATTTAAAGCTCTTTGGGACGTATAATATGTTTTTTTACAGTGCCTACTATAGTGAGGCCCAACTTTCTTGTGGTCTTTAGATGCTACTACATTACACATAAGCAACCATTTGTTGTTCCATTAGGTTGGCATCTTTGTGGCATATATAAGGCTCCTATCCTTGTAGAATCTAGGACCAGTAGATACTAGTAGTATAAGCTTGGGTAATATATCGTACCAAAAAAATTCAGCCTGAAAGAGACATTCAGAATAGAAAATTTCAGTCCAAAAGGTTAACGTTTGGCAAAATTTTATAAGCAACTGAAAACCAGGTATTATAATGAAAAGTGTCGGGAAACTTTACCTACAGAGGTAGCACTGCCACCTCTGCCTTTAAGACCCATGTTACATATATATTCTGTGGAATGAAATGCTTACGCTGTATTTAGGAGCCATCTACCTGTTTTGTTCGCAGTACATTTTTGAGTGAGGGCACCTCAAAAGATGAACAGTTTTGGCTGGCAACTACAAATGTAAATTTGCATACAGATAACTTTTTTAAAAAGCCATTTTGCTGTAAATGCCTTCCTTAAATATTTTACTTTGTTTTAATTTACTGTACAGGTACAAGCACTGTCAACATAATATTCATAATTTGTAGTACGTGAAGTGTGTTTTCATTGGATGATGATGATTTCTGTAGACAAAAGAGAGAGGATTTATTTTACCCAGAGATTATTTTCATCAAGCTTTAAGCTGTTTTTCTTATGCAATATGAGTAATTGCAGCTGTTAGGGATTTGGCAGACTAGTATTTTTCTTTGTGATTCAACAGCAGCAAAATTCAGCTTCATTTGTTTTAGTCTAGTGATTGGACCCTCTTTTTCTGTTCATCCAGTATCCTTTGTTTTCAATTTCTTTCTTTTTTTTTTTTTGTATCTGTGGTGGAATTACAGTAAAATAAACATTTATTCTTTTCGTATCTTCAGAATGGGGGTGTACCTTCAGTGTTTGAACCTCAAAAAAATAAAATGCATTGTGAAGTAACAATTCATTTTTGCCCAGAAAAGCCATCAATTGCAGCAAACAGTTGACTACCTTTGCAAATGATTAGTCACTGTTGTTCAAAATTAGAGCTATTGCTAGCCAATCAGTACAGTGATGATAAAAGCTCCACTATTGGAACAGATTTCAGGAAGGAGGGAGAGAGAGTGTGTTTGTTTCCGCCCATGCAATGCCCTGTACTTTAGTAGAAGATACACTAACCTGCAAGCCCAGAGGCTATGAGTTCTAGCCCAGGCTTTTCCACCAACTGCTGTTGATATTTTTGTGCACTTCACAACCCGTACTATGAGCTAGGGTCTCAGGCTGCTACCTTGAGGGATAACTATTATTCACCCATTTCAGATAAGATAACTTGCACAAGGTTATTTTAGGCAGTAATTGGAATAGAACCAGGCTTCTAATATAACAAAGCCAAGGCTAGAGTGGATAAAAATCAAGTTTTTAATTCTAATCTGATCTTTTTATTTAAATTGGATGTTTAGATTTCAGTTAAATATTTTTCATTTTACAAATAAGCCTATTTAAAATTAAATTTGAAATTGACAACCTATGTTAAGTCCTAAACTTACTACAAGCTATTAAAATAATTTAAATTAAATAAATAAAATATTAAGCAGTACACTGTGCTGCCAAAGTTTTAAAGAGTGTCAAACCATTGAACTGGTGGAAGTCACTGGCTAAGCACTGGATCACAGAATTCTAATAGGTGGGGAGGCATGATTTCCCTTTTCAAAAGCTGTTTACTTTTCCCCAACATATTGTTTTAATCTATGTGTTTGATAATTCTGTTCTTTTCTATAGTTTCAACCAATTTGCCTGGTACTAAAGATAGGTTTACCAGCCTGTAATTGCCAGGAATGCCTCTGGAACTTTTCTTTAGTGCACTAGATGAGGTACACCACATGTTGTGATAGCCATTTGTTGGACCCCTGGATCTTGAAAGGCGTGTTGTGGGAGTGTTGATCATTGATCATAGCAGTGGAGATATGTCTACAGATTTTGGATCTGTTGTTCTGGCACTGTCTGGTGCTGTTTTGAGTTGGTGTGTTCTGGTGTGTGGAGAATTTGCTTCTGATGATGAACTAGGAGAGTTTGGAGGGTTGTATGAAGGCCAGAAGAGGGGGTCTGGAAAGACTTCTTTCAGGATGTGGTCCCCATTGAGTATGGGTGGTAATTGTTTAATGATACCTTATATGGGTTAGTGTGGTGCTAGGTGACAAAGAGGGGTGACTGATCGGGGAGGGGGTTTTATTTCTATATTGAAACAGGTTCTTGCAGGGTGTCTGGGTGACACACCTTTCATAACATATAGAGTACCTCATCCAGTGCACTAAATGCCCAAGTAACAGCTATGTGGGTGAAATGAGACAATCACTATGTTCTCAAATGATTTCTCAGAGAAAAATAATAAAAGACAAAAACACATCATCATCTGTGGATGAACACTTTTCACAAAGCGATCACCTCTATATTTGACCTCTCAGTCCTCATCCTCAAAGGAAACCTGCACAACACCTTCAAAAGATGAGCATGGGAACTTAAATTCATAACTTTGCTAGACACTAAAAATCATGGACTGAATAGAGACAATGGATTTATGGCGTATTACAACAATCTGTAACTCACTAACTCCCACCCACACACAGGTTTTTTCCCCCTCTTTTCTCTCCTGTGACTGGAGAGGTATTTACTGGACAAGTCACCTAGAATGATTCCATTAAATGTGTTAACTACTTAGACTAAACAATCTGTATTTAGCTGTGACACACTGAGTGCATTGCCCAGACCTGAAGGAGAGCTCTGTGTAAGCTCCAAAGCTTGTCTTTCTCACCAGCAGAAATTAGACTCATAGACTTTAAAGTCAGACAGGACCATCATGATCATCTAGTCCAGTGGTTCTCAAACTGTGGGTCAGGATCCCATTTTAATGAGGTTTCCAGGGCTGGCTGAAACTTCCAGGGGCTCAGGGCTGAAGCCCAAGCCCTACTGTCCGGGGCCGAAGCCAAAGCCCGAGGGATTCAGCCCTGGGCAGTGGGGCTCGGGTTACAGGCCCCCTGACTGTGGCTGAAGCCTTTGGGCTTCAGCTTTTACCCCTTTCCCTCCTGGGGTGGTGGGGCTCAGGCAGGCTCAGGCTTCGATCCACGTCCTGGGGTTGTGTAGTAATTTTTGTTGTCAGAAGGGAGTGGCGGTGCAATGAAGTTTGAGAATCCCTGATCTAGTCTGACCTGCACATTTCAGACCGCAGAACCTCACTGACCCATGCCTGTAAATAAACTCCTAGGCTCTGGCTGAGTTACTGAAGTCCTCAAATAATGGTTTAAAGACTTCAAGTTACACTAGTTTAAACCTCCAAGTGACTCATGCCCCAAGCTGCAGAGGAAAGCGAAAACCCCCCATGGTCTCTCCAAGTCTGATCTGAGGGGAAATTCCTTCCCTACCCCAGATATGGCAGTCAGTTAAACCCTGAGCATGTGGGCAAGACCCACCAGGCAGATACCTGGGAAAGAATTCTCTATAACAACTCAGAGCCCTCCCCATATAGAGTACCATCTCCAGCTGTTGGGGATTTTTGCTACTGACAGTCGCCAATGGGCAACAGACCATTGTAGGCAGTCCCATCATACCATCCCCTCCAAAAACTTAATAAGCTCAGTCTTGAGGCCATTTAGTTTTTTTGTCCCTACTACTCCCCTTGGAAGGCTGTTCCAGAACTTCACTCCTCTGATGGTTAGAAACCTTCTCCTAATTTTGAGCCGAAACGTGTTGATGGTATCCCTGATATGATTGCTCTCTATAAATACAGAGTAATAAATATCTCCCATCAGCCTTCTTTTTGTTAGGCTAAACAAGCCAAGATCCTTGAGTCTCCTCTCATAAGGTAGGTTTTCCTTTCCTCAAATAATTCTAGTAGCCCTTCTCTGCACCTGTATCAGTTTGAATTCATCTTTCTTAAACATGGGAGACCAGAATTCGAGATGCTGTCTCAGGAGTGCCTTGTATAATGGTACTAACACTTCCATGTCTCTACTGGAAATACCTCATCTAATGCATCCTAGGACTGCATTAGCTTTTTTCACAGCCACGTCACATTGGTGGCTCATAGTCATCCTGTGATCAACCAATACACTCTGGTCTTTCTCTTCCCCTGTTGCTTCCAACTGATAAGTCTCCAGTATATAGCAAAAATTCTTGTTGTTAGTCCCTAAATGCATGACTTTGCACTGTTAAATTTCATCCCATTTCTATTCCTCCAGTTTACAAGGTCATCCAGATCTTCTTGTATGATATTCTGGTCCTCCTCTGAATTGGCAATACCGCCCAACTTTGTGCCATCTGCAAATTTTATTAGGATATTCTCACTTTTTGTGCCAACGTCAGTAATAAAAATGTTAAGTAAGATTGGTCCCAAGAGCAATTCCTGAGAAACTCCACTAGTAACCTCCCTCCAGCCTGACACTCTACCTGTCAGTAACACCAGTTGTAGTCTCCCCTTTAACCAGTTCCTTATCCACCTTTCAATTCTCATATTAATCCCCATCTTCTCCAGTTTAACTAATAATTTCCCATGTGGAACTGTATCAAATGCCTTACTGAAATCCAGGTAGATTAGATCTACTGCATTTCCTTTGTGTAAAAAATCATTTATCTTCTGAAAGAGTGAAATCAGTTTGGTCTGGCACGATCTACCTTTTGTAAAACCATGTTATGTTTTATCCCGATTACCATTCACCTCCACATCCTTAATTACTTTCTCTTTCAAAGTTTGTTCCAAGACCTTGCATACAATTGAGGTCAAACTAACAGGCCTGTAGTTTCCTGGATCACTTTTTTTCCCCTCCTTCTTAAAATTAGTATTATCAATTCTCCAATCATAGGGTACAAACTCCGAGTTTACAGATTCATTAAAAATCCTTGCTAGAGGGCTTGCAATTTCATGTGCCATTTCCTTTAATATTCTTGGATGGAGATTACCTAGGCCTTCCAATTTAGTCCCATTAAACTGTTTGAATTTGACTTCCACCTTGGATGTGGTAATTTCTACCTCAATACCTCATAGCCATTAGCCACTCTGCCACTACCCCTAAACTCTTCATTAACCTAATTAAAAACCGAGGCAAAGTATTTGTTTAGGTGTTGGGCCATGCCTAAATAATCTTTAATCTCCACCCCCTCCTCAGTGCTTAGTGGTCCCACTTCCTTTTTTGTTTTCTTCATTCTTCATTTCTTGATTAATCGCTGTTAACTCAAAAAAATGAATCATGATTAATTGCAGTTTTAATCACACTGTTAAACAATAGAATACCAATCGAAATATATTAAATATTTTGGATGTTTTTCTACATTTTCAAATATATTGATTTCAATTACAACACAGAATATGAAGTGTACAGTACTCACTTTATATTATTTTTATTACAAATATTTGCACTGTAAAAATGATAAACAAAAGAAATAGTATTTTTCAGTTCACCTCATACATGTACCATAGTGCAATCTCTTTATTGTGAAAGTGCAACTTACAAATGTAGATCTTTTTTGTTACATAACTGCACTCAAAAACAAAACAATGTAAAACTTTAGAGACTACAAGTCCCCTCAGTCCTACTTCTTGTTCAGCCAATTGCTAAGAGAAACAAGTTTGTTTACATTTACAGGAGTTAATGCTGCCCACTACTTATTTACAATGTCACCTGGAAGTGAAAACAGACGTTCACATGACACTTTTGTAGCCGGCATTGCAAGGTATTCATGTGTCAGATATGCTAAACATTCATATGCCCCTTCATGCCTTGGCCGCCATTCCAGAGGACATGCTTCTAGGCTGATGATGCTCGTTTAAAAAAAAAGTGTTAATTAAATTTGTAGCTGAACTCCTTGGGGGAGAATTATGTCTCCTGCTCTGTGTTTTACCTGCATTCTGCCATATATTTCATGTTATAGCAGTCTTGAATGATGACCCAGCATGTTGTTCGTTTTAAGAACACTTTCACAGCAGATTTGACAAAACTCAAAGAAGGTAACAATGTGAGATTTCTAAAGATAGCTACAGCACTTAACTCAAAATTTAAGAATGTGAAGTGCCTTCCAAAATCTGATTGGGACAGAGTGTGGAGCATGCTTTCAGAAATGTTAAAAGAGCAACACTCCGATGCGGAAACTACAGAATGCAAACCACCAAAAAAGAAAATCAACCTTCAGCTGGTGGCATCTGTCTCAGATGATGAAAATGAATATGTGTTGGACTTCACTGCTTTGGATCGTTATCGAGCAGAACTGAGCATCAGCATGGACCACGGGTGGGCGAACTACGGCCCGGGGGCTGCATCCGGCCATCCAGACATTTTAATCTGGCCCTTGAGCTACCATCAGGGAGCGAGGTCCGGGAGTCGCCCTGCTCTAGCCGGGGAGCGGGGTCGAGGGCTTCCCCTGCTCCATGCGGCTCCCAGAAGCAGCAGCAAGTCCCCTATCTGGCTCCTATGAATATAGGCAGCCAGGGGGCTCCACCCACTGCCCCTGAGCCAAGCGCTGCTCCCGCAGTTCCCATTGGCTGAGAACCACCCCTGTTCCCCCTCCCTCCCTCCGAACCCCTTGGACCCAGCCCGGAGCATCCTCCTGCACCCGCAACCCCTCAGCCCCACCCCAGAGCCTGCAACCCTAGCCAGAGCCCTTACTCTTCCCCCACCCAGCACCCTAACCGCATGCCCCAGCCTGGAACCCCCTCCCACATGATGAACTCCTCATTTCTGGCCCCATTCCAGAGCCCACACCCCTAGCTGGATCCCTCACCCTCTCCCATACTCCAACCCTCAATTTCATGAGCATTCATGGCCCGCCATACAATTTCCATCCCCAGATGTGGCCCTCAGGCCAAAACTTTTGCCTGCCCCTGGCATGGACACATGTCCTCTGGAATGCTGGTTGAAGTATGGAGGGATACATGACTCTTTAGCGCATTTGCCACATAAATATCTTGCAATGACAGCTACAACAGTGGCATGTGAACGCCTGTTCTTGCTGTCAGGTGACCTTGTAAACAAGAAGCGGGCAGCATTATCTCCTGCAAATTGTGACCAAACTTGGGTTTTTTGAGCAATTGGCTGAACAAGAAGTAGGACTGAGTGGACTTGTAGGCTCTCAAGTTTTACATTATTTTATTTTTGAATGCAGTTATTTTTGTACATAATTCTACATTTGAAAAGTTTAACTTTTGTGATAAAGAGATTGCACTACAATACTTGTATTAAATGAATTGAAAAATGTTATTTTTAATTTTTACAGTGCAAATATTTATAATAATAAATGTAAAGTAAGCACTGCACACTTTGTATTCTGAGTTGTAATTGAATTCAATATATTTGAAAATGTGGAAAACATCCAAAAATATTTATAAAAATAGTATTCTATTCATAGAATCATAGAATATTAGGGTTGGAAGAGACCTGAGGAGGTCATCTAGTCCAATCCCCTGCTCAAAGCAGGACCAACATCAAGTAAATCATCCCAGCCAAGGCTTTGTCAAGCCGGGCCTTAAAAACCTCTAAGGATGAAGATTCCAGCACCTCCCTAGGTAACCCATTCCAGTGCTTCACCACTCTCCTAGTGAAATAGTGTTTCCTAATATCCAGCCTAGACCTCCACAACTGCAACTTGAGACCATTTCTTGTTGTTCTGTCATCTGCCACCACTGAGAACAGCCTAGCTCCATCCTCTTTGGAACCTCCCCTTCAGGTAATTGAAGGCTGCTATCAAATTCCCCCCTCCCCCCCTTTCTCTTCTGCAGACTAAATAAGCTAAATCAGCCTCTGCTCGTAAGTCATGTGTCCCAGCTCCCTAATCATTTTCGTTGCCCTCCGCTGGATTCTCTCCAATTTGTCCACATCCCTTCTGTAGTGGGGGGAGCAAAACTGAACACAATACTCCAGGTGAGGGCTTACTAGTGCCGGATAGATGGGAATAATCATTTCCCTCGATCTGCTGGGAATGCTCCTGCTAATACAGACCAATATGCCAGTTGGCTTTCTTAGCAACAAGGGTACACTGCTGACTCCTACCCAGCTTCATGTCCACTGTAATCCTCAGGTCCTTTTCTGCAGAACAGCTGCTTAGCCAGTCGGTCCCCAGCCTGTAGCAGTGCATGGGATTCTTCCTTCCTAAGTGCAGAACTCTGCACTAGTCTTTGTTGAACCTCATCAGATTTCTTTTGGCCCAATCCTCCAATTTGTCTAGGTCACTCTGGACCCTATCCCTACCCTCCAGCATATCTACCTCTCCCCCCAGCTAAGTGTCATCTGCGAACTTGCTGAAGATGCAATTCATCCCATCATCCAGATCATTAATAAAGATATTGAACAAAACCTGCCCCTGGACTGACCCCTGGGGCACTCTGCTTGATACCAGCTGCCAACTAGACATCAAGCTGTTGATCAGTACCCATTGAGCCTGACAATCTAGCCAGCTTTCTATCCACCTTAAAGTCCATTCATCCAATCCATACCTTTTTTAACTTGCTGGTAAGAATACTGTGGGAGACCCTATCAAAAGCTTTGCTAAAGTCAAGATATATCACATCCATGGCTTCCCCTATATCCACAGAGCCAGTTATCTCATCATAGAATGCAATCAGGTTGGTCAGGCATGACTTGCCCTTGGTGAATCCATGCTGACTGTTCCTGATCACCTTCCTTTCCTCCAAGTGCTTCAAAATGGATTCCTTGAGGACCTGCTCCACGATTTTGCCGGGGACTGAAGTGAGGCTGACCAGTATGTAGTTCCCCGAGTTCTCTTTCTGCCCTTTTTAAAATATGGGCACTATATTTGCCTTTTTCCAGTCGTCCGGGACCTCCCCCGATTGCCATGAATTTTCAAAGATAATGGCTAATGGCTCTGCAATCACATCAGCCAACTCCCTCAGCACCTTGGATGTATTAGATCTGGACCCATGGATTTGTACATGTCCAGCTTTTCTAAATAGTCCTTAACCTGTTCTTTCACCACTGAGGGCTGCTCACCTACTCCCCATGCTGTGTTACCCAGTACAGCTGTCTGGGAGCTGCCCTTGTCTGTGAAGACTGAGGCAAAAAAAGCATTGAGTACTTCAACTTTTTCCACATCATCTGTCATTATGTTGCCTCCCCCATTCAGTAAGGGTTCCACACTTTCCCTGACCACCTTCTTGTTGCTAACATATCTGTAGAAACCCTTGTTGTTACCCTTCACATCCCTTGCTAGCTGCAACTCCAGTTGTGCCTTGGCCTTCCAGATTACATCCCTGCATGCTCTAGTAATATTTTTATACTCCTCCCTAATCTTCTGTCCAAATTTCCACTTTTTGTAAGCTTCCTTTTTGATTTTAAGCTTATTTAACAGTGTGATTAATCACAATTAATTTTTTTTAATCACTTGATAGCCCTACTATAAAACCTTTTACTGCTGGTTTTAATTCCCTTTGCAAGCTTCAACTCTGGTTAGCTTTTGGCAGTTCTCACTTTCTCTTTCTGACCTCCAAGAGGTAGCTTTCCCTGCTGATCCCTGCCATCTTCCATTCCTTGTAGGCGTTCTGCTTTCTCTTAATCACCTGTTTGAGATGCTTGCTCATCTTCATCCACCTTGCAACCCTACCCTATGAATTTTTCCCTCTTGCTTGGGATCTAGGCTTCAGATAGTGTCTGCAACTTTGACTTAAAGTAATTCCAAGCCTCCTCCACATTCAGATCCTTGAGTTCTTCAATCCAGTCCACTTTCCTAACTAATTCCCTTAATTTTTTAAAGTTAGCTCCTTTAGCACCTTGATCATCCAGGGGCCCTACTGCCTTTTTGGCAGGCTTCCTGTTTTTCATGTATTTTAAAAAGTATTTGCTGTTAGTTTTTGTCTCTTTTGCAAGTTGCTTTTTGAATTCTCTTTTGGCCTGCCTAATTATACATGACTTGCCAGAGTCTGTGTTGCTTTTTTTTTTTCCTCAGTAGGATTTGGCTTAGTTTTTAAAGGGTGTCTTTCTGCCTCTAACCACCTCTTACTCTGCTATTTAGATTCTCTTACTGTTTGTTTTGTTGTGTATACATTTAATCTGAGCTTCTGTTATGGTGTTTTAAAATCGTCTTGAAGCAATTTGTAGGCATTTCATCCTTCTGACTGTTCCTTTTAATTTCCATTTAACTGGTTTCCTCATTTTTGTGTAGTTCCTCTTTTTGATGTTAATTGCTGTTGTGGTGGGTTTCTTTGGTATATTGCCCCCTACAAGAATGTGAAACTTAATTACATTATGGCTATTACCAAGCGGTTCAGCTATATTCACCTCTTGGACCAGATCCTCTGCAACACTTAGGATAAATCAAGAATTGCCTCCCCTTGTAGGTTCTAGGACTAGCTGCTCCAAGAAGCAGTCATTATTGGTGTCTAGAAATGTTATCCCTGCATTCTGCCCTGAGGGATGTGTCTGTCCAAACTGTGTGCTCCTCTGCACCTGTCAGCTTTCCCCCAGCCCTTAGTTTATAAACTTCTCTATGACCTTTTTAATTTTACATACCAGCATTCCGTTTCTGTTTTGGCCTAGGTGGAGCCCATTCTTCCAGGCTCCTCCTTTCCCAAAAGTTTCCCCCTTTCCTAATAAACCTAAATCCCTCTTCACAACACCATCGTCTCATCCACTCATTGAAATCCTGCAGTTCTGCCTATTTATCTAGCTGTGTGCATAGAACTGGAAGGATTTCAGAGAATGCTACCATGGATTTCCTGGACTTTAATCTCTTACCTAGCAGCCTAAAATTGGCCTCAAGGACCTCTCTTACCCCCCCTGTGTCATTGGTATCTACATGACCACTGGCTGCTCCTGAGCATTGCACATAAATCTATCTAGATGTCTCAAGAGGTCCACAACCTTCATAACTTGCAGACAGTTCACCGTGCGATTTTGGTCATCACAATATTTCTAATAATCAAATCCCCCATTACTATCACTTGTTTCTTCCTAATAACTGGGGTCCCCTCCTCTGCAGGGGTATCCTCAGTGTGAGAGGATATCATGACATCATCTGGAAGGAGATGTTGTAGAACATGTTTAGAAGTGAATTTGGATGTTTCGTTAATATTTGTTTTACTGTTGCATTTTGTGTGTGTTTTTGGTTAATGCGAGCTGTTCCTTTAAGAACAAGGTGTAGCAGACTGAGAATGTGGTTGAGATACGGAGCAAATGTATGAAATTTTGCCATGTGTTCAAAGTGTGGAAGACCTAGGGGGCCTGGGTAAGTTCCAGAAAAGTCAGAACTTGATTTAATAAATTTATCTTTCCAGAAAGCAAGGCTTATTCTCACCAACTGTCTCGGGGCATAGCTAATGAGCAATAAAGGTTTTCGCCTCTAGGTCATCCGTCTAAATCTTGCCCTGTTCAGCAGAGATTAAAAGGTGTTCCCATCTAATGGATAGTTGAGTCCCAGTTGCAGCTCCCACATGTTAAACTCACCACCATGCTTTGGTCTAGTTTGTAAACTCTTCAGGGCAGGAGCTATTTCTTACTTTGTGTTTGTACAGTGCCTATCCCAACAGGGCCCCAGTCTCAGTTGAATCCTCTAACCAGAGCTCTTGTACTGGGAGCCAGAATCGCCTTACTTGCTATAAACTGGAAAGACTCAACAACATTGTGATTGTCTCACAAACATACTGGTGGGCAGGGGAAGTTCAGGAATCAAAAAAGATTAAAAATGATGTAATCTTTTATTTTAATCGTGATTTTCGGAGGTTGACTTGTGATTTCTTTTTTTTCACTGTTTGGGGTTGCTAATGCTGATATTAACCCAGGTGCAGCCTGCAATAGTCACATGTTAAATGGCCACTTTCGGGCTTTAGCAGCTTCTCCTTCCCAAATGTAAAGGGTCTGCTACCAAAAAGGCATGCCATAAGAGAGTGAATCCACAGTGGGAAGATCAATAATAACTAAGCAATCATAGGTTTCAGAGTAGCAGCCATGTTAGTCTGTATTCGCAAAAAGAAAAGGAGTACTTGTGGCACCTTAGAGACTAACCAATTTATTTGAGCATAAGCTTTCGTGAGCTACAGCTCACTTCATCGTTCAGTGGAAAATACAGTGAGGAGATTTATAAACACACAGAACATGAAAAATTAGTGTTTATCATGCACACTGTAAGGAGAGTGATCACTTAAGATGAGCTATTACCAGCAGGAGAGTGGGGGGGGGGAGGGAGAAAACCTTTTGTAGTGATGATCGAGGTGGGCCATTTCCAGCAGTTAACAAGAAAGTCCGAGGAATAGTGGGGCAGGGGGGGAATAAACAAGGGGAAATAGTTTTACTTTGTGTAATGACTCAAGGAGAAGCTCCAACAGAAGGGGGTAGTGGTGGTGACAAAAATTTAGTTTTCATTCAGTTAAACAGAGGAAGATTTTACTTCCATAAAGAACTGAAGCGTCTGTTTTCACCAGGTTTTCTACATCATTTGTATTTATTTCGGTATACAAAGATTAGGTTTGGTATGACCATATTGTTAAAGCTTTGTTCACATTAAGATGGATACACTTGTGTTTCTCACATTAACAATAAAATGTGGATTCCTTTATTATGGTATAGATACACCATCTGTGTATCATTCTATCCACCCAGAAAATGTTTGTATTTGGTTGTGAAGTTTAAGTAATAATTTAACTGTACTAGCCTTAGTCTCCAGTAAATGCATAGATTGTGTGACAGTGCAGAGGAGACAGTTGTTTGCTCCAGTTCTGTTCTATTTCTGATAGTGATGTGAGCACAGCTGGTGGAGGATGGTGTTTCTGTGTCTCACAGCAAATCCTTTGTCTTACAGGGCTATAATCCTCAGAGGACATGCTTCGCTTTCATCTTACAATTTTGCTAAGACAGTCAGTCTCAGTTGCTAATTATTGAGGCTAGAGGTTATGAAATACAAAGCACAGTTCAATGGCTTTGTGAAGCTATGACATAGATGCATTCACAGCTTAGAAAGCTTTGACTGATAAAGTGTACTCCATTTCTATATGTAATGCCGTAAACTCTTGCATTAACAGAGGGCACCTCAAAGCAAGCATGATTCAGGCTCACATGAAGCAGAGAGGCAGAATGAAGGTCAAGGAGCAGCAGAAATCAGCATGGCAACTACTGGTAATGGTCAGGTAAAGTAAATATTTATTGGTAACATTTTTAAATATAAAAAATGTCACTCTTATGGGTGTGATCTGGAAATTCTGCTGTATGTAATTGTGCTTCAATGGATTTCTTCAGATGTATTAATTCTGAAAAGGCTGACATTTTTCTTTATTTCTGTTGGGAGGGAAGAAAGCTGTCAAAGCGGTTACAAAGGATATTTTAATGAGATAGAATTTAAATATTCCATAACACAAGACTCTATTTTCTTTTGCTTAAAATGGTTAACACGGATACATTTAAGCAGGGATAAGCCAATAGTTTCGTAGAAAAAATGATTTTTTCCTATTGGTAACTATTTGTGTTTGTTATGATTTAATGATGGAATTTACTCAAAAATTTCAGTTCAGAAATGATCACTGAAAACACCACTATTTAAAAAATTAAGTGACAAGTTTCTCATTACAAATAATTACAAATATTATTGTAATTACAAATAATTCCTGTTTCTTAGTTAAATGCATTACATAAACCTCTGGAACTAAAAATCTCATCAGAGGTAATCTGCATGTGTGCTGAAGGGTTAGGTACATGCACATTTCATATTTGTCATTGCTATTCCTTTAATACTTAAATATATTACTGGGTGAAATTTAGGACTACACTAATTCTTTAAATGCAAATTTCTTTAATATTCATCAAGAGTAAGATAGTTTTCTTTGACTTAATAATTTTATATTTTGATTTATTTTACTGTGCTATAATACCACTTGCTTCATTATCTACAAGTATTGCTCAGACTTTCATTTTAGTAATGCAGGTTCTCATAACCTCAAACAATAATATGACAGTGCAATTCATATGTAAGATTTTTCTGTTTTTTACTTTTTGTTTGTGGAATTATTTCAATCCCTTTTAAAGTATCGTGCACACAGTGATTTGTGAGAAGGATGATGTCTGTGGTATGGCTCAAATATTTCATTAGATTAAACACTAAGCACAGTCCCTAATTTTTCTATTAAGATGTATTTCATCACAGTTTGGAACCCAATTCTCTTTGCTACATCTGAGCAGTTGCCTGAGGCCCCTATTCTAATCCTGATGACAGCATTATTCTAAAGGAGAAAAAAATAGTTCAGTGATGCTTTTGGGCTGAAAGCATAATGTGTTTAAATAATTCATGCATTGTGGCCACATGTTCTTTCTCGTGTGAATGGGAAGTTATTTTGGACAAGAGAGATTTTTTTGGAGGAGGAAGAAAGGGGTGCCTGTCTTGTACCCAGAAAGAATCATATCAGTTAAGGAGTAGCTCTCTTTTTGGGGGGCATAGAATTTGAGCAGTTTGGAGTTAATATCAAGCTACAGGACGAAAATATTATGGCTGTGGGATCTGAATTTGTGCCGCTATGAGACGTAAGGGGATTATTTACTTTTAGTGCAAGGGCAGGGAAAGGAGGCTTAATGGATTGGCCACTAGTGTTTTATTTCTGGGAACCCAGATCAATCCACCATGTACCCTTGAGCAATGAGGATTAAACAGAGTGCAAAAAAAAAAAAAAAATAAACCTAATTGTTTGGGGCTAGCTTGGGGCTAGCTAACAGTAAGCAGTAAGACAAGCAATCTGAATTGAAGATTTGCCCATTGTGGACAGTATTTTTCAGGACTCAGTCATGTTCTCTTCTGTACCTCCTCTGCTCTGCAGTACTGTGCTGACAGCAAAATGAACTTTCCTAAAATCTTGATTTTTTTGCAAGCTGTCTGTAGGATTTTAATGAATTTCACTGCTTTATTAGTAAACTGCATCAAAATACAGGAAAACAATATAAAGGAAGAAAAATAAAGCACAGATGAAACAACAACAAGGGCATGAAAGAATATAATATTAAAAGGAAGGAGTATAAAAGGGGAAATTGCAGGGAAGGATGCTACACAAGAACGGGATTGAAGCAAGGTGGGTGGAGGGAGAGCACGTGAGAATTGGGGAGAGAAAAGAGTCTACCCAAGAAGCATGTAAGTTATCAACTTTGGTCTCTTGCCAGTTTGTCAAATCAGTTACTACCTATTTTTGGTAGTAGTGATTTCAGTTCAGTCTTTAGTGCACCAGTAATAAAGATAATTGGGTTTGATTTGGGCCTCTTGGCAAAGTAGAAGGAGCCAAAAGACTCAGTTATCATGTTAACTACCTCTAAGCTCTGAAGAAAATAGCCTGTCCAGGTCAGGGTTGATATAATTGTTAGGACAGAATGGAAAAATGTGTGCTATTTTTGTCTGCCCCATAACGGGCTTTAATATCTAATGTTTCCAACTTGCCACTTTTTTACCTTCTTGGGTAGAATGCACATATTACAATTAATCAATAGTGTAACATTTTTGGCACATTTTGAATAAAAAAAAAATACACTGCTTGTGTAACCCTTAGATCACAACTTGAAATCAAGTTGAGCGGAAAGAGATGCTGTCAAGATAAAAACAGTATTAATAATTATATCTTAGATTGTTAAAATTGAAAGAATTGTAGAAGTCTACTATACTTTCACTGTTTACAAACTTTCTTTAATTTTTTAATTTCTCTCAGGGAAATAAGGGCTTGTCTATATGGAAAAATTATACTTGTATAAGGAAAGGTGTGAATTTAAACTGCTATAGTTATGCCAGAGTAATTCCTCATGTGGACACTTATTCTAGAATCAGAATGACTTTTTGTGACTTAGTTTATGTAAAATCTAAATTTGGGACAAATTTTACAATGAGATTATGTGACCAAAAGTAGGGTTTGATGGAATTTACAAACTGAGCAGTAGTTATTCTGCTATTCAGTACGTTACTTCACTTTATTCTATTGTACTGTAGAACTGTTTTTATTCACAAACAAATTGTATACCATAGGCAGGGCTGGTCTTGTTAAAACACAGGATTAGGAGTCAAGAGTCTATTCTTGGCTCCATTACGTACTACCTGATCAGTGTTTGATTTCCCTGTTTTTAAAATGAGAATGATACTTCCCTGCCTCACAAGTATATTGTAGGACTTAATTCATTAATATTTGTGAAGCACTTTGAGATTCTTGAATGGAAAGTGTTAAGTTCTAAGTATTATTACTATTTTCATTGTCTAATTGTTTTTCAAAATTGTGTTGTGAACATTTTCTTTCTGTTCGTCCATAAATGGTAGAAATACTAAATTGTTTTTCTTACACTGTATTGGCCATTTATAAAGCACTTCAAGGAAATTGTGGTTTCATTTAAAACAGCTGTTAATTAGGTCTTAGAAAATGTTTTGTTTGGAAAAAATGACCTTGAGTGAATAAAATACTTTGAAAATAATTTATTTTTAAAATAATGCTAATAATTTTATACATTCATTTTTATTTTTTGGACAATCAGTTGCAGGATAGGGTCACCTAGCTAGTGGTCAGATATTCAGAGAAACTGAGCACCATAGCTCCCTGTAATGCCAGTGGAGTGTTGGGTGCTCAGGATCTGTGAAAATCTTTGGTGCACAAATAAGAATTTAGGTAATTAACTTTAGTCACCTATATTAGAAAATTTTGGCCTAAGATCATACTGAAGAACCTCTTAATCTCTGTTTCTAATTTGAATTATCTTTTAAAACTAGTATATTTAAAAAAAAAACCAAAAACCTACAATTAAAACATTTTAAAATTACTCTTGTGCAGGCTTTTAAATGTGACTTAATCTGCAAATTAAACAATAAAATAAAAACAAATAACATGTTTCTTGTAGGATTTGCATCTATGATTCCACCACAGTTAGGTTTTTTTGTTTTTTTTAAAGTTAAGGCCCTTCAAGTACCTTCAAGGGGAACTACACAAAAATGAGGAGGTTAGTGAAACAGAAATTAAAAGGTACAGTACCAAAAGTAAAATCCCTGCAAGCTGCGTGGAAACTTTTTAAAGACACCATAATAGAGGCTCAATTTAAATCAGGGATCTCAAACTCAAAACACCACGAGGGCCACATGAGGACTAGTACATTGGCCTGAGGGCTGCATCACTGACGCCTTTTCATACAAAGATACAAAAGCCCCGCCTCTCTGCCCCACCCCTGCCCCTACTCCACCCCTTCCCCAAAGTCCCCACCCCAACTCCGCCCCTTCCCCAAATCCACGCCCTGGCCCTGCCTCTTCTTCACCTCCTCCCCTGAGTGTGCCACGTCCCCGCTCCTCCCCCTTCCCTCCTGGAAAGTCCTAAGCACCACCAAACGGCTGTTTGGTGGCAGGAAGCGCTGGGAGGTAGGCGGAGGAGCGGGGATGTGGCACGCTCGGGGGGGGGGAGGAGAGCTATGGCGGGCCGAAGGAAATAACTCTTTGGGCTGCGTGTTTGAGACCCCTGACCTAAATGAATACCCCAATTTAAAAAACATAGTAAGAGAAACAAAAAAGAGCTACTGTGGTTAAACAACAAAGTAAAAGAAGCAGTGAGAGGCAAAAAGGCATCCTTTAAAAATTGGAAGATAAATCCTAATGAGGAAAATAGAAAAGAGCATAAACTCTGGCAAATGAAGTGTAAAAATATAATTAGAAAGACCAAAAAAGAATTTGAAGAACAGCTAGCCAAAGACTCCAAAAGTAATAGCAAAATTTTTTTTAAATACGTCAGAAGCAGAAAGCCTGCTAAACAACCAGTGGGGCCACTGGATGATCGGGATGCTAAAGAACACTCAAAGACAATAAGGCCATTGTGGAGAAACTAAATGAATTCTTTGGATCGGTCTTCACTGTTAAGGATGTGAGGGAGATTCCCAAACCTGAGCCAGTCTTTTTGGGTGACAGATCTGAGGAACTGTCCCAAATTGAGATGTCATTAGAGGAGGTTTTGGAACAAATTGATAAACTAAACAGTAATAAGTCTCCAGGACCTGATGGTATTCACCCAAGAGTTCTGAAGGAACTCAAATGTGAAATTGCAGGACTACTAACTGTCATCTGTAACCTATCATTTAAATCAGCTTCTGTACCAAATGACTGGAGGATAGCTAATGTGATGCCAATTTTTAAAAAGGGCTCCAGAGGTGACCCTGGCAACTACAGGCCAGTAAGCCTCATTTCAGTACCAGGCAAATTGGTTGAAACTATCATAAAGAACAAAATTGTCAGACACATAAATTAACATAATTTGTTGGGAAATAGTCATCATGGTTTTTGTAAAGGGAAATCATGCCTCACCAATCTACTAGAATTCTTTGAGGGGGTCAACAAGCATGCAGACAAAGGTGATCCAGTGGATATAGTGTATTTAGATTTTCAGAAAGCCTTTGACAAGGTCCCTCACCAAAGGCTCTTAAGCAAAATAAGCAGTCGTGGGATAAGAGGGAAGGTTCTCTCATAGATTGGTAACTGGCTAAAAGATAGGAAACAAAGGGTAGGAATAAATTATAAGTTTTCAGAATGGAGAGAGGTAAATAGTGGTGTCCCCCAGGGATCTGTACTGGGCCCAATCCTTATTCATAAACAATCTAGAAAAAGGGGTAAACAGTGAGGGGGCAAAATTTGCAGATGATACAAAACTAATCAAGATAGTTAAGTCCCAGGCAGACTGTGAAGAGCTACAAAAGGATCTCACAAAACTTGGTGACTGAGCAACAAAATGGCAGATGAAATTTAATGTTGATCAATGCAAAGTAATGCACATTGGAAAACAAAATCCTAACTATATATATACAATGATGGTACCTAAATTAGCTGTTACCACTCAAGAAAGAGATCTTGGAGTCATTGTGGATAGTTCTCTGAAATCATCCACTCAATGTGCAGCGGCAGTCAAAAAAGCGAACAGAATGTTGGGAATAATCAAGAAAGGGATAGATAATAAGACAAAAAATATCATATTGCCTCTATATAAATCCATGGTACGCCCACACCTTGAATACTGCGTGCAGATGTGGTCGACCCAACTCAAAAAAATATGTATTGGAATTGGCAAAGGTTCAGAAAAGGGCAACAGAAATGATTAGGGGTATAGAGCGGCTTCCGTATGAGGAGAGATTAATAAGACTGGGACTTTTCAGCTTGGAAAAGAGGCAACTAAGGGGGGATATGATAGAGGTCTATAAAATCATGAATGGTATAGAGAAAGTAAATAAGGAAGTGTTGTTTACTCCTTCTCCTAATACAAGAATTAGGGGCCACCAAATGAAATTAATAGGTAGCAGGTTTAAAACAAACACAAGCAAGTATTTTTTCATGCAACGCACTGTCAACCTCTGGAACTCCTTGCCAGAGGGTGTTGTGAAGGCCAGTACTATAACGGGGTTCAAAAGGGAGCTAGATAGATTCGTGGAAGATACATCCATCAATGGCTATTAGCCAGGATGGGCAGTGATGGTGTCCCTAGCCTCTGTTTGCCAGAAGCTGGAATTGGGTGACAGGGCATGGATCACTTGATGATAACCTGTCTGTTCATTGCCTTTGGGGCACCTGCCATTGGCCACGGTCAGAGGACAGGATACTGGGCTTGTTGGACCTTTGGTCTGATCCAGTATGGTCATTCTTATGTACCTATAAATCTTAATTATTATAACAGCCAATTGAGTCTAGTTTAATTTTTAGATGACTAAAGGGTAGAATTAGTTAGATGGGCAGTATACTGGTGTGGTTTTGGTGTAAGGCTATGTCTACACTACAGACCTTAGATATACTACTGCAGCTGTGCCACTGTAAGGTCTCCCATGGGGCCGCTCTATGCTGATGAGAGAGAGCTCTCCCACCAGCATAATTAAACCACACCAATGAGCAGCAGTAGCTATGTTGGTGGGAGAGCATCTCCCGTTGACATAGCTCTGTCTACACCAGCGCTTTTGTTGATGAAACTTATGTCGGTCAGAAGTGTTTTTTTTTTCACACCCCTGGGTGACAAAAGTTTTACCGACAAAAATGCTAGTGCAGACAAAGCCTAAGTCTATATCACAGTACCTACTGTACAAGTATGCATATCTTTGATATCTCTCTCTTCTATTAAACAGATTCTCTTTAGCCACTCTCTCTTGTTTGCTGAGAAGGAGGGGAACCACACGAGAACAGAAAGGCTAAAGAGGCCCTCTAAGAGTATAAAAAACTTGAATTTGATTTGCTATAGTTCTATTAAACGTTTAGCCTAGTGGTGGGGTTTGGGTTTAAGATTTTCAGTTCCTTATTCTAGTTTTAAATACCAGTTTTTCAAAAATAATTATTTAGTAGTAGTTTCAGTAAAAATTCAGTTGTAAAGTTAATATTCACTGTGGAATATCTGTATCTATATGAATAGCCATAATTTTAAAACGCCACTAAAAATAGCCTTATCTTAAAACAATAAAATTGTGATTATTGTCCTTTGATCTTATTAATGACATCTGATGCTGACTGGTTATGTTAACATTTTTTCTGGTGATACAGAAGCAAATTGCAATAACTATCCAAGATCTCTACCTCCTGACTTCCAGGCTAGCAGAGATCTGAGATTTCTGCAGAGGCAGAATATTCAGCCGCAGAGGAGCAAGAGTGTCTAACGTCTCTCTGCTGTGACTCTTGCGGTCAGTATAAGAGTTCCTTTGATGAATTGCAAGAAAAGCATTTCTGCCTTAGGGAGAAGGAGCACTAAAACTACTGGGGGAGGTTTCTAGAGGCCTAGAAAAGCATGAGAGAATTTAATCTTTTAACTTTTGGAAGAACTAGAAGTTTTTGTGTTTTGCTGCTGGCCTGAATGGAGACGCTGCATAATTTTGGATGCGTCATCCCCTTACTATGTCCCATTAGTAATGTGTTACCAGAGCTACAGGTGAAAGGATGGGAAGCTCCTTGGAAGTCTCCTGCCTTTGCTCTTTTGTAGATAGCTTCTATGGGAAAAGCTCAAGTAGTAGAGGGCTGCAGGCCCATGCACCAACTCAGCTAAAATTCTCTGCTGCTGTGGCACTCGGCTCAGTCGTGAGATAACATGTAGTCCAACTCAATAGAGCTACTCTTTGATGCCCCAAACAGCATGTAACCTTCCATTAAGTGAATGAGAAGGGAGCTATCAGGGATCAGAAGCAAACAACTAGAATGAACTTTTAAAAATTATACACAGAAAGCCAAAAAAGAAAAAAATGTACATAATAAAAAGATAGGACAAGGAGGAGAAAAGAGAAGAGTAAAGAACAGGAAAGAGACAAAGGGGACAAAAAAAGTAATGGTGACAACTGTGTCAAGATATAGACTAAGGGGGTACCCATTCACAATTTTTTTCAAGAGGGTCTCCAGTAAATAAAAAGGTTAAAAAACACAATTAACCTCTTTTCGCTCGACAGACCAGAACTGTATCATCCACAGATTTGGCTTGTTGGTGACACTGTCTAGCAGCTTTTCTTTTTGACACACAGAATCTCTTTCTTTGTCAGTTTTTGAATGACTAGTTGTATTCTGAAGTGGTTGAGTTTTTCGACTGTGGGGTTGTGAGAAGCAGGGTCCGGATCTGTAATATCACTGATGGAGAATTCCTACTTGTTCTGTATAAAATGACCTAAAAGCAGAGTCTGGTTTGTTGTCCCTTGTTCTTGCTTTTATCTACTGCTGCTTGTCGTTGTTGTTGTTGTTTGTTTCAGTTCTCCTTTCTCCTAATAAAAGTAGTTATTTTAAAACTCACTCAATAATTAGAACTAATTTTGTAGGAATATAGAACTGCTTTGAGAGAGAATTAAGGGACTAATGAGTAATAAGCCATCTTTGTGAATTTTATTTAAGTAATTTCCAAATTGTATTGCAGATATATATTACTAAAACACAGGGTGACAAATTATGGTTGCAAACATGACTAAATGGTCAAATGCTGAAACTAAAATAGTCAACAGTTGGCCCTTCAGTAAAAGACTTTTGGATGCTACCTAATTGTTCTTTAAACTTGTAGGGTTCAACTGCTCGAATGGACCATGAAACAGCCAGTGTTATGAGTACCTATTCCGTTCCTCGAAGACTGACAAGTCATCTGGGTACCAAGGTAACCGAAGATTACAAACCACAGGTCGCTAACACTACGTTTTTACTAATACAATAACTTCATTGTTTCTACCAGTTTCTATTATATTCACTGAATGATCTTTCCACATTTACTAATTTCATGGAATTAAATTTTTTTAAATAGTTTTTCTCAGGCTTTTAAAAGTATGCATTAAAAATCCTTCAATTTTAGAAGAAAATATGAATTCCCATTGGTAAAATTATTTGTAATGAATAAAATTTGATTGCAGGAAATTGCTGGAGCACCTTAAAACCTTGTATTGTTACTAGATGATCGGTGAAAATGAACCCATTCTAAAGACCAAGTTTTTGGTATTTGAAATGCTCATACAAGACTGAATTCTTGAAATAGATGTCATTATTAAGAAACTTTTAAAAATGTGACCTGAGTCATTGATGCTGCTAAATCAACATTGTGTCACTACAGTTACAGTATGTGAAAGAAAAGTCTTATTTGTCTAAAGAGGTGTTAAATTAAAGGAAACTGGGAATTTAGCATTGCAGTAAAATTTCCTAATCTCACTTCCATTTGAAATGGAAAAATAGGTTCAAGTGGACCGCATTTTGTGCCAAGAGTAGATTTCCAGCATGCATTTGTTCTTCATAGCAGGTACATGGGACACATCAATGCAAAGACTTTAAGGAGTTCTTTTTTGTGAACTGTGTGTTGGGCACAAAACCACTTTCTGTATTAAATATTCCTTAATTAAAAGTGCGAAAATTTATAACAATACTATCAATCACACAATTTGTGTACCAAAGAGGTACCAAAGATATATTGATTACATCAAACATTTAATTGTTTTTACAGAGTATGATATTAGAAATTTTAAGTGCAATCTATACAAAATATATTTTTTAAAAGGTGGGATAGGAAAAGTGGAGAAGGCTTGAATCCTTCAATTTTCTTTCTAGTGTAGATAGAAATTGCTTCCATATCAGCAGGATCCTCGGCACCAACTTCTCCTCTGCCCCATCGGTGCTCGATCCCCCCCACCGACCCCCTCTCGCCCTGCTCCAATTCCACTCCCTTCCCCCCAAGTGCCTGCCCTGCCTCTTTACTGCCTCCTCCCCCTCCCTCCCAGAAAGCCCTAAGTGCCACCAAACAGCTGTTAGGTGGTGGGTGGGAAGCACTGGGAGGGGGGCAGAAGCAGGGACACAGTGCACTCAGGGGAGGAGGAGGGGGTGGGGGCAGGGGGAGCTTGGCTGCACCTGGAGCACCCACTAATTTTTCCCTATGGGTGCTCCAGCCCTGCAGCATCCACAGAGTTGGTGCCTATGAGCAGGACTAAAAATACTAGTTTAGCAATATCTGAAGAAGACTCAATGTCTGAGCCTTGTTCAAGAGACACAATGTGTCACCAGTAGGATTTTGGGACATCAAATGTCTCAGTACTCAATACTTGAATTTTATGTGGTTGATTCTTTAAAATAAATAAAATCATCTAGAGATGGGAGATTTTCCCAAAATGAATCCATAGTATGTCAGGGACATGGTTTCAGAGGAGTTCTGCAGAGAACCTTACAACATTCATATGCCCATGAATACATGATCATTTGTTTTATGCAGTTATTGTAGACTATGCTGTCCACTAAGTAAACTGTGCTAATAGCAGATCCCTGTCCATGAGAGCTTACAGTCTAGAGCAGTGGTTCTCAACCTGCTGCCCAATCAGCACAGAGCTGCAGCCCATGTGACATCCTCAGGGCCATACAGGTAGTATTGGATGCGGCCCACATAACACATTGTGGGTCGCATATGTGGCCCACAATGGTAAATAGGTTGAGACCCACTGGTCTAGAGGCACTAGACCAGTGGTGGGCAACCTGCGGCCCATGGGCCACGCATGGCCCATTAGGGTAATATGCTGGCAGCCTGCGAGACAGTTTGTTTACATTGACCATCCACAGGCATGGACCGTCCACAGGTTCGCTATTCCCAGCCAACGGGTGCTGCGGGAAGTGGCGCGGACCTCAGGGACGTGCAGCCCGCTGCTTCCTGCAGCTCCCATTAGCCGGGAACAGTGAACCGTGGCCACTGGGAGCTGCGGGTGGCCATGCCTGTGGACGGTCAGTGTACACAAACTGTCTCGTGGGCTGCCAGCAGATTACCCTGATAGGCCATGTGCAGCCCATGGGCTGCAGGTTGCCCACTACTACACTAGACTGTACAAACTTACATAATCCTTTTCTCCTAGACCATGGTCACTAGTAGACCTAGTCTCTGAGGTAGACAGTAAGGGCTTGTGTACAAGGGAAGTTAGTGCACAGCAAGTTAGGGTGTGAATTTACAGCACATTAACTACTACACACTAATTCCCTAGGTGGACACTTACTGCACAGTAAAGTGCTGAGTAAGTTAATGTAGACTAGCTAGTGTGCTGTAAATTCACACCTTAGCTTGCTGTGTACTAACCTCTCTGTGTAGACAAGCTTTAAAGCTGCTCCCTCAGGGGTCTGCCCAGAGGCATACATTAAGTAGATAGCTTTCATTCTCTTTTGAGAGTACAAGTGTGCCAGCTCCATAACATATTTGACTGTTCCCAGTCCAGGAAGTGAGGCTCTCTAAACCTCATTTCTCAGGCACATGCCATTGTAGTGTCACAAAGCTGGCTCACGGGCTCTGTCAGGTTTTGATTCTATCTTTTTTACATTTAATATTAAATAGTTTGTGGATCCATATGATCATATAACTTTACAATGTTTAATACTTCTACTTTTTCAGCAATTTCATTGATTATCCTAGTGTTCATAAAATATGTGATTTTCTGAATACTCAGTCTAGTAAATTACCTAGATGCACTCAAACTTTTAAATCTTGTACAACACAGTGATGTTAGATTTTCTCATGTATGTCATAGGATATTTTGTTGAACTTGTGACCATTTGCAGCAATTTAGCTAGGATTAGAGAATCTTATCTAACTTAGTATTTGGCAAATCTGATTTCTTGTCTAGCTGGTACATACGGGAGGTATCACTCTGCAGAGACTCATCAACTGCTTCTTCCGTGTCCCAACTGGGTAGCCCGCTTATGAGTAGCTTCTCAAACCATGGGTTTTTAATATTTTTATGTGACTGCCTCAAGAATCCCTCCTAAATTAATACTTAGATGTGAAATCCACGAGGGTGTTCTGAATTTGGTATCCCAGTAATATGTATATTTGTACTTTAATAGGGTCAGTTTCACAAAGCTGAAAACTATTATGAACCAGATCATCTGGGAGAAAGAATTTAATCAGAAAAATGTGAATGATAATTGGGACTCATTTAAGAACACCTTACTAGATGCCCCAAAAACCACAATTGAAGAAGAAGGCTGTGCTGGTTTGAAAACCAACCTGGTTTAGAGGGGAAGTGAAAGCAGCTGTAAACAAAAAACCCCATTTTAATTATATAACAAATAGAAGAAAGGGGAAGTTGACAGCAATGAATATAAATAAGAAGTTAGGAACTATAGAAAATTGATAAGTGAAGCCAAGGAACACAAGGAGAAATCTATGGCCAGCAGAGTTAAAGATGCTAAGAAGGAGTTTTTTAAATGTATTAGGAATACAAAGAATCCTGACAATGATATCAGTCCATTACTAGATGGAAATGGTAGAATTATCAATAATAATGCAGAAAAGGCAGAAGTGTTCAATAAATATTTCTGTTCTATATTTAGGGAAGAAACAGTTGATGTAGTCTCTCCATATTATGATTATTACACTCTTTCCATTCCACTAGTATCTCTGGAGGTTGATAAACAGAAACTACTAAAGTTAGACATTTTTAAATCAGCAGGTTCAGATAACTTGAATCTAAGAGTTTAAAAGAGTTGGCTGGGGAGCTCACTGGACAATTAATGTTGATTTTTCAGTAAGTCTTGACACGTTGGGGAAGGTCCAGAAAACTGGGAAAAAAGCTAACGTTTGTGTTAATTTTTAAAAAGGGTAAATGGGACAACCTCAGTAATTATAGACCTATCAGCCTGAGATTGATCCTGTTTAAGTTAATGGAGCAGCTGATATGGGAGTCACTTAATAACATGGAGCAGTGGCTGCTGTAGCTGTCCCAGGGGCCACCTGAGCAGCTGGCCCCGGGGTCAGCCACACTGGCACCTGCAGAAGTCACAAAGGTCGCGGAAAGTCACAGAATCTGTGACAGACACAGAGCCCTATCCATCACTGACCATTTTAAAATCAAGATTAGATATTTTTCCAAAAGATCTGTCCTAGGAGTTATTTTGAGGAAGTTCTATGGTCTGTGCTGTACAGGTCAGACTAGGTGATCATAGTGGGCTCTTCTGGCCTTGGAAACTATGGATCTATAAGCATATTTAACTTTCACTCTAGCAAATTATTTGTCATTGGAGAGCAGCCTTTAAATGAAAGTATTATTCATGTAGATAAATTTCTCTTCGAAAGAAAAAGAATTCATAGTAGACATATCCTGGCTTGTTCAGGCTAAAACATTATTGGGTAGCACGTTTTCATTAATATGCTATTGTTTTAATCCTATAGTACAATGAAAATCCAGAACTGTTCATTAGAGGACTAGATGAACAAAAATATAGATCCCATTTCATTCACATTACTATCAAGTGGATTCATTATATGTTGTTCATGTTATAAACACCAAAGAACCAGTAATAATTATGCAATTATTTTTTAAATGATACTGATTGTTGCACAATGGGGGGGAGAGATTTTTCCCTTGCTTTTATATATCATCCATCACTTCATTTCAATTTGATGCATCTTTTTTTAGAAAATGTAACCGTATTTTTAAAATCATTTGGCCTACAGGTGGAAATGGTGTATTCTTTGTTGTCAATGCTTGGTACTCATGATAAGGATGACATGTCACGAACTTTGCTAGCTATGTCTAGCTCCCAAGACAGCTGCATAGCCATGCGTCAGTCTGGATGTCTTCCTCTCCTCATCCAGCTATTACATGGCAACGATAAAGACTCTGTGTTATTAGGAAACTCTCGGGGCAGTAAGGAGGCCCGTGCCAGAGCCAGTGCAGCGCTGCATAACATCATTCACTCACAGCCTGATGATAAGCGAGGCAGGCGGGAAATCCGTGTTCTCCATCTTTTGGAACAGATCCGAGCTTACTGTGAAACATGTTGGGAATGGCAGGAGGTACATGAACAAGGCATGGACCAAGACAAAAATCCAAGTATGTCTGTCATAATGCTTTAAAAATGGCTAACAATATATTATACAAAAATTTTAAAACCGTAAGTTCCATTTTAAGCTGAATTTTTGGTATGGTAGAAATATACGTGAATTAAGGATCTTTTTTCGTATGAAATTTTTTTAAACAAAAGTCAAAGTAATATCTGAAAACCGAATGTCTCATGTGTAATACGTACTGTCTGTAAATGCTCTGTGGAAGACTGACCTTTAAATCCTAGACTTTGCATCTCATAAAACGTATAATCCTGGTAATTTTTTTTGTGTACGCTATACAAATTTGTATTCATGCTCACTGCTATTTTGTCTTTCTTTAATGTATGTTCTGAACACTGTGGTACACAAAAGTCTGTTGTTTTTTTCAACCTACCTTTTTCTCATCCTGTCTTGATGGGGTAGTTGTTGGGGAGGTTAAGGTAGGCACAAAAAGAGGAATCTTGTTCCAATCAATTCAGTATAATCCAAACAACTATTAAAACCACAATTTGATATTTGTTTGATGTTTCTGACATACAGTCACAGCCTCTTCAATGTAAAATAAAGTTTTTTCAGATCGGTTTGAAAATTTATGTAACTCTTTAACTTCCCTAATTGCATTTCTGATTTGGGGGAAAATTACAAAAACAGGCCCTGATCCTCTAATATGTTCTATATTGGTGGTTCTTCGTGCCCACAGAGAGTACCACTGAAATCAGTGGGATTGGCATGGGTGCAGGATGCAATCTGATCTAACTACAGGGATCAGCCTGCAGAATCAGAGCCCATGATGACATCCTAACACAATCTGTGGCCTAGACAAAATCTGGTACAAAAATGTTGAGAACTACAAATGCTTCCTAGTGTGAGATAATGCTGATTACCCTTCAGAAGGAAGGAACAAGACAATTTTATTTTTGATATTGCATTATTAAACACAACCAGAAAACCTTATCTATCCCACTCTCTACACTCCAAAGCCATTATCAAGATAATTAGGAAATTAAATTAATCAGCATTAAAATTTGTCTCTTGTATGTCTGAGAGTATGGAAATGGTTTTTGTTAGAATGCTCAGTGACTTTTGTCTTCTCTTGCATTTTCTCAGAGATCCAGATCCTGAAAAAGTGATCTAAATATTTACCTTAAACTTTGAATCTCTTGGTAAGGCTTATTATTTTGACAATGCCCTTGTAAAAGACCAAGTCAGTATTAATTGTTGCCTTTTTTGGGGGACAGGGCCAGCTCCAGTTGAACATCAGATCTGTCCTGCAGTGTGTGTTCTGATGAAACTTTCATTTGATGAAGAACACAGGCACGCGATGAATGAGCTTGGTAAGATGAAATATTTTTCTCTATACAGCTGTTGAGAAGTTTGATAGAAGTTTTAACATTCCTTTGTTGTACACTTAATAGAAATCCAGTAGGTTTCTCTGTCACCAGTTCAGATCCGATCAGTCATTGCTCAATACTTCTGCAAATCTGGCCCCTGATGCCTTAATTTTAGGCACCCAGAAAATGAGTACAGTTAGTGCTCACCTTCACAAATTTGATTTCAATGACTTACCCAGCATAACATGGGAACTCTGTGACTGAGGCAGGGATAGAATTCAGTTTTCCAGGGTGGCATTCAACTGCTTTAACCATGAGACCATCTTTTCTCTTCCTGCAGTCCTCTGCCTCATTCACTATTCACCTTCCAGCTTCTGCAACACATGAGGCAAGGCCCTGCAGGTAATAGCTTCCTTCACTAGACAACCCTGATTCATTTCTAGAGCATGGTTCATCTTGTGCACAGAATGAGCCAGGGATCCAGTGGGAAAATGGTTGTAAAGATCATATGATAATACACATGAACAAGGGGGCTGAATTAGGGTTGCAGAAGTTAGGAATTCTGGCATTTGCTGACTTTTGAATGCTTGACTTTGCAAGTTTAACATTCTTTTAATGTCGTTTTATGTGTAATTTCCTACATTTAAAAAAAAAACTTATTGAAACAAGAAGACCCATCATATTGAACATATTGACACCCACCCCCCCAATAGGTCACCAGCAGGACTGGAACCTCTAGATCCACAGCACAGACCTCTGCCACTTGAACTGAAGGAGTAACTGGTAACAGTAGTACACTATTATCCTCTCTGTGAACTAGCCACCAGAGGGGGATTAGATGCACACTTTTCTAATGAGTTTTGCAGCTGTTTTGCTGACAGCAGAGGAATGGTAAATCCTGGGTGTAATTTCTTGGTTTTGGAGGAGAGTGTTCTCAAATGGTAATAGAGCTTTTTGCACCACCACCACCCCTTTCTCCTTTCCACCTCACTGGCTCCTGTCTCTGTCCCACTCTGCTCCTCTTCCTCCTCTTCTCATTTGTTCTTACCCTTTCCCCTAACTGTGTAAAACTTCAGAGCCGATAAGTCCACTCAGTCCTACTTCTTGTTCAGCCAATTACTACAGCAAACAAGTTTGTTTACATTTACGGGAGCTAATGCTGCCCTCTTCTTATTTACAATGTCACCAGAAAGTGAGAACAGGCATTTGTATGGCACTTCTGTAGCGGCATTGCAAGGTATTTACGTGCCAGATATACTAAACATTTGTATGTCCCCTCATGCTTTGGCCACTATTCCAGAGGACATGCTCCCATGCTGATGACGCTCGTTAAAACATAATGCGCTAATTAAATTTGTGACTGAACTCCTTGAGGGAGAATTGTATGTCCCCTACTCTGTTTTACCCACATTCTGCCATATATTTCATGTTATAACAGTCTCAGATGATGACTCAGCACATGTTGTTCATTTTAAGAACGCTTTCACTACAGATTTGACAAAACACAAAGAAGGTACCAATGTGAGATCTCTAAAGATAGCAACAGGATTTGACCCAAGGTTTAAGAATCTGAAGTGCCTTCCAAAATCTGAGAGGGAGGAGGTGTGGAGCATGCTTTCAGAAGCCTTTCAGAAATCTTAAAAGAGCAACACTCCGATGCGGAAACTACAGGACCCGAACCACCAAAAAAGAAAATCAACCTTCTGTTGGTGGCATCTGACTCCAATAATGAAAATGAACATGCGTTGGTCCACGCTGCTTTGGATTGTTATTGAGCAGAACCTGGCACCAGCATGGACGCCTGTTTCCTGGAATGGTGGTTGAAGCATCAAGGGACATATGAATCTTCAGCTTATCTGGCACGTAAATATCTTGTGATGCTGGCTACAACAGTGCCATGGGAATGCCTGTTCTCACTTTCAGGTGACATTGTAAACAAGAAGCAGGCAGCATTATCTCCTGCAAATGTAAACAAACTTGTTTGTCTGAGCAATTGGCTGAACAAGAAGTAGGACTGAGTGGACTTGCAGGTCCTAAAATTTTACATTGTTTTATTTTTGAATGCTGGTTGTTTTTTTTGTTTGTTTTTTTACATAATTCTACATTTGTAAGTTCAACTTTCATGAAAAGGAGATTGCACTACAGTATTTGTATTAGGTGAATTGAAAAATACTATTTTGGGTTTTTACAGTGCAAATACTTGTAATCAAAGATAAATATAAAGTGAGCACTTTACATTTTGTATTCTGTGTTGTAATTGAAATCAATATATTTGAAAATGTAGAAAACATCCAGAAATATTTAAATAACTGGTATGGTATTATTAACAGTGTGATTAATTGCGCAATTAATTGCTATTAATTTTTTTATAGCTTGACAGCCCTAATTGTACAAAATTTTAATATAGGCAAAATGGTATATTTTCCCCTATCCTCCTTCTCAGAAATGGCTGAACCATTTGATATGAAACTTTCTAAAAAAATTTAATCTGAGGCTGACACTTGGTTTGGTAAATTTCAGCCTGAATGGTTAACCATTTAGTAAAGTTATGATAAACTGAAAACAGTGTCTTGTAATGGAAAGTGTTTTGCAACCTCAGCAGTAGGTGATACCTCCAGCGCTGCCTAAAATATGTTCTTAATCGAGACCGTGTCTCAGAAATTGACATTAGTGTGCATGTGGTATTATTGTTTTTTTAATTATCCTGCTGCTGCTATTGTCTCTCCATTTTGGAGCAGGAAAACTAAAATACTGTACTCCTAACATTGGCTTCAATTATATTATTTATGTAGGGGGGTTGCAGGCTATTGCAGAACTGTTGCAAGTGGATTGTGAAATGTATGGGCTTACAAACGACCACTACAGTGTTACATTAAGACGGTATGCTGGAATGGCTCTAACAAATTTGACTTTTGGAGATGTGGCAAACAAGGTAGGTTTTTAAATTAATTTGCATCTAATTTTAATTTTATAATAGTTTTATTAGAGAGTTGAGTTTAAATTTTAGTTCTTAGAAGAGTGAGAGGGAGAATCTCTCGGGGTAGCATACTGAAGCTGGGCAGAGAGCAGAATTTTCCAAACAACTCTGCCATTGTACTTTACTTCTAACATACAACAAGGACTGTAAATTACATTATAAGCATAATAGCTCCTCTCTTATTAAATCAGGTTAAGTTCAGTTTGTCACTCAAGCAGAGATTAATCCTCTTTGTTTTATTTTTGTATGAAGAACACAGTTTATCTTCCCCAAGTTTACAACACATAATCTACTGAGAAAGATTGAATTTTCTGTGGATTTTTTATTAAAGCTGTAACTGTTTGAGTTAAAATTAAGAAATGGTAACTTTATAAAATTTTCAGTCTGATCACTTTTTGCAACCCTTTTGCTAACAAATGGCTGATTTCTTATACTTCACACTTTTCATATAGTAAAAATGCATTGTAACTATTTTTTGGGATACATTTAGGAAATTAGGCTGTAATTAAGCAAAGTTATTAGCAAGTATTTTCTGTTTCCCAGTATATTCATAATTTCCCCTTACTCAAAATATCCACCATTTTGTCTAATTTGCAATGGGATAGAGGCAGCTGAATCTGGTTGAAGCTACACAACTGTGATACTTCAAGGAGTGCCCAGGACTGTGAGTTGCCTTACTAGCCCTGTCTCCAGTGAGAGAGAGACTTGGTGGTGCTCAACTGGGAATCAGTTCCCTGACACCTCCAGTCTGTTAGCAACCCAAACAGTCTCCTCTGTGCAGTGCTAGCCCTTACTTTGCTTTGTAGGTTAACAATCGGTGCATCCCAGCCCCTTTGGAAGTGTTCCCCTGTGACATCCAGCCCTTGTAACTGACTACTCACAGAAATACCAGGTTTTCTATTCCCAAGGGGATAGTGTACACACCAACCTGTCTCATTCAAGTGAGGATCAGTGCCTATATAACATCACAGCATTGAGATATATTTATAGTGAAACAATCACAAATTTCAGGGGGTAGCCGTGTTAGTCTGTATCCATACAAACAGCAAGGCGTTCGGTGGCACCTTAAAGACTAATGGATTTATTTGGGCATAAGCTTTCATGGGTAAAAAACCACTTCTTCAGATGCATGGAGTGAAAATTACAGATGCAGGCATTATATAATGATACATGAAGAGAAGGGACTTACCTCACAAGTTGAGAACCAGTGTTGACAGGGCCAATTTGGTCAGGGTGGATGTAGTCCACTCCCAATAATAGATGAGGTGTCAATTCCAGGGGAGGCAAAGCTGCTTTTGTAATGAGCCAGCCACTCCCAGTCCTTATTCAAGCATAGCTACTTTTAAATCTGTTATAGAATGTCCAGGAAAGATTGAAGTGTTCTTCTACTGGCTTTTGTATGTTAAATCACAAATTTGTTATCAAGGGTTAAGATTTAAGAGATAGTGGGTAAGGATAATGGAAACAGAAAGGTTTCATATAAAAACAAAATCAGTACATGCTTTCTAGAGACTAGACTTAACTTTAACAGACTAACTGTCTAAAAGCAGTTTATTCTCCCCTAAATGTCCTTGACAGTACTCCTAACTGGGGCAGTTTCGGATCCCATTTTCATGAATGTAATCACACTGCCCTATTACTTGATCAGATACAGAATAAAGAGATGTCCTTTTACCTTCTCCTTGTATCCCCCCAAATCTATTTTTGGTCCCCGGAGACAGGATGGACCCCTCAGGGTTTTTCCCTGGTGTGCTGACTTCTTGTTGACTTCACATCCTCATGTTGACTTCCCTATGCCCTGGTCTACATTAGGACTTTAGGTCGAATTTAGCAGCATTAAATCGATGTAAACCTGCACCCGTCCTGCACCTGCACACGATGAAGCCCTTTATTTCGACTTAAAGGGCTCTTAAAATCGATTTCCTTACTCCACCCCGACAAGTGGATTAGCGCTTAAATCGGCCTTGCCGGCTCGAATTTGGGGTACTGTGGACACAATTTGACGGTATTGGCCTCCGGGAGCTATCCCAGAGTGTTCCATTGTGACCGCTCTGGACAGCACTCTCAACTCAGATGCACTGGCCAGGTAGACAGGAAAAGAACCGCGAACTTTTGAATCTCATTTCCTGTTTGGCCAGCGTGGCAAGCTGCAGGTGACCATGCAGAGCTCATCAGCACAGGTGACCATGATGGAGTCCCAGAATTGCAAAAGAGCCCCAGCATGGACCGAACGGGAGGTACGGGATCTGATCGCTGTTTGGGGAGAGGAATCCGTGCTATCAGAACTCCGTTACAGTTTTCGAAATGCCAAAACCTTTGTCAAAATCTCCCAGGGCATGAAGGACAGAGGCCATAACAGGGACCCGAAGCAGTGCCGCGTGAAACTGAAGGAGCTGAGGCAAGCCCACCAGAAAACCAGAGAGGCGAACGGCCGCTCCGTGTCAGAGCCCCAAACATGCCGCTTCTATGATGAGCTGCATGCCATTTTAGGGGGTTCAGCCACCACTACCCCAGCCGTGTTGTTTGACTCCTTCAATGGAGATGGAGGCAATACGGAAGCAGGTTTTGGGAATGAAGAAGATGATGATGATGATGATGAGGTTGTAGATAGCTCACAGCAAGCAAGCGGAGAAACCGGTTTTCCCGACAGCCAGGAACTGTTTCTCACCCTGGACCTGGAGCCAGTACCCCCCGAACCCACCCAAGACTGCCTCCTGGACCCAGCAGGCGGAGAAGGGACCTCTGGTGAGTGTACCTTTTAAAATACTACACATGGTTTAAAAGCAAGCATGTGAAAGGATTACTTGCCCTGACATTCGCGGCTCTCCTGGGTGTACTCCCAAAGCCTTTGCAAAAGGTTTCTGGGGAGGGCAGCCTTATTGCATCCTTCATGGTAGGACACTTTACCACTCCAGGCCAGTAACACGTACTCGGGAATCATTGTAGAACAAAGCATTGCAGTGTATGTTTGCTGGCATTCAAACAACATCCGTTTTTTATCTCTCTGTGTTATCCTCAGGAGAGTGAGATATAATTCATGGTCACCTGGTTGAAATAGAGTGCTTTTCTTCAGGGGTCACTCAGAGGAGCCCATTCCTGCTGGGCTGTTTGCCTGTGGCTAAACAGAAATGTTCCCCGCTGTTAGCCACGGGGAGGGGGTAGCCACGCAGTGGGGGGAGGCAAAATGCGACCTTGTATTGAAAGCACATGTGCTATGTATGTAATGTTAACAGCAAGGTTTACCCTGAAAGAGTGTAGCCACTGTTTCATAAAATGTGTCTTTTTAAATACCGCTGTCCCTTTTTTTTTCTCCACCAGCTGCATGTGTTTCAATGATCACAGGATCTTCTCCTTCCCAGAGGCTAGTGAAGCTTAGAAAGAAAAAAAAACGCACTCGCAATGAAATGTTCTCCGACCTCATGCTGTCCTCCCACACTGACAGAGCACAGACGAATGCGTGGAGGCAAATAATGTCAGAGTGCAGGAAAGCACAAAATGACCGGGAAGAGAGTAAGTGGCGGGCTGAAGAAAGGGCTGAAGCTCTACTGTGGCAGCAGCGTGATGAGAGGAGGTAGGATTCAATGCTGAGGCTGCTGGAGGACCAAACCAGTGTATGGTTGAGCTGCAGCAAAGGCAGCTGGAGCACAGACTGCCACTGCAGCCCTTCTGTAACCAACCGCCCTCCTCCCCAAGTTCCATAGCCTCCACACCCAGACGCCCAAGAACGCGGTGGGGGGGCCTCCGGCCAACCAGCCACTCCACCACAGAGGATTGCCCAAAAAAAAGAAGGCTGTCATTCAATAAATTTTAAAGTTGTAAACTTTTAAAGTGCTGTGCTTAAAGTGCTGTGTGGCATTTTCCTTCCCTCCTCCACCACCCCTCCTGGGCTACCTTGGTAGTCATCCCCCTATTTGTGTGATGAATGAATAAAGAATGCATGAATGTGAAGCAACAATGACTTTATTGCCTCTGCAAGCGGTGATTGAAGGGAGGAGGGGCGGGTGGTTAGCTTACAGAGAAGTAGAGTGAACCAAGGGGCAGGGGGTTTCATCAAGGAGAAACAAACAGAACTTTCACACCGTAGCCTGGCCAGTCATGAAACTGGTTTTCAAAGCTTCTCTGATGCGTACCGCGCCCTCCTGTGCTCTTCTAACCGCCCTGGTGTCTGGCTGCGCATAATCAGCAGCCAGGCGATTTGCCTCAACCTCTCACCCCGCCATAAACGTCTCCCCCCTTACTCTCACAGATATTGTGGAGCACACAGCAAGCAGTAATAACAGTGGGAATATTGGTTTCGCTGAGGTCTAAGCGAGTCAGTAAACTGCGCCAGCGCGCCTTTAAACATCCAAATGCACATTCTACCACCATTCTGCACTTGCTCAGCCTGTAGTTGAACAGCTCCTGACTACTGTCCAGGCTGCCTGTGTACGGCTTCATGAGCCATGGCATTAAGGGGTAGGCTGGGTCCCCAAGGATACATAGAGGCATTTCAACATCCCCAACAGTTATTTTCTGGTCTGGGAATAAAGTCCCTTCCTGCAGCTTTTGAAACAGACCAGAGTTCCTGAAGATGCGAGCGTCATGTAACTTTCCCGGCCATCCCACGTTGATGTTGGTGAAACGTCCCTGGTGATCCACCAGAGCTTGCAGCACTATCGAAAAGTACCCCTTGCGGTTTATGTACTCGGCGGCTTGGTGCTCCGGTGCCAAGATAGGGATATGGATTCCGTCTATGGCCCCACCACAGTTAGGGAATCCCATTGCAGTAAAGCCATCCACTATGACCTGCACATTTCCCAGGGTCACTACCCTTGATATCAGCAGATCTTTGATTGCGTGGGCTACTTGCATCACAGCAGCCCCAACAGTAGATTTGCCCACTCCAAATTGATTCCCAACTGACCGGTAGCTGTCTGGTGTTGCAAGCTTCCACAGGGCTATCGCCACTCGCTTCTCAACTGTGAGGGCTGCTCTCATCTTGGTATTCATGCGCCTCAGGGCAGGGGAAAGCAAGTCACAAAGTTCCATGAAAGTGCCCTTACGCATGCGAAAGTTTTGCAGCCACTGGGAATCGTCCCAGACCTGCAACACTATGCGGTCCCACCAGTCTGTGCTTGTTTCCCGAGCCCAGAATCCGTGTTCCACAGCATGAACCTGCCCATTAGCACCATGATGCATGCATTGGCAGGGCCCATGCTTTCAGAGAAATCTGTGTCCATGTCCTGATCACTCAAGTGACCGCGCTGACGTCGCCTCCTTGCCCGGTATCGCTTTGCCCGGTTCTGGTGCTGCATATACTGCTGGATAATGCGTGTGGTGTTTAATGTGCTCCTAATTGCCAAAGAGAGCTGAGCGGCGTCCATGCTTGCCTTGGTATGGCGTCCGCACAGAAAAAAGGCGCGGAACGATTGTCTGCCGTTGCTCTGACGGAGGGAGGGACGACTGACGACACGGCTTACAGGGTTGGCTTCAGGGAGCTAAAATCAACAAAGGGGGTGTCTTTACATCAAGGAGTATTTCAGGCAGGACTTCACAGAGGGTTCCAATAAGAAATGGTGCACCTAAGTTATTGTTCTTATTGGAACGAGGAGGTTAGCCTGGCCTCTGATTGATACATGGCTAGATTTACCTCGCTGCACCTTCTCTGTGAGTGACTGCAGTGTGACCCAGAGGAATGAGTCCCCTAGACAGGGGAGTAGGCAAATGAGTACAAAACAAATCTGGTCTATTTCTTGTTTTGATCCACTCCATTGATCTTTTACATCTTTGGCTGGCAGCAGACGGTGCAGAAGGACTGCATGCCATCCACATCTCATGGCTGCTCGGCAGAAGATGGTACAGTACGACTGCATGCCATCCTCATCTCTTGCCTGCCCGGCAGAAGATGGTACAGTACGACTGCTAGCCATCCTCATCTCTTGCCTGCCCGGCAGAAGATGGTACAGTACGACTGCTAGCAATCCGTATCGCCTGCCTGCTCACCATAAGACGGTTCAATAGGACTGACTGCAGGACTAAAGAGAATGACCTGGTCAAGTCATAGAATCATAGAATCATAGAATATAAGGGTTGGAAGGGACCCCAGAAGGTCATCTAGTCCAATCCCCTGCTCGAAGCAGGACCAATTCCCAGTTAAATCATCCCAGCCAGGGCTTTGTCAAGCCTGACCTTAAAAACCTCAAAGGAAGGAGATTCTACCACCTCCCTAGGTAACGCATTCCAGTGTTTCACCACCCTCTTAGTGAAAAAGTTTTTCCTAATATCCAATCTAAACCTCCCCCACTGCAGCTTGAGACCATTACTCCTCGTTCTGTCATCTGATACCATTGAGAACAGTCTAGAGCCATCCTCTTTGGAACCCCCTTTCAGGTAGTTGAAAGCAGCTATCAAATCCCCCCTCATTTTTCTCTTCTGCAGGCTAAACAATCCCAGCTCCCTCAGCCTCTCCTCATAACTCATGTGTTCCAGACCCCTAATCATTTTTGTTGCCCTTCGCTGGACTCTCTCCAATTTATCCACATCCTTCTTGAAGTGTGGGGCCCAAAACTGGACACAGTACTCCAGATGAGGCCTCACTAATGTCGAATAGAGGGGAACGATCACGTCCCTCGATCTGCTCGCTATGCCCCTACTTATACATCCCAAAATGCCATTGGCCTTCTTGGCAACAAGGGCACACTGCTGACTCATATCCAGCTTCTCGTCCACTGTCACCCCTAGGTCCTTTTCCGCAGAACTGCTGCCTAGCCATTCGGTCCCTAGTCTGTAGCTGTGCATTGGGTTCTTCCGTCCTAAGTGCAGGACCCTGCACTTGTCCTTACTGAACCTCATCAGATTTCTTTTGGCCCAATCCTCCAATTTGTCTAGGTCCTTCTGTATCCTATCCCTCCCCTCCAGCGTATCTACCACTCCTCCCAGTTTAGTATCATCCGCAAATTTGCTGAGAGTGCAATCCACACCATCCTCCAGATCATTTATGAAGATATTGAACAAAACCGGCCCCAGGACCGACCCTTGGGGCACTCCACTTGATACCGGCTGCCAACTAGACATGGAGCCATTGATAACTACCCGTTGAGCCCGACAATCTAGCCAGCTTTCTACCCACCTTGTAGTGCATTCATCCAGCCCATACTTCCTTAACTTGCTGACAAGAATACTGTGGGAGACCGTGTCAAAAGCTTTGCTAAAGTCAAGAAACAAAGTCACTCCAAATTTAGTCCCTGCGCCCATGTCTGTCCAGGCGCTCCCAGCCGATGTGGCCAGGAGCACCTCGGACATGACGATGACGGCTACCAGTCGTACTGTACCGTCTGCTGCCACAAGGCAAGGGGTTGCTGCTACTGTGTAGCAATGCCGTACCGCGTCTGCCAGCACCCAGGAGACATAGGGTGACGGTTACCTGAGCGGGCTCCATGCTTGCCGTGGTATGGCGTCTGCACAGGTAACTCAGGAAAAAAGGTGCAAAACGATTGTCTGCCCTTGCTTTCACGGAGGGAGGGAGGGAACGGGGGCCTGACGATATGTACCCAGAACCACCCGCGACAATGTTTTAGCCCCATCAGGCATTGGGATCTCAACCCAGAATTCCAATGGGCAGCGGAGACTGTGGGATAGCTACCACAGTGCAATGCTCCGGAAGTCGACTCTAGCCTCGGTACTGTGGAAGCACTCCGCCGAGTTAATGCACTTAATGCACTTAGAGCATTTTCTGTGGGGACACACTCACTCGAATATATAAAACCGATTTCTAAAAAACCGACTTCTATAAATTCGACCTTATTCCGTAGTGTAGACATACCCTATGTGAACAGGGCTTCCCTTGCATTGGCTTACAATGCTTAATTTACATGTGAACCGAAGCAGACAAGTGAATATACATCCTTTGTCTGGAAGAAACCTGTTTGTCAATCCTGCCTTGATTCAGAGTTTAGGAACGTATTTTCATTATGCATATATAACTTTTTACATAGTATCTGTACATACATTTCATTGCAATATTAATGATCAGTATGATCCTGGCTTCCATTTTACTCGTACATGACATCATTTGTGGGTAAATACCATTAAAGCAGTATGCTGAGTTTGTCAGGCCTGGTAGGCGTTACTGTTACAGAACACATGCATCTGACGAAGTGGGTATTCACCCACGAAAGCTTATGCTCCAATATGTCTGTTAGCCTATACGGTGCCACAGGACTCTTTGCCACTGTTACAGAACAGCCTTGGCCCTGAGGGGTTCTTAGGGTTACAACATGCCCTCAGTAAAGAGGGCAACTACTTTACTAGTGGGCATGTGTATTTGCTTCTGATAAAGCCTCAGGACAAATGGGTCCCTTTTTATTAAAGGCTTTGCTATCCTACCTGTCAAATTTAAAATCTGTCTTACTGAAATGTGTAAAACAAACAAACAAAAACAAAACTAAACCATGAAAATGTGCCTTGCTGTGTTAAGCCAGATTGTGTTTTAATTATAACAGCTTTTATATTACCTATAATATTTTTAAGAATATTTTTCATTATGTGAATTAAATAAACCATTAAACAAAAAGAAAAATAATTGGAAAATCTCCTTAGATTGTGAGCTTCTTGAAGGATGGAAAATCATTCTTAAGTGTTTGAAAAGTATGTAGAACGTAGGGAGTGCTAATTCAAATAAATAATGAAAAAGAAAAAATGGAAATCTATCATGTGACTCACTTTCAAGTGATACAAACCCTTATTAATTTCTAGCCTCAGAATTTTGCAAGATATTATATTGGACTTTAAAATAACTTCATTTTGATAACCATCTTGCGGTTTTCCTCTTGCTTCATATTCGACATGGTTGCTAGTGGGACCTATTTCAAGAAGAGATAGAACTATACACAAATGCTTTATATAATCTGAAAGCTTTCAATCCCAGTTTTCAAATAGAATAATGTATTAATCCCTAACACAAGTGAAGTGGTTTATGAAATGTTCGCTATTAAAATCATTTGAACAGTAAATGCAGTAATTTCAGTGTTACTGATCTTACAGCATAGACCCAGATGCTGAGTGTTGTAATGCAAGAGTTATCCAGCCAAGGAATAGTGAAGTTCTGAACTGAATTATATTTTTGTTTGTGGAAATGAAGATTATTTTATTTATTAATATTTGAGTCATTTATAAAACGACATTACATTGTCTTGGCACGTGTAGATATGTATCTTATTACCAAATTATATTGTACATAAACCATATACTGTATTGTTATAAATCATTACCTTTTCCCATAGGGATGGGGGGAGGGCACTAAGTGTTTTCCAGGGGAAAGACTCTCAGGAGGATAGGAAGAAAAGGAAAGCTGGAGGTGGGATGTAATTCAATTATTAATCCCTGTGTATATCATTCTTGACTATCCTGTAAGTATAGGATTTCCATGTTTATATGAAAACATCTAAATTATTACAGTATTGAGATTGTATTGTTTTCCTGTGCAAGGTATATTATTATTTTTATTCTTGTTTCTGTTTTAAGAAATGTATATTGTTCTCCTGCTTCTTGGCATATTAGATTAATTTCTGATGCAAGTTGCATAATTTTTAGTTACTAGTTTTAAAAAGACATTTTTTCCCCTCAGACAGGTCAAGATGATCTGCTTCAAAATATTATTTGCTGCAGGAGATGGGGGAGGGAGGAAGTATAATCAGGAGAAAACATACCTATAGGTAGAATTTAAATAGACAATGGGTAATGATACATTGCCAGATCGAGGCAGTAAATAAAATATCCAGTATTTTTTGGGAACACTCTGTGAATGCCTTCAGGACTAGTAAACTCTTCCAGGTCTCATCTGAGACCTGTTATCAGGGAGGGAGAACTTGGATCCATGATTAGGATAGCTCTGCCATTTGCAGATCTCCCCAGAATAGAAGCTGACAGTATAGTGCTTTACAAAACTTTTTAGTGGTTTATGATGTGGATCAAATGTCTACTGCTGGAACACTGAGATAATTAAGCTGTTTTGGAACCCAGATCGACACAGGTGAATAGTTTAATATATTAAGCCTCTGCACCATCAAGTTGCCTAATCTTTCTTTTAATAGACTCTCTTTTTCTTTTTTCTTTCTTTTTTTTTGGTAACAGGCTACATTGTGTTCTATGAAGGGCTGCATGAGAGCGCTTGTTGCCCAATTAAAATCTGAAAGTGAAGACTTGCAGCAGGTAATTTTTCATTGAGAAGAAGAAGTTGCCCCACCTTTGATCCTTTCATTGTGACCTGCTATATCTTCCATCATATTATATTGAACTCTTCATCCCTGCTCTGATTTCCGTCTTACATTTCCTCCCAATCCTCCTCAATGGTCTCTACATTTCCTCCTTTCATGCTTTATTTCATTAAGGTTTCTTATGCCCTGTCCACCAAGAGCCCTCTCTCTTTCCCTTCAAAAACACTTTTCTTTCTATCCTCAGTTGTTGTTCTGTGTTTTGTTTAGTTGTCTTGTCTGTGTTAAATTAGATGCTCTTTGGTTCAGGGATGTGTGTCTGTCTTCTATAAAGTGCTATGTACATCTTTGTTACAATATAAAAGCCTCATAATCATGGACTAAATTCTGGTTTCTGGCAAAACTGCATGCAGTACAAGTGATATAAAGGTCACCTTTATGCTTCTGATCTTGGGGCCATTGAATAGAAGTCTGATTTCCTGGGATAAGTTAGAGCTGCCTAAGTGCTTGTTTAGCTGGCTGCTAAGGAACTGAAATTGCAGCTGGGGATCAGTGCAATATAGGGGACAGCATGGTCAGGTCTCCTGTCCTCTTAGACTTCCCCTATGCCAACAGCAAGTGAATGGTGGTATAGAGGCCTCCACTCCAAAGAATAAATCCCCCTTGCACTGGACTGGGTGATTCTCCGAGCATCAGATATGCAGGCTCTGTGGCCAGAACCAGCTACCAATTTGTTATGAAGTCGCCATGCTGCACCAAAGTATCTAGCCTAATGTTTTTTACCAGATAAAGAAACAAATTTAGTTAATACAAGTTTTTTAAATAACTCTTTTAAAGCAAGTGGTACAAGTGATCCTGGGCATTAGACCAGTAAGCCTTATTTCGGTACCATGAAAACTGTTGGATAATTAAAAATAGAATTATAAACCACCTAGATGAAATATGATAGGAACAAATGAGCATGACCTTTAGAAGGAAAAATTCTATTTATCTGCTGTTTTGTTGATACACTTGAAGAATTATAAGGAGAAAGAAGTTCTGGTAGATAGAATTAATTTAGACTGTTAAGAAACCTTTGACAAAGTTCCTTACAAGCTATTACTATTAAAGAAACTAAGTAATTGTAGATGAGAAAGTGGCTGAGACAATAAAGGGTAACAATAAAGGGTAAGATGTCCCCTGATTTTATTTTAGGACAGGGGATCAGATGCCAATGTCTGCAGATAACACAGAAATATTTAGGTTAGTCAAGACTAGAGCAGACTGTGAGGATATTCAGAAGTAGCTAACAAAAGTAAGAATGGGCAGCATGATGAAATTCTGTATTGACAAATGCATTGGAAGAAATATTTTAAAATCTTCATATACTTTTAGGTTTTTAATTAACTGAAGCCATTCAGGGCAGAGGGAAAGTGCTGGACACATTGTGGGGACTTCTCAGTATACAGCAATGGTTAAAAGACCAAACAAAATTTTAGGAGATAGAAAATAATATTGAAACTATTAAAATGCCCTCACCTAATATACTAAATTTATCTTTGGTCAGCCTATGGGAGGGGATAAAATTGCAGAAATATAAGGTGACCAGAGATGGGTGAGGAAAATCCTTAGAGGTCTAGAAAGACTTCAGTAGAAAGAGAAACTGAAAAGACAGGGACTATTCAGTTTAGAAAGGAGACTGGCGAGAGGACATGAGAGAGGTATAATAAAATAATGAATGGTATAAAGAAGATAAATTAGGCACTCCTATTTACCCTAATAGAAGAACAAGAGAACAGTCAATGAAACTGAAAAATAACAAATTAAAAACTGCACATAATTACCTCTAGGATTTGTTGTCATAAAATATCACTGAGGCCAAGAACTTTGCAAGACTCAAAAATGGATGACACACATATGGATAAAAAGAACATCCTTGTGCTTCCTCCTTTTCCTTCTTACTACCTGGGCACAAGTAGGGAGGCACTGAGAACACAAGAGAGGCAGCCTCTGGCAACTGGATGGAGCAGTTACATCACAAATCCTGCTTAGCTCTTGCATTTGTGGGAAAGAGCATGCTCAGTTGCTTTGTGGGGATGGTGCATGTACAATTTAGTCACACAGGAGTTGTGAGGGGATGGACCATACTCTGTGAGAATGGTGCATGCACAGCCTGGTCAGCACTAGGAGCTGTGAAAGGTTCAAGCATGCTCAAAGAGGATGGAATCTTCAGAGATTTTAGCTGATACTCAGTAGAGACTCGTTCGAGTTTATGTGTGAACTGTGATTTTTCAAAGGTTTATAACTTGGCCACAGTCAAATGAATTTTCACATGGACAGCAAAAAGGCACATCTCTGTCACATAGGCCATCCCTAGCCAAATTTCAGGTCCCCTGCACTAAAGCATGGGGACTTTTTCCCCCGAAGAATAGTTCACCAGAATTTTTTTTAACATTGAAAAACGTTATTTTCCCTACTCTTATTCTCAATAATAGCTGTACCATTTTGGCTGAACCCACCCCAAGAATTTCAACCTGAGGCAGACACCCATCATGGAAAATTTGAGACCAAACAGTGTTTTGAAAGTTAAAAGTAACTGAAAATAGGGTCTTAAACTGGGAAATGTTGGGCAACCATAATAGGCAGTGCTACTAGCCCTGCTTACAATAAGGGATATAAATTATCATGCTTCAGGGCTTAACTATGTATTAATTGATAGGGTTAGTTTGTTCCATAATTGTCCACTATGGGGTGGTTTTGGGGTTTTTTTGGCATGTTTCTCTGAAGCATCTGGTACAAGCTGGTCTCAGAGATAGGATGCTGAACTAGATGGATTGTTGGTCTAATATTGTATGCCCATTCGTAGTTTGGGGATATTATATTAAAATGTAGTATTTTTCACTTCTAGAACTTTCCATCAGAAGACCTCAAAGAGCTGTATAAACATTAATAAATTTAGCCACACTACAGCTATATGAGGTAGAGAAATATTATCCTGTTTTTACAAATGGAGAAACTGAAGAAAAGGGAATTTAAGCATATCAGTGAGGTTACACAAGAAGGCTGTAAAGAGGCAAGAATAGAACTAAGGTCTTGAGTCCCAGTCTAATTTCTCAACCGCTAGACTATCCTTCCACACACACACACACACACACACACACACACACAGATATCAAGCTTGGTATTTGCATGTGAGCCTAAGACAGACATCAAAACAAAAGCAAACCTAAGGTACAGCCTTGGAGAAAGTGCAATTATTAATGGAATACATACTTGTTCTTGGCATCCAGAGGTTATTAATGGAGTGATGATAATCTAGTAAAGAATTAAATATATCGATACATTATTTTCCTTTTACATTTTGCAGGTTATTGCAAGTGTTTTGAGGAATTTGTCCTGGCGAGCAGATGTAAACAGTAAAAAGACTTTGCGTGAAGTTGGAAGTGTGAAAGCATTGATGGAATGTGCTTTGGAAGTTAAAAAGGTAAAGGTTTTAAAGGACTATTGTGTGATATATTTTCAAGAAACTGTATGAATGTTTCCTATTCTTTTGTAAGCAACAGAAAAAGTATTGCTACTCTTTTTGACCAAAGTGGATATCCAATATTTGGAGTATTGCGGGTTGTTTCCATTAGGAGGAAGAATTGATGATAGAGTGAGTTACTACTTTGGTGCAATCCTGATTATTTACAAAAAATGTACACAAATTTCTGTTTCCCTAAACACAGTTAGAATCAAACTGGAAGCAGTTTGTTTGCTCATGTTTCTAAGTCTCTCTCAAGCAAGCACCATTGCCCAAAAAGCTCCCTCTCTTCACTTTCTCTCAGGACCATGTTTTCAGTTCTTCTCTTGCTGTCTACTTGGAGTATTTGGCTGCTTCTCTCTGCCTGCTCTCTGGATGCTTTTGGGGACTTCTGATCACAGGCACACGCACCTCCATCAAATGATACTCAGCAAAACCCCTCCAACTGCATAGCTCAGTTTTCAACCAGCTTTGCTTGTAGTTTGTGTTTTTGGTGACGATCGTTTCAGCTATCTTATTCCAAAAAGGAGCTTAGCTGTTTCTTACATTTCTCCTGAATGAAGGGTGACTGTCGTGCCTGCTGGCTTCAACAAAGTTTCAGCCAGCCTCCATCAAAATAGTATGATATTTCTTACTTCTCAGTTAAGAAAGACAAGCTAAAATAAACATTTGCTATTCCCTTAAAATTACTACCCTGTGTGCTTTACCACTACTACTAAAATATGACATGAATACTGTAAATTTATAAGTTAATTGTAATTTAGACTTTAAATCACCAGAAGGAGATATTGTCGTGTTAAAAACATCACTGGTCAGATACAAATAATTGTTAATTTTCTGTCAGGACTACCATTACTGTTTAAAAGATAGAGGGAAGGCTAGTTTGTTGAATTTTAGATTACTTATGCTGAATTACAAATTCATCTCTGTATACTTTAGAGTAAGGATGTAAGGAGCAAATGCTGTCTAAAATAGTCTCATCCAGTGGTTCTCTGCCTTTTCCATTCCAGGACCTTGTCAAGACCCTCTCCCATTTTACAATGTGGGAAGGGCAGGGTGGTTGCGACCCCTGACATCTGTTCAGAACCATGCTGGGAGTTTTGACCCCTGGGGTTGAGAATCCATGCATATCTTGCCCTTGAAGAGAAAATCATTCAGAGCAAGCTGATGCTGATCAGAGACTTATTTGTCAAGGGAAATCTTTGTCTTCTCTGAGATCAAACAAGTGATCCAAAACTTTGCTACCATGAAAGCCGTATTGGGGAAGAGGAACTGCTGATCTTGAGTGCTCATTTCCTCACATAAAATAGTGAAATGTGTGCATTGTTGGGCTTACCTTTAATTAAGTTCACAGCTTTTACAGCCTCATAAAGTACAATTTTCATTTCTTCTGGCAATCTTCTGTGCCTTCAAAGCTTCATGATTATTTACATAGTGTCCGAATGGCTTGTGGTGGAATAGATAGGATTTTAATCATTAGTCTATGCATGTGTTTTCCTGTCATATCTCAGAAACCTTCAGTGCAAAGAACAAAAAAGCAAAGCCAATTCAACCCAGTTGTGAGAACTAACTGTAGGAAGGCTTCAAACACTTTTCTTCCCATATCTCGTGTACTGAGTTGGACAGAAAAACAGGAAGTACTCATGTAGGAATCCTTTCTACTCATGCTGGACAAATATTAAAAATTGGGCAGAAGAAGATACATTGGTAGTTTCTTCTAGTTGTATTAAGTACAGGGTCTCCTAAATTTTCAGAATGGCTATTCCCAAATATTTGCAGCCATGTCATGAATACATCAGCTGACTAGATCATTGGAGAAGGGAGTTGCTTTGACTAACTGGCAGCAACTGATTCCACAAACACAAAGTACAGTCACTGCTTCCCTACTTGCGAGGCTTGGCAGCTTTCACTATTTAGTGATTCCAAGTAAGATGACCAGCAGACTGTTTTTAGTGGTGTTGCTGTTTAATAAGTCTTCTGATTTCTCTGAAGAATTCAATGGATGTAAAGATAGTAGGGCTGTCAAGCAATTAAAAAAGTTAATTGCGATTAATGGCACTGTTGAACAATAATAGAATACCATTTATTTAAATATTTTGGACGCTTGCTACATTTTCAAATATATTGATTTCAAGTACAACACAGAATATAAAGTGTACACTGTTCACTTTATATTTATTTTTGATTACAAGTATTCACTGTAAAAAAACAAAAGAAATAGTATTTTTCAATTCACGTAATACAAGTACTGTAATGCAATCTCTTTATCATGAAAGTTGAACTTACAAATGTAGAATTATGTGCAAAAAAACTGCATTCAAAAATAAAACAAGGTAAAATTTTAGAACCTGCAAGTCCACTCAGTCCTACTTCTTGTTCAGCCAATTGCTCAGACAAATAAGTTTGTTTACATTTGCAGGAGATAATGCTGCCTGCTTCTTGTTTACAATGTCACCTGAAAGTGAGAACAGGCATTCCCATGGCACTGTTGTAGCCAGCATCACAAGATATTTACGTGCCAGATAAGCTAAAGATTCATATGTCCCTTCGTGCTTCAACCACCATTCCAGTGGACATGCGTCCATGCTGATGACGGGTTCTGCTCGAGAACAATCTAAAGCAGTGAAGACCAACACATATTCATTTTCATCCTCTGAGTCAGATGTCACCAGCAGAAGGTTGATTTTCTTTTTTGGTGGTTTGAGTCCTGTAGTTTCCGCATCGGAGTGTTGCTCTTTTAAGACTTCTGAAAGCATGCTCCACACCTCCTCCCTCTCAGATTTTGGAAGACACTTCAGATCCTTAAACCATGAGTTGAGTGCCGTAGCTATCTTTAGAAATCTCACATTGGTAGTTTCTTTGCGTTTTGTCAAATCTGCAGTGAAAGTGTTCTTAAAATGAACAACATGTGCTGGGTCATCATCCGAGACTGCTACAACATGAAATATATGGCAGAATGCAGGTAAAACAGAGCAGGAGAGATACAATTCTCCCCCAAGGAGTTCAGTCACTAATTTAATTAACACATTATTTTTTTAATGAGCGTCATCAGCATGGAAGCACTTCCAGTGGCCGAAGCATGAAGAGGCATATGAATCTTTAGCACATCTGGCACGTAAATACCTTGTGCCATGTGAACGCTTGTTCTCATTTTCAGGTTACATTGTGATAAAGAAGTGGGCAGCATTATCTCCTATATATGTAAATAAACTTGTTTCTCGTAATGATTGGCTGAACAAGCAATAGGACTGAGTGGAGTTGTAGGCTCTAAAGTTTTACATTGTTTTCTTTTGAGTGCAGTTATGTAACAAAAAAGCCTACATTTGTAAGTTGTGCTTTCATGATTAAGAGATTGCACTACAGTACTTATATGAGGTGAATTGAAAAATACTATTTCTTTTGTTTCATTTTACAGTGTAAATATTTGTAATAAAAAAATAAATATAAAGTGAGCCCTGTACACTTTGTATTCTGTGTTGTAATTGAAATCGATATATTTGAAAATAGAAAAACATCCTAAGATATTTAATAAATTTCAATTGGTATTCTATTGTTTAACAGTTAATTGTGATTGAGAGCCCTACCAGAATCCTTTGCCAGCTATTTCAACAACTCTTTTGAAGAACTGTGGTAGAGGACCAACATTCTGGTGCATATTTTGGTCTGAATCTGTTTGACAAAAAAGTTAGATTGCTAGCAGCGGACCAACAGAAGAAGGTGAAAAAGAGAAGGTAGTTGCAACTTCTCAGCTCCCTGGCTCCATGTAACAGTGCAGGCAGTATGCACTGTAATCAAATTAATTCCCTTTTTTAGTGAAAAGCTAGAGACATAGAGGTAGCTTCAGGAAGACAGAAAGCAAAACATTGGGTGCACCTGAATGTAGCTAAAGGATGAATTCCATGACAAAAATTCCAAATTTTGTAGCAAATTGGAAAAATGCCAGATTCCATAGCTACTGAATTACATAATTCGCGGGCCTTAATTGAGATCAGTGAGGCAGTTCACACCTCTTAGAGCTGTTGTTTCAGGCTATCTGCAGATTCAGGCAGGCATCACTGAATCGGTTTATGTTTTGTTCACATTTTCAAGGTTATCTTTGCAACCATTAGAGTTAGAAAATGGGAGAAAGATGGCAACCTCCCTGAAACCTGTTTGTGAATCTCCCAGAGGCTCATGGCCAACATATTGAAAACCCCTGGTCTAATTGTGTCATTTTCACTCTTGTCATAGGAATCCACCCTTAAAAGTGTATTGAGTGCCTTATGGAATTTGTCAGCTCATTGCACTGAGAATAAAGCTGATATATGTTCTGTGGATGGTGCTCTGGCCTTTTTAGTTGGCACATTGACTTACCGAAGCCAAACAAATACTTTAGCCATCATTGAAAGTGGAGGAGGAATACTACGGAATGTTTCTAGCTTGATTGCTACAAATGAGGATCACAGGTAAATGCACCATCTGATTTTACAAGAAACAAGCATCATGTTTTTCTGAAATCTGTAGCAGAAATTTATTTACAAGAGAATTCACAAAGAAGTGTTCTCACGTGACTATATATACCAAATAAGTATCGTAATCAAGGTTGATTTTATTTTTAAAGGCTTTGGTGAGGAAAACCATCCATTTAGATAGTAATAGTCTATGAAAAGGTAAATGCAGTATCCAGAGGTGAAAGTAAGCCGCTCCAGTCCGGTATGGTATACCAATAAGAAAGTGGCCGCTGGTACACAGCTTACCGTACCGGCAGGGCTGCTGATGCAAGGGCGTGGGTGGCAAAAAGGGGCAGCTGCCCCGGGGCCCGGCAATTTAAAGGGCTTGGGGCTCTGGCCGCTGCCGGGAGCCCCGGGCCTTTTAAATCATTGGGCCCTGGGGCAGCTGCCCCTTTTGCCTCCCCTGCCCCACTCGCATCAGCGGCCCTGCCAGTATGGTTGGCTGTGTACCAGTGGCCACTTTCTTATTGGTACACCATACCATGCCAGCAGCTAAAGCCCCGGGCCCTGTAAATCACCGCCAGAGCCCCAGGCGGCGTAGGCCGCACAGCACTGAAGGGCTGGCTGGAGGAGTCTGGCCCCAGCCCCGGCCTTTCTGCTCGAGGCTCTTGCCCCTTCCAGGGGCCCAGAGCCGCCACCCCCACACACCTTGCCCAGGACCCCTGCCACCCTGCATACTGGTAAGTCCTTTAAGTTACTTTCATCCCTGGCAGTATCAGTTTTGCTTGTTAAATGCTGAATAGTAACATTAGTGTCTCCTGCAAAGATAGGTTTTCATCCATCTGGTCAGCCAGAGGAAACGACTGGGAAAAGACTGACATAGAGGAAGGTGGTAGGGGAGGGGGAAAAAAACGAATGAAGTGATAACTGCTTTAAGAAATTGCTTGATAGTCAGACTGTAATTTAGGAAAAGTAACACACTTTTGTGCTGCAGAAATCATATTAATTATCTTAATTAAGGACAAAATTTGGCTACAGCCTTGATAGGTTTTTGTTTGTCTTGTTGAAATGCTACTTACTGATTTTTTTTTCTTTTTTTTGCTTTCAATTTCTTAATTCCAGGCAAATCTTGAGAGAGAACAGCTGCTTACAAACGTTGTTACAGCATTTGAAGTCACACAGCTTGACAATAGTCAGTAATGCATGTGGGACCCTGTGGAACCTCTCTGCACGAAATGCAAAGGACCAGGAAGCATTGTGGGACATGGGAGCAGTTAGCATGCTCAAAAACCTCATTCATTCAAAGCACAAAATGATAGCTATGGGCAGTGCTGCAGCTTTAAGGAACCTGATGGCAAATAGGCCTGCAAAGTATAAGGATGCCAATATTATGTCTCCAGGCTCAAGCTTACCCTCTCTTCATGTTAGAAAGCAAAAGGCACTGGAAGCAGAGTTAGATGCTCAGCATTTGTCTGAGACTTTTGACAACATTGATAATTTAAGCCCCAAAACATCTCACCGTAATAAGCAGAGACATAAGCAAAATCTGTATAGCGAATATGTTTTGGATTCTAGTCGACATGATGATGGAATTTGCAGGACCGAGAGTTTTAATACAAGTAACGTGACTGTACTTTCACCATATTTAAATACTACAGTGTTGCCTGGCTCCTCTTCCTCCAATAGAGGAAATATAGAAAACTCTCGATCTGAAAAGGACAGAAGTGTGGACAGAGAGAGAACAATGGGATTAGGCAACTATCACCCAGCTACAGAAAATGCTGGGAACGCCTCTAAGCGAATAGGAATGCAGATCTCTACTGCTGCAGCTCAGATTGCCAAAGTAATGGAAGAAGTAACGAATATGCATATTCCACAAGAAGACAGAAGTTCTGGATCCACAGCTGAAATGCACTGCTTGACAGAAGACAGGAATGCATTAAGAAGAACATCCACTGCCCATGCCCATTCGAACACTTATAACTTTCCTAAACCCGAGAATTCAAACAGGGCATGTCCTGTGCCTTATGCAAAAATGGAATATACGAGAGCTTCAAATGACAGCTTAAATAGCGTCAGTAGTAGTGATGGCTATGGTAAAAGAGGTCAAATGAAACCTTCCATTGAGTCTTACTCTGAAGATGATGAAAGTAAATTTTGCAGTTATGGACAATATCCAGCTGATTTAGCTCACAAGATACATAGCGCAAATCATATGGATGACAATGATGGAGAACTGGACACTCCAATCAATTACAGTCTTAAATATTCAGATGAACAGTTGAATTCTGGAAGGCAAAGCCCCTCACAGAATGAAAGATGGGCAAGACCTAAACATATAATAGAAGATGAAATAAAACAAAATGAACAAAGGCAGTCAAGAAGTCAAAGTACAACCTATCCTGGATATACTGAAGGTGGTGATGATAATCACATGAAATACCAGTCACCTTTTGGCCAGCAAGATCTTTTCAGATCAAGAGGATCCAACAGTTCAGAACAAAACAGAGTAGGCACTACTCATGGGATGAATCAGAAAGTAAACCAGTCCTTGTGCCAGGTTGATGATTACGATGATGATAAGCCAACCAACTACAGTGAGCGTTACTCTGAGGGGGAACAACATGAAGATGAAGAAGACAGACCAACTATTTACAGTATAAAGTACAGTGAAGAGGAGCACCATGTAGATCAACCTATTGATTATAGTCTGAAATACTCAACAGAAGTTCCTTCCTCTTCTCAGAAACCATCTTTTTCTTTTTCAAAGAGTTCGTCAGTACAAAGCACTAAAACTGATCATATCTCATCAAGTAGTGGGAACACATCAACCCCTTCAGCTAGCTCAAAGAGACAGAACCAGCTTCATCCAAGTGCTGCACAGAGAGGGGGTCATGCTCAGAAGCCTGCCTCCTGTAAGAGTCCTTCCATCAACCAGGAAACTATACAGACTTATTGTGTGGAAGATACACCAATATGTTTTTCAAGATGTAGCTCTTTGTCATCTTTGTCCTCGGCTGAAGATGAAATAGGGCGTGATCAAGCCACACGTGTAACAGATGCCAGTAACACACTGCAGATAGCAGAACTGAAAGACAATAGTGTCACTCTGTCAACTGAAGGTGCAGTTAGTGAAGTCCCATCAACATCACAACATATTAGAACAAAATCCAATAGACTTCAGGCTTCTAGTTTATCTCCTTCTGATTCATCTAGACATAAAGCTGTTGAATTTTCTTCAGGTGCCAAATCTCCTTCAAAAAGTGGTGCTCAGACTCCTAAAAGTCCACCAGAACATTACGTACAGGAGACTCCACTCATGTTTAGCAGATGTACTTCTGTAAGTTCCTTGGATAGTTTTGAAAGCCGTTCCATTGCTAGCTCTGTTCAAAGTGAGCCTTGCAGCGGAATGGTAAGTGGTATTATAAGCCCCAGTGATCTTCCAGATAGCCCTGGACAAACAATGCCTCCAAGTAGAAGTAAAACCCCACCCCCTGCTCAAGCAGTTCCAGTAAAGAGAGAAACAGCTAAAGGTAAAGTACCCAATGTTGAAAAGAGAGAGTCTGGTTCTAGACAAGCAGCTGTAAACGCAGCTGTTCAAAGAGTTCAGGTATTGCCAGATGCTGATACATTGTTACATTTTGCTACCGAAAGTACACCAGATGGATTTTCTTGTTCCTCCAGCCTAAGTGCTCTGAGTCTTGATGAACCATTTATTCAGAAAGATGTAGAGTTGAGAATAATGCCTCCTGTTCATGAAAATGAAGCAGAACCTGAACAGCCAGAAGATACAAAGGATAACCAAGAGAAGAAAGCAGAGAAGCCTACTGAAACAGAAAAGGATATACTAGATGATTCTGATGATGATGATATTGAAATATTAGAAGAATGTATTATTTCTGCTATGCCAACAAAATCTTCACGCAAAGCCAAAAAGCTTTCTCAAACAACTGCTTCAAAAATACCTCCTCCTGTAGCCAGGAAGCCAAGCCATTTGCCAGTGTACAAACTCCTCCCTTCCCAAAATAGATTGCAGTCTCAAAAGCATGTTAGTTTTACACCTGGAGATGATATGCCACGTGTGTATTGTGTTGAAGGTACACCAATAAATTTTTCAACAGCTACATCTCTGAGTGATCTCACAATAGAATCACCACCAAATGAGTTGGCCAATGTGGAGAATGTGGGTACAAGGGCAGAATCAGGTGAATTTGAAAAGAGAGATACCATTCCTACCGAAGGTAGAAGTACAGATGATGCTCAAAGAGGGAAAGACTCAACTGTGTCTACCTCAGGATTGGATGATGACAAAACAGAAGAAGGTGACATTCTTGCAGAGTGCATTAACTCTGCTATGCCAAAGGGAAAAAGCCACAAGCCTTTCAGGGTAAAAAAGATAATGGATCAGATTCAACAAGCGTCAGCATCTTCGTCTGTAAGTGGTAAAAACCAACCAGAAGGTGAGAAAAAGAAGCTAACATCTCCAGTAAAGCCTATGCCTCAAAGTAATGAGTACAGAGCCCGCTTAAGAAAAAACACAGAGCCAAGAAGTAATTTTAGTAGTGAAAGAACCTATTCAGACAACAAAGATACAAAGAAACAGAACTTCAAAAATAACTCGAGAGACTTCAATGATAAACTTCCAAATAATGAGGAACGTGTAAGAGGAAGCTTTGCATTTGATTCCCCTCATCATTACACACCTATTGAGGGGACTCCTTATTGTTTTTCACGGAATGACTCACTAAGTTCACTAGACTTTGATGATGATGATGTTGACCTTTCTAGGGAGAAGGCTGAATTAAGAAAAGGAAAAGAAACTAAGGAAACAGAAACCAAAGCTTGCACTGATACAGAACAAACTTCAAATCAGCAGTCAACTAGTCGGACACAAGGTCAAAAACATCCAACAGGCAGAAGTCAGCCTAAAACTTTGATGCAGAAGCAAACCCCTTTCCCTCAACCATCCAAAGATATCCCGGACAGAGGCGCAGCTATGGATGAGAAAATGCAGAATTTTGCTATTGAAAATACTCCCGTTTGTTTTTCTCGCAATTCATCTTTGAGTTCGCTCAGTGATATTGATCAAGAAAACAACAACAACAAAGAAAGTGAAACTACAAAACGAACTGAACCTCCTGATTCACAGATAGAATCAAGTAGACCACAGGCCTCTGGTTATGCACCCAAATCATTTCATGTTGAAGATACACCTGTGTGTTTTTCTAGAAACAGTTCTCTTAGTTCTCTTAGTATTGACTCAGAAGATGACCTTTTGCAGGAATGCATTAGTTCTGCCATGCCTAAAAAGAAAAAGCCCTCAAGAGTCAAGAGTGAAAGTGAAAAGAATAGTTCCAGAAACATGGGTGGTATATTGGCAGAAGACCTGACACTAGATTTGAGAGATATAAAGAGGCCTGATTCAGAGCATGGTTTCTCACCTGATTCAGAGAATTTTGATTGGAAAGCTATTCAAGAAGGTGCAAATTCTATAGTTAGCAGCTTACACCAAGCTGCTGCTGCTGCTTCACTGTCTAGACAAGCTTCATCAGACTCTGATTCCATCCTTTCACTAAAATCTGGAATTTCTTTAGGGTCACCGTTTCATCTTACTCCAGACCAAGAAGAAAAACCCTTTACTAGTAATAAAGGTCCGAGAATTATTAAGCCAGGGGAGAAAAGTACATTGGAAACTAAAAAAGTAGAGTCGGAAAATAAAGGAATCAAAGGAGGAAAGAAAGTGTATAAAAGTATGATTACAGGAAAAGTTCGCTCTAATTCAGAAGTTTCAAGCCAGTTGAAGCAGCCCCAGCAAACAAATATGCCTTCAATCTCACGAGGTAGGACAATGATTCACATTCCAGGGGTTCGAAATAGCTCTTCCAGTACAAGTCCAGTTTCAAAAAAAGGGCCCCCACTCAAGAACACAGCCTCCAAAAGTCCCAATGAAGGCCAGAGTTCCACTAGTTCCCCGAGAGGAGCCAAGTCATCAGTGAAATCAGAGCCAAGTCCTATAACCAGGCAGCCATCTCAACAGGGTGGGTCAAGTAAAGGACCTTCTAGGTCAGGATCTAGAGATTCCACTCCTTCTAGACCTCAACAGCAGCCATTAAGCAGACCTCTGCAGTCTCCAGGTCGAAGCTCAATTTCCCCAGGCAGAAACGGTATAAGCCCTCCTAATAAACTGTCTCAACTGCCAAGGACTTCATCTCCCAGTACAGCTTCAACTAAGTCCTCGGGTTCAGGACGAATGTCATACACGTCACCAGGCAGACAGATGAGCCAGCAAAACCTTGCAAAACAAACAGGGTTACCCAAAAGTGCTAGTGGTATTCCCAGAAGTGAGTCTGCCTCAAAAGGTTTGAACCAAATTCTTAGTAGTAGTGGCTCAAACAAAAAGGTTGAACTATCTAGAATGTCATCCACAAAATCCAGTGGAAGTGAATCTGACAGATCAGAGAGACCTGTTCTAGTGCGCCAGTCAACTTTTATTAAAGAAGCTCCAAGTCCAACTCTACGAAGGAAATTAGAAGAGTCAGCTTCATTTGAATCTTTGTCTCCTTCTAGACCCGATTCTCCCACCCGATCCCAAATACAGACCCCAGTTTTAAGTCCATCACTTCCTGATATGTCCTTATCTTCTCATTCAACTGTACAGGCTAGTGGTTGGCGAAAATTACCTCCTAATCTTAACCCTTCTGTAGAATATAATGATGGGAGACCAGCAAAACGTCATGATATAGCTCGCTCTCATTCTGAGAGTCCATCTAGGCTGCCAATCAATAGATCAGGAACATGGAAGCGTGAGCACAGTAAGCATTCTTCATCACTTCCTCGTGTTAGCACTTGGCGTAGAACTGGAAGTTCTTCCTCAATTCTGTCTGCTTCTTCAGAATCCAGTGAAAAGGCAAAAAGTGAAGATGAAAAGCAACATGGAAGTTCTTTTTCTGGACACATACAAACTAAAGAAAATCAAGTACCAGCAAAAGGGACGTGGAGAAAGATAAAGGAAAATGAAATTTCTCAGATAATGAGTAATCCTTCTCATAATTCCTCTTCAGATGCTACAAATGGTGCTGATTCAAAAACTTTAATTTACCAGATGGCACCTGCTGTCTCTAAGACTGAGGATGTGTGGGTGAGGATTGAAGACTGCCCTATTAATAATCCTAGATCTGGACGATCACCTACTGGAAATACTCCCCCAGTTATTGACAGTGTTTTAGAGAAGGGGAATGCGAATGGTAAAGATTCTAAAGATATTCAGGGAAAACAAAATGCAGGGAATGGAAATGTTCCTGTTCGCACAATGGGTTTAGAAAATCGCCTGAATTCATTCATTCAGATAGACAGCCCAGATAAGAAGGGAACTGAAACAAAACCTGTGCTGAGTAATCCTGTTCCTGCACCAGAGACCAATGAAAGCATTATTAATGAACGTACACCATTCAGTTCCAGCAGCTCAAGCAAACACAGTTCACCTAGTGGAGCTGTTGCAGCAAGAGTGACTCCTTTCAATTACAATCCAAGTCCACGAAAGAGCAGTGCAGACAACAGTTCTGCTCGACCATCACAGATACCAACACCAGTAAATAACAGCACAAAGAAACGAGATTCAAAGACTGAAAATACAGACTCTAGTGGAACTCAGAGTCCTAAACGTCATTCTGGGTCTTACCTGGTGACTTCTGTTTAAATAAATTTAAAAAAAAAACTGATGTATTATTTACAAGTGCTATGTAGAAATTTTGTTTCAAATGAAACTTTAAAAGACTGGGGATTGGGGTTTTTTGTTTGTTTTTGTAAATAGGTTTGATTCCTATAGAGGGTCCTTGTTCTGGAAGCCATATTTGATAGTATACTTTGTCTTCACTGGTAATATTTTGGAGGGATACCTGATTGATAGTTTGGAATAAAATCGCTACAAGCAAGTATATTTGTACAGTATGTTTTACATGTATTTAATTAGCATCCCATCCCATGATCCTTTAAATATTGCTTGTCTTGAAATAATGAACACTTACAGATAGAGATGATACAATTATATTGCTGTTTCAATCATTTCTAGATTACAAACTGACTAAACTACATCAGGGAAAAATTGGTGGTATTTATGCAAAAAATATACTCCGTTTTGGTATTTGTGAATCCATCTAACCCTATAATTAATCATGTGGCTGTGAAATTCACAGTAATATGGTTTCTGCTGAACAAGCTTTCCCAGCCTGCTTTTTTGCATGAATGGAAATGATGGTTCATTTTCTGAAGTAATGATTAACATTTCTGTGGTCACATAATGTGCATAGATAGCTATGGTGTAACAATTTACACTTTCTTTGTGTTCTGCAAAAAAGGAAATCTGTGTCACTGTAAAACCTTGAACAGAATTATTTTACCTGAACTAGATTTTATCTGAAAGTAGATAGAATTTTTGCTATGCTGTAACTTGTTGTATATTCTGGTATTTGAGGTGAGATGGCTGCTCTTTTATTAATGAGACATGGATGATGTCTCAACAGAAACTAAAATGAACATTTCAGAATAAATTATTACTGTATGTAAATCTTGTTGTGTGTTACTTCTGCACTGCTGAAGAAATCAATATTTCATTTTGAGATGTCACCTTAAAATATGTTGTATAATGCACTTAGACTTAAAGCCTGATCAAGCATGTCTTAGACACGCCTCATGCTCTCTGACTTTTATCCTCCCATTGATCAATGGTTTGTTATAAATGCATGTAAGGATTGCAAGATCAGGCCCTAGGTCTTCTGTACTCTATTTGCAGTTGACAGACTTTCACACATCTCAGGTGCGTAAAAAGACTAAAGGCAGAGTATGTCTAGGAGCCAAGAAGTGTAGTAGTTTCACAACTGCATAGCCTGGAATATTGTGTGTATAACATGGAGATTTTTTTTTTAAAGTATGGTTACTACTTTTTTTTTTAATTGGGAAAATATGAAATTGGGAGTCTGACAACTTTTTATTCTGATTTCAAACTTCCATACATTTTGGATTTATTTGAAAAAATTAAGAGGCGGAGGGAATAAGCTCTAGGATATTAAATCTTCAGTGTCATGGTAAAAAATCAGATTTGTTCCTGAACTGTGATATTCAATGCCTGAAGCCTTTTGAAGTGAAATGAGCTTTGGTTTAAAGTAGAGATGCTTATTAAACTGTTTCTGAAGGAAATCCTCAGATAAAATAACAGTAAGTCCTCTGCACAAATGTATCAACATGTTTTTGCACAATTGATCAAACCAGGAGTAGCAAGTCAGCTTTTCTGAAACTTAACTGGTTTTTGTTATTACAAAGTCATCAATCTAACTACTGGTACCAGCATTCACGATCTCCTGACATCAAATGCCTAGGGGTGAGGCACTCATACAAAGATGTCAGTTTAACAGCATATGAGAGAATTGTACTGAGTATTTGGCATCCATAGCCGTTGCACTTGATCTAGTGTTGAAATTAATCTATTTTTCTCTTCAATTTTGAATATTTATGACCTGTAGCATTTCAAAACATACGAGTCACTGCAGACAAAGCATTCCCATTAAAGTCAATCTGGGCTACACTGAATGCAGACTCCAAAAGCCCTCTATGAAGGAGAAAATGTTTTAATTCGCTATTTTGTACTTTCTCTCCCTTCCCATTTGTTTGCTGTAACATTCCTAGAGATATTATTTATGTAGAAGTGTTGGTGAATGTAGTAATAAATAATTCCTTACATTTCAATAATACGCTAAATGTGAAGTTTCAAAATACTAATTCTCACAACACCTCTGTGAGATAAGTACTATTCTCATTTTTCAGATAAAGAAATGAAGGTACAAAGAGAGGTTAAATGACTTGCTCAAGTCACACAGGAAGTCTTAGAATAAAACCCAGAATTTCCAGTCTAGTATTTTAGCTGCAAGACCACATTTCATATCAAGGATGCAATTTTTGTGTCTGTCTTTTAATCAAGTAAGGTATATCAAAGCATACCAGAATCGTACAGGAGGTTCAGTTTACACTAGCCCAGTGTCTGATTCCTGTTAAATCTCATCCATATCATGAAACTAATTAACATTAAATGTGTGTATATCTAAATATACATTATGTTCAGCATCCATTATCTATGGACCCATGAAGGATTCAAGCGCACACTCTGGTTTCAAGGGGTTAACTCTAGCCTCACTTCCTCTTCCCTTGTACAGCTCAGCTATAAAAACAGCTCCTGGAGAGAAAAAAAAATTCAGAAATCAGGCTATGGGAAGTACATCCAGATGCTAGACAAATGCCAGATTGGGGAATTTTATTATGTATGTTCTGCTTAATGGTAACCTGTTTTGATGCATATTGCTCTAGATTTACTCTTGTTCATTACTGTTTTATTTCTGCTGAGCCATCCAGCAGCTTACTAGAGATTTAAAGTGGAACCCATGTTGCCAGAATTTAAGAAGTTCACAGGTGGTGTTGGAAAATTAAACTTCATAGCCAAACGTGTGCAGTGAATAGGATTTGAGAATTTTTCACCTTTGCCTCTGGATCTTATAAACTGTACAGGAGGGAGAACAAACTTAGTTCACAAATGAATGAATGTTTGCTTGTCACATGTGGGCCATGAAACTGCAGAATATTTTGTCTGCTAAATTGACCACTGAGTTCCTTCTTACTCATTCTAGAATTTTCCTATCTAGTTTTTCCCCAGATGAGAGAAAGGAAAATGGAGACAACCAAAAGGATAATGAACATATGTCTCTTGTGGTGAGACTTTATTAGCTGGTGTCTCCATGCATCTTTGCCTAACATGTGACATTTCAGACCTATCTGCCATAGACATTGAGGCAGCAAAAAAAATTCAGTTTCTGCACGATCACCCTCAGCTGGTGAGAGGAAGTCTTCCAGAGGTAAGCAGTCCAAAAACAGAGTTGGCAGAACTAATACTAAGAATCCAACTTACTGTGTAGATGTTTCCCTTCCTTATTTTGTGCAGTCCTGCTTGCAAAAGCCTTTGTCATGGTCAGAGCTGAGGTGGAGGGTCCTATCCTATTGGCAAAGCCTCACATTTATAAAGAAAAAACACAGTAAAAGTTCCCTCTGTCCTGCTAGTAAAGAAAGTCTAGTTTGTGTGTCCTGAGTTAATTTGTTTGTGGTTAGTTTTTCAGAGAAAAAATTCCTTCCCTAACGAAGACAGTATTACCCACTGGATGGACATTCCAATGGTGAAAGGTCAACTGATAGCTTTTCTTGTTACTTGATGCCACCATCTACTGTTTGTTCTCAGTCAGGGCTTTCACTGAACAGTCTGAGTTCTTTATTCCCTACCAGGAGACCACATCTAAAGGTCCCAAGGAGACTCTCCTTCTGTAGCTGGTTTCATGTACTGTTGTATGTGGGATGCCTTGCATGATTCCAACTGTATGACTATGTTCATGGTGAGCTGTGTATTCTGAATGAAGTTATGGGGCAGTGGAGAATTGTCAGCCAATTTCAAGTTTAATGCCTTCCAGTAGGCTGAAAGGTGGTTGTTTGGGATCTTTTTAATACCAAACTCCCCAAGTGCGCTCAGACGCCTCATCACTGCCACCAGCTCCTTTACGCCTCCACGATATAACCCATCACAATGCTCACACCAAATTTCTCTGCATCATTCAAACATACAATTCCACTCTGACTTCATACTTTCTCAAGTAGTAATAAGATATTAAAGACTTTAAACATGTTTATAAAGAATGTTAATTTAGCTATAGTCGAAGTTAATGTTGAGATCTGAGTGGGAGGTAGAGGAATTTGTATGTTTACTGTGGTTTGTTATATGTTGGAAGTACAAGGGAGTTATGGTTTTGAAGAGTCTGTGTGTGATGTGGTGGTTGGTATTTATGTTGCCTTAATTGGCGATTGTGTTGATTCTAAGTGATTGTGTCAGGATTTTCACTTACAACCTTAACTCTTGTGTGTTAATTAAATGCAAGCGCACAGTTCATCTGTTTATTTTGAAGTCCCAAAAAAGGTCACAATGCTCTTAAGAACAAAAGGTCTCGGTGAATATAAACGTGTATTGCTGATGTCCATGTTTCCTAAAGTCACCCTTGCCCTGCCAAGGTTCAGTCTACAAGATGTGCTGCCACCTTGTAGAAGAAGGTGGGTAATCCCCCTCTAGAACAGATTTGCAAAGATCCAGTTTGGTCTCTTAGAATTTCCAAACCATGCTGAATGTAGGTACTTATGGCTCTGCAGCATTCAGGGGAACTGTTTCCTGCCTGACAAAGAATCCTTTTGCTTGTGGCTGTGGGATTGCTATAAAGATCCCAGGAAGACCCAGCGAGAGCTTGTGAAATTGGCTCCTGTGCAGAGGGCCAGCCCAATGCTTATACACCAATTAACTATCTCTTAAACACTATTTTGAGATTTTTAATGGGATTTAAGTGATGCATAAGCTTTATGCTGGCTCTCTGCACAGAGACAAGTTTCAAATTCATAGAACATCAAAGTTGGAAGGGACCTCAGGAGGTCATCTAGTCCAATCCCCAGTTTTTTTGGCCCCAGATCCTTAAATGGCCCCCTCAAGGATTGAGCTCATAACCCTGGGTTTAGAAGGCCAATGCTCAAACCACTGAGCTATCCCTCCCCCATCGAAAAATGTTATGTCTCTTTTTAAACAAGATCCATCCACAACAACCTTTCCTTTGGTTTTCTTTTGCTTCTGCTTGAGACTCATTCTTGTTGCTGATGTCCTACCTCTGTAATGTATCCTTCCTTTAACAGTATTTGAGTGTATTTTGTTTAACATTCTAATTCTGGATTTAGTCTTGCTATGCAAAACTTATTTATTACTTGCGGTATTATATAAAATTTCTTTTGATTGCATCTTGTCAGAGCGGAACTTTTTTCTTTTCTAGCATTTACTTAGGTCCAGTGTCTGTCTCCTTTGTCAGTATTGTGATTTAATTGCAAAGGCAGTTACTGATGAGGCACTTAAGGAGATGCCAGAGGATAACTGAATTGATGCTTAAACAGGCCATTTGGTTTCATTTGTGGTTATTTGTATCCTATTCAAACATAGAATCTTAGAAATGTGGGGCTGGAAGGGACCCCGAGAAGTAATCCAGTCCAGTTCCCTGTGCTGTGACAGGACAAAGTAAACTTAGACCATCCCTGACAGGTGTTTGTCCAACCAGGTTTTAAAAACCTCCAATGAAGTTTTTCCTAATGTCTTCCTTAAATCTCCTTTGCTGTGGATTAAGTCCAGTACTTCTTGTCCTACCTTCAGTGGACATGGAGAACAATTGATCACTGTCCTCATTATGAAAAGAAAAGGAGTACTTGTGGCACCTTAGAGACTAACCAATTTATTTGAGCATGAGCTTTCGTGAGCTACAGCTCACTTCATCGGATGCATACCGTGGAAACTGCAGCAGACTTTATATATACACAGAGAATATGAAACAGTCTTCTTTTCTCAAGACTAAACTTGCCCAGTTTTTTAAATCTTTCCTTGTAGGTCAGGTTTTCTAAACCTTTTATTATTTTTGTACCTCCCTTCTAGACTATCTCCAATTTGTCCCTATCTTTCCTAAAGTGTGGCACTCAGAATTGGACACAGTACTCCAGCTGGGGCCTCACCAGCGCTAAATAGAGCGGGACAATTACCTCCTATGTCTTACATACTGCACTCCCGCTAATACACCCCAGAATGATATTATCCTTTTTCATAGTTGAATTACATTGTTGACTCATATTCAATTTGTGTTCCACTATAACCCCCATAAACCCCTTTCAGCAGTACTAGCTATTTATTTACCATTTTGTAGTTGTGTGCTTGATTTTTCCTTCTGAAGTGAAGTACTTTGCATGTGTCTTTACTGAATTTTGTCTTGTTGACTTCAGACCAATTCTCCAATTTGTCAAGGTGGTTTTGAATTCTTATGCTGTCCTCCAAAGTGCTTGTAACCCCTCCGAGTGTGGTGTCGTCTGAAAATTTTATAAGCATACTCTCCACTCCATTATCCAAGTCATTAATGAAAATATTGAATAATACTGGACCCAGGACTGACACCTGCAGTACCCACTAGATATGCCCTCCGCGTCTGACAGAGAACCATTGATAACTACACTCTGACTACAGTCCTGCAACCAGTTGTGCCCTCCCCCTTATAGTAATTTCATCTAGACTATATTTCTCTAGTATGCTTATGAGAATGTCACGTGGGACTGTGTCAAAAGCCTTACTAAAATCAATATATATCACATCATCTGCTTTCCTACTATCCACTAGGCTAGTAAGCCTGTCGAAGAAGGAAATTAGGTTGGTTTGCCATCATTCATTCTTGACAAATCCATGTTGGCTATTCCTTATAACTGCTGTCCTCTAGGTGCTTATTCAATAATTTGTTCCAGTATTTTTCCAGGTTTTGAAGTTAAGCTGACTGGTCTATAGTTCCCTGGATTCTCTTTAATCCTTTCTTTAAAGATAGGTACTATGTTTCCCTTTCTCCAGTCTTATGGGACCTCCTCACCTGTCCTCTAGCAGTTCTCAAAGATCATTTATAACAGTTCTGAAATTGTTTCAGCTACTTCCTTAAGTACCATAGGATGAATTTCATCAGGCCCGGCCGACTCGAATACATCTAAATATTCTCTAACCTGTTCTTTCCCTGCATTCCTTCCCCCATGTTGTTAATATTAATTGTGTTGTGTATCAGTTCACAATTAACCTTTAGAGAACACTGATGCAAAATAGGCATTAAATACCTCCGTTTTCTTGATGTCATCAGCTATTAGCGCTCCATCCCCACTAAGTAGATGGAGAAAAGCCCATTAAGTTGTAAAATTACTTAATCAAGAAATATCATTCACAGGTAAGAAAAGCTGTCTGTTCTCCTGCAGATTTTATAAGATTCATAAAAGGAAACCTTTCTCCAGCAGAGCATATAAATGCAACAAGCATTCTTCAGCATTTATAAGTAAGGCGAAGATTTAGTCATGGGTATTTTTAGTAAAAGTCATGGACAAGTCATGGGCAATAAACAAAAATTCACGGCCCTGTGACCTGTCCATGACTTGTACTATATACCCCTGACTAAATCTTGGGTGTTCTGGGGGGCTCCAGGGGTGCAGTTACTGCTCTGGAGGGGAGGCTCTGGGGCACTCGTTGGTGCTGGGGGTGGGCTCCAGGGCACCCGCTGGGGTTGGGGGCTTCATGGTGCCTGCTGGTGTGTGTGTGGCGGGGGGAGGGAGGGCGGCCAGGGACCGCCGCAGCCATGGGGCAGCCTGGGATTGCCGCTGCTGCTGCTGGCATGAGGGAGCCTGGGACTGCTGCCAGGGGTGGGAGGGCTCAGCCTGGGGCCGGTGCAGCTGACCCCAGGACCACCCAAGCAGCTCGGGTGGCCCTGGGGTCAGTCACAGCTGCTAGTTGTAGAAGTCACGGAGCTCCCAGAAAGTCACAGAATCTGTGACTTCCATGACAGACTGAGCCTTATTTATAAGTTGTGCAGAAGGGAGCCAATTTCATCCTGATATTTTTAACCACAATACAGTCTCATTAACTAAACCTCCTCCTCTGCACAATGGACATCTCTCATCAAAGAGCGGTGCTGGGGCTGGGAACCTGTCACTTGCACTCCACAAGACTGGGTGGATAAAAATCAATTTAAAGCAGATTTTTTATTTACATTAAATACAGGTTTATATTTTTAAAATAAACCTATTTAAAATTTAATGTGATATTAACAACCTACATTAAGGCCTAAACATATCCATTAAAATCATTTAAATTAACTACAAAAAATGTTAAGCAGTATGTAGTTGCTGCCAAGTCCGAAGTCAAACCACTGAACTGATGGAAGTCACTGGCTAAGCGTTTGGAACTAGAGTTTGCTGAAGTGCTAAACCACCTTTTGACCAGAATAGTTTGGTCAAAGTTTTAAAAAAAATCAATGGGGAGTTGAAAAAAGTAAGAGAACTTGTTTTCCTCTTCCAATTTATGAACAAAAACTAGATGTGAGACGAGATCTACTAGTTTTAGAATCATGAAGGATAAAGTGATCAGAAATAATCAGTTCAATTTCCTAATTACAGATTATACTTTTTGTTTAATCAGTTAATTTTAAATGCAAAATATGTTTTGATCAACTTTTTTCTTACATTTTCAGCTCATTTAAGGTAGTTCTTATTTTACTTTTATAAAATGTTGGCTTTGTGCATTTTAATTGAATTTGAAGTTCCAAATAGAGTGTGATACTAATCACAAGTAAAAAGTTAATCACCATCTAGTAAATTAGAAAATGGTAAATGATCTATTTCTTAAACAAAAAAAGTAAAAATTACGAATCTGAATAAATATAAGTTAAGCTATATAATTGCTTAAATAGCTATAGATAAAGTGTATTTTCCTGGTTAGCAAAAAGAAACACCAACTTTAGTGAAAAGGCTATATTTCGTTGCAAATAAACATGTTTTAATGATTACCAGCCAATGTGAATCAACTTTTCTTTAGGAAAATGACTGAAGTACAAATGCAAAACAATGTAAAGCAATAATTTAAATCATTATTGCTTTAAATTGTTTTGCATTTGTACTTTATTATTGTTGCTAATTTAAATTCATTAGAATTGGCTATATAAATTGCTTTGATTTACATCAGTTCACCCTGCCACAGGAGAAAAAGATTATAAACTCTGCACACACAATCTCTTCTGCAAAAAGAACAGGAGGACTTTTGGCACCTTAGAGATTAACAAATTTATTTGAGCATAAGCTTTCTTGAGCTACAGCTTACTTCTGTTCATATTCGGTTCTGCATATACGCTCCAATGGAGCATTTAAACGCCAAAGACACTCTCCTGTTGAGTTAATAAAATCAAGTTTTCTAGCCTCTGAGACTCTTTGGTCAGAGCCAAGTGGGAAGAAAAATACATAGAATCATAGAATATCAGGGTGGGAAGGGACCTCAGGAGGTCATCTAGTCCAACCCCCTGCGCAAAGCAAGACCAATCCCCAATTTTTTCCGCAGATCCCTAAATGGCTCCCAAGGATTGAACTCATAAACTGGGGAATTTTGTTTTTATATGAAAAAAGGAAATTTACAGATAAATAATTTCAATAAATTAGTTAATTTTGTAAATTTTCATAAATAGCATATGGAAAAATCTATTAAAAGGCTGCAGTTTAAATTCTAAATTAAGTTTACATTTAAATTAAGTTAACATTTAAAATAACCATCTGACAGTATGGAAATGCAGTTAAGGTACCCAGAGCAGCCTAAATTCTTCCCCGTAGCCTGACAACTTGCACTACTTCTGTAAGATACGGTCCTGTAAATACAAGTTTATAAAAGTTTAGCAGAGTGAGATAAACTTGAATTATACATAAGTTTCTAAATTTCACGCTCACTTGTGCATATTTTCCAGACTGTTACAAAGTTCTGTGGACATAGATCCTGAGGTTTGGCCATACTGCACGTGGCACAACTTGCAGGGAAGATGCAAAGATAAGAGTAAAGTGCACCTTTGCCCTCTCCCAATCCTAAACCAATTCTGTGCTTGTTTTGGTTCCCCAGCATAAATTAAAGCAGTACGAGACCAGATAAAAATAGCAGGGAATGAGAATGGTGGTGCAAGAGCCCCTATTAATTTTCAAAGGATCCGCCTTGTACTAGGTCACTGCTTTTGTAGCCAGTTAAACTAGGATTTGAAGGAGAATCCATTGGCAGTCTGGTGCAAACTGGCCACACCAGACCCCAGTGATCCATTGTATACAAATTTCCACTTTATAAATTACTTCTCTATGTAAATTAGTTAAGGTTTAAGCCAATCGAGCCTATTTCCAGATACTTTTAGTTCTGAAGATTGTATACCGATTCAAGGTAAATATTTGATTCTCTGTCACTGTAGGGGCCAGAACTTACACAGTAAAACAAGCTAAGTATAATGTAGCTTTTGAAAATTCTAGGGCTATTCCTAGGCTATTTATGGGGAGAAGATGTGGTACAGAGATTGATTTTAGGACTCCACTGTACTGGTGGACAGTGGAAGGTTTTCTGTTGTGTGATGATAAAGATGAGATGTGTAAACATTGTTTCCTGAATTGTAGAAGTGGGAAGGGTATGGGACAGAGCTTTGGTGTGTATGTGTAAAATAAGAGACAAGAGTTTTGTGTAACTGGCTTGTCAAGGTGGGGAGAATTGGAGGAGAGTCTGTGGAGGTGAAATAGACACTCAATTTGGGAGGCTGATGTGTATAGTGTTTTGAGTGGGACACAGTAGAAGTATATGGCTCAGTGTCCCTACTAAAGTTGTATTGCATGCAGGTGTAAGTGCTTCATGCATCTGGGTGGAGCATATGCAGGGATGCACAGGGTATCTTACCTCTTGCATTCACACACATTTTCTGTATAAGACATTTCTGTAATGCTCATCACTGAAGTACCTCAGAACTGAATGCAGTAAATTAGATCTGTATGAGATTGTCCATAGTAGCTGAAAAGCTTACATTTAGAACCCTAAAGTTTTGGACAAAATCCACTTCTGTGCAGATGGCAAGCACAAATAGTCTGCACGAGGGGTTCTCAAACTGGGGGTTGGGACCCCTTCAGGGGGTTGTGAGCTTATTACGTGGGGGGTCGTGATCTGTCAGCCTCCACCCCAAACCCCACTTTGCATCCAGCATTTAAAATGGTGTAAATATATTTAAAAGTGTTTTTAATTTCTAAGGGGGGGGGTCGCATTCAGAGGCTTGCTATGTGAAAGGGTGACGTCACCAATACAAAAGTTTGAGAACCACTGGTCTACACAATACTTAAGTCCCTATCCAAGCCCTCAAAATAGGACCAGAGAGGGACTTTTAGAACATGGACCTTGTTACCATGATACACAAGTGAAATTCACTCTGTGAAATTTATTTTGACTTTATACTACAATCTCCATAACACCAATTTGTAAGCAGTCAACATTTTACAAGCCAATTAGCAACATAGAGTAAGATGTCATTTATTGTTGCATTCCTGTCTACCCCTGCATATTCTGTACTGCAGAGTTTCAGTCCTGTCACTTTACATTATTATAATGACAATACTTGCCCGCTTTTTTGACTGTATCTCCCATCTTCGGTCAATGTCCGCATTATCTTCCCCTCATTTTTTGTATAAAGTTCAAGCTTCTGCTCATTTCAAATCACTCTCACCCAATTCGGCCTAGATCTACACGAGCATTTTTCTCCTTTACGCTCAAGATTTTCCCAAATACTCCATTTAACGACTTTGTCCACTTCCAACTTAGTCATTATTTGATGCAGCACTTGGAACAGCTTCTCACTTAATATCTCCAGCTCCTACCTCTTTTCTTTTAGTCCCACCCACCTCCCCATTGTGTGAAGCACTGCAACTCTCAAGATCATGGGTGAAATCTTGGCCCCATTGAAGTAAATGGCAAAACTTTAATGGGGCCAGGATTTCACCCAATGTATCGCTCCTATGTGATTTCTATTATATATTTTGGAGAAGCTCAGGCACCAGCCTTCCTAAAAATATTACCCCCTTTTTTAATAATGTCATTGTTCTAAGTTTTATAAGCATTTAAAATGGAACAGAATTAAGAAGTCATATAGCTCACTAGAATCTTGACTACTGTATTTTTCCCCTTCCTAATGTCTTTAATAGTGACAAAACAATGCATGCCTGGCTGAGTGGGTGGCTAACTCTGTGCTGACATTGGGTATTACAAGCAAATTTTACAGAATCCTCAATTGAAGTACACGCTTTATATATTGCAGTTACCACTTCATTCTTCTCAGTGCCCTGTCACTTCCACATCTAGCATTATGTAGACATGACACACAGTAATTTCATGAGTCTATAGAAGTCTCTGCAACCTGCATATCCTTGGTGTAAAGACAAGGAATTAATTAGGAGTTGCGTAAGTTTGCTTAATATTCAGGCATATGTAGGTACACTATGCAAGAGCAATCACATCTTAGCTTCATATTGCTTTTAAAAAGATGCACAAGACATCAGGTTTTGAACTTCACTGCTTAATTGTTGAGTTTCTGATGTTAGGGGCACTGGACAGTTGGAGAATGCATAGTGCTGTAGCGAGCCTGATCTAGTGTCTTTTGTGACCTACTTTTGACTCTGACTTCTGCAGGCCATAAATATGCAGAATTCAAGATATGAATAGATTACTTTTGACACTAGAACAAGTGCAGTGACTGTGGATGCCATATACTCAGTGAAGTCATTTTGTAAGAATGGTGGGAATTAAATTGACATGCTTGTATGAACGATTCACCCCAGGCACTTAGTTTCAGGAAATCCTGAACCCTGGCACCAATAAGTTAGAATGCTGCATAATAATGGAAGCCAGCTGACCTGTAGAAAAGCTGAGATGCTAGCCCTGGTGGGGTAGGTCATGTGCAGAATATAATTCAGTTTACAAGTAAACAAACTCAGTAATATTTGTTTAGAGAAAGCTGTCATTTTTATTTGTTTTCCAACTGAAATGATCATGACACATTTAATCTCTGTACCATTAATACACATACAAATTTTCATATAGGAAATACAGCTTTCAGTGATGTTTTAAAGACATGCAGAAAGACAACTCCTTAATACTCTTCATGCTGTTGTTAATATGCTATGTTAATTCCAGCATTCAAAGGAAAAAACAAGTGTGTAAACTACCAAATGCTACAGCATAAAACAGACAGCTTGACAAAAGTGTGGCTTAATTTGAAAGTTGGAGTACTGCAATAAACTGATCTTTTACAAAGACATCAGGTTTATTTCTTTCCTACTTGCCTTATACACATATTGAATGGGAGAAGGACAGAACAGAACCCTGCAGCCCTTACATGCCACACTCCTCACCTCTGATGAACAATGGTCCATAATTATCTACTGGGCCCTCTAAAACAAACAGGAGCTAAACCAATCCGAAATGTTTCCAAGTGCTCTTGCTAGGGACCATAATCACATCAATATCTTATGATCAGCTGTATCAAAGGCACCCGATAGATCCAAGAGAATCAGTATGGACACTTTATTTTCATCTACTACTAAAAGGATGTTATCAACTAATGCGCTCTTAGTCCCATACTTAAAGCAAAACAACAAACCGACCTATGGGAAATAAACCAGAAGATGCTAATTGCTATTTTGCTATATTGCTAGAGCTACTTTACCACTTTCTTGATAAATCTCTCAATTTTAACACAGGCCAATAGTGGGCTATAGCATTAAGCAATTTTTTTAAGTAGTGGTTCTTCCAAAGCCTCTCTGTGAACATCTACTTCTCCCCTCATGTAAACTCCAATTCAGAAAAGCACCTAAACGCTTAGAGTGTATGTACTTCTCAGCCACACAGCTTTTTTTCCTCTTTCATTTCACGCACATAGCTCAAACAAGTTTACTTTACATTTCCCAACTCCATGCCCACAGAGAAATATTTAAAGATACACTATCACACTGAATTTTTTTAAAATTGCAATTTTCTACTAGAGCATCACATCAATATATCCAGAGGTTTCTTAACTTTTTTTTAAGAGCTCTTCTGACATCCTGTTTGCTTAAGTCTTTAAGTCAGCTTCTTCCTAGTTGACTACATAAACTCCTACCAAATGCACAAAATAGACAAGAAACAGTTTTGCCAACTTTTTTCTATAGTAAGCTTAGATGGGTATGTAACAATAGAAGGTACACAATTTTCAAACAAAGTCTGACTTTCACATTGATATATTTTCCAGAATCTCCTTTTCCCTTCCTTCTAAAAACAAAAAATCAAGCTTCCCCTGCGGAAGCCAACTTTTTCCTTTTCCTGCTGGTTGCTCTAGTGTATAATAGTCCAAGCATTTGAAAAAAGCTACTTTGGCCTGTGTGCAGTCAAGTGTGTTTTCTGAACATTGAGATTTTAAATTTGTATATGAGGAATAGGAATCCTTCTACTATAACATTAAAGAACCAACATTTCCATATTCTATCAACAGTAGGGTGACCACGCGTCCTGTTTTGGCTGGCAAAGACCAAACTGGACAAATGCAGTTTTGTCAAAAAATTGGGGTGCGACCCCCTAGCAGGGCATGGAGGAATGTGCGAGAGGGGGGCTAGTGGCAATGCCAGCCATGTGCGGGAGGGAGGGCTCCGGAGAGTGGCTCAGCCAGGCCAGCCCTGCGTGGGTGGGCAGCAGGGGGACTTCAGTTGGCCCCGTGTGTCGGGGGAAGGAGGAAAGGGGACCTCTGGCCAGCCCCGGGCAGGTGGCTTGGGTTGGCCTAGCACATGGGGGAGGAAGGAGGAGTGAGAAGGTGTGGGAAGGAGGCAGGAAGGGCTGGGCTTGCATGTTGCGGGAGGGCCCTCCAGCTGGCCCCAAGTGGTGTCCCGTTCTCCCTTTGGGAAAATATGGTCACCCTAATCAACAGCCAACCCAGGTGAGGGAATTCTTCTTTCTTCTGCTTGCCTCTCAGTACAGCCCTAACAGCTCTTCAACATCTCTTACTCTAGTGGGTTTTATAAAGGCCTTTTTAATCTGTACACCACCATCCATAAGTGGAAGCTTCCGATCACAAAACATGAATTTAAAAGGAAAGTATGACTATCGTAGAACTCTACAGAATAAGATTAATATTTTTATTAATATATTTAGTTTAATAATAGTTAATAATTAATATGTTTAGTTTAAAATACTTCACTATTAGTCATTTGGAGCCTGATCCAAAGCCCATTGCAATCAGTGGGTTCCTTTCCATTGACTTCACTAGGCTTTTTTTCATCAGGCCCCCTAGCAAACAGTATCCTAGGCACCTTTTTGGTTTATATTCTGATTGGGACAACAAATTTGTAATTTAAATTACAACACTGATTCCTTCTGACTCACAATATGATGTAGTGCTGAATAATATATGCCTTACATATAGGCTTGGCACAATTTGATTTTTTTAAAAATAATTTTGGCAGATATCCATTTTTTAAGCATTTTTTTCTATTTTTATTTATTTAAATTCACAATTGCACAAAATTATGCGGTTTAAGCATTTTTTTAATGTTTGAAACTTTCATGGTTACCAGAAATTGGGGGGGTGAGGGACTTGTAAATGTTGAGATTCAAAAAGTTAAAGCTTTTTATAACCGTTAAAATAAACTGTAAACATCACATCAAAATATACAAATATATATATCCTTAAATCAAACTAATTTCTCAAGTAGCATTTGTTACTTTGCCTATATGTACATTTTATTGAAAGTATTTTTTCATCATTTTTATGTATGGTGAAATTGACATTTATTGATGATCTAATCCTTCCAACCCTACTTATGTATAATTGCCATACTACCCCCCACTGTTGGTTTGTCACACACATGTAGTGTTTCAGAGTAGCTGCCGTGTTAGTCTGTATTCGCAAAAAAAAAAGAGTACTTGTGTCACCTTAGAGACTAACCAATTTATTTGAGCATAAGCTTTGGTGAGCTACAGCTCACTTCATCAGATGTTTTGTACTTATCAGGCAATTAAGTGAGAAAAACAGAAGGGGTTAGAGATCGTCTGTCTTCATAATGGGTATGGCAAATCACAGCATAAGTTATGTAAATAATTGTGTTGCAGGCCTCTTTAAATTTAATTATTGAATTGGATAATCACAACACTTCCCACACCCCCCTCTCAAGAAAATCAGGGGTGTGGATACAGAATTAGCACTGTCCAAGGTTTCTGTGGTTGTATCATCACTACTCTTGCAGAGACTAGCAGTCATGCCAGGACTTTGTATCAACATTTCATGCCTTTAATAAAATAGGTAGTTTTATTATACAATAGGGTCCATCCACCTATTTACTCCAGAATAGAACCGATTTTGCATATACTGAAGCTCTACCCTATAGGCAACTTCTGCCATACATTGCTCAACGGTGAGCAGAATTCAGATTCGAGGGGGAAACCAGCGACACTCAAACCAACTACCCACAAACTAAGTCCTAGCCATACTAAAATGAGAAGCTGGCAACGTCATACCGTCCTCGGGTGCACTTTGATCAGCAGTAGTCCTGCCATAAATTGTTATCGCTGCTGAGCGCTGGGCCAGGACTGCCCACCCCAGGCTTTCAAAAATCATGAGTCAGCCCCCGAGGAAGGCATTAGATTATTGTACAGGCCCTGTGACTTTCACCAAGGCTGGGCGCTCTGTATTTGCCAGCTGGGCTTTGAGCCTTTGGGTTTCACGCTTTGAAGCTTGAATCTGCAACGGCAAGGGCTGGAAAAACTACTTCAACGGAAGCGTTTGCGGTGACTGATCTGCCAGCAGGACCTGGGGCACCGCGGTGCCATCCGTGCCCGGGCAGGGGATCCGACGCTGCGTTGCCGGGGAGCCTGAGCAGCGGGCACAGCCCGGCCGCCTGCGCACAGAGCAGCGCGGACCCGCGCGACAGCGGGGTCTCAGCGCCCCTCGCGCTATGGAGGGCCGCTGGAGGACCACTGGGCCCTGCGGCCACCCTTGCGAAGGCCTAACCGGACTCCGGCATCAAGGCCGTCCCCGGGCCGCGAAGTGCTGCGACGGTGGGGGCAGCAACTCACACGCCGCCAGCCTCCCTCCCTCCGCGGCGCGCCGCTGACCCGAAGAGCGCATGCGCACCACAAAACGCGCGCCGCGCCCCGGCAGGAAGCTGTTCGCCCAGCCTCTCGCTATCCCGGTTCAAATGTCGCGAGAGTTAAAGAGCACGACCCATAGGATGCCGCGTGTACCGTCTTCTTTGAGTGACAGTTCTGTGGTCCAATAGGAATGTGGCGCCGCGGGTGTGCGCGAGACTGTGTGTGGGCTCCCCTCTCGCACTCCCTGCTGGCCTGGCAAGAGCTCTGTGTTTGTGAGGAGTGAGCGGGTAGTAGCGAGTGACAGTGGGGGAGGCGGTGCTGCGCTCCCCCCCCGCCCGCCCCACAACCGCCATGGCCTGGGCCGCCACCTCCCCGGCGGACAAGGAAAGGTAACGGCCCCCCGCGCGGGGCAGCCCATGTTTCCGGTACCTCAGGGGCGGCTGCGGCTCCCGGGTTGCTCGGTGGCTCTGGCCCTGTGGCCCCTGCGCCGGTGGGGTGGGAGGAGGCGCTGGGGCTCCTCTGCCCCGGTCCTTCACACTCCTGCAGGCCTGCTCCCCGCGAGCGGGCCCTGGGCGGATCGGCGCTGCCCCCGCGCTGCTCCTGCCCCGCGCTCCCTGGCTGTGGAAGGGGGCCGGGACCCACCTGCTGAGCGAGCCGGTGACAGCTGCGTGCGGGGCTGGGCGCCACCGCTCCTCGAAGGAGCTCTGGGAGGGGTGGCGGAAACGCGTATGGGGCTGAACAGGGGCCGCGAGTGAGCGGCGAGCTGATCTAGCGTGGAGGGGGGCAATAGATGGCAGCAAGAGGTGTTTACATTCACGCCCAGACAGCGTTGCCTTAAATGAGCAGGGCTGCGAAGTCAGGCTCCCAGAGCTAGCACAGGTTTCAGAGTGGCAGCCCTGTTAGTCTGTATCAGCAAAAAGGAGGAGGAGTCCTTCTGGCACTTTAGAGACTAACACATTTATTATGGCATAAGCTTTCGTGAGCTAAACCCAATTCGTTGGTCTGTAAGGTGCCACAAGACCTAGCACAGGGAATCTTAAATCTGTCCCCTTGGGTGGCTACGTTATACTACAGCCTGTAGTTCAGTGGTTCTCAAACTTTTGTGCTGGTGACCCCTTTCACTTAGCAAGCCTCTGAGTGCGGCCCTCCTTTATGAATTAAAAACACTTTTTTGTATATTTAACACCATTATAAATGCTGGATGCAAAGTAGGGTTTGGGGTGCAGGCTGACAGCTCATGACCCCCCCCATATAATAACCTTGCAACCCCCCTGAGGGGTTCTGACCCCCAGTTTGAGAACCTGTGGTCTAGTTACATGGTCACAGAAATATTTTTTCCCCAGGACTCGCCACTGCTTCATTCAGTGGGCAGAATGGGCTGTGCTCACTTGGGGAGCCACTACTCAGTATTTTGTTTTCTCCCTCTTGTTCATTGTGCGGCCCTAGGCCTTATGTGCTGCACACTATTCAAACCCTACTCTGAAGACAAGAGTTATTAATTTTCTCATGGACTTTTCTATGGTGATTACCACTGCAGTGTCGGAGTGCTTCATAGAGATGAATTTTATCTTTGCAATACTCCGGTGAGGTGAGGGGGTGATGATAGTCTCATTTTACCCAGGGTGCACTGAGGCACAGAGAATAGAAGGTGAAGAGTATCCACTAATTTTAGGTGCCTAGGACCTGTTTTTTTCAGGGTACTTAGTGTTGTATAACACTTTATATATTCAAGCACAGCTCCCACTGATATTTGTTGCAGTTGTGAGTGCTCAGCACCCAGACTCAGGTTCCAGGGTCTCAATTTGGGCACCCAGAAAATGAGGAACAAACAACTTGTGACAACCTATGAAAGGCTGGGTTTAAGTGACTTGATGAACATCATACAGGAACTCTGTGGCAGTGACATCTAATCCAGAGCAGTATTCATCTGCTTTAATCATGTGAACCATCCTATATCTACCTGCTGTGTGCTGCCTCATTTACTACATACTTTCCAATTTTGGTGACAAATAATACAGAAAACAGTGTCCTTTACTACACAACCCTGATTCATTTCTAGAGGCCAGTCCATCCTGTGCACTGAATGAGGTATGGGTCCTATGGAAAAAATAGGAGTTATTGTGTATACAAAGATAATGCATATGCGCAAGGGCAACCTTGATTCAGCCATGTCCTAACTTTTGAATGCTTGATTTTTGCAACCTTAATTATGTTCTTTTATTGTCATTTGTTGTATGCAGTTGCCTAGGTTTTAAAAAAGGCAAACTGAAAAAACAAACTCCGTCATGTAGCATCACACTGATAGCCATATGGGTCATCATCAGGGTTGAAACCTTTAGATTCACTCCACGTACCTCTGCCACTGGAGTAACTGATAGAAATAGTAGGTTGTCATCCTCTTTGTAGAACAGCACTAGAGTTGGAGGGAGAACAACACATTGCCAGTAGGTTTCCCACGTATTTGCAAAGATTCTTTTTCCCATCATTCCCCATTCTCCCTCTTCTGCTCCAACTCTGGCAGTGTCATATAATGGGAAATGTCTGGCAACTTCAATATAATCATCAATGTAGAAAAGGTTAGTAAGGAATTCCTGTTTACTCTTTAATAATGCTATATTTTAGGTTTCCAAACGAAATTAGAAGACAAATTAAAACTAAGAAGGGTTTTTTTGGTTTGTTTTTTTGTTTTTTGCATAATTAGACAGTGGAGTTATCTGTTGCAAGATATCAAACCCTGGAGCTCAGCAGGATTTAGCAAAGGAATTGTTTTTTATAATAGTTTACACGGCTGCTTAAAATAGGACAAAATTGAAAAATATATATATATATATATATATATAAAAACCTCATGCTCTGGGGTTTTAGTTAGCCACTATCCTAGTATTAGGAAAAATCTCTCCCTATGGTCCATCATTATCCACGGTGTGGTTTTTTGCATCTTCCCCTGAATTGTGTGGTACTTTCACAATCTGGCAATTGTACTAGATAAACCAATGGTCTGATCTGGTATGACAGTTTCCAAGTTTTAGAAGTGGGCATTCCTTTGTTTTTTTATGTGCTTTAGAAGATATTACAAAAAACAGTATTTTCCAGAACTTATATTACATTTTTTTTTTTTTTTAGATTCATCTGCATCTATCCAGCATACTTAAATAACAAGAAGACAATAGCAGAAGGAAGAAGAATACCTATGGACAAAGTAATTTGTGGGTGGCATGGGAAAACTAAGTTTTGCTTCATGATAGCTTGGAGGGAGTTTGGGAAGGAACTAACAATTGTGAACAAGGCTACTTAAGCTTTTTTGAAGAGAAGGAGAGGAAAGTTGATGATTGAATTCTGTAACATATTTGAAGACTGACCATTGGTGTCAACATGTGAATTCAACATGGGAAAGGCTGCGTTCAGAACCTCTTATTTTCACATGAGCAAGGCTCAAACAGATCAGCTGGGAGAGACTGAATGCAACCTTGAAAATCTCTTGAAAATTCACTAGTACAAAATCTTCTTGCCTGTCTTTGCAGTGATGAAGGAAACAGATACTGATCACCTGGGCAAGAAGGATTTTGTAAGGCTGCCTAATGATTTGCTTGTAATTTCATTATCTAACTAGTTTAGATGTGCGTGTTTTGCACTCTTGGTTTGACTCTAGAGGCCCCCTGTAATATCAAGGATGATGGGAAATGGAAGGCATTTGAGTCACTGTCTGTAATGTACCATTTCTTGTCTGTTACTTCTGTGTCCATAACTAGTGCTTCAGGATCCAATAGGAGCCCAGCTGATAGTGGAATAGACATATAGTACATGGCTTACTGAGAAGTGCCACTGATTAAACACTGACTGCTAAAACATCCATATACTTTCTTAGATGTTTTTCCTGTTATAGCAAAAAGTCAGTTGTTTTAACTTGAACTAGTAGTTAAGTCTGTTACTTGAGTGATCAGGCCCCTACGTCTTTAACTGATGCCTGGTCTTCTGTTCCTTTCTCTTCAGTCTCTAGCTGACTCCTTGGCAAGAGATGCCTGTCAATCCTCTCTTAGTTCCTCAGTCTGTGCGCGCGCTCTCGCTGTCTCTCTCTCTCTCAGCAAGTCTCTGAGCCTGGGTCTCATATACTCGGGCTTGTGCTACCGGCTACAAATATCAGAGTAGACAATCATTCCCACTTGATCAGGAGCCTGGACTCGGAAACCCACTGAGCAGAGTGTGTCTCAGAGCCCAGGCTCCAGTCCAAGTGAGAATGTCACAAAAGCCCAACTCTGTAGGCCTGGGCTCTGAGACTCATTGCTGCAGGTTGGTGTTTGGGTTTAGGTTTTTTTTTTCCCTTCTAATTGCTTAAACGACACACAAAAAAATCTTACTCCTATCTCACTCCAAAGAAACCAAAATTGTTTTTCTAAAGTACTAACTCTGTCCCCACTCCTTCCTCGGTTCCTGCCCAGGCCTGTCTTCAGCTAATGTTTGAGCCTAGGCTTATTTTTTCTTCTCCTTTGGTGCTTTGTTCCTTTCTTTCTAATATATTCCAGGAAATCTACATGTCCTGGTTCATAAATACCTTACATAAGTGGAAAAGCAAGCAGATCTGTTTTCCCTGATCCATCTTTGTGCCCTCCCTTTCCCTGACTACTGCTTCCCCTGAGGAATTTCAGGAGCTCATCCAATCAACACCTAATTACGATGGATTTGTTTCTCAGCAGTAGACTAATTTTTTTAAAAGGGCAATGTAGTAATTTAAAACATTATTTTAATAGGCCATTGAAAATCCCACATCTACAGAAATCCAAGATGTATGTGCAGCAATTGGACTCAATGTGCTTGTAGAGGTAATGTGAAACTTTATGAATACATCTTGATAAAGACTTTTTTTTTTAAATTGAAAAAAATGTTCTGTAGAAAAACCATTGTCCTATAAACTTATCAACCAAGTCCTCTGATTTCTTTGAACATACGTTAACTTAATATTTATGGGGATGTTGGAAAAATTGGAGAGAGTACAGAAAAGAAATTTTAAAATGTGAGGGCTAGAGAAAATGCCTTACAGTGATAGACTTAAAGAGCTCAATCTGTTCAGTTTATCAAAAAGTACATGAAGAGTTTTCTTGATTAGGGTCTAAGTACCTTCATGGGGAGAAAATACAGGTACTAAAGGGCTCATTAACCTATTGGAGAAAGGCATAACAGAAAACAATGGCTGCAAGCATGGCCGTCCCTACGGGGTTGCGGGGCCCAGAACAAATCAGCCTCCGTGCTAGTCTGCTCTCTGCCTCATCCCTCCTGCCTTACCTCGTCACCTGAATATCAGGACAAATGCCATCCCGATCGTACATTGGTTGGGATGGGGGACAAAGGGCTAAATATCGGGATTTTATTGAAACATGGGCCCCCGCAAAGCCAGGGCCCTGGGCAGTCTCCCCAGTTCGCCCTACCCAAGGGACAACTCTTGCTGCAAGATGAAGCCAGACAAATTCAAATTAGGCACAGTTTTGTTAACATTGAAGGTAATTAGCCATTGGGACTAACTAGCAAGAGATGTGATGGATTCTCCTTCTTTTGGCATCTTCACATCAAGACTGGATGCCTTTCTCACAGATATGTGTTGGCCAAATATAAGTTACTGGGCTTCATGCAGGGGTAACTGGGTGTAATTCTAGTCTGACCTCCTGTATGTCACAGGTCATAAATGTCTCTTTTGGCATTAAAGTTCTGATAGTTTAACTGTATTGGCACATAAAGTGCAGTTTGACAACAGAAAAGAGTAATTACTCCAGTACCTTAGATTAACCTAAAAGTGAATACTGTAAAACTTATATCCTCATAAAAACATTTAGGTTTTCATCAATAAGATCTTCCTTTTAATGTATACATTCAAATACCCTGAAAACATCAATCAAGTCACTAGTCATAATTAAATATAAAGATTTTTTTCTGAGAAGTAAAGAACAATTCAGTTATTCTCATGAATTGCCCATTAATATAAAATGTAACCAGTAGTACCATAAAACTTGCTCATTCAGGTACAGATTTTGCCAGCACCATCTGAAATTTTCATAAATCAGATTTTTTTTCTTTAATCTGTACAATCAAAGTTGCTAGCATTATCGTAATAAAAATTGGAAATTCAGTGGACCTTGATATATTTTAAAGCATATATACCTTTATCATTATGCTTTCAGAGAACTGTCTGTATTTTTCTTATCCCTTGGGGAGACACAAATATTGACTGTTACTTTTGTAACAGGAGCAAAGCCAAATAAGAGAGAGTAAGAATCTTTACTAGGAATTACAAAGGGTTTCAGAACTTTCAAGTGAGCATCACATTTTTCAGTAGTAACAGTTTTTAAGAATTAGTGCATTAGATTGCTTTCATCAGCATCTTCAGGAAAATTTAAAACATTGGTTGTTTGAAAGGGAACTTTCAAGTACCTCTATCTTATGATGATCGCAGTAGTCACTTATAGCATACCTGAGCATCTCTGATGCTTATAGACATTCCCTGGCCTAGACCCAGTGTGCTGGATAGGAGTTATAAAAGCCCCTTAGCTACCTGGAGAAGAGTTCTTCAGCTGTGGTTGCTGCTTAAGACAGCCTATGGCTCTCACAGGTCAAGCATGGGAAGTCTGATGGAGATAGGGCTATAGCACTGTGTTGTGGAGCTGCTCAGAGGCATCCTACATGGGACTGTTGTAACTTTATCTGCCTAAATTATGCCAGGGGTGATGTCAGTGCTCGAACTACGCAGAATCTCAAGGCTTTTAAAGCCACCTTTGCCCCTGGGCTCTGAATGTGCAGCATTCAGTCTTCCCTATTGTCCTGAAGGATGTCAAAGGTTTAGATCTTTCACCTGTGTCTAGATGACACTTCCCTCAGTATTCTGTATGGATTGCTCAAATGATGCCCCCTTCATTTCTAATTTATAAACTTCTAACATAAGATTGACAAAATCTTAATCAGATTTATCAAAATGCAGTGCTGATGGAGTACTGCGATGTAATGTTTCATACTCCTCCTTTCAGATAACTTCTGTCAGGTTATGTGGCTTATCTCTGGAACTTTGGGAGCAGTGACTTGATTGGGATGTTTAAATACAAATAGGTATACAGCTAAGTTACAAATAACTTTCTTCTCATAACTGCTAGTACATTCACAACACAATCATTAAAATGTGTTTTTAAAAATTCTAAACAAAACTTACACAGAAAATAGACAAACATAAATAATTAAGTTATGGTAATGTCTTTTAAAGATAAAATCTTAACGATATTCTTCAGTAAATGTAGTAATAAACATTGTCATACTTGAATTCTAAGTCCTATAAATGGTTTCCATATGTCATAGACCCAGGTTTTTTGTTGTTTTAGGGTCAGAAGGGTCCATTAGATAATCTAGTCTGACCTCCTATATGTCACAGGCCATTAAGTTTCATCATTACCCTGTATTTGAGACTAATAACTAGGGCTTGGCTAAAATACATCTTGATTTGAAGTCTCCAACAGATGGAGAATCCACCACTTCTATTTGTAGTTTGTTCCTCTGGCTAATCACCCTCACTGTGTGGGTTTTATTGTTTGTTTTGTTTTTTAAATTGCGCCTAATTTCTAATTTGAATTTGTCTGGCTTTAACTTCTAGCCATTTGTTCTTATGTCTTTCTCCACTAGATTAAGGATGTTTTTATTACTCAGTACTTTCTCCCCATGAAAGTTCTTAGATACTGTAATCAAGTCATCTTTTAATTTTTTTTTTGAGAAACTAAAATCAGACTTCTGAAAGGAGTACCATAGTCTGGAAAGGTTGAGAACCACTGAGCTAAACAGATTAAGATTTCACAGGCATTTTCTCCAATTCTCGAATACTTTTTGTGGCTTTTTTCTTCACCCTTTCCAATTTTTCCACATCCTCTTTAAAATGTGGACATCAGAACTGACATGGTATTCCAGTATCTGTCTCACCAATGCTAAAATCCCCTTCATACTCACTTCTCCCCTCTTCATGCATCCAAGGATCACACTGGCTCTCTTTGCTACAGCATCAGACTGGGAGCTCAGGTTCAGCTGTCTGTCCACTACGATTTTAATTTTTTTTTCCAGTCATTGCTTTCCATGGTACAGTCCTCCATTTTGTAGGTGTGGCCTTCATTTCTTGTTCCTACATGTATAACTTTGCATTGGGCTGCATTAAAATGCCTTTTGTTCAAATGGGCCCAGGTTACCAAGTGATACAGATGGCTCTGTATGACTTTCCTGTCTACATCATTATTCAACTCTTCACCAGTCTTTGTCATCTGTAAATTACTTTTATCAGTATGTCTTCAAACACCTCTCTGGTTTTGTGCTGTATGAATTATTTTGTGAAGAGAAATATGGGAGAGGATAACTATTCTGCTTCCTTTGAAAGAATGTTTTTTTCCAGTGGTTTAACAGTATTCACTTCATCCTCACTAGTCCAGCCCAGACGTAGATTGCCTTTACTTCTGAAATTTTGTTCTGAAGTTTAGCATACATACCACCAGGTTAGTTGTAAAGTCCAGAGTATGATCATATTTTCCCAATAAATATGTGTGACCGTTCACTTTCAAAGCATGTACCTAAGGTCTACATGGCTGAGACACCTCCCTCAAAAAGGTGTACGTCTGTGAGCAGTGTCCATTTGGTTATGGACATTTTAGTACATAGCAATTTTAAATACATATTTCTTTAATGTCTGATGCTTATCTTATGAAATGCCTTTCTGCCTCTTAATCTCTAGTTTAACTGTGGTGTTCTTTTTTCCACTTGCTAGAAGAACAAGTTGTACCCTAGAGAGTGGAACCGTGATGTGCAATATAGAGGCAGAGTACGAGTTCAACTCAAGCTGGAAGATGGCAACCCATGTTTACCTCAGTTTCCAACACGTGAGTGCAGTATTTGTTGAGGGGGTATGTGCAGTGAGAAAACTTGGGTAACAATTTATTTTTACCTACTTAGAAAAAGTTAGGGTCGGTTGCCATAATGTCAGGCTGTGTTTGTGTCTCCTATGCTAATGTTAGTGTGACCAGTCTGTTAAAACATTAATAGAGAACTTTGTTGTTAGGCATTTTAGTTCCTACCATTTGAAACATTTGGCTACTATAAGCCATATAAACTGGTAACTAAATGAGATTAGCCAGAGCCTGTTAGTGAGGAAGTGATTCTGTTTTAGGGTACAATCTTCAGTCCTGTTTTTCCTTAGATGGTGCTTCATTCTCATTTTAAAAATTGGGAATTGAACATTCTTTTGGGCACACTGTGTGACCACTGTCTCCAACAAAGCAGTAGTGCTACTTTAGTGTACTGTGTTGTGGTAGACGGTTTCGCTCCAAAAACAAAAAAAAAAATTCTGCTTTAAAACTACTGTATTTCACTTAGTTTTTTCTTGTGTAAACTTGTCATACCTCAGTTAAATTTCAGTGCAGTTGATAAACTGATGTAGTAATCCTGTTTGATATTGCAATTTTCTGCCTAAAATGCTCATAGGAAATCTAAAATACTAACTGGCCTAACTAAAGAAGCCTTCTTAATATTGACAGGTAAGTGAGGAATTAGTGTGCAGAAAGGATAGGGGCAAAGACTAATCTACAGAGTGGGAGAATGAAAGTGCTAGAAACGAGAGAGTGCCATTGATGGTGTGATGGCTTCATGATCTCCACTGATCAGAAGGGGAAGATAGAGCCATGGAGTCTTCTGGTGGGAGCAAATAGTTGGGTCAGCATCTTGCTCCCCTGTAGCATGTTTTGGTTGTCCATCCACTTGTCCTTTTGAGGTCTAGACTAGCCCCAGATAGTTACAGTATTAGCATGCCAAGTCCATATAAACAGAAGGCAATGTGATGGCTTTTTGGAGGCTTGGTCTTCCCCTGCACTTTCACCTTTGAGGCAAGTAACTGCTATAGGGAAGTAAGGGGCGGTGGGGGCTGCACCTCATTGTCTGTCTATACAAGCTAGTCAGCGGTTCTCAAACTGTGGGTCACGACCCCATTTTAATGGAGTTGCCAGGGTTGGCATTAGACTTGCTGGGGCCAAAGCTCGAGCCCCTCCACCCAGGGTTGAAGCCCAAGGGCTTCAGCCCTGGGTGGTGGGGCTCAGGTTACAGGTCCTCCGGCTGTGGCTAAAGCCCTTGGGCTTCTGGTTTGGGCCCTGCCCTTTTGGCTTTGTCTTTGGCCCCCATGTGGGACGGTGAGGCTTGGGAAGGCTCATGCTTCAGTCTCCCCTCCTGGGGTCGTGTAGTAATTTTTCTTGTCAGAAGGGGGTCACGATGCAATGAAGTTTGAGAACCCTTGGGCTAGATCATAATCTAATTGATAAAGAGCAACTCAATTCCTTGATTAGGTCCCAAATTACTGTGACTTTTCTCTAGGCTTGCTCTGGATTCTATTAGTTCTAATGATTCCCCCAGCAAGCACTGAGTGCCTACTTCCAGAGAACACCCAGTATCCCATGGATACAGGGGGAAAAAGCAGAGCTTGGGACTTTGTATCCAACTTGACGAGGGTTCCGGGTAGGCCCGAACATTAGCTAGGGATTCTAATGTTCAAAGTGTTACAAATATTCATATAAATTAACCCTTGCCTTTTGTTTCTAGGTAAATCAGTGATGCTGTATGCAGCAGAAACAATTCCAAAGCTGAAAACAAGGACACAAAAAATGGGAGGTAGTGACCAAAATCTCCAGCCAGGAGAGGGAGGCAAAAAAGGAAAAGGAAAGAAGAAGAAGTGAGCCTGTCTCTGGCATAATTGTTACTTTATATAGTCATTCTATGGCAGATATGGATGGACGTTACTATTTGTGAATCTCAACTGAGATCTAAAAAACAAGAAAACTGGTGAAGCTGTACAGAATTGTCTTCAATTTTTTACTGAAGTGGAATGCATGTACTGTGCCTGACACTGTGTAACATTAATCACAGAACCCCCAAATCCAAAAGTAGCAGCTAGTTTTAGAAGTTACAAACAACATAGACAATTTGAGGGTGGAAACATGATTATTTTCATGGATACATGTGCAGTTGTTTGGCTTTCAAAATAAACAAAGTTTATTTTATGCAGGCTGGATATTTGAAGTTGATTGCCTTAGTACAAAATGTATCTATGCTCATAAAGATAAATTTGTCTTAAGTCTAGACCTTATATATCACTGTACTAGGTAAATTTCCAATGAAATTATCATTACTCTGTACATTTCACTTTTTAATGATTCACAAATGTTAAGTCTAATAAAGGTGGAAAAAACAAATTTTGAAAACCTAGTTGTATAAAATACTTTAGTCGGAGCTTCATCACTCTTTTTTTCCCCCCAGATGACTATTTGAAGAGAAGATATTTTGTACATCTCACCCATTAAAAGCTTGTGGCTGGCTGCATTCTACTGTGGGATAGAATGTCAGATTCTCTTATACTGCCATGTATATGAGAAAGGGCTTACTGACTTTAATATTCTTTTGTCTTTAAAAAGAAAGTACCATCTATCTTTAGTCTTACAATCAGATATTGGAAACACAACTTTATTAATGTCATCATATACAAATATCTGTTTGTTTTATTTTATTAGAGGTGTGTATTGCCTTGGGGAAAAGTTCACTTCGTGCAGAAGCTTAAGCTGATCTATCCTACTCCCCACAGCTGGTGAATCCAAAATAAGGAAGACTCTTGGAAGGAAGGGCCTCACAGAGAGTAAAAAGTGCACTTTGTAAGTTCCAGAGGAAGGGATGGTTTGGGAGCATGAAGAGGGAGAGATTGGAGAGGAAACAGCAGAGCCTGTTCAATAAGTGATCTCATGTAGGTCTTTTTCCCCCACTTACACGTTGAGTGAACCTCCATGTTTATTAAATAATCATTCTGTTTCCGTTCAGAATAACTCTGTAAAAGTGAATATAGTGCTTGTTAACATGTGTTTACAGACACTGGAAATTGATCAGTTTTATCCATATACCTGTATGTAAGTTGTGGTGCAGGCCTTCCACCTAAGGATGATATTTTTCTCTTCCCTCCTGCATGTCTTCCCTGGCACGCATCCTTTATGTGGTAGCTGTTTAAGCAGTGTTTAAATGTATGGAGTGTTAGATTTGGCTGTGGTGGATTATAAAATCACAAGGATATGCTCACTTAATTTCAGTTCCTACCTCACTGACCTTGCAGTCCATCCCAGCCAGTGTTACTAACACTGTGAGGAATCAAAAAGCCTGGCTGTGGGGGATGACATCAGAGTTTTAATTCTTGACAGCATAAAGAGAAGGCCCACAAGAATTTCAGAGGGTGATCTTCAACTTTTATTAAAACATAGCTAATGGTTGATATACAATGTAAAACAATGTGAGTGTCTACAATTTGACTCATTATTTAGTATTGAGGGTTTTTTAAAGACTGCTTACAAAAAATACATAAAGCACTGGCCCTGAAAAGTGGCAGTTTTGTTTTATGGTAGGTTTTGACACCGGGTTTGGAAAATTGGGGAAAGTAGATGGTATATGATGCACTTGCCGTACGGCCATTGCTTTTTCTGTTGTAAGTAGCTGAAATACAAATAGGTATTTAGTGTGACATCTGACTAGTATTTTTTCTATGGGGGTAAAGTGTATGCTAGGACATTCTCAGTCTATGTGAAGATATAGATAGCAACAGTGTCTTACTTAAGGTCTCCATGCAGATCTTAGTTTTTATATTACCTGTTTCCTCTGTTCTGTAATTCAGTGTGTCATGATAGCTCTTTGGATATCTTACCCGCAGGTGGCATGGGGAATTAGACACTTTCTGGAATCAGTGTTACTTTGGGCAGTCTGGACTGATAAATACTTAATTTCCTATATAGTCTTCTAATTGGGAACAGAATTTTTTTTCTGTAAGTTAGTTGAAATCTGTCATGACTACTCTTAGATTTTGCACAACAGCAAAGGGTGAGAATTTTTATTTACTAACTACACAATACTTTAATTACACCATTTCATCCTTGTTGCAGCTGAGCAAATTCAAAAATTCATGACCGGTCTAGAGTCGGATAGGCAAAGGTGCTATGGAGTTCAGCCAGGGTAACGGCAATAACTCACAAGGCTACCTTATCTTGAGAGGTAAGCGATCGCTTGATAATAAGAGTTGGGGATTGTGGGTTTGAGTGAGCATATTTAAATATTCAAGGCCACAGAAGGAAATCAATTTTGTGGGGTTTTTTTGTGAGGTTATTTTAAAACTTTGAGTTATAGAGGCTCTTTTTGTGGGCCATGCATGCATAATCTACTGTGAATTACTTTTGGAGAATCTCTTTGTAAACACACACTGAGGTTTCCAAAAGTAACAGTTAAAGAAAGAAGCTGCATTTATACTGAATGCTTGAACTGATGGAAGCCTTACCATGTGAATGCTATGTGGTTGGGACACTGTAGGTGTATGTCTGGCTGAGCAGGATGAATGGTAAACATGGGATGCAGTCAGTGGCATGCTCTCCTGGGAAGTGGCAAATGTGGCAGGAATTATTACTTTGGTCACAGTTAACTTCCATTCTGTACCTTATATGTCTCTAGAAAGGGTGGGATTGTGCAGTTGCAATGGGGGAGTGAACGGCAGTATAATTACAAGGCATGCTAGTAAGGAAGAGGGGAGACATGGCATTTGCACTCCAAATACTGGGCTCAACAGCGTGCTATACCTTCTTCCCCCCTCATGGTAGCTCCTGTCCACTGTTGAGGAAGGATTGACATTGGTTTTCTGCAAAATGAAAGCCCCGGGAACATTTTTTTTTTCCTTTTAGAAAGTTCTGTGCAGGAGGGGACAATCTGGCACCAGGGTTTTGAGTGACTGCTAAGTGAGGCTCCTTAGGACTGTGATCTACCTAATTCTTATCCTTGTGAACAAAACTTGAATGTTCAAATTTAGGCAATTGGTGTATTAAAAAATGTGTGAGGTTAAATACTGATTGGATGTGCATCTACTGTTCATAGTGGCGAAGAGTACAATTCAACCTCTATTTTGGTGTACTGTCTGGATAAATAAAAGCATTTTAATTACATTGCCACCTTGGTTATTAAATACAGTAAATATGTAATAAAACAAAATTAGTCCATGTTGACTCCTAATACATTTATATGCTTTGAAAAGGAGCTGAGATGGATACTTGGCAATGACCATACTGTAATGCTTTGACAGAGGTGACTGACCTCATAACCCCCTATACTGATGAGATTAAATGAAACTACCAAAACGTTGTTCAAACCTGCTAGGTACAAAACTGGCTACACCCTTTAACAGACATATGGTGTTTAGAGAATTAAACAGCTGACAGTGTTGGGGTCTTTAGAAAAGGCTGTTCTTCACTCACAAATAAGTTCAGGAATGTGTTATGCACACAGTGGCTTAAGAACAGCTCCTGCGTGTGAAGACCAGTTTAACATGAATGATCTAACCTCCATAAATTGTTTCAGGAGCATCTTAAAGTTAAACTTTGACCCTTCTTTCTGTGAGTTGAAACAGATTGGCTTGAAATTTTCTGGTCTCTAGGCTTCAGTTTTGAACAACTTTTCAAATACTAAGAGCTGTAAAAGACAACAAAGGTATTAGACTGTTAGGGGATACTGATCCTAAAACCTATTGGTCTTTTTGTTTTTTTTCTCCTCGCCCATGACATCCTTCTCAGGCAGAATGGACATTTCAATAAACATGCTCCACTCATTGTGTGTAATGGAATCTCAGACTCTCCTAGCCTTCAACAACTTCTCTTAATAAATATTTGGAAAAAAATGTCAGTTACTACAAAAAAAAATACAGTGAAACTTGGACAAGAGACCACACTTAGTGAAACACCTCTTGTTTTAAGAGAGTGGCCCATTTAAATGTTGTATTTTCATCATCCTTTCCACATCATGATGTACATAAGGCAGCAGTTAAATGGCACCAATTACCTTGAACCTAGCTGATTTTTCCAGGTCTTCTATACTTTGCTCTAATAATGCTGCTTTACCCCTTATTGTGCTGTGCAGTGTGCCTTTAGGTAACCTTCTTTGGCTATTGCCTGGAGTCACCAAAGAAATACTTGTTTAGGAAGCCTGTTTTGGGGCAGAGCCGGCACTAGGCATAAACAGACTCAGCAATTGCTTAGGACCCTGAGCAACTTCGGGGGGCCCCCTATTTGCTTTTTATTATGTGGTGTGGGGCGAGCAGGGCTGATGCCAAAAATATTGCTGCTTAGAGCTCCCAATGTTGCGAGCACCATCTCTGAAAGATGTTCCATATATGTCTATCCCTTCTTAGAGACAGCTTTGTCTGTAGGGGTGAATCTAAACTGATCAAATATGATTCTGTTCTGCCTTTTTATTAGATTGACAAATTCGTTGTTTAAATAGGGGTGGCAATTTAGACAGGTTGCACTATATTCATAGCGAATACAGCTTTTTACTTTATAGGTAAGGACAGAATGCAGTTGTTTGGTTCAATAGCGTGCTAGATATCTACAAAATTACTCCTCAAGTTATCATAACTGGCTGTGGGTGGGAAAACTTCTCCAGGTATTTTTTCCTCTCAGTTGTGAAAAATGGAACCATTCCCTTGTGTGCGTTTCATGTAACCCAGTCATGGATCCTCTGTTTATTTTAAAAGGAGAGGAAGCAGATATTCTAAGTGCCATATGAAAATCCTATTGGAGGTGTTGAGACCAACAATTCAGGAAGTAAACCTGCTTTGCTTCAAAAACTGGGTGATAAGAGATGACTTTTTAAGGAATTCAGGATTTGGCATCCATAGTAGTTCTTAGCCTAGCTTACATTTTGACCAATGAGAGTTTACTGGCATAAGGACAGTAAAAACTCACTCAGGTCCTCCAAAATTTGCTGCTTGGAGCTAAGAAAAACTAGTTCTTCAAGTGCTTGCTCATGTCAATTCCATTTTAGGTGTGTGTGCTCGCCACATACACCAGTGCCGGAAGTATTTCCCTTAGCAGTATCTGTAGAGGACCAGCTCTGGCGCTCTCTAGAGTGGCGCCCACATGGCACGGTATAAGGGGCACCACCCTCAGTTCCTTCTTGCTGCCAGTGATGGTACTGGAACATCTGCTTCGGCTAGCGTTGTTTCATTTTCTGTTCTCGCAAACTTTGAAAACCTGTAAAATAGTTATATATAGTTAGTAGTTTCTTAGTTAAACCCTTAGCCCTGGTCTACACTAGGACTTTAGGTCGAATTTAGCAGCGTTAAATCGATGTAAACCTGCACCGGTCCACACAATGAAGCCCTTTATTTCGACTTAAAGGGCTCTTAAAATCGATTTCCTTACTCCACCCCTGACAAGTGGATTAGCGCTTAAATTGACGTTGCCGGCTCGAATTTGGGGTACTGTGGACACAATTAGATGGTATTGGCCTCCAGGAGCTATCCCAGAGTGCTCCATTATGACCGCTCTGGACAGCACTCTCAACTCAGATGCACTGGCCAGGTAGACAGGAAAAGAACCGCGAACTTTTGAATCTCATTTCCTGTTTGGCCAGCGTGGCAAGCTGCAGGTGACCATGCAGAGCTCATCAGCACAGGTGACCATGATGGAGTCCCAGAATCGCAAAAGAGCTCCAGCATGGACCGAACGGGAGGTACGGGATCTGATCGCTGTTTGGGGAGAGGAATCCGTGCTATCAGAACTCCGTTCCAGTTTTCGAAATGCCAAAACCTTTGTCAAAATCTCCCAGGGCATGAAGGACAGAGGCCATAACAGGGACCCGAAGCAGTGCCACGTGAAACTGAAGGAGCTGAGGCAAGCCTACCAGAAAACCAGAGAGGCAAACAGCCGCTCTGGGTCAGAGCGCCAAACATGCCGCTTCTATGATGAGCTGCATGCCATTTTAGGGGGTTCAGCCACCACTACCCCAGCCGTGTTGTTTGACTCCTTCAATGGAGATGGAGGCAATACGGAAGCAGGTTTTGGGGACGAAGATGATGATGATGAGGAGGAGGTTGTAGATAGCTCACAGCAAGCAAGCGGAGAAACCGGTTTTCCCGACAGCCAGGAACTGTTTCTCACCCTAGACCTGGAGCCAGTACCCCCCAAACCCACCCAAGGCTGCCTCCTGGACCCAGCAGGCGGAGAAGGGACCTCTGGTGAGTGTACCTTTTAAAATACTATACATGGTTTAAAAGCAAGCATGTGAAAGGATTACTTTGCCCTGGCATTTGCGGTTCTCCTAGATGTAGTCCTAAAGCCTTTGCAAAAGGTTTCTGGGGAGGGCAGCCTTATTGCGTCCTTCATGGTAGGACACTTTACCACTCCAGGCCAGTAACACGTACTCGGGAATCATTGTAGAACAAAGCATTGCAGTGTATGTTTGCTGGCATTCAAACAACATCCGTTCTTTATCTCTCTGTGTTATCCTCAGGAGAGTGAGATATAATTCATGGTCACCTGGTTGAAATAGAGTGCTTTTCTTCAGGGGACACTCAGAGGAGCCCATTCCTACTGGGCTGTTTGCCTGTGGCTAAACAGAAATGTTCCCCGCTGTTAGCCACAGGGAGGGGGGAAGGTTGAGGGGGTAGTCACGCGGTGGGAGGAGGCAAAATGCGACCTTGTAACGAAAGCACATGTGCTATGTATGTAATGTTAACAGCAAGGTTTACCCTGAAAGAGTGTAGCCACTGTTTTATAAAATGTGTCTTTTTAAATACCGCTGTCCCTTTTTTTTTCTCCACCAGCTGCATGTGTTTCAATGATCACAGGATCTTCTCCTTCCCAGAGGCTAGTGAAGCTTAGAAAGAAAAAAAAAATGCACTCGCGATGAAATGTTCTCCGAGCTCATGCTGTCCTCCCACACTGACAGAGCACAGACGAATGCGTGGAGGCAAATAATGTCAGAGTGCAGGAAAGCACAAAATGACCGGGAGGAGAGGTGGCGGGCTGAAGAGAGTAAGTGGCGGGCTGAAGACAGGGCTGAAGCTCAAATGTGGCGGCAGCGTGATGAGAGGAGGCAGGATTCAATGCCGAGGCTGCTGCAGGACCAAACCAGTATGCTCCAGTGTATGGTTGAGCTGCAGCAAAGGCAGCTGGAGCACAGACTGCCACTGCAGCCCCTCTGTAACCAACCGCCCTCCTCCCCAAGTTCCATAGCCTCCACACCCAGACGCCCAAGAACACGGTGGGGAGGCCTCCGGCCAACCAGCCACTCCACCACAGAGGATTGCCCCAAAAAAAGAAGGCTGTCATTCAATAAATTTTAAAGTTGTAAACTTTTAAAGTGCTGTGTGGCATTTTCCTTCCCTCCTCCACCACCCCTCCTGGGCTACCTTGGTAGTCATCCCCCTATTTGTGTGATGAATGAATAAAGAATGCATGAATGTGAAGCAACAATGACTTTATTGCCTCTGCAAGCGGTGATCGAAGGGAGGAGGGGCGGGTGGTTAGCTTACAGGGAAGTAGAGTGAACCAAGGGGCGGGGGGCTTCATCAAGGAGAAACAAACAGAACTTTCACACCGTAGCCTGGCCAGTCATGAAACTGGTTTTCAAAGCTTCTCTGATGCGTACTGCGCCCTCCTGTGCTCTTCTAACCGCCCTGGTGTCTAGCTGCGCGTAACCAGCAGCCAGGCGATTTGCCTCAACCTCCCACCCCGCCATAAACGTCTCCCCCTTACTCTCTCAGATATTGTGGAGCACACAGCAAGCAGTAATAACAGTGGGAATATTGGTTTCGCTGAGGTCTAAGCGAGTCAGTAAACTGCGCCAGCGCGCCTTTAAACGTCCAAATGCACATTCTACCACCATTCTGCACTTGCTCAGCCTGTAGTTGAACAGCTCCTGACTACTGTCCAGGCTGCCTGTGTACGGCTTCATGAGCCATGGCATTAAGGGGTAGGCTGGGTCCCCAAGGATACATATAGGCATTTCAACATCCCCAACAGTTATTTTCTGGTCTGGGAATAAAGTCCCTTCCTGCAGCTTTTGAAACAGACCAGAGTTCCTGAAGATGCGAGCATCATGCACCTTTCCCGGCCATCCCACGTTGATGTTGGTGAAACGTCCCTTGTGATCCACCAGAGCTTGCAGCACTATCGAAAAGTACCCCTTGCGGTTTATGTACTCGGCGGCTTGGTGCTCCGGTGCCAAGATAGGGATATGGGTTCCGTCTATAGCCCCACCACAGTTAGGGAATCCCATTGCAGCAAAGCCATCCACTATGACCTGCACATTTCCCAGGGTCACTACCCTTGATATCAGCAGATCTTTGATTGTGTGGGCTACTTGCATCACAGCAGCCCCAACAGTAGATTTGCCCACTCCAAATTGATTCCCAACTGACCGGTAGCTGTCTGGCGTTGCAAGCTTCCACAGGGCTATCGCCACTCGCTTCTCAACTGTGAGGGCTGCTCTCATCTTGGTATTCATGCGCCTCAGGGCAGGGAAAAGCAAGTCACAAAGTTCCATGAAAGTGCCCTTACGCATGTGAAAGTTTCGCAGCCACTGGGAATCGTCCCAGACCTGCAACACTATGCGGTCCCACCAGTCTGTGCTTGTTTCCCGAGCCCAGAATCGGCGTTCCACAGCATGAACCTGCCCCATTAGCACCATGATGCATGCATTGGCAGGGCCCATGATTTCAGAGAAATCTGTGTCCATGTCCTGAACACTCATGTGACCGCGCTGACGTCGCCTCCTCGCCTGGTATCGCTTTGCCAGGTTCTGGTGCTGGATAATGCGTGTGGTGTTTAATGTGCTCCTAATTGCCAAAGTGAGCTGAGCGGCCTCCATGCTTGCCTTGGTATGGCGTCCGCACAGAAAAAAGGCACGGAACGATTGTCTGCCGTTGCTCTGACGGAGGGAGGGACGACTGACGACACGGCTTACAGGGTTGGCTTCAGGGAGCTAAAATCAACAAAGGGGGTGTCTTTACATCAAGGAGTATTTCAGGCAGGACTTCACGGAGGGTTCCAATAAGAAATGGTGCACCTAAGTTATCGTTCTTATTGGAACAAGGAGGTTAGCCTGGCCTCTGATTGATACATGGCTAGATTTACCTCGCTGCACCTTCTCTGTGAGTGACTGCAGTGTGACCTAGAGGAATGAGTCCCCTAGACAGGGGAGGAGGCAAATGAGTACAAAACAAATCTGGTCTATTTCTTGTTTTGACCCACTCCATCGATCTTTTACATCTTTGGCTGGCAGCAGACGGTGCAGAAGGACTGCATGCCATCCACATCTCATGGCTGCTCGGCAGAAGATGGTACAGTACGACTGCTAGCCATCCTCATCTCTTGCCTGCCTGGCAGAAGATGGTACAATACGACTACTAGCAATCTTCATCTCTTGCCTGCCTGGCAGAAGATGGTACAGTACGACTGCTAGCAGTCCGTATCGCCTGCCCGCTCACCATAAGATGGTTCAATAGGACTGACTGCAGGACTAAAGAGAATAACCTGGTCAAGTCACTCCAAATTTAGTCCCTGCGCCCATGTCTGCCCAGGCGCTCCCAGCCGATGTGGCCAGGAGCACCTCGGACACGACGAGGACGACTACCAGTCGTATTGCACCGTCTGCTGCCAGAAGGCAATGGGTTGCTGCTACTGTTTAGCAATGCCGTACCGCGTCTGCCAGCACCCAGGAGACATAGGGTGACGGTTACCTGAGCGGGCTCCATGCTTGCCGTGGTATGGCGTCTGCACAGGTAACTCAGGAAAAAAGGCGCGAAACGATTGTCTGCCCTTGCTTTCACGGAGGGAGGGAGAGAAGGGGGGCCTGACGATATGTACCCAGAACCACCCGCGACAATGTTTTAGCCCCATCAGGCATTGGGATCTCAACCCAGAATTCCAATGGGCAGCCGAGACTGCGGGAACTGTGGGATAGCTATCTACAGTGCAATGCTCCGGAAGTCGACTCTAGCCTCGGTACTGTGGAAGCACTCCGCCGAGTTAATGCATTTAATGCACTTAGAGCATTTTCTGTGGGGACACACTCACTCGAATATATAAAACCAATTTCTAAAAAACCGACTTCTATAAATTCGACCTTATTCCGTAGTGTAGACATACCCTTAGTAGTAGTTTTCAACTCGTCGTTAGTCCTGAATGGGACTCAGCCGGGGGATGGGGCATGCCTCGGTCCAGAGGCTTTAAGCCCTGCAATCGCTGTAAACCACCTACGCCCGTCAGCAATCCACATACCAGCTGCCTAAGGTGCTTAGGCACTGGGCACATAAGTTGCAAGTGCTGTATCTGCAAGTCCTTTAAACCTACGATGAAGAGGGAGCATGAAACTCGTCTAAGGCGCTCCTAATGGAGTTGGCACTAACTCCAGCACTGGAGCAGTGGTCCACCTCTGCACAGAGCACCATGGCCTCCGTGCGCAGTGCTCTGCCAGCGCCACCCACGAGCCAGCACTGGTCTCCCTCCATGGCTCTGGTCCTGCAAGGGAAAGGAGAGGGCTGGGGGGCGAGCCACGACCTGTACCGGGCAGCTCAACACCCCCTTCAGGAAGTCAGGCCCCAGCTCAAGTCAAGCGGTGCAACCCATCCTGTACTTTGCCTGCAACTCCAGATAGCGTCATGCCTCGGGACTAGAGCGGCAGGCTCAGTGGAGTCCCCTTCAGTCCCTGCACTGGGGACACCAATGGAGGGATTCGAGGCATTCCTCGCTGGCGGATTGGCACAGACACTCTGGGGCACGTGCTGCCTGGGAAGATCTCAGGGACTTGCCCTGACCATCTCCAAAGGCCTGATACTGATCACAGGACTGATCGGGGAGCAGAGACCACCAATCGCCCAGTTGTCATCGTCTGTCTTCTAGGAGATTGCCCTTTTCACGAGGTTCCTCACGACAACTGGTCTGTAGTGGCTCCTGGTCAAGCAGCATGAGGTGTGGATTGCCGGGTTTCTGACACAGATCCGCCAAATGTCATCGGTCTCCGAAAACCCTACCAAGACACCTGACTCGCTCGGACAGGTTGGCTTTGGGTCACAGCAACCGGCACCGCAGTGTTGGACAAGAGCCACCACTCCACCCGTTCCTGGTTGCCTGGTACCGACTACTCCACTTACAGCTCCAGCACAAAGCAATATTCCCTGGCTGTGGGACAAGCCCCAGTGCCTACAGCATCTACGGCACTGAAACCTGTTCCATGGCCTCAAGGGCAGTGGCCGGTGCCATAGTACCTGTGGAACCCTTGGGGGTTCACCCAACCATCCCAAGCTGCCCGATCGGTGTCGGGAGCCTCGGAGAGGCCAGTGGCCTTGGTATCCCGTCCCCTTCCAGTGCTCGATGCTTCAGGGGGAAGGATCCCACAGGTCCAGGAGGAGCAAGCTGCTGGACCACCAGTGGACATGCTGGTGCCGCGGGAACCTCCATCGTCCTCATCGTCACCAGATGAGGCTATCACGGGGCCCCCTCACACAGTTCCTCAGGATGACGCCAAGGTGCACCAGGAACTTTTGAAGAGGGTCGCTTCCAACCTGGGGCTTCAGGCAGAGGAACTGGAAGAGCTCTTAGACTCTCTGTTTGATGTCCTCTGCTCCTTCCAGGGTGGCCCTACCTTTTCATGAAGAAGTTTCCAAAATCACTAATGCCCTGTGGCTGACCCCCTCTTCCTTGGCCCATATCTCTGAGGGCCGAACGCAAGTACTTTGTGCCAACCAAGGGGCATGAGTACTTATACTCCCACCCAGCCCCTAATTCCCTTGTGGTAGGAGAGGTTAACCATAAAGACAGGCCAGGGCAACCAGGGCCACCCCCAAAAATAAAGACTTGAGGAGGCTGGATCTCTTTGGACATAAGTTATTCATCTTCCAGCCTTCAGCTGAGAGTGGCCAACCACCAAGCCCTCCTTGGCTTGCCACATATTAGAGTCATACCAGCCATGGCCAAGTTTGAAGGATCGCTTCCTGAGGCTTCCAAGAAGGAGTTCTGAGCAACCCTCAATGAGGGCACGCCCGCGGGCAGGGCAGCCCTCCAGGCGGCATCAGATGCCACTGATGCTGCTGCCCGCACCATGGCTTCTGCATCTCCATGCGGCGAGCCTCCAGGCTGCTCCTCTCTGGGCTCTCCTCTGAGGCTCAGCAGTCAATGCAGGGCTTGCCCTTTGACAGCTGAGCCCTATTTGCGGAGCAAACAGACAGCAAATTGCATGGCCTAAAGGACTCCCGCACCACCCTGAAAACCCTGGGTCTTTACGTCTGAGCCCCAGCATGTAAGCGGTTGAGACCGCAGCAGCCGCATGACCAGGGGAGCCAGCCTCAGCAGGACCAGCCCCACAAATGAGCCAACGGCTACAAGCAATGGCCGAGCCACCCACCTCCACCTTCTGCCCAGTCAGGCCCAACCCATGCCAAGCAAGGGACCAAATAGTCATTTGAGGGTGGCCTACCAGACTATTCCCTGGATCCGTCTGTTCCAGTGTTCTCCAACTGCGTTTCCCTTTTTCTCCCTCCTTGGACCGATGGGTCCTCAGTACAGTGGAACAGGGTTATACCCTCCAGTTCCTTTCTACCCCCCCTTCCCACCCACCTTCCCCATCCCTCTTCAGAGACCCCTCTCATGAGAGTCACCTGCACAGGAGGTAAAGGGGTTGCTACAGCTGGGTGCGGTGGGAGAAATTCCTCTCGAGTACAGGAACAAGGGGTTCTATTCCCGGTACCTTTTAATCCCAAAGGCCAAGAGTGGTCTACGGCCCATCCTGGACCTGCGAGACCTCAACAAATACCTAAAGAAGTTAAAGTTCCGCATGGTTTCCCTGGCTTCTGTTTTCCCCTCCCTGGATCTGGGAGACTGGTATGCCGCCCTCGACTTTGAAGGATGCATACTTCCACATAGGTGATCTTTCAAGAACACAGATGCTTCCTCCAGTTTACGGTGGGGCCCCACCACTACCAGTTTGCGGTCCTCCCATTTGGCCTGACGACAGCACTGAGAGTGTTTTACCAAGTGCATGTCGGTGGTAGCTGCTTACCTCGGGCGCCGGGGTATCCCGATCTATCTGTACGTTTACGATTGAGGGTAGTTCCAGGTCTTAAGTCCAAAGGGATGTTGTGGTGCTTCAAGCCACGTGCCACCTCTGGGCCTTCTGGTAAACAACAAAAAGTTGCCATTAATGCCGGTGCAGAGGATAGAGTTAATCAGAACGGTCCTCAACTTGACCTGCACCAGGGTGTTCCTGCCATGGGACAGGTTCCATACGCTGACGAACCTCATCTCGGAAGTCTCTGTGATCCCTCTGACTACAGCCAGGGTTTATCTGTGCCTGCTAAGCCACATGGCGGCATGCACTTATGTGATCCACCATACCTGGCTCTGGATGTGGCCCCTGCAACAATGGCTGGGAATGGTCTATTCCCAGTCCCGAGACCCTCTGGAAAAGATCATTACCATTCCCGGCGATACTTACCTTGCTGCAATGGTGGACCAATCACGAGACTGTCCTGGAGGGGTTCCATTCAACAATCCCCATCACTCAGTTGAGTTGGTGTCGGACACCTAAGACCTCCAGACAAAGGGGATGTGGTCCCCGGAGGAGGCGAAGTAGCACATAAATGGCAAAGAGCTCCGAGCAGTCCAGCTGGCGTGCGGTGTCTTCCTGCCCCAACTGTTGGGTAAGGTGGTATGGGTCCTGATGGACAACACAGCCTCGATGTTCTATATCAACAGGTAAGGGGGAGCATGCCCATTGGCTCTCTGTCAAGAGGCCCTCCATCTATGGGACTTCTGCATCAGCCACAAAATCTACCTGGAAGCTTGTCACCTTCCTGGCATCAAGAATACACTGGCGGACCAGCTCAGCAGGGACTACTTCTCTCACCACGAGTGGTCACTCCATCCAGAGGTAGCCTGCATGATCTTCCAAAGGTGAGGAACTTCCCAAGTGGACTTGTTCGCCACCAGACAGAACAGGAAATGCCACTAGTTCTGTTCTCAGCAAGGTCTGAGCAAAGGCTCCCTCTCTGATGCCTTTCTCCTGTTGTGGTCAGGAAGCCTGATGTACACGTTCCGTCCAATTCCACTCATCAGCAGAGTCCTGGCAAAGATCAAGAGAGACAAAGTGCAGGTTGTCGTGATCGCCCCGGCATGGCCTCTCCAGTGTTGGTTCGGCACACTCATGAGCTTGTCAGCGGCCCCTCCCTGGCCCCTACGCAACCGACCAGACCTGCTGTCACAGGACCACGGTTGGCTCCCACACTCCAACCTCAAGTCCCTCCACCTCCTGGTGTGGATGTGTGTGGCTCAACCCGGAGGAGAGGACCTGTTCGGAAGGAGTCCAATAGGTCCTTCTGGGAAGTAGAAAGCCCTCAACTAGACTGACTTACCTGGCCAAGTGGACGAGGTTTTCCCCCTGGGCATCCAAGCATGGCATCTCTGCCTCGTGTTCTTCTATACAGGCTGTTCTGGACTACGTGCTCCATTTGAGGAACCAGGGCCTGGCACACACTTCCCTTAGAGGGCATCTTGTGGCCATCTCTGCTTTTCACTTGCCTATCCAAGGACAGGCAGTGTTTTCCCATGACATGACAATCAGATTCTTGAGAGGGCTCAAGAGATTCTTCCCACAGGTATGGGCTCCTGTCCCACTGTGGGACCTTAACTTGGTCCTCTCACCGGCCCGCCTTTCGAGCTGCTGGGTTCCTGCTCCTTTTCCCACCTGTCATGGAAGGTCGCGTTCCTGGTGATGGTGATGTCGGTGAGACAGGTCTCTGAAATTCAAGCCTTGACCTCAGAACTACTGTACACAGTCTTCTGCAAAGACAAAGTTCAGCTGTGGCCCCACCCAGCCTTCCTTCTGAAGGTGGTATCCACCTTCTGTATGAACCAGGACATCTTCCTCCCGGTGTTCTGTCCCAAACCACTCAAGACAGTAAAGAGAGGCAACTTCATGCTCTGGATGTCTGAAGGGCCTTGGCTTTTTACTTAGAACATACCAAGCCCTTCTGTAAATCAACTTGGCTCTTCATCGCTACAGCAAACAGGAAGAAGGGCCTACCGGTGTCCACCCAGAGGATTTCCAGTTGGATCACCTCATGCATAAGGAGCTGTTACGATCTGGCGGAGGTTCCACCGCCGCCGATTGTCAGAGCCCACTCGAGAGCTCAGGAGTCTTTGGCAGCCTTCCTGGCGCACATCCCTATCCAGGACATCTGTAGAGCCACAATGTGGTCCTCTGTTTACACGTTTACCACTCATTACCCCATCACTCAGCAGGCCAGGGATGATGCTGAGTTCAGAGCCATGTTGCAATCTACACATCCATTAACTCCTACCCACCTTCAAGGGTACTGCTTTGGAGTCATCTAATATGGAATGGACATGAGTAAGCATTTGAAGAAGAAAAGACAGTTATCTTTTCCATAACTGGTATTCTTTGAGATGTATTGCTCATGTCCATTCCACAGCCCGCCCTCCTTCCCCACTGTTGGAGTGCCTGGCAAGAAGGAACTGAGGGTGGGGGGAGCTGGCAGCGCCCCTTATACTGTGTCATGTGGGCGCCACTCCAGAGGGTACCAGAGCCGGTCTCCTACGGATACCGCTAAGTGAAACAGTTCCGGCACCGGTGCATTTGGCGAGCGCACACACACCTAATATGGAATGGACATGAGCAACACATCTTGAAGAACACCAATTATGGAAAAGGTAACTATCTTTTTCCTCCAGGTGGCGGTGTTGGCAAAGGCATAAATCCATTCTGGGAATTAAAAGGCTCTGTCCCATGCAAGTGTGGAATATCTTAAAGGTAATGTTTCTCTTGAAAAATAATAGCCAAGATTGTTAAAAACAGGTGCTTAAAGTTAGGTTCCTAAATCCATATTTAGGCATCTAAATAAGATGCCTAATTTTCCATAAGCACTGAGCAGCTTCAGCTCCCACTGAAATCAAGTACTGAATTGGTTTGTTTAATGATAGAAAATTTTAGAATTGTTCTACAGCTGGGAAAATTTTTGTAACACTTCAAAGTCTCTCCTTCATTGTCATTTATTTTTAAAAGCACTACTTGAGACCAGTTCAATCAAAGTTTCTCTAACATATTTTACTTTGGGAATTTTAAATAAGTAGTTGTATGTTCATTCAAAACACTTCTGCCTTTAGGAGTCTGATATCTGTACATAGTTTTTGCTGCCATAGCAAAACAATACACCTTCATTTTTTGTATATATATTTGAAATTACAAGTCATACCATTTAAAAGCTTTTCTGTTTTTCATAACATGATTCTTATAAGTCATCTTAATTCTGCTTTAGAAGTCTCAAGATCTCTTCTTTTCTGTATTTGACAATGTGACACTACGTTGTTATATCCAGTTCCTAACAATATTAAGCAACATATATTTATAGTATATTTATACTATAATCTATTTTACTATATGTGAAGTAATAGGAATTTTATTAGTAGTGAAAGAAATCTACCTGGGGGGGGGAACCTTGTGCGCTAATAAAATGTTTCCATCATGTTTTAGGAATACTATCAACTTGATTATTTTTTTAAAAAATAACAGGCTTTTAATATTGCAGTTTCTCTGTTGTGCTCTTTAAACAGCATGTCAGCTCCTGTGTCAATATCCGAATCTCTTTGGCCGGATAAAGAAACATGACTGCACAAAAATATACAGCAAACTTCAAAAAAAAAATATATGAGGGGATTGCAGGACATATAACCTGTTTCTTATTATAATGTTTTTGTTACTTTAAACTAGAATGGGTATGAAAGTTTCTGACAGGAGTGTGACTTTTTTTTTTTCAAGCTGACAGTGTTCGTGTAACACTTTCTATAGATCGGCAGATGATAAGATTGATATTAGGCACAGAGCAAAGACTGCTTTGAAAAGTGAAGTCACACAATGAAAGAAAAGCCTTCTTAAAAATGAGAGAATATAAATAGGCACTTTATTTACTTTTTCAGATATCTGAGGGCAGAATCTTCTGCAGTGGAAATGCAGACCCTTGCACTCAGATCTTGATGTAAAGAAAGTGAGAGTTTCAAACATTTTATTTTAAAATGTATGTTTGATTTGGGAAATGGCATTTAAAAATTACTACAAGTAATTTTCCATCCTTCTCCACAATGTGCTAATCACAGAGGAAAAACTTTAAGAAAACAACTTTTTTTTTTATATAGCACCTAAGAGAAGTCATTTCACCTCTGCCTCAGTTTTGGCATCTGTAATATGGGGATAATGATATATACTTTTTGAGATCTACTGATGAAAAGCAATATTTAAGACATAGGTATTTTTGTTCTTAAAACTATCCCACTTTATTACTATGAAATAATGAAAGTCTGTATACCTAAAACTTGGGAAGAATATGCTGTTTGTTAACATTTACTGCTTTTAAGACACTTTTTTTCCTTCAAATAAGCCAACTGAAGTATTTTCCATAAAATATCCCTTATTAATGGCTGGGCTGGTAGCGCTGCTTATTATTAAGGTTACCTAACACTTTCCATTACAAGGCTCTGTCTTCAGTAGCTTGTAACTTTGCCAAACTTTAACTGTTCGTGCTGAAATTTTCCATGTTAGGTATCTGCCTCAGATTGAATCTTTCTGGAAAAACTTCAGCTGGAATGGTTCAGCTGTTTGAGACTGATACTAGAGAAAAATAGCTTTGTCTGCCCATTAAAAAACAAACAACACTTGCAACCTCTTTTATGAAAAGTTCTAGCAGCCTCATGCTTTGGAGCAGAGACTTGAAATTTGACAGATGGTGGCCTTTGTGTCAGGATAGATCTTTTGCCATCCCTGTGAAAATGTCAAAATTTGGCCAGGTAATATACCTCTGAAAAATTGCAGTTGGCACAAGCTCAATAAGGATTTCTAAGATTTTAGCAGTTAAATTCCCCAAAGATTCAGTCGACGCTAGTCAAGTTCCATCTGGGGATGAGGAGGATTTTCCCTGCAATTGAAAGTCTGGGCTGCTGTGGGCCACACCAGGTGCAGCCACCTAAATTGAGAGAAGGGAGCCTGCCTGTGTTGTCACTGACCCCCTGCTAGCTACCAGCAGAGTGAAGGAGGAAGCTGGGTGATTTGAATGCAGAAAGGACAAGTGCTGGGCCTTTGAGGGACAGAGGGAGCAGATTGGGACAAAGAGCCTAGAGATGGAAACTTGGACTGAAGGCTTGCAGGGAGGGAAAGGGAAATTGGGACTGGGAGTTGATATGCAGGAGGCGAGACTACAACTGACTGGGCAAGGAGACTGAAAACTAGTTGGGGTGGGAGGGAGAGGGACAGAAGACAAATCTGACAAAGAACTGGGGTACAGGAGAGACTGGCTGGGGAAAGAGACTGGCATAGGATCTGGGGTGGAAGAAACAAACTGAGATTGGATGAGCAGTCTTAGTAGGGGAATTTAGACAGGCAACATGGGCTGGGGGAGGAGGAAGACAGACTGGATGAGGAGCACTGAGGGAATTAGGACTGAATTAAGCAAAGAGACTGGAGATAAGGCTTTTTTTGGAGGGGAACTGGAAATGGGTGGGCAAGGAGACTGGGATGGAGATGGGAATGAGAAACCTGAAGAGTGGAGACTGATGAGGTGCCAGTGGGACTAGGATTAGGGGTGAGGAAGAGAAGGGAGAGGGATAGACTGGAGGAGATGGGGCTGACCAGTGCTTAATTTCTAAAGAAAGAGGGGCAGCGTGACTTTGTACATTGATGTGTGCAAGGTCACACCTTACATGTCACTGACAGAAGAGGTGTTGAGGCAGAGCCCTGGCACAAATTAACCACTGGGGCTGAAAGTGTCAAGATTCAGGAAAAGGGCACAGTAGTCTGCCCCCTAGAAAGCCCTCCCCTCCACAGCCTGCAATGGAACCTGAGATTCCTCAGTCTCAGCATTCCTCTGCTGTTAGCAAATGAAAGACATTTGCAAAATACCCCATCTTCCTTTAGTGCTGGTCCACATAAAAGATGCCTATCTACTATTAGTCAGTTAGCCCCTTTGCTCAAGTGGTAGTCTAAGGTTCCAACCCTGCTGGTGACCCGTGTGGGTGTCAGTATGATGCCACATGATGGAACTTTTAAAGACCTAGTAAATGGTTGCACAAAACTGTTAAACAGATGGTCCATCCTGTGCACTGAATAAGTTAGGGGTCCTTAGACAGAATAGTATATGATAATTACTGTATCATAATTAGGGCTGTCAATCGCAATTTACTCACGCGATTAACTCAGAAAAATTAATCGCACTGTTAAACAATAGAATACCAATTGAAATGTATTACATATTTTTGTTGTTTTCTACATTTTCAAATATATTGATTTCAATTACAACACAGCATACAAAGTGTACAATGCTCACTTTATATTTTTATTACAAATATTTTCACTGTAAAAAACAAAAGAAATGGTATTTTTCAGTTCACGTAATACAAGTACTGTAGTGCAATCTCTTTATCATGAAAGTTGAACTTACAAATGTAGAATTCTATGTTCAAAAAAATAACTGGATTCAAAACCAAAACAATGTAAAACTTTAGAGCCTGCAACTCCACTCAATCCTACTTCATCCAATTGCTCAAACTAGTTTGGTTAAAATTTGCAGGAGATAATGCTGCCCGCTTGTTGTTTACAATGTCACCTGAAAGTGAGAACAGGCATTCGCATGGCACTTTTGTAGCTGGTGCAAACGTTCGTATGCCCCTTCATTCTTTGGCCACCATTCCAGAGGACATACTTCTATGCTGATGATGCTCATTTTAAAAAATAATGCGTTAGTTACATTTGTGACTGAACTCCTTGGGGGAGAATTGTCTCCTGTTCTGTTTTTACCTGCATTCTGCCATATATTTCATATCATAGCAGTCTTGGATAATGACCCAGCACATGTTCGTTTTAAGAACACTTTCACAGCAGATTTGACAAAATGCAAAGAAGGTACCAGTGTGAGATTTCTGAAAATAGCTACAGCACTTGAGCCAAGGTTTAAGAATCTGAAGTGCTGTCCAAAATTTGAGAGGGACTAGGTGTGAAGGAGCATGCTTTCAGAAGTCTTAAAAGAGCAACGCTCGGATACAGAAACTACAGAACCCAAACCACCAAAAAAGAATATCAACCTTCTGCTGGGAGCATCTGACTCAGATGATGAAAATGAACATGCATTGGTCTGCTCTGCTTTGGATAGTTATCAAGCAGAACCAGTCATCAGCATGGACACGTCTTCTGGAATGGTGGTTGAAGCATGAAGGGACATATGACTCTATTTTTGTGGCACCGTCTACAACAGTACCATGTGAATGCCTGTTCTCACTTTCAGGTGGCAAGAAGTGGGCAGCATTATCTCTCTGCAAATTGGAACCAAACTTGTTTGTCTGAGTGATTGGCTGAACAAGAAGTAGGAATGTGTGGACTTGCAGGCTCTAAAATTTTACAGTGTGTTATTTTTGAATGCAGGTTTTTTTGTACATAATTCTACATTTGTAAGTTCAACTTTGATAAGGAGATTGCACTACTGTACTTGTACTAGGTGAATTGAAAAATACTATTTTTGTTTTTTACAGTGCAAATACTTGTAATAAAAATAAATATAAAGTGAACACTACACTTTGTATTCTGTGTTGTAATTGAAATCACTATATTTGAAAAATGTAGAAAGCATCCAAAAATATTGAACTAAATAGTATTCCATTATTGTTTAACAGTGTGATTAATTGCGATTAATCACTTGACAGCCCTAATCGTAATACATACCCAAAAGGGGACAAAATGAGTGCTTGACTTTGCAACCTTATGTTCTTATTGGTGGGTGGGTGTGTAATTAACTATAACTGTTAGAGTATTAACATCTGTGTGTTATATAAAAGGAGCTCTTCTGACTGCGTACTTCCTCTTTGCTCAGGGGACTGATTATCTGAGAGATAGGTGCTGCAAAGTTAAAAACCTCTGCACGCCATTTTCCCTTGAATTTGCAGAATAGTTAACTAACAGGTTGCATAAAGGTACCCACTGACAGATTGGAATGCAGACTTAAGAAACTGAGTATCAAATTGAAAAAGTTTTAAGTGGGGGTTTTGAGAACCCAGCATTTGTTACAGCTTTCATTCTAAGAATTGATATTTGTTAAGAGGGGGATAGAAATAGAAAAGGATAAGGATTTTTGATACAGCAGTTGTTTTGCTTTCAATGAGTGAATTATCAGTTTAATTTGTTAGTGTGAAAAATTTCTTTAGTGGTTACAGCATTGTTTACATTTCCTTCTTGAAGCTATTGCTATATTGTGTTTGCAGTTGTATGGAATGAGTTGGAATTGATGGAATATGTATATTGCTAGCAGAAAAGAGGGTATGATTGTTCTGATCTACCATTTGAGCACCCCTGCAATATTCCATGTCACTTGGGCCTATATGCTTCCTAAAGGCTGGCAAACCTACAGGAGACGAAAAAGCTGTCTGAATTCCCTGTAGCTTATATCCAATGTTTCTTCTCTGCATAGCCCTTTTATTACCCAAGGCTTGAGGGTCACTAGGACGTGGAGGTCACTGAAAGTCAGAAAATCCAGGCTGGCATTGCAATACCCTTGTGGATGCTCACTACCTATGGTGGGACAGTCAGTTACTTTTTGTCAAGATCTAGGCACAGTCCAGGCTTCAGAGAAAATAAAAATAATTGAGGTGTCTGTTCTAAAACATCTGGCAGTCTGGATTTGGCCCCTGGTCTGCTTATTGACTACCCCTGCCCTATACTATAGATGTACACTATCAGCTGTTTAGAGGAGCAGACCTCTAACACATAGGCTTTGCATAAACTAAGAGCTCTGACAATGAAGTATTAGGTACTTCTGCAAGCTCCTGCTAGAATGGGGGCAAGGATGAAAAGAAGTGTGTATGCTGTAAAGAGGCCTTGCCCTTTTAACCCAGTAGTTTTCCATAGGATTGAGCAGACGGTACTTATTTAAGACATATTGAAAGGCATTATTCCAATACTGTAAGATACTGCTCTTTATTTATATCTTTCTGTTCAGTACATTACATCTTCAGCACAGACAAATTGGCTAAGATATACTAATTTTTCAAACAGCTGCTGGGAGAAGACTTACTGAATGGCCAGTGCCCACAGGAGTTATTTGCAAGTACAGAATGGGTTGCTGCAGCAATCTTTCCCTTCCCCTTTTAAGACTACTTGACTGAACAGGTCCTGTTAATTTGCATACCTTTGAAAAAATCTTCTCACTTACCTAAAGATTCAATATATCAAGCCTAAAAGCAATTTAAGAGAATGTTAAGTTGTTGTACAATTTGAATTTCCTATACAGCAACTTATTAGCAGTAATGCACTCAGCTTAACAAGCAGCATCAAGCCATTTAATTTGTGTGTCTACCTGCAAATCAGTTGGAACAAAGAATTGTTTTTAAAAAAAAAACAAAAAAAACTTGAGGGATGTGTTGCACTAAACATAGTGTTAACAGCTGTCTGATCAAGAGGGCTTTGTTGTAAACACAGAAGACATTTAACTATTCAGTTCTGAACCTTATTTAAGAATACTAGAATAAACTTCCCCTTACACCTATCTAAAAGGGCTTTGCTCCCCTGAGTGGGGTGAAGTTTAAAAGATGGGATTCTTCAGAATAAAAATTAACTGGGTTGAGTATCAGGAAGTTTAGGTTGTGTCCCTACAAGGATGGATGGCTGACCTTGGAAAGTCTCTAACCTCTTGTTTCCCACCTCTTTAAAATAGGGACAGTATTTAAGGGCTCTATAAAGAGTCATTTGTTTACTTATATGGAACTTAGTTCTTTTCAGTTACTGAGCACCATACTTCATGGGTATTGCTGCTGTTAAACCTAAAAATTCAAGTGTTTTAACATCCTTCTAAAAAGGAAACTGGCAGCAATGTTAGTTGCACAAGCTGACAGGCTTGTGCAGAGCTGATTTCAAGTGCATAAAACAAATTAAAATGGGTTTTTATCCCCACAAAATTCCACTAAAATGTAGCACTGACTATGATAGTAAAGCTTTTCCTCAGACTACCTTTACATTGCAATTCTTAGCAGAAGTGAAACCTAGAGGACTACTTCTAGTTTGTTTTTTTTAATGTTACTATTGCACTTCCATTGCTGTTTGAGCTAAGCTTATACTGTGCTGTTCACACTTTTGTTAGCTGCAGGGGTGCTGTAAGTTAGCCAGTGTTATAGCTATCCTGTGCTTAATGCTAGGGATTGGCTGATTTGACCCCCTTCCTCATCAGCTAAAATAGTTTGTGGGAAATAGTAGCATGACCTGCAGTCACACTGTACCCCTCCTTTGTCCACAGTGGCCCTTGGAGATAAAGGGAAAACTTCCTGTTTGCATGGGAAGAGATATAGAAGACCCCAGCACTTTGAATAATTAAGTACCCTTCACCCACCCCTTGAGCTCTTCTACCTAGAACCTTTGCTCTGAGGCATCCCTAAAAGTAGGGCAAGAAACTCAGTTTGAACTGAAAGTTCCAACAGCCCTTCCCCTTAAAATTCTAGAGGACAGAGGAGGCAGGGAATGCCACAACAGCACCCAATAGTTATTTAAGGGTAGGTCACAGTTAGTGAGGAGATCTGCCTGCAGCACAGCTCCACCTGCTCAGTTTCAAAGTTACCTTTATCTGTTGTTCTATGCATTAGGCCAGCTTGTAGCAAAAAGTGGTCATAAAGCAATGGGGAGTTTTACAAGCCAAATATACACAATATATACTTGTCTGCAAGCGATGCTATTTCAAGTTCTCCATTCAGCATGCAAACCTGGCCTTTTGGGGGAAATATACCTAAGTCACCCACATGCCTTACTAGCAATGGGTCCTCACTACCTCCCATTTTATTTAAATTGTTCTCTTGATTACAGATTATACTCTAAGGTGTACTTGATACCTCTTCATTAGTCTAGCTGTGATGTAAAAACCTTTTTTCAGATATAACCCTGAAGCTGCTATATTACATTTTTGAATTGTTTCATGCATTGAGAGATCCCGGATGGATTAACCCTTGCTGTCTCATTCTCAAGTTGGAAAATTCAAAGTGTTTCTGTGGGAAACTAGAAACCTTCACAGCTTTTATTTGCTTCTCTACATTAATTGGAATGCATTTTCCTTAAGGTACATGGGCTGGGCCACAATTATAAATATGGAAAAGTTTTTTAAAAATGCTGTAAAGCCAGCAAGCTCTCAGGAAACATCACTAGGCATAACGACAAGGAAGAGAACATGTAAAACTATAGAATTGTTGTCTACAGTGTGAATATATCTCACAATTCAAATAAAATAGCAATGATAACAGTAGATGCAAGCACAGATTGTAAAGGGGCAAAGTGTTTTGACCTGTAGGAATTATTTTTAAGGCTTTGGTCACATTTGTGCTTCTCTGGTTCTGTCCAATTAAGTAACCTAGATGTTTTACTTCTTCCCCGTAAGAGGTTTTTTGATGCCCATGCATTTCATGGGCTCTGATTTGGTGGGTAATGGGGAAGACCCACATCTCCTTATGTAGCCAGAGCAGACAACACCTTTTGCATATGTAGAAAAAGCTCAGGACGAAGGGGTTGATGGGAACAAGATAAGAGGCAAGCCCCATGATTACAGTGTAAATTGTAACTGACTTCAGCAGATATTTCTACAAATCATTGCAGTAGATCTGATTTTTTTTGTACAGTTGCTTTCTGCTTCTGAGTGTAATTTTATTTGTAAGGCACTCCATTCCTGAACTGTTTCACATGCCAGTTACATTTAACAAACAAGTCAGGGGTTATGCTTTAGTCAGTTTGTACCAGGAGTTCAGTGCATCCATTTCTGGCAAATAACTTCACACCAGTATAACCCAGGTCATTTGCACTAATGTGCTCTTTTCTATGTTTAAGAACTACCCATTTAATATTGAACACACACACACACACTTTGTACTGAATACTGCAGATTACAAGTGATACATGCAACAATATAGAATCTCCATGACCAAGTGCATAGTGCGGTTGGCTTCACTCGTGGGGAATAGCTGTATTAAGCCACTTCCCTTTGATAAATTATTTCCTGTATATGCAAATACATGTGCATGAAAATCCAAGTAGAACGCATTACTTTTGCATACAAAAATGATACGTTACAGGAAGAACCAGTCAAATGTTAACTGTAAATACAGAAAATGCATGCACAAAGAAAAACTGTGACGTGCAGAGCCTGTGGGATATAGATATAATTTTATTTAAGTTTGTGTTCATGGCAGGATGAGACACTATTGAAAGGTCTTTCCCCTGTATGGAGATGAATAAGATAAGTTTTCAATAAGCTTTAGATACTGCCCATTGCACTGCATTTAAATAGAAGTGCTTACTTTCTATACAGACAACATAAAAGTAAGCAAACTTACAACACATTCCTTTAATATATCAAAAATGTTTCCAAGGCAACATTATTAAAATTATTATACCACAGTCCCCAGTAACATCGAGCTGTATAAAGGAGGTGGGGGGGGGGCAAATTTCTTCATCCTGCTAACAGTTTAAATGCCCTTCTTCTCATCACCCAGTAAGTTCACTGTAGCTTTCTTGGCTGGAGGAGGGGAGAAAACAAAGTGTTAAATTTCTATTCTGCTACAAATTAGAGGCCTGTGTAATCACTACTGGCTGCAGTTGAGAGACAAATCTACATTTTGCCTCCAAATGCTGAGGGAAAACCAGCCATTTTAAAATAGGCAAATAAAACTGACAATAGGAGTGGATCAAAGCTGTGAAGTTTCGTAGAAACAGATTCTGTGAAAATTACAGCAAACCAACCATAGATTGATAGCACCACAGTGAAGATTACAGACCAACTTAAGAAAAGAGCACTATTTAATATGGGATGTACCAGGTCTAGCTGTAGTACCTGAAGATCTGTATATTTTGAAAGTTTCACTATAACATATCCAGAGCATGAACCAGCCCATCAGTCAGAGTTGGCTGTAATAACATACTGATTTAACAGGTATATGCAAACCTTAGTGGCTGAGGGTGTATAAGGGGGGAAAGAGAGGGAAAAGAGAACAAGAGGGCAAGACTCAAGGAAGAGGAACACGAAAAAGACAGGAATAGAGAATACAGGCAATAACTAGGAGAACAAGAATAGTTGAAAAGAAATAAGTTATTGTGCTTTAAACCTTATCTACCAAAACAGATGTTTGTCTCAGTAAAGGTCATGCATCAGAAATGTAGGAAAAATAGGAAATAATGAGTCATTTACATTCAGGGAGGAAAATAGAGGTAAGACAGAGAACAACAGGGAAATCAAAGAAAACTCCTAAAAAATTATGAAAGGTTTTCTCCCTTCAGATATAGATTCAAACACTCCAGAAAGTTCAGCTACATCTCCTTCCTTCATCCATATTTTACATGAGGCATTTACAGTGCAAAATTTCCTGCCTGGTTTCCTTGGGAGCTAAATAAGTGCAGAACACCCTCCAGCCTTCTTCCCCCCATGCGAGCCCCTGTGAACCATTTTAGCATGCTGCTTGAGCTCCAGCAATTGTACATTTAGGAGTCACTATGGAGATTTCACTTTTCTCCCGAGACACAAATCACTGTTTGGTTTTTTTGTTTGGTGTTTTTCATTTTGTTGTTTTTTAAAGAAAAAATTGAGACATTTTGGTTTCTGGGAGGGGAAAAATACAAACATTTAATAGGTAGTAATGTTTCACCTCGTGTTGAATTCCAAGTAATATTAACAATTTGCCATATAAAACATTTGACACTCATGCCACAGCACCAAACTCAAAGTACTTCAGTGACCCAGAATGCACTAGAATAGTTGTATGGATTGCCTTGTGTGATGTGCTGAATAGATTCTCTGACTAGTACCACCACTTTATGGACATGCTAAGCTGTTGTAGGAACAAGCAAAATAACTGGACCATTTCATGCAAGCAGTGTCCTTCAAGAGACTTGTTGTTTAATGTAGACACACACCAAAGAAGTGGTACTTGCTGCATCTATGCCCTCTACAGTTGTCTCTCTCCTTTACTTTGTTCCAAAGGGAATTTCTGCACAAAAACCAAGACAACACACATCCCACCAGATATCTGCAAAAGCAGCATCTTTTAAGACCAAAAAATGATCATTTTAAAGGCATCAGCCCTGAAATCATAAAGGTAAATTCCCACTCCTTGAGGTAAGTTTACATTCTTGGTCTCACCTTCTTTAGTAATGACATCCGCAGTCTCTGCAGCTTTGTCTTTCAGATCCTTCACAACACTGTCCAATTGAGCCTCGTGCTTCAAGAAGAAAGGGCGGATAATTCGGTGGTAGAGAAACTCTGCTCCATTGGAAGGGCTTGGAGCCATGCACCATAGCAGAAAGCCACACTGCACAGAAAAAACAAAATCCAATATTGGCGCTGAGAGAGGAAGGATGAGATTCAGAAGATCTGGGTTCTCTCCCTTACGCTGCCACAGACTCAGTGACTTGCCAAGGTCACTTTTGCCTTTTCTACACACAAGCTGTACTGGTTTAATTAAACCTATATAGTAAAGTGACATGCACAAACCCCCCTCCAGCATGGATTCAGTTATACAGATATCGCTTATTTTCATATGAGAAGGGGAGAAATAAGCTATACCTGTTTAAGGCTTGTTTATACCAGTAAAACTGCATCCATAGTAGGGGACTGTACTGTAGAACTGGGTCAGGGGTATGGTTTTGTTGTTTCAATCCAGTATTAATCTCTGTGCCTCAATTCCCTGGCTGTAACATAAGGATAATACCTCACAAGAATGTTGGGAGGATAGATCTTTTAGCATATGAGAGGCTTATGTACTACTGGAATTGGCAGTATACACATTTCTATGGCAACCATCCCAGTACAGATACCAAAAAGAACATTTAGGTTGTAAAGTCAAAATCAGAATTAGTCAAAGTCAGCACCTATGCAACCTAAATTAAGACTTTTGGTACATATATAGCAAAGGTGGGCAAACTACAGCCCGTGGGACCGTCCCGCCCGGCCCTTGAGCTCCCGCCTGGGGAGGCTGGTCCCCGGCCCCTCCCCTGCTATCCCCTCTCCCCGACAGCCTCAGCATGCCACGCCACCAGCATAGGAGAGGGCTGCACTGCGGGGGCAGGGAAGAGCAGCAAGGGAGGCTCACCTGCAGCCTCAAGGGAGCAGGCGGGAGCAAGGTGAATGCATGCGGAGGACTCAGGAGGAGCACTGGGCGGCCGCAGCCACTGGCTGGAGAAAAGTGGCACTTTGAAGGAGAAACCGTCGCTTCTCTCCAGCTGCGCAGCTGCCCCTGCTCCTCCTGAGTCCTCCGCCCATGTCTGCAGGGCTGCATTCTGAAAGGGGCTTTATAGGTGGGGTTGGATAGGGCGTGGGGTCCCGGGGGGTCCCAGGAGGGGGCGGTCAGGGAACAAGGAGTGGGGGGGTTGTATGGGTCGGGGGTTCTGAGGGGGCAGTCAGAGGGCAGGAAGTGGGAGGGGCGGTTAGGGTTTGGGGAGGCTCAGCCTTCCCTACCCGGCCCTCTATAGTTTTGGATGTGACCCTCAGGCCATAAAGTTTGCCCACCCCTGATATATAGTGTGAAAGAGGACCTGCTCTGAGGATGAATCAGGATTGCATAGTGAAGGAGACTGTTTTCTGAAGGACACCTACCTCATTTGTTGCAAGATTTGGCAGGTGCAGAGTCGTCTCTTTTTCTGTGGTCCCCTATCTGATGGCTAAGCAGTTGAATGCTGCCTTGGAGAATTTGATGCCACCCCTGTCTCTGCTACAGAATTCCTATGTGATACTGGGCCGGTCACTGAAACCAAGTTTCAGATGTAGTCACAAAGTTCTCTTCATTATCTGGGTGCTCAACTTGAGACCTGGGGTCTGATTTACAGAAGTGCTGAGCACTCTCAGCTGCAATGGAAATCAATGAGAGCTGTGCTTTGGGAGCTTAAAATGCTAAGTACTGTGAAAAATCCAGTTTTAGGTGTCTCAGACTGGGCACCCGAAATAGCAGATCCTTTTGAGTTTAATATCTGCATCTCAGAAACTATGAGGAGTCCTTGTGGCACCTGAAGAACATGAAAAGATGGGGGTTGCCATACCAACTCTAATGAGTGCTCATTTAAGTGAACCCCATTCATCTTATACTCTGAATGAGGTAAGGGGTGTGGGTGGGGGGAGTAATGACACAGTAATTCAAGACTGTATAATAATCCAGCACACAAATAGGCTGAAATAAGGTTGCACCTTAATTCTGGTATTTCTTAATTTTTTAAGTGCTTGATTTTGCAACCTGAATGTTCTTTTAGTGTAGATTTTTGGTGCAATTTCCTAAGTGGATTTCACAGATATGCTCACAGCAGAGGAATGAGGATACTCAGGAATTCAATTCCAGGTTCTGAAAGGGAGTGTTCTCCAGTGATCAGATCCTTCTTGCCCATTCTTTTCCCTCTTTAAAAGTTTGGCCCCTTTTGCCCAGTACCCTCTAACAGTCCCTGTTCACTTCTGCTTTGCCACCCCAGCTTCTCCTCCCACTCCTATCCTACTGGCTCAATCAGCACCTCTTGTCTAGACTCCCTTCACAGTCTCCCTGTCCAATTTCCTTTCCAAGCCAGTCCCAGTCTCCCTTTCACCCTGAACTCCCAGTCAGTTTCTCTCTTCCCTCCCTCACTGGTCTCAGTCTCAAGCTCCTTGTTCCAATCTATTCCACTTCCACGTCTGACCCCTATGCATTTGAGTCAGGCAGCTTACTTCTCCGTGCTGTCTGGGTGCCAGCAGGGGGCATAGAGAACTCAGTTCTAGGGCCTCTCTCTAGCTGAGAGCAGCTGTCACAGGGGAAGTCCTGCTTCACCCCTCCAGCCATTGGCTGGAGCACGCTCAGCCATGCAGGGGTGGGGAAACGGCATATATTCAATCAGGTCCCGTGTAGGGGATGGAGAATGTTAAGTGAACAAAGAATTTTTGAAGATTTTAGAGGCTAAACTCTCATATCTACTAATTGTACACGAACTGCAATTTTTCACAGGCTTGTAACTTGTCTTATTTTCCACTAGGATTTTACAACAAGATAGTTAACTTGATGTATTAAAAAAACAAAACCCAACTTTTCTGAAATGAATAAAAAGTCCTAACATTGCATTAATTAACTGGACCCTTGCGAGAAAGAAGCATGGCCCTCTCAAGAGAGGGACAATAGTTTCCTTCTGAATCTTTAGCCAGGATCAACTGAACAGTTCAGTTAAGGACTTTGAGTAGAATCTTGGCTTTAACATAAGCTGTTTCCTGGGAGAGAATATCAAACCGTGTATCGTATTGCAATCATACAATTTTAACAGCAAGTCAGTATTGCAAAAACTTTGATGGACTAAACAAACACTTAGAATTCAGCATTATTTGCAAACAGTTGTGACAAAAATAGCAAAGTGCAGAGATGTGGGGAGAGAGAAGCAAGAGAGAAAAGCAGCCCACCCAAAAAGTACATAACAGTCAATTGCTCAGTTAAAAAGCTACTCAGTTACCTGGAGCTTCCTCTACCCAGAAGTGTATTAAAAAAATAGCCTATTGAAATGAACACAAACAATGTAGTGTTTGAAAGTCTGGTAATATCACATCTTTGCTGGCAAAGACAGCCTGAAGCAGGTTAGGCAAGTTGTAGTTTGGAGTTAAAGTGTAGCTGATTATTTACAGCCTGTTGAAAGCATTCATGGTGCTGCAAACATAGTTTAGTGACAAAGTACTGTAACTCCAACTCTGCTCTTTCAGAAAAACAAGGACACGTTAAAGGACATCTGAAGCCCATATGATCCAAATCTATATCTTCACCCCCTGATTCTCACACCCCCACCACCCAGTACACAGGATTTATACTTTTTATTGTGGTCTTCGGAGTTACTTCTGCTAATCCCATGGAGTGGGGGCAAATGCCTTAGGTCCCTTCACTGCATAGGTACATACAGTCATATTGTCTAAAAAATTTGGCTAGGGACTCAACTTCCCTATGCTGTACTCCTCCTCCCTGCAACTCTTGTCATTCTCTTCATTCTCCCCCTAACCTCAAGAGTTCATACTCTTTGTGCCAAAGTGACAATTTATATGCTAATCGGTTTAAAAGTTAACTATGACCCAGTACCGGGGAATCTTACTGCCATCTACTTCTTTCGTGGATTCTACATTAGATATATTGAGAGATTCTTATTTTAAGGGGAAAAGGGTGAACCAACAAACCTTCAGCATGTAGTAGAAAGGGAACCAAGACAGAAAGATATCAGAGAAGAATTCTGCTATGCTGAAGATGCCATACACAACCCAGTAGGTCAGCCACTGTGTGTCATCATCTTTGTTGGGGCTTTCAATAGCCTTGATTCTGAAAAGGAAAGCATAACAGGTGAGCAGTTCAGTTATGCCACCTCATTTACAAAATACAAGGATTTGTCCCAAATCTGTTATGATATAGTGGAGAGACCGATCACTTTGATTTGCCTGTGCATATGTACGTGGGAGGATGGGCTGAAACATTCCTTTCATACAGAGGACTTGCCCCAGATCTTTGTACACTAAAATCTTTCTATATATGAAAGAAGCCGAGAAACTCAAATATATTTTTAGGTCTCCTACTTCTGACTTTGATGATAAAAACATACGTACATACATAGACATCAAAACACAGACAAATGATTTGTGGCCTTCCATTCCAGTAGATGATTAAGAAAAGGTGAGGTAATGTTAGCAGGAATAATGTGGAGAGTCCACCACTGAACTAAAGGCGTCCCACCTTAATGAACCACATGTTTTTTCTGTTCACATGCTAAGGTAATAAAAATGTTCCAGTTCCCTGTAGACAACAAGATAGAGCTCACAGAAAGTTCATTTGCTGTTACATTCTTGCTGGTCACTAAAGAAAGTTACTCACAGGTTCCATAAGAAATAGCACAGAGACTGTCCCCCTCAAATCACTGGAATGCACATAGTGCTTCTGCATACTATTACAGTCTAAACAGCAGAAATGAAATGCAGATCTGTGCAAGCCACTGATGTGATTGTACTACAGCTCCCTAGATGAAAGCCGACTGTACTCTAGATTAACAGCTTTTAAAGTGCAATGATTATCTTAGCGCACAATGATTCTGCATGAGCAAGAACCCAAATTTCATACAAGCAGAGGCAAAAACATGAAACTATGTGGCTGACCTGTGTCAACCTGCATGTCATATCAAAGCACCATTACCTGTGCAATGCAATAGAAAAAAAATTAAACAAACAAGCTCTCGTTAGAAAACTAGTGTGGATTCAAGAAAGTCTTACCAGAGCCTGAATTTTAAGTGAACAAACTTACTCCGTAGCTCACGAAAGCTTATGCTCAAATAAATTGGTTAGTCTCTAAGGTGCCACCAGTACTCCTTTTCTCTTTGCGAATACAGACTAACACAGATGTTACTCTGAATCTTGTTATTTTGTGGACCAGAAGAAAGGTGATAGGTAGCCTTTATTTTAAATTGGATCTGAGCATGTACCTAAGTGTTACGCCAAAATGGACAGTCTCTACATAAAAGAATAAATGGACACAAATCAGACGTCAAGAATTATAACATTCAAAAACCAGTCGGAGAACACTTCAGTCCTTTTGGGCACTCGATTACAGACCTAAAAGTGACAATTCTTCAACAAAAAAACTTCAAAAACAGACTCCAAGGAGAGACTTCTGAATTGGAATTAATTTGCAAACTGGATACAATTAACTTAGGCTTGAATAAAGACAGGGAGTGGATGTGTCGTTACACAAAGTAAAACTATTTCCCCTTGTTTATATCCCCTTCTACTGTCCTTGTAAACTGCTGGAAATGGCCCACCTTGATTATCACTACAAAAGGTCCCTTCCGCCTTCCGCCCCCCCCCCCGCATCTCCTGCTGTTAATAGCTCACCTTTCCTGATCACTCTTGTTACAGTCTGTATGGTAACACCCATTATTTCATGTTCTCTGTGTATATAAAATCTCCCCACTATATTTTCCGCTGTATGCATCCGATGAAGTGAGCTGTAGCTCACGAAAGTTTATGCTCTAATAAATTTGTTAATCTCTAAGGTGCCACAAGTACTTTTTTTTTTTTTTTTTTTTGGAAGAAAGAGCAGAGGTCTAGGAATCCTATAAGTCCTAGAGAACGCCAGTGAAATGCTACCACTTTGGATAACTTTGAGGGAAATTCCAAGGATTGAGTAGTAGTTAGATGACCCAGGTTAACAGATGTACAATTTATTTGTGAATGTGGCAGTACTGGAAAGAATGTTCTTTTGGGTAATTCTATAGTAATAGAATAAAGTGTACTTACCCAATTTGGTTGGTCATTTTCTTGTATATATTATTCCTTTAATATTGTTTGTTGAGTCTGAGGGGAGACCATCAGTTGCACAAGATTTTTTTTGAAAGTCTGTAATAATGTTTATTGAGCCCTGTAATTCATAGCTACTGACAGTTCTGCCTGTGAATGCCACCTCTGTTTTATGAAATGCTAGACTCCTTATAGTGCTTCAGATCCTGGTTCTACAGGTTAAAAAAAACCTTGTCACACTATTGATTTTATGTTTTAGAATAAGCACTGGAAAAAAAACCTCACCGGTTGACTTAGCTCTCTTTGACCAAATTATCTTGAAGCACAGTATGACACAAATATATTGATTTAACTTATTCGTTATCTGGACACGGTAAACATCCTCAAATTTATCTGAGATCCCACAGCGGGATATTAACAGAACCTGCCATGACCCATCCAGCACAGTTAACCTGTGGTGCTCAAGCCACTTTGCTGGCACAGCAACTGGAAGAACAGGCTTTTCAAAGAGTGCTGTTAAGGACTGCATTTTCAGTCCATTGCTGCTCCCGCTAACACAGCGCTAGTATTACACCATGGGCTGGGTGGGATTTTGAAGCAGTGACAGACAGGAGAGGAGGGAGAAAAGAACTGCATTGATGGTCTAATAGCAAAGCCTTCCCCATGTTTAATGCCAACAGGGACCTAAATTCCATGGCAAAGTTTTTGCTTCACTCTAATGGCACAGACTGGAAATGCTTCAATAGTTGCATTTATATTAAAAATGGACATTTGGAATTGTGGGCAAACACAGCTGGATACTTGTGCTAAAGCGATCAGCTTTTAAATAGTTAACAATTTTGAGGCATGGTTCAGGCTCTCCAGACTCAGGAAGAGACCACTGCATTTGCTGAGATTCTGCTCACATTTCCAAGGCTGTCTTCACAAACATGGAGACTATTATGTTTTGTTGATTTGTTTGTTTAAATGAATTCTACAATTTCGCAGTAAGGGGCAGTTCCAGGATATCACAGAATACACAGAGCTCTATTTGTGTTAGCCAATATTAGCTGGGATAGATAATCCGTGCCCTTTCTCTGTGAGCCAATAGGGACTAAGAGCTCTGTTGAAACAAAGCACTGTGAAAGGAGGAAGTGCTCTAGTCTTTGGTAATCTGCTGTGGCCAGCTGAAGGAGCTGCAATTTCCCTAATCAACTCAGAGAGAGAGAGCTGCATCTGTGTGGGCCCTGGGGAAGAAAGGAGCACAGAAAGATCAAGGGATAGAAGAGAACAAAAGTGTGAAATCCAAAAAGTGAGGGAGACAGCCCCCCGCACCCTAAAAGGAAGTGAATAATAGCTGACAGAGGTGGTGTTATATTTGGATTAGCTCTTCTCTATTTTGGCCCAATAGCAAGAGTTAAATAGAGGGGCTGCAGAGTTCCATTTAAAGTGGGGGAGGGCACACAGAGGAAGGGGGAAGAACGAGTCTGCCCCGCACTCACCCCACAGTGGCTCCTGTCCCACAGGGCTGGGCTGGCCTGGCTCACTGCTCTAGCCAGTTGTCTTTCAACACGAAACGGGGCCCTCCCCAAACAATACCTTGACCCCTCCCTGACTCAGCCTAAGCTCGAGGGCCTGAAAGTGTTGAGGCCCCCCCAGCTTTGCAGCCTATGGTTAAACATTTGTTTTTGGTAGTGCCCATGATGTGTTAGGTGCTTCACAAACAATCAAGATGAAAAGAAAAGGAGTACTTGTGGCACCTCAGAGACTAACAATTTATTTGAGCATAAGCTTTCGTGAGCTACAGCTCACTTTATACTGTATGCATCCGATGAAGTGAGCTCTAGCTCACGAAAGCTTATGCTCAAATAAATTGGTTAGTCTCTAAGGTGCCACAAGTCCTCCTTTTCTTTCTGCGAATACAGACTAACACGGCTGTTACTCTGAAACCAATCAAGATGAAGCAGTCCTTGCTCCAAGGAGCTCACTAGCGCAGTAAAGCAGTCAATTGCTTCTTGAGTGCCAGCCTGCGCAATGTTGCCAACACTTGTGATTTTATCAGGAGTCTTGAGATATCTGGGGCATTTCTTAAACCCCAGGGGGGGGCGCCTGAGGTAAATTTCTAGCCCTGCTGGTTTCAAAGAAGAGCATGAAAACATGAACCTTACAGGCTCAAAAGCTATATGGAAAAGAAAACATATCCAAAGTTGATTTTTTTTTAAATCGTGTTTTTTAAGCCAGCCTCAGTGCTTGAATGCTTGAAGATGGGAGTACTGAGAAACTAAGTCTCCCGCAAACCATACTACAAATTTAAGAATCCCTGCACCATTTGAAAGTGGTGCTGGTGGGAGAGAATATCTGCCACCACTCCACCCTTGCCAAGCAAAACCAAAAGCAAGCACTTGTCCCTAAGAACTGATGTTTCCTTTGGAGCCTGTGTTGTACATTGCAAGTTATGAATATAAAATGGGGCTGATATTTACCTACCTCTTTGTATTGCTTAGAAGCATACAGATAAACCCCACAATTATGAATGATAAAGAGGGATATTTGGATTTATAAAACAAGACAATCTTTTATGGTTATGTGCAATAAAAAGGAGGTGTTTGTTACACCAAACAGATAATTGTGTATCTACACTGTGCAGTTAACCTGGGCTCTTACTCAAGTTTTAACCTTAACCCCCCCCCCCCACACACACACACACACAGTTCAAGAAAGTAACCTCTGACATAGCTCTGGAAGTGATTTAAGCCCAAGGCTAGCTTACTTTGCTGAGGGTGTGGCTTAGAGCCCAGGCTTTGCTTTAACTTGAGCTAGAACCCACCCACTTTTCAGGGAGGATGCAAGCAAAAGTCACTCTAGTGCTGAATGTCCTTCCCACAATTCCTCCCTGAAGGACAGACAACTTTTCCCTCAATTGAAAACTGAATGGGTGGAAAAAAATCTTAGGATTTTTCTCAGCACCAGGAACCATGGGATATGTCCCCAGATACACATGGGCAAGTGCAGATACAGTAAGCATATAATAATGCATGTAGAGGTTTTGCTGTGGGGATGCACCCAACGTCCCTCTTGGTCAACCTGGATGTCCAGAATCAGATGCCAGTCACCTAGGTTAACTGTGCAGGGTAGACATAGCCTTAATACTGTCTATTAATCAACTGACGTAAAACATTAAATTCACAGATGGAGTTGCGTATGCTGCAAGAACCAGAAGGTAACCCCGCTCTGAAGTGGTCTTATCTAGATGCTATGTGATAAGTCCACTGGGGAGGAGGAAAAAAGATATAATCTGCAATCATTTAAAAAAGATATCTGTCACCCCAGTTAAAGTATCATGCGACACGTCAGCTCAGAGTAAGTACAAATTACATATGTCTGAAACGTGTATATATAATACTATTCCATATTAGTTTATTGGTGAGAGGGAAATGGGTTAAGTGCATCATCTCTGCTGATTTCAGTTTACAGCTGCAGGTTGGGAAGGCTCAGAGGGGCAAATATTTGGAGCTGTACCCTGCCCCATAGGCAAACTCTTCCTCTCTCCATCTGCCAAGACAAATGCCAGTGTAGACCCATTACTGACACATGATTTTCCACCCTTTTTAATTACTCTCCACTATTTTATGAGAAAGCTACAGAAAATGCTTTACATCAACAAGCACAATATAGTTATTCAAAAACCTGAAGACAAAATTCTTAGCCATTGATAAGCCTGGCAATTGTTACACTGATATAAAATACCGCTTGTTTAACTAAAAAAATTCACAAGTCCTCTTAATAAATATACATATATGACTAAAAATATGTAATCAAGTGAAGAGGAAACAAGATAGATAATCAATGTATTTAAAAAAAATTAGCTTGTTTAAAATTAAATCAAACATCATGGGAGACACCTAGGGATGAAAGCAAAGGCCATAATGAAGTGCCAGCCATTTGAATAAGTAACACAGGGTGACAAGAATACATTACTTATTTACTCCTTATGTTACACAAGCTCTGCATCAGTTCTAAGTCTTCAGCTTCAGTACCCTGGTCCCTAAATATGTCAAGAGACTGTTTTTTTTCTATTCATGACCCATCAAAACAGCTGTATTCATACACAATAGAGTTGACAATGCCAAGAATGAAATTTGCAGGATTTTCTCTGTTGCTCTCTCAGGGCCATAGAATATTTCACTAAAATTAAAGTCAACATGAATCCTACCAGTTCTAGAGTGAAGTGTAAGACACACTGTCTTGGTTACTAGGCTAGCTGCACTACTGTCCCTTTGAGGTCTCCACCAAGTATATCCCGCACAGGTGACAGGCCTTGGACCTTTACCGCTCCTGGGGTGGAATTCCTCAGCTTTCCCACTCAGACCTGGACCTGGGTTATAGCCCCTTATGTATCGATCATGTTTATTTCAGCAGGTCCAACAGTGTTTGGCACCCGCAAGCCCTTTGTCTCCAGGAGCCTGTGGCAGCACATTTGCAGTGACATGAATAGCTTCCTCAAAACAAAGCATAATTTATTCAAGCAAGGGGTAAAATAAAAAGAGGCCTACTCGCATGGTCTTAGTTACACCATGGTAAATTCCCTCAACCCAGCTAACTCCATCTGTGGCAGGGAGAAACAGCCTGTACTGTAATAGGTTTCAGAGTAGCAGCCGTGTTAGTCTGTATTCGCAAAAAGAAAAGGAGGACTTGTGGCACCTTAGAGACTAACGGTAGCTCACGAAAGCTTATGCTCAAATAAATTTGTTAGTCTCTAAGGTGCCACAAGTCCTCCTTTTCTTTTTGTACTGTAATAGTTTGCTTTCTCTGGACATCCAGTCCAGTCAGTCTCTCAGCTCATACAACGCTCCCTCCCTTTTCTAGGGTCTTGATTCAAAAGCTCACTTTTTTATCTCAGGCTTTAGCATTTGGGAAAGTAAACTATTCTCACCTAAATGTAGCCAGCCAAGTAGTTTCTTCTCCCATTTGATGACCCAGTGGTTATCTTAACTCCTTTGAAGCCAAGTACCTGAAGCCGTCCTATCTGTTTTACCTTTCCTGCTCAACATGGGGCAGGAACAGGGTTAAAAACCCCTATACAGCCTCCTTTGATTTAACTATGCATTTAGTCAGCCAGCAATACAAAATTGAACATGGAAATAGTGTCGCACAATATTAATTTAAATAAATTTAAATTTAAATAAATTTAAATACTCCATCCCAGTTCATCATATCCACCTTGATAATAGCTTTCTCACAACCACCACACTAGTGAGTTGTTTATCATGTTAGTTCCTATTAAATAACTCCCCCCACCCCTCCAACACACACATTCTCACACATGAAGAAAGGGTGGGAGAAACAGTCTTTCAAGTTGATTGTTGGCGATCAGGTAGTAGGTTATAACAGCACTAGATAGTGGAATTGAGGATAATTTACACTTCTACCTATCCAGCCACAGCCCCCTTATATCAAACTACCATGCCAAACTAAGATGCTTCATCCACACTTCCAGTATTGGCCACAAGCTTATATACTAGAAACAAAATCATCTATCACGTACAGCCTCACAGACTAGAACTCAGGCTGAACTCCAGCGTCAAAACATTTTTTCCATTTTACCTGAAAGGCAGAGGGACTAAAAAAAAAAAAAAACAAAAAACCATTGCTTTCTGGTTTCATCCAAAAAGTATATTTATATGTATTATATTGACACTAGAGCTGGCTCATAGTTTCTGAATGAATTTGTCAAAAAAAGTCCTTTGTTCGGAAAAAATAAAAATTTTCACGCCACAAAATTACTATATATGTTTGCCTTAATGTGGCTCTGACCTACAGTGAACCCCTGGGCAGAGATAGAGGATCAGAATTAAGTTGTTTATGGAACCTTCAATACATTTCTAGCCCTTCAGTCACATGCAATTTTCCTGTTTGTTTAAAAACAACCAAACTTTAGTTAATGTGACTCTATAGAGCATTATTAAATGATGAAGTTTCAGAAATAACATGCGAACGCGAATATTCCTGTGCAGTTTGTGAGAGCGTAGGTTTGTTTTGCATCCAAAACAAGTGAAATGAAATTTTTAATCTCGTTATTAACAGCACAACAAGCAAGGGAGTCTAGATTTGCTTTATCGATTCAACCCAAACAACATACTACTAAAATGAAAGATGTGTACTGAAGAATAAATAATATGTCAAGTATGAAAATGCACATGGAACAAATGAGATGTTCACAAGTGGCTAATGCCCACATGATCTATTCACTGAGCAAATCAGATTGTAATAGTGATGAACCAAGAACTAATAACTTTATTGCGGCTAGAGTAGTTTGGGTACTTTGATTATTTTTATAGAAATAAGTTGTTTCGTACAATCTCCACTGTCTCTTCAATATTTATTTCTGAACATATCTTTACTGAACTTCAGCATTTATAGTACATCACATTGCAACAGGACAGTGGTCTCCAACTACCCTGAGAGAGACCTTGTCATGCACAATACAAAAGAACCAAGAACATTTCATTTTTATCTTAAATCATGACTCAGTATAATATTCAGCACGTCATCTGCCTTAACAAGTGACAGGAATATAAATTACAGATGAAGTCAGACTGTGAGATACTGGCACCAGAGCAGTTTTAGTATGCAAATTTTAAAGGTAGGTTATTTTACAAAGACATCTTTGTTGCAATGTTATTTGTATACTGAAAGAACAGGTAACGTAATTTATGGTAGCTCTAGCATTGAGACCTACTAAACTACAATGTTCTTAGAAATGTAAAAGGAAGGAAATATCTAAAAATCACAAGGTATAGCTTTATATTTTTAGTTAAAACCTAAAAAATGGACTGGCTGCCAGTCCCAGTCCCACCCCAACCCAAAAGCTTCTATAATACTGATGTATGACCAAATAACAATGCAAATCATTGTCTGGAGAGTGAACTGTTCAAAAAAATTATTATATAGACATGAGATATAAAATATCTGTAGGGGATTTATTTAAAAACTCCTGTGATTATGGCACATAGAAGGTGACAGTGGTGCCTACAGAAATGTGTGGCTCCTCAACAGCATTTTCTGATACAAGAGGCAGTTTCCAGCAGATTGAATCATCCCATGGCTACATTTATTTTAAAATCCATGAATATCCAATAGAAGAAATACTACAAAAGAAAGCTACTTCTCTTTGAGACTGAGAATGTCAGCTCTGTTGGATTGTCGTATCATGGAATTAGTCAAACAGAATTCTAAACCAATAGTGCTCACCTTTTCTGCAACCAGCTAATTAAAAAGAGTTACTGTAACCATCTTCCGATTTTAAGTGAATTAACTAAGCCAGAAAACTTTAAGTTACCAGATTCCTTTTGACAAGATTCAGCTATTTGGCAGGGAAAGGCTAAAACGTGGAGCTGTGATGCTTTCTGAAGCTGTGATGCTACTAATTATTACTATGATTAGGGTTAGCAATCCACATATACAGTACTTCCCTTTATGCGTATTAGGCATTATATATCCTTTTAAATTCTTTTGCTTATTATTAAAGGATGGAGTCCAGCAACTGAGAGATGCCAAAAGCTGTTACTGTAAGTGTCATGGGAAAACCTTGGAATTTACAGTGCACACCAGATCACTCATGTAAATAAAGCATTATAGATGTGCAGAATTAAGAACCTAGGGATATGCCACTTTCTCCACTGCTTTCTTTTCTAAGATGAATGCTACAGGCTTTGTGTTTTCAGTATTTTATGTCATCAGTCTCATTAGTGCAGAAGAGAACACAATAAAGTGGTCTACATACAAAATAGCTTTCGTTTTAAAACTGATAGTATCAATATATAAAGAGCAAGGAAAATGAAGTCCCACAGAGAAAACCTGTCAATAAAAGAGAATACGGACACTATTGCTATCACATTTCAAGTGGTACCAAACACGGGTTTTTCCACCTGTAGGTAGGATAAACACTTTCCTGGCAGCACCATTAGTTAACTAAGGGGCGGGGGAGAACCTGGAACAATAATACTTTAATTTGGAGGGGAGAGAAATGGAAGCATTCATATCTGTTCCCACTTTCCTTCTCAAGTGGGAAACTTTTTACTGAGTATCTTTACAACCAGGAAGAGAAGCAACACCCTCAAAGCATACTGGTTAAAATATACAAATACACACAATCTTAGGCCAGGTCTATACTAAAAACTTAAATTGACCCTGCTACATCTCAGTGGTGTGAAAGATCCACACCCCGGAACAAAGTAGTTTAACCAACTTAATCCCCAATGTAGACAGCGCTAGATTAATGGAAGAATTCTTCTCTCAACCTAACTACAGCTTCTTGGGGAGGTGGATTAACTACAGCAATGGGAGAACCCATCCTATTGCTGTAGTAAGTGTCTACACTGAAGTGCTACAGCAGCATAGCTGCCGCAGTTTAAGTATAGACATAGCCATAGATAATAGAAAGGCTTTAAAAGGCATAGGGATAGAAAACAATAGCTGGCATCTGTAGACTCCTGCATACTTAAGTTTGCTATTTCTTGGGGACCCTTTAATACATGGTACAGACTCCTTATGCAATAATGAACTTGCATTCCACCATACTCAATAGACTATTGTGTGTTTGTAGTTACTGATATATTTGTTTTGAAAACAAATGTTTTTTTGTTAAAAAAGAAAAACCTGAAGGGTGATTCTTTCCCTACCCCCTCTGAAACTACACACACCTCCTACCCATCCACTATACTTGTGTTTAGAGCCTTCCTTGATTGTTTCCAGTACCTTCTCACCTACACAATATTGAAACACGCTACTAATGTGCAGCCCTCCTTCCACAGTCTCTCTCTCCCCTTGAACTTAGCATTTCATACAACCAACCAGACCTTTCTCAACCACATGGCACTTGCATTTTTAGCCATACTTCTTGCAATTGACAATGAACTCTACCACTAACAGATCTCTCAAGTATAGTTCCTTCTTTGTCTTCCTCATTATCACATCCTGCCCTTGGCAAAATTGTCTAAATTCACACAAGGGTATCACATTTTATGCAGAAGGTGCCCCTGTTTATATATGCTTCGCTCTTGATTCTTTTCTCACTCTTTCAGCCATCAAATACTGACTCTTACCTCACATCTTCATTCCTGGCTACCATCCCTACCAAAAAACACTAACTGTATCCAGATACTACCTGAAGCTACTTTCTGCCAACACACACACACACACTCTCTCTAACCCCAAGTAATTAGTCTGCAACATCCCCCCTTCACATGTGCAATACACACTCCCTGTAAGTAGGGGGGTAGCAGCACATTAATTCATGGAGAAAGGACGGGGGGGGGAGAGAATCTGTGTATTTGGAGAGGCAGATGTTAACTAAGTGGGAGGCTTGACAATGGTGCAGGGGCTTCCACCTTCTCTCCCTGTGCAGCTGTGGGTTCCAATAATCCAGGCCTACATGGAAGCTCCTCTCCCTTCCACTAAACTGTGGGCTCCTGCTCCATCAGCAGCCAAAGGCCTTGTCTAGAATGGTGATTTGCCATAACTCCAGCCAGTGACTTAGCTGTCCTGGTGCAGCCTTTAGCATTGGCCGGCAAAGACACCACTCGCACCGGTGGAGTCTATCCTCCTTGAAACCCCAGCATAAGCTACATTAATTCAAAGAGCAGTTACCTGTCTACACTGATCACTAGAATCAGAGCAGATCCCTCTTTTGGCAAGGCCCAATTCAGTTTATTTAAATTAGAAGTGATTTGTTTTGCCTCAAGATGTTGGTAGGTATGTTGAATCAGGAATGCAGTGAGAACAGTTATTTTGCTATGGGGCCAAAAAAATCAAGTGTTTCATCCTTCCAATAGGGCGAAAGTCTAACTGGGTTCAAAAAAGAATTAGATAAATTCACGGAGGATAGGTCCATCAATGGCTATAACCTAAGATGATCAGTGACGTAACTCCATGCTCCCAACCCCTAAACTCAATCCACTAGACTATGCTGCCTCGTATTACATGGGTATTTCTGTTAGTTTTCTGTAGCTTAATCAAAATATTAATAGCATAAATTAAGCCAAAGCAGCAGAGTTTAATTATACTTAACTGATTTTCTGCTTTTTGACATTAGCACTAGGAGTTAGGCAGCTTTACTGCTTCAAGTGACCTTATTCTTAGCAATTACAAAAAAAAAAGTAAGCACATTAAAAGAAAGTTTCAGATGATCCTCATCACTTAATCACCGAAGACGCTTCCTGTTCCATTTTTTAAGTGTATACATGTTTTACATACACACACAGCTAGCAATTTTTTAATATATAATTTTTTTTTGTTAGGTAGTTCACCACCACTGGTTACGAGTGGGGCTACATTGAACAGACTAATGCTCTGCAACGCATAGGAGCGCAGAGAAAGTATTGATAGCATTATTTAAGCACTGCCAACAAAAATGTTTTCTAATATTTACCTCTTCCCTCGTTTAGTAGTCTGGCTATTCCCTTTTTCAGAGTTAAAGCTGTCTGGAAATAAAAAGTTTGCTTCTAAGTTCTATGGCAAAGGACAGTAGGATTGGGTCCTTGATCGTATCACATAAGAGGAATAAGTTTAGACATTGGCAATGTAGTTTACACAACACACAAAGGAACATCACCAACTTAAGATAAAATAATCAGACTTCTTGAAAATTTTTACCTGATAATATTACAAACAACACTTCTTTTCCATTATACTGATTTTAGATTAACTGGAAAAAATAGATTCCCCCTCTCCCTGCCAGTTTACTTTGTGCATTTGATAACACTTTATATTCGTTTTCACTCTATAGCTCATTTCCCTGTTGCGTGAAAGACTCTCAAAAACAAGGAAAAGAAAAGTGAATAGGAAGATACAGTTAATTGTAAAACCATACAAATTAGTAAGGGGACTTGTGTGACAATGCACAGCTACTTTCAAACTCCCATTCTGAAACTGACTAAATCCTTTGTGCATGTCTGTTTTAAAAAGAAAAAAAAAGAGGAAGGAGTGTGGTTGCCACAGGAAGCAACCCAATATTAAAATCCTAGTGTCATAGAAGTTAGAGATAGAAGCTAACAATTAAGTGTGTTCCCACAGTCTGCTTGGTGTGGGCTGGGTTAGGGGAGACGGGGACTTGATATGGTCTCTCTCCCACATGGCTAGCAATACAAATGAGCAGCATACCCATCCTGTGAATGAGTAGCCAAGGAAAGCATGTTTTTGCAGCAGTGTGCTTGAGTACTTTGTTAAATGTAACTTTAAATGAGACAAGTTACTAGACATACCATGAAAATTAAACCTGGACCCACTTTGTTCTAGAAAAAAAATTGGGAAAAAATTTGTTTTTCCCCCTTCACCTTCTGAGATCTGAATCATTTTAACAATGATGCAGCTATCTGCTTCGGTAGCAGTCACATTAAGACCCTGTGACAATATTCTGAATTTAGCTCACTTTAAGAAAAGGAGTACTTGTGGCACCTTAGATACTAACCAATTTATTTGAGCATAAGCTTTCTTGAGCTACAGCTCACTTCATCGGATGCATACTGTGGAAAGTGCATCCGATTAAGTGAGCTGTAGTTAGTCTCTAAGGTGCCACAAGTACTCCTTTTCTTTTTGCGAATACAGACTAACACGGCTGTTACTCTGAAACCTGTCATGAGCTCACTTTGTTTTCCCATCTCCAACATGAACCACAGCTTTCAGTTTTACCTACAGCAAGTGTCCCAAGCGTGTGTTATTAGTGAACAGACTTTTCTATCCAACACCTTTAAGGCAGATTTCACTAGTATTGTTATACTATTCAGCATATTTAAATATGTGCATAGCTCTCAAGAAGATCCAATAAGTTATGCACTAAAATTAATCAGACATCACTGTTAAATTAGTAAGAAGGAACAGTTTATCCTTACAGCAAGTTTTGATTAGTGGAGATCCTGTTGTATGTAATTTTAAGTACTCATTCAACGTGAAACAATAAAATCTAATTTAAAATGCACATATGTTAAAAATGTGTTTGTAACAAGTTAATGTAGTGCTTGTGAAAGGTACCAGATTGACTGCCCTTGCTACAGAACAAGTTCAGACTGCATCCCCATATTGTCTTGTGGATTTTTTAAAATATTTTTAAATCTTCTCTCTCTCTCTGTTGTTTACTGTCAAATGCTGCTCCTTCATGTTACTTCTAGCCCCTTCAACAGCAAAGTCATTTTGGAGCAAGGAGGCCTCCTTAAATATGGATCTATTCTCAGATCCTTTATACAATGCTGTTTGTTTTATCATGGCCTAGGTTGTATGCTTACACTAGATCACTGCTCTAGTGAATATCTTGAAGTGTACTCTAAACTAAAATATCCATATCAGTCTTATCCAATATTGTAACAATAGTAATTATTTCTCGCTCTCTCTCATCACTAGAAGCAAATGCAACGTATGATTCAACCTTTCATTAAGACATTACACTTCAAAACCGTAAGCTGGAACATAATTAGAACAGGTTTTTAAACAAACATAATACCTTACCATCTAGCACATGAAGAAAAAATAATGGGGGGTGGGGAGGATGCCAGATTTTCATGTTTCCACTTTAACCATGTAAACTGAAGTGAGTTTTCTCATTACCGACTAACATACTAGCATAAACTAAAAATGATCGAAGGAGTGATAAAATTCAGGAGTATGGCACTTTGATGCCACAGGCACTACAAAGAGTTTAAGCTAGATGACTGCGATTTTGCAATGGTAATTAAAAAAAAATCTTTAAAAAACAGCCACTAAAATTGGAAAAATGTGACTGCTTCCTTCTATGGAATTGAGATATAGTAAAACAGATTGTTCTTGTAATGGAAAAGTTCATTCAACAAATACATACACAAGAAAAGCACCAAAAAGAGGATAGCTATTTAGAAATGTGGCCACCCTTTCAAGCATACTCAAAGGAGGAAAGCCCCCTAGCCAGCAAGCTAGAATCTTTAGCCAAGTTCTTTGAATATAATGCTGATCCTGAATAAGTAATATATGATGCACTATGTTTTATTGTAACTTTGCATTAATACAAAGTTTCAAAAAATAAACCAGCTAACATTCATGACAGAAAAGGCAAAACCCATGGAAATATTTTTTAAAAAGTCACAGGCACTGCCTCTGCATCCAACTGATATTTGATCTCATGTATGTTTCAGAAATTCCAACTCTTTATTAGCTTTCTGGGCAGAGTCTCAACTTTACAGTACTCATCAGTTTACTAAACATTGTTCAGTTGTTTTGTAACAACATCTGCCCACCCGGGTTGGGAAGGAGATAATTTAAGAAATAGATGATGACTTTCAAGTTTTAATTTAACAGCTATAATCTATACCAAGGGCCAGCCTACAGAAATAAGCACCCAATGACTTAACGTTTCACCTTGTAGTAAGGAACCCTATTCTCATAGTCAGAAATCCATAGAGACACTGTCTTTTTAAAAAGCTTCAGGCAATGTTTTCACAAACTGTGAACATAAGGCCCTTGGGAAGTTTCACCATCTGCACATTCCATTAGCACCTTCATCCACCAGACTGTCTCAAACTTGGACAATTTGAATGCCAGAAGAGAAAATAATGAACAGGACAAAATCACCACAAACTTGAAATGCTACAAACATTGCCTAAAAAATTATCCGCAGGGAGGAAAAACAGCAATGGAATAGTTCTCCCTCTAGAGAGGTGCCCCCCTCCTCCCCTTTCAGATGGCCTGTTTCGGGGACAGCACTGTGCAGGAGGGTGCGTTTGAGGCACTTACGAGATGTAGGCAGGATAAGCGAATCCGATCAGGTTGCACAGCAGAGATGCTCCATAGCCGATCACCAGGTACACGGCCAGCACGCCAATGATAGCTACCCAGGGAGAAAGCAGATAGCGCATTAGAGGGGGGAAAGCGACCGATTATAAATAGACGGGGCGTTTTCTCAACGACTCGCGACCGGTGGGAAAGAAACCAAGCTATCGAGTCAGCCACTCGCTCCCCCACTGCGGCAGGGAGCCCCACCCGCCTACTGCCAGCCCCCGACTAGCCAGCCCGGGGAGCAGCTCCTAACCTGTGACGCTAAAGGGGTACATCGCGCCGGACCGGGGCGGGAAGCAGAGACTCCGGGCTCAGACACGTCAGCCGCGCTGGCTAGTCAGTTTCCACCTCCTGGGAGTAACTCGCTCTTTCCCCTCCGCCCCGTTGCATGCAAACGCGCCGGCTCAGATGCCATCGACTGGGGGGGTTTCCCCCGGAGAGAGGGGTTTCTCCCTGTGCGATTTTTTTTTTGGGGGGGGGAATTGACACTATGGCTCAGCAGCTTCCATGAGATCGCCCCCAGGAGAAGGCAGGGGACGCAATAACTGGGGGCGGGGGGGGGGAGGAGAGGAGCTGGGCTGGCGTAACCGGAGAGCACAACGTTGCTGCTGTCGCTCCTCTCGGCTGCCGCAGACACCCAAGCCCAGACATTCCGCCTCCGCCCCCATTGCCCCTCTGGCCGGCCACAGGCTTCCCCGCTCCTCCGCCTCCGCCCCCATTGCCCCTCTGGCCGGCCACAGGCTTCCCCGCTCCTCCGCCTCCGCCCCCATTGCCCCTCTGGCCGGCCACAGGCTTCCCCGCTCCTCCGCCTCCGCCCCCATTGCCCCTCTGGCCGGCCACAGGCTTCCCCGCTCCTCCGCCTCCGCCCCCATTGCCCCTCTGGCCGGCCACAGGCTTCCCCACCCCTCCGCCTCCGCCCCCATTGCCCCTCTGGCCGGCCACAGGCTTCCCCGCTCCTCCGCCTCCGCCCCCATTGCCCCTCTGGCCGGCCACAGGCTTCCCCGCTCCTCCGCCTCCGCCCCCATTGCCCCTCTGGCCGGCCACAGGCTTCCCCGCTCCTCCGCCTCCGCGTCGAAACCCGGTTACGTAACCCAGAGCCGGGAGGCCACTCCTCGACAGCGTGTCCCCGACAGAGCCGCTGCCCGGCTCGCGGGCACTGACCCCAGCCCCTGCCCGCAGGCCGGGCGTGTCCCAGGGGCCAGCAGCGGCGGGGAGCGGGGCATTCACTCACCGATGGCGATGTAGGATCGGCTCACCCCGGTCTTGGTCTCGATTTTCTCCAGCAGGCTGGTCATGCAGTTCTTCTCATGGAGGAACGTATCAAACCGCTGCCTCATGGACGCCGTCATGGCGAGGCCGCTGGGGCTGGAGAGCACGCAACGCCCGGATCCGGTGGCCCAGCCTTGGCGCTGCGAGGCAGGGGCGGCGGCGGCTCTGCTGGCTGGAAAACCCTGGCCGGGGAGGGGAGGAGCCGGCGGTGGCACGCGGCAGCATCGCGGGATACGTGATCTGAGCGTCGGCCCTGCCCAGCTGCCCTCCCCCGCCCGGGCCGCACTGCAAACACCACGCCCGGCCCCGGCGGCTGCCGCAGCAAGGGCGGTTCTGCAGGCGCCTTCGCGGTTGCTATGGCAAGAGAGGAGGGTGGGGGGTGATCAAACATAGGTAAACGGGCCAGGCTGTGGGCTGAAGGGCGGGGACGGGCTGGGGACACATTTTCCCGGGACGTCAAACCCTCAGTAAACACAGCCTAGCGCACCCAGCGGGGTTAGTTCATGAGCTACATGGCGGCAGCGATCTAGTAGATGGCCTTCTCCGGTTCTCATCCCCTCTCCCAAACGCATCTCTGGCCCCTCTAACAGTGCCTAGGTATGTGTGTTATCAAATTAGTAAACGGATACTAATTGGATGCTTGGCTGAAAGGTCAAGAAGACCTGTCACTGGGAAGGTGTTGAATTTTTGGAACTTTACTGATATTTTGTGCAAATAGGCCTAGGTCATCGTTCTTGGTTGGAATCCATTCTTATTTTATATTTGTTTACTTTTGACAGGGCTTACAGTACCCAAAACTGTATACGGATTTCACAGATTAAATAGAAGACACAGTCTGTGCTCTCAAGTGCTGACAATCTAATTATAAATCTGAAGCAATGAGTTAGGGTAACAAACTAGGGAAGGGATGAGGTGAGGAAGAACAAAGTTTGTGGTAATATGACTTCACTTTTACTGGGAAGCTGCATGACTGCATCAGAGTAGTACTAGAAGTTTGTAACTTTACCCTGGAAGTCAGGTCTCCCACAGGTTTAAAACAGTTTCTCTGCCAACAGTATGTAATTTACAAAGTATGATGCAATCTTGGAAGCTTTCTTGGCCTGCTGACCAGTAAACCCCTTTGTTTTGGCCCTGGTCCCTTACCAGAAGCTACTTGATATCATTTACTCATGTGACTCAGCTTTAGAGCTTCTGACTAAAAGGATTTCAGACCTCCCTCAAATCTCTGTAAACCATAAACATGCAGAAAAATTGGCCATGGTGGCCGAATGACAAGATGGCTTTCTCAGGAAGCTTTGCTTCTTATTACCCATACCTGGAAATGTTTCAAATGTAAGTAGCACAGCCTCCCTTCAAAGGTATAACTTTTCACACTTGCTGTCTGTTCACCTCAAGTGCACATTTCTTGAAGTCTATGGAGAAGTGCATCTTGCAAAGGACTCATACAAATATACCTAGCACTGCAAAACTTTTTCTTCTTTCATGAGTCCCTTGCATTTCCACCTCTTTCTTTCATATCTTTTCTCTTCAGTCTCTTTCTCCAACTTTATCTTCTCTCTTTAGTGATCAAATCCTGTTCTGGCTCCACTTGCCACCTGAGAATAGGAACAATATTGACCACAGAATGGCACAAACTACCTGATCTGACACCTGCTATATGATGTATGCAGTGCTGTTGTAGCCGTGTCAGTCCAGTCCCAGGATATTAGGGAGACAAGGTGGGTGAGGTAATATCTTTTATTGGACCAGTTTCTGTTAGTGAGAGAGACAAGCTTTCGAGTTTACACTGAGCTGACCTGAAGAAGAGCTCCGTGTAAGTTCAAAAGCATATCTCTAACTAACAGAAGTTGGTCCAATAAAATATATTACCTTGCCCACCTTGACCTTCTGCATGACAAATATCAGTTGATAAATAATCACTTAAGCTAAATCACTATAATGTATTCTTGAATTGAAATAAGTGTCCATATATGAGGGTTGCACCAAGTCAACACAATCAGGTTCTGAGGCATTGTATATATTCAAACTTACACCAATATAATTAAACCAGTTTAGTTAAACTGGTGCAAATCTTGTGTGAATACTTTTATTTTGGTGTAAGAAGTCCTTCAGTTTACCTTTAGCCTGTGTGTAATCAATTTAGCTAAACCAAATTAAGAGTGCCCTGGTTTAACTAAACGGTTTAAAGTCATACCTTAAGTTAAATTCATAGAATATCAGGGTTGGAAGGGACCTCAGGAGGTCATCTAGTCCAACCCCCTGCTCAAAGCAGGACCAATCCCCAATTAAATCATTCAGACAACTGTACACAATAACAAGATCTAAATGGATTTAAAAAGGCAGGATCATTGGCATATGCACTCTTGATCAGCCAGAGAGGGAAGGAGGCAGAGAAAATAAAAAGAAAAAAAAGAAAGAAGAGAGAGTCAGAGATGGGACTTGTCTATACTAGGAAAAATGTATTTTTATATGTTAGTAATAGGATTAACATGCTAAAAATCCTTGTCTAGACAAGGCAGTTGTAATTTTATGTACTAGCTATTGAAAGTAAACCCAAGGGGACAAAATATTTAAAATATGTTACTGTGAGGTACATACCCCACACTGGTATTAAAAGGGTTAACTGGAGGTAGAGAATTTGATTAAGGTACCTGGTTGCACCTGGAGGCTGGGCCAGCCCCAGATGGTAGCTGAGCATAAGGGGAGGAAACCCAGATAAGAAGGAGTTAGAGAGGAAGAATACTGTTGTTTCTATCTTGTTGTTAAATGTCTAGAGAGAGGTAGATCTGTAATAGTTCTAGGGAGGGGCTGTGGGAATGGGCCTGAAGGAAGGCCTGTATAGGAAAAAAGCTATAGTTCCCCTCCTTTTTTCCTTTCCACAGTTATTAAGGAGTGAATCCAAACTCTTAGCTCTTCTCTAAATGATACCATTTCCTGTTATGTTTTGGAGCCTCAGATAGCCTCTTTCTTAAGGCTTGTAGAACTTTTTGTGTAGCATATACCATAAGTTCTGCAGCTTCTCTTGACCATATCTTGTATGTTACTGGGAAGCACCTGTGTTTTGCAAATACATTTTCATATGATACTATTAATACTTACATATCTGGTTCTGTGTTGTCTGTTTCTCTATAGCAGTGGTTTTCAATGAGGGGTATGTGTACCTCTCCGGGTACACAGAGGTCTTCCAGGGGGTCCATCAACTCATCTAGATCTTTGCCTAGTTTTTCAATAGGCTACATAAAAACACTAGCAGAGTCAGTACCAACTAAAACTTCATACAAACAAAATAAGAACGAAAGCAATTTTAAGGTAATATTGTGCTGAGACACTTTTGTATTTTTATGTCTGATTGTGTAAGCAAGTACTTTTTAAGTGAGGTGAAACTTGAGGGTACGCAAGACAAATCAGACTCCTGAAAGTGGTACAGTAGTCTGGAAAGGTTGAGAACCACTGCTCTATAGCACACATTCTATTAACAAAACCAAGCACCTCATATGGGTGTAGATGGTTGCTTGTCTCTGTGTACCACTGCAAGCTCTTGTTTGTATTATTTTCCCTTTGTATTTAAGTGCTAGCATGCACTTTCCTAACACTGGAATTATTCCTCCATGATAGTCTTTCATAGATTCTTTGAACCCATCCACTTTCAGCTGCTTCTTACATCACTCTATTAAGGTTTCAGAGTAACAGCCGTGTTAGTCTGTATTCGCAAAAAGAAAAGGAGTACTTGTGGCACCTTAGAGACTAACCAGTTTATTTGAGCCTAAGCTTTCGGATGCATCCGATGAAGTGAGCTGTAGCTCACAAAAGCTTATGCTCAAATAAATTGGTTAGTCTCTAAGGTGCCACAAGTACTCCTTTTCTTTTCACTCTATTTCAGTTTCTGTTATTACATTTACTTCTGCCCCAGTATCTATCCTTGTGTGTCACACAAATGCCATTTCTTCATGTGATGGGGTGTTCACCCTATACTAGCATGGAAAGGGTTAATGAGGTTGAGAAGAGGCCAATTAACCAGATAGGCAACATATGAGGAGAAATATGTGGCTAAATAACCCTGAATTGATGCTGATGCCTAGTTGAGAAGGAATAGGTGGGATGTTGTAGACCTTGGCTGGTGATTACAGTGTTTCTGAGCTGGACTCTGGAGTAGAGGATGGGCCTGGATTCCTGTACCACCCACTGGGGAAGTGCCACTGTCAAGGAAGTGGATTTGAAGACTACCTGGGATAGTTTGTCCTGTAGGACTTTGATACCCTAGAAGGGGGGAAAACATATTAGTGACCTGGCTAGAGAGCCAAGTCACAAAGAGCACCCTGAGTCACAGAGAGAGAGGGAAACTGCTGGGCATGCAAACAAGCAACAGAAAGGGGCTTCAGACCTGGAAGGACCTAATCCCCAGAGCTGCCAGGAAGTGGTGAGTGACCCCTGTTCCAATACACATTTTAACTGGATAATTTTTGAGTTTTCTGTTTCCTCCTTATTGCGGCTAAGAACAGCTCTTCCTTTTCATTTGAGGAATCCATTTTTGGATTGCACTTTCCTGCTTTCTCAGCATGTTTTTGTATAATGGTTGGGTTTATTACAGTTTCTACATATTCGCCTGAATGCTGGACATTTCCTATACTCAAAATGGTTGCCACATTGCTGATATTGTTTCCTGCTTTTCATGTTCCTGTCCATGGCCAATTCAATTTCTATTAACTTTTTCCTTGCTGGCTTTTCTATAGTACTCTGTCATATGCTCTGTGCCCTTCTCTGGGCTTTTTGTTTCTGTTTATCCTGCTGCTTGGCATATATATATATATATATATATGGACCTTTCTAATGTCTCATGCATCTCCCTTATTAACTATTCCTGGACTCTTATTATTTACACCCCAGGATAATCAAGTCTCTGAATCTTTTAATATTCCGTATTCAAAGGACTGACTTTTAGTTTTAATTATGTGACCCCAAACTCATCTATGTTTTCCCCTTCATTCTGTATTCTTGTCCTGTCTCTCTCTCAAAAGTAAGTTGTTTTTTTTTGTTGTTGTTGTTTTTTTTTGGTGGGGGACACGATGATCCTCAAGCATTTTTCATTATTTTTGCAAAGTGTTCCTCTTTTCCTGCTATGAAGTGTATGGAATGCATAGTATACATCTAGGGCTTCTGTGCCTGAGTCAAGAGAGTACAGAAATGATGTAACAAGACTTCCTATAACTCAGTATAGCTGCAGCCTGTGACTGCCTTGTCCTTCTTTCTGTGCCAGCAGGAAGTGTGTTGTGGCAAAGCAAAGCCTGCATCTAATGTACAAGATGTATGGTATCTCTACACCTCTTGGAGGATTTACTATTCTTTTTTGCCTTCACTTTGCCCCATCAATAGGACAAAAAAGAATCATAGAATATCAGGGTTGGAAGGGACCTCAGAAGGTCATCTAGTCCAACCCCCTGCTCAAAGCAGGACCAATCCCCAATTAAATCATCCCAGCCAGGGCTTTGTCAAGCCTGACCGTAAAAACTTCTAAGGAAGGAGATTCTGCCACCTCCCTAGGTAACGTATTCCAGTGTTTCACCACCCTCTTAGTGAAAAAGTTTTTCCTAATATCCAACCTAAACCTCCCCCACTGCAACTTGAAAATAGTAAGTCCTGTGACTACTAGCTCTTACTTTTTATATAGCATACAACCTTTCTCTTGTTGCAGTTCCCTGCCTCATTCACTACAGCACCTTCCGTCTTCTGCAACAGATGAGGAAAGGAATCTACAGACAGTAGCTGCCTTCACACAACCCAGATTGATTTCCTGAGTCTCCTCCATCTTGTGCATTAAATGAGGCAGGGAATCATGTGGAAAAATGTATGATTTCATTGTTAAAAACACTATCATAATGCATACACACAAGGCGGGGGGTGGGCGCTAAAGTTTTACAGGCAGCTTTGATTCTGGCATGTCATAACTTTTGAGTGTTTGACTTCGTAACTTAAGCACTCTTCACTTTTTTTGACATCTAAGCTTTTAAAAAGCCAATTGAAAAAACAAATTCTATCACGTGAAACCATGTAGACATCCATCATCTTTAGATCCACAGCACTGATCTGCCACTTTTGCTGAAGGAGTAACTGGTAATAGTAGTAAGTCAGTATTTTCTATGTGAATTAGCCACTAGAGAAGGATGAGACACCTTCTGCCAGTGGGGTTCATAGCTATATGCCAGGGGTAGTCTATTATTTTTTTGTCAAGGCCAACATTTTTTAGTCAAGGTATAGTCAAGGTCTGGACTCGAGCCTTGCAGGGCTCCATTTAGGGAAGGTGGGAGGGGGCACCTGCCCCACCTCTCCTGAGTTATGTATCAGCCCCAGGCGGATGGGGCTCCCGCTGACAGCCCTGTGTGCCTGCCGGGGCTCACAGTGGGAGCCCTGGCTACCTGAAGCTGAGACATAACTGGGGGATGGGGGGGTAGTAGAAGGTGCTCCCCTGCCTTCCCTAAGTGGCGCCCCTGCTGTGACAGTCTTTGGCCAGGGGCACACAAAGCACGGTTGCCACAATTTGGTTAAACTGCGGGTGGGAGTGAGCTGCAGTTGCACCTTCTGGCCACTTGAGTGCACTGTGCCCCCTGTGGAGCAGGCACTTGGGCAGCTTCACTCCTGCTCCTCCTCACTTGCAGGCCGGAGGATGGTGGAGGTGGCGGCAGCAGCAGGGTGAGTGGTTGGTGCCAGGCTCCTCCACCTTACTGCAGAGCCCTAGCTTGCCCAAGCACCCAGCCAGCCACTTCTCTACTCACAGTAGCCCCCCTTCGCCTCTCCCCCCACTGCATTAACTGCCCACGGCCCCCTAGAGTTTCGTGGTCTGGTTAAAAGTCTCTGGCAGTCCAGATTTGGCCCGTTGATTACCCACTATATGCTGACAGCAGAAAAGTTGCTGATTTCAGCCAACCTTCTCTTCTTTCACTGCCCTCCCAGATGGGCTGCAGTGGCACAGTCTCCCTGGGATCTGTCTCCTGCTGATGCAGGTGGGCTGGGATGGCACTGTGTGAGGCTTTACCTTGGAGCAATTCACTATTGTAATGCTGCATGTGGAGCTGCTCAGGGCCAGGTTCTGGGTCAAGGTAAGGGCTGCCTTCCCTCCCCCATGGGCCCTATGGGGCTTGGGGTGCCAGGGTGGTGGTGGTTAGGAATTCCTAGAAGGAACAGGGCTGAGCCCCATGGCTCAGGGAGAATCCTGCTAGGGAATCCTGGCTACCTTGAGCTGTTGGCCATGCTCATGAGGGGCTGCTTGCTGCCCTGCAGGACCTGAATTGGCGGCGGCAGCAGCAGCTGTTGGATGCATGCTAGGCTGGCTTCACCCCAGCCAAACGCTTCTCAGAGAATGAGCCTAGTCTGCTCCCACCCCAACCTGTAGGGTGGATTTTATCTGGTGACTCTGCCTTGCTGGGTTACTCCAGTTGGTTCTGACCCTAGGCCCATCATTATGACCAGTAGGGCAGTGTGATGGCTGGGTTAATCACCCTGATCTGGGACTAGGTCTGATGCTCCCTGCTTTAGTGCTTGTTCCTGGTACAGAGCCCCTCTATCTGAGCATTCCCCTATGCTTGTGGTCTCTCCCTAAACTCCTACAGGGCACAAGCCATGCTTGCTGCTCTAAACCTATGCACAAGAGAGAGGGAATAGAAACCTTCAATCACTGGCAATAGGTACTATTTCTGGTGACTTTGTCCCTCTGCGATGTGATCATATAATTGGACACCTGTTGAGGAGTATCCATTGCCAATCCAAACGTAGACTCAAGGTCCTTTCCTACAGCAGCTTAATGGGTTAAAGTTCTGCTTCAGACTGATGCACTTTCGTTAGGATGCATTTTAAGTAGTTACACTAGTGCAAACTTCCTTCATGTAATTAGGACCTTAGACTGCTGACTGCATCATGCCTGTACCAACCCAAAAATGGGAAATTTGCTCTCCTAAGCATCCTGTATTCATAACTTTACATTGAGTTCTGGTGAACTTGGCTGTCAGTGCACACAAGGGCTTGTCTACCCTGAAAAATTATGTCATAGCTACATGTCTCAGGCTTGTGAAAAATCCACCCCGAGAGACATAGTTAAGCTGATATAACTCCCGGTGTAGACAGGACTAGGCCGATGGAAGAATTCTTCTATTAACCTAGCTACTTTAGCCTCTTGTAGAGGTGGGTTACTTACAGTGACAGGGGAACCCCACCTATTGCTGTATTAAGTGTGCACACTGCAGTGTGCAGTTGTGCCACTGTAGTGTTTTAAGCATAGATATAGCCTAAATCCCACAGTCCCCATAAGTAGAACCCTACCGAATTCATGGCCATGAAAAATGTGTCCCGGACCATGAAACCTAGTCTTCCCCTGTGAAATCTGGTCTTTTGTGTGCTTTTGCCCTATTCTGTATAGATTTAATGGGGGCGACCAGCGTTTCTCAAATTGGGGGTCCTGACCCAAAAGGGAGTTGCAGGGGGGTCACAAGATTATTTTAGGGCAGGTCGCGGTATTGCCACCCTTACTTCTGTGCTGCCTTCAGAGCTGGGTGGCTGGAGAGCGGCGGCTGTTGGCCGGGCACCCAGCTTTGAAGACTGCACCCCACCAGCAGCAGTACAGAAGGATAGTGATACCATACCAAGCCATCCTTACTTCTGCGCTGCTGCTGGCTTCTAGCTCCCCAGATCTGAAGGCAGCACCACTGCCAACAAAAGCGCAAGCCCTCCCTACAATAACCTTGTGCCCCCCACCACAACTCCTTTTTGGGTCAGGACTCCTACAATTACAACATTGAGAGGTTTCAGATTTAAATAGCTGAAAACCATTACATTTATTATTTTTAAAACCCTATGACTGTGAAATTGACCAAAATGGACTGTGAATTTGGTAGGGTCCTTCATAAGTTACAAGGTAGAGGTTATAAAAGTTGCTTCCCTTTCTCTTCTCATCCCCTCTGAAAAGACAGTGGGTCTGTCTCCTCTTTATCTATGTTCCTCCCCCTGGAGTGCAGGAGTACTTATCCCTGAGAATCCAGCCTTTTAAATTGTAAAGTACAAGGTGCGGGGGAGGACAACCAATTGCAATTAAAAGGGAAATGACTACTCCCACACCTTGCTTGAGCCCCACTACTCTCAAGCGAAGATATGAATAGATCATCTGGTGAAAGGTGCTTGAAAAGCACTGAGACTGTGAGCCCTGCATTGAGCAAACATGAGTATGAGCTTGGGAATGGACTTGTATGTGAGACTGTGCAGAAGTGATCTGGTTATCTTATTTTAACTGCCAATTCAGCTTATTTTAGCAGTCAGTGAAGATCCTGACCATCTGAAGGCTATTCAGGCAGTTCTGTGAAATAAGTTGAGGTGTTAGCCCAATTTAACTGTCCCCATCAGATCACTGCTAGAGAAGTCTTTGTAAATGCACTCTAGCTTCATCTAAAAAGCAACTCTTCAAATATCTTGTGTAGGTGCAGCACAGCGCTATAAAAATCCCCCCTCCACGAGGGGAATAGCTGCACTCCCAGGGCTGGTGCACTTTACAGTGCTGAAACTTGCAGCACTCAGGTGGATGTTTTTTCACAACCCATAGTGAGAAAGTTGCAGCACTGTAAAGTGCCAGTGTAGACGAGCCCTTAGGCCTAGTCTTCAGTAGGAAATTAGGTCAGAATAACTAAGTTGCTCAGGGGTGTGAAATATCTGCACTCTTGAGCCATGCAGTTAAATTTACCTAACCCCAGCATAGAAGGATGAGAATTCTCCCATCGACCTAGCTACTGCCTCTCAGGGATGTGGAGTATCTACGCCCTCCCGTCAATGTAGGTAGTGTCTTCACTGAAGCACTACAGCAGCACAGCTGCAGCATTTTACATGTAGACAAACTTGTAGAGCCAGAAATCTTCAGAGATACTCAGATGAGCTTTGGACATGTAGAGACTCTCAGGGAGATCAGGCAAACATGAGCGGGGAATAGGCTAAGCTATGTGTGAGTGGAGGTACCTAACCAAAGCAGACTCTCAGACAGAAGAACCAGGGTTCATGGGAATGTCAAAAAAGGAATTCTGAGAAGCAGGCTGTGAGTTATAGGCTTTTACTCTAAATGGGAGGCAATTGTAATTACTGGCCTCTCCTGCTGCTGTTGAAGTCAGCTGAAGCATGACTGTTGTTGTTTGCAGTGTCTTGTAAATAGTAAAAAAGAGCAGTGGACACCCTCTGGTGGCTGTAGTTGTAAAAGAAATTGTTTTGTGAGGATTTAGATCTTTCAGCACTAACACATTTTTGTTTTCCTGGCTACATTTAATATAACATGTCCATTTTCACAATTATTTAAGCAAGGGTTAAACATTTATTGAATCTACAGCACCATCAGACCAACACAGAACTTAAGCTTCAAAATATTTATGGTAAGGAAAATGAAGTAACAAAAATGAATTATTAGAGGTTTTATATTCTCTATTTAAAGACAGCAAATGATGCATCAGAATTCACCTTGGAAAAATCATTTCTATGGGTGGTCCAGAGAGGCAGAGCAAAGGTAGATCCAAGAGCTAGGTGTATTTTGTACTAGTAGATTCCTAGCAGCCAAGCCAGAATTCCTCTCAATGGGCTAGAGGGATAAGAACATAAGAATGGCCATACTGGGTCAGACCAAAGATCCATCTAGCCCAGTATCCTGTCTTCTGACAGTGGCCAATGCCAGGTGCTTCAGAGGGAATGAACACAAGTAATCATCAAGTGATCCATCCCCTGTCGCCCATTCCCAGCTTCTGGCAAATAGAGGCTAGGGACACCATCACTGCCTATCCTGGCTAATAGCCATTGATGAATGTATCTTCCATGAATTTATCTAGTTCTTTTTTGAACGCCGTTATAGTCTTGGCCTTCACAACATCTTCTGGCAAGGAGTTCCACAGGTTGACTGTGCATTGTGTGAAAAAATACTTCCTTTTTGTTTGTTTTTAAACCTGCTGCCTATTAATTTCATTTGGTGGGCGCTAGTTTTGTGTTAGGAGGAAGAGTAAATAACACTTCCACATTTACTTTCTCCATACAAGTCATGATTTTATAACACCAGTCATGATTTTGTGCTGTGGAGCAACACAACAGCATGCTTGCTCCTTTTTAGAGTGTGCTGAAGACCCAATCATACACCCTCCTAAATGGCAGATCGTAACCTTTTGTGATACACTAATCTCATTTGGGCATTTGCCATTTCTTTCATTCAAGATTTTTAAAGTCTCCCTGGTTCAAACTGTTCTGCAGCTTGGAGTGTACAGTTACAATTTATATAGGGAGAGATATTAGTTAAGATTTCATTTCCCCGTGGGGGTGGTTGATATAGTACAATAACATGCACACTTGGCGCTTTATCTGTGAGACTAGCAAATACTTATACTGCGAAACAAAACTGTAAATAGTGCCAGACACTACAGTTTACAGCGGTATTCCAGCAGCCATTTGGGGCTGTTACTTGTGATACAGTAGAAGAGTATGACTATATATCAGGTAATAAGATCTTGAAGCACATTACTTTCAGGAAATGCTTAATGAGAGAGCAGTTTCTATAGGGAAGAAGAAATAAAACCTGAAAGCTACACTGTATTGGTGCATGCACACTCGCGCTCGCTCTCTCTCTCTCTGTGTTTTTAAAGCTACTGCTAGTGGCCCCAAAACCAAAATGCTTTCAGCACATGCTTCTGAAACTGCAATGCTACAATTTAAAGAAAGACAAAGGTTAATAGCTAACTTCAGAGCAGCCTTGCCCCTGCAGCATGAAATATGGGAACTGAATGAGATCCTCAATCTGGCAGAAATACAGAAAACAGAGACATAGAAAGCATCAACCAAGCCAGTTATGTGACAGTTTCAAGGCAGGGGCTGGAAAGAATCTGTGAACAAACCATACAAGACAGAGTTACCAGTGCTACAAGGTCTCCCATTCTGTCATGATGGCCAGACTTCAGGGGAGAAGCCCAACTTGCCTCTCAAGAATACTGGAACAATTGAGACAATCTGAGCATATAAAATAGCATCATATGTAAAGGCAGTCGATTCATCATTCCCAGATCGTTAAATAGAAATTCTCTCAAGAATACTTCTGGGCCATTCTGAAGTAGAAGTGTTTATCTGGAAATCAAGAGATAACGTATACTGGCCAAACATGACCAAGGATTTCCAAGACCTAGAGGAAATACAGGCTAAGTAGTAAAAAGAGACTGAAAATACACAGCATTCCCAACAGACCATGTAACAAATGGTCCTTTGCTCTACAAACCACACAAACTACCTCATTATTGTAGACGACTATTCAGATATTTAGGAACTAGACGAACTGTCAGACATTACTGCAGTGACCATCATAGATGAAACAAGGAAGCATTTTGGCAGGCACGGTATCCCAAACTGTGTGTTGTTTAACAGTGGACCCCAGTTTACTTGCAGGGAGTTTCAACTCAGCTGGGAACAGATTGACTTGCTGTGGCATGTTATGTGATAGGACAAATAACCAAATTAAATTGGCTGTTAAAATGGCTAAGCCTTATTTGAGCCAGAAAAAGGAAACAAAATATACAGCAAGCTATCTTGAAGGTAGAAACGCTTCCACGGGAAGTGTTAATACCAGCCTGGTAGAATACTGGATGTCCAGATGCATGACAACATTGGTGCCTGTAGCCCTGTCATTACTGCACCTGGGAGTCACGGAAGGAGGACTTGTGGCACTTTAGAGACTAACCAATTTATTTGAGCATAAGCTTTCGTGAGCTACAGCTCACTTCAAAGCGCTGTAAAGTTCCCAGGGGGAATATTGTGGTATGATAATGTGCTTAGCTAGAGGGCCATGTGCCCAGGAACCCAGACCTCTCCTTCAAGGAAATACTTGATGAGAGAGGTTACCACAGGTGCGGTGTGGAATACATCCCGCATGCTGTACGGCCCTTGTTTCTCCTGCGTATCTCCGGGTCACAGCCGGGTGATGGGGTGCCGTATTTGGGAGTTTTATTTTTTAGTTCTCGTGAAGTGCAGTTGGGGGTTGGGACGGAGGCAAGTGAGGCCAGGACGCGGAGTGAGGCGGCACGGGGGGGTGCGGGCGGGACATGTTAAAATACTCCCCTCCCCCCGTCACGCACCGCCGCACCCCGGTGCTTGCAGATGACCTCTCAGGTGAGGCCTGCCGCGAGCGCCCCTCCAGGCTGCTAGCGGAGCGCTGCTGAGGGAGGCCCAGCCCCCTGGATTGGGCGGCGGGGAATGCAGGAGCGCTGGGCAATGGAGAGGGGCCGTGCTGGGGCCGGGGCGGGCAAGCGCAGCGAGCTTCCCCCTTGCGCAGGGCTGAGCGCTGCGAGGAAAGGCCGGCGGGGCTGGCACAGGCGGCGCGTCCCCTCCCCGCGGGAAACGAGAGAGACACACGCACTCGCTCACGCCGGGGAGTTCAAAAGGGAAAGTGCGCATGCTCAGAACCTACTACAGTGTCTGTCTACCGTGTGTCACCGGCGATTGGTCAAGTCCTCCCACTAACGCTCCCGATGATTGGCTTGAGAAAAGGTGACGTTTGAACGGTCTCGCGTCGCTCACGGGCGAGCGCTGGTGGTTGGTGGAGCGGCGTGTCTGTCCCTCGACAGGGCCGGCCCCCAACCCCAGCGGGAGTGGGACGGAAGCGATTGGTCCCGCCCCTCGCTCGGTCGCTGGGTTTGTGCTCTGCGAGGCCTCCCCGCCCCCCTGCGCTGTTCCTTCGGGCCCTGTCGCGTCGGGATGAGCCGCGCTTCCCCATGGAGACCAAACGGGTCGAGATTCCCAGCAGCGTCCTGGACGATCTGTGCAGGTAACGGAGATTGCCGCCCCACGGCTTGAGCCGCGCCCCTGCCCACCCCACCTGCCCCCGGCAGCGGGGCGCCTTGAACCGGGCCCTGTCCCCCACCGCCCGCGAGCCTTGTGCTCGGAGCCCAATATTACCCTACCGCGCTAGCGATAGAGAAGTGGAAAGTGAAACTGCGCGGAAAAACAGAAACGATGTTCCGGGGGTGCCCATTGCGATCGTCCGTAGCCAGTTAATAAAACGTACAAGTGGGGTGAAGTGAAGTTGATGATTAAGGTATGGTGTCGTTATTAGTAAGGACCCTTAGAAATTACTCTTACCGTGACATCCTAAGAAGGATCCGTGCCGTCCCTTTCACCTTAGCTGGAAGGCTAGGTCTGCGTGCGAGTGGCTTTAAGCTAACGTTTGGGTCAGCGGGGAGCTTGGAACGGTCGGGGTTCATGTTCGGTAGTGCTCCTGCCCTGGAGGTGTGGGGGGAGGTAAGCTGGGGACTGCACTATGTTATGTGACCTGGCCTGTGCTGAGGGAGTTGAAAGATCCGATTGCAGTTCTTTTGAGAAATTAACACTGCATATTCAACTGCTGCTGCTGCTCAGCCTCATTAAGAGCAACCCTTTCACGAGTATACAAGATTTCTGGTCGGAATTGAGGTTTGTTCTTTGTTAACTTGTAAAGTCACAAAGGATTTATCATACATTTTGCAGTTGAACTTTTGTGAGCTAAGTAGCTTGGGTATAAGCAGAACTTGGAAATTTATAAAAAGAAAAGGACAACTTGTGGCACATTAGAGACTAACAAATTTATTTGAGCATAAGTTTTCGGAAGCTACAGCTCACTTCATCGGATGTAGCTCACGAAAGCTTATGCTCAAATAAATTGGTTAGTCTCTAAGGTGCCACAAGTACTCCTTTTCTTTTTGCGGATACAGACTAACACGGCTGCTACTCTGAAACCTGGAAACTTATAACCGTTTTGTATAGGCACAACAGCAGAATTGTTTGTGTTGCATTTTCATGTGATTTACCTTTAAGTAGTTTCCTTCTTATTCAGAGTCCTCTCCTTTGTTGGGGATTTGCAACTGGTAGCCCATTCTGTATGATGCTCTTCTAATCTTTTTGTGGATGTATAATTCTGTTGAGCCACCCATAATACCATGTTGTCCATCTGAGATCCTCTTTTTCTTCCTCATGTTCAGCCATCAACTTTCCCTTCCAATGTCCATAAACATACATTGCTCACTGAACCTCTTAAAATGGGCCCTGCATATCAAATCTTTCTTTTCATAAGATCTCTGATTAGAGTTTTCTGAGTTCTAATAATTGCCAGTAGTTTTTTGTTGGTTACTCAAGCTGTTCATGATGTAAGTAGTTTTATCTAAGAGTAAAAAGGTTATTAACTATATTGAACATGTCAGGAAGATCTGCTGTTTGAACTTGTTGACCTCTTTTGATCTGTTTCCAGTGAAACAGTCACAAAATCACTCTTTAGACTACACAGGTTTACTAACTGCTTTTGCAATATACTAATCAATATACTAGTCCTGGATTAATCAGCTAGCCATCTGTTAAACCAGGCATTAATTCACAGTGTACATTCAACAACAGACTGCAAACAGCACCTGATCGTTAATTGAAATGACAGGAGGCAATACTATCGCCGCTATACATTATCTAAGGCTGTGTTCACACTGCCACTTTCAGCGCCAAAACTTTAGTCGTTCAGGGGTGTGAACCCCCCACCCCCCCCATGAGCAACAAAAGTTTTAGCGATGAAAAGTTCCAGTATAGACCAGCGCTTTATCCCAGCGATAAACCTACCACCCCTCATTTGGAGTGGTTATTTTTTATTGCTGTGAGAGCTCTCCCCCCCGGTGATAAAGTGTGACTACACTGCCCACATCACAGTGCTGCTGTGGCCACGCTGTAACGTTGGCAGTGTAGACATACCCTAAATCTACCTTCGACCAGTCGTGCATTTCTAGCTGCCTCTCTGATATCTCCATGTAGGTGTCCAGCATTCAGTTCTAACAAAGCTGAATTTGTTTAGTCTTGAAACTGTGTCCTCTTTCAGCATTTATAACTCTCTTGTTTTCCAGGTTTGCAACTTCGGTGCGATCTTCGGGGATACAGGGAAGGGAGAAAAGAGCCAATCTCTGAAATCCTGTTGCTTTTTCTCCCTAATGTGTCATAAGTAAGGCTGCGAGTTTGTCATGGATTCCGTGATTTTCCATGACCTCTGTGACTTCTGGTGCAGCTGGGGCTGCCCGAGCAGCTCAGGCAGCCCCTGGGGCTGTCGTACCGGCTACTGCTGGGGCAGTCTCAGACCACTGTGCCCCTCTTCTCTCCCTCCCCGCCCGCAGGAGAACTTGGGGGGTGGGAGGGGGCTCAGGGCTGGGACGCAGGAAGGGGTGAGGGCTCTGGGCAGTGCTTGCTTTGGGGGATCCCCGGAAATTGCAACATGTCCCTCCCTGTCAGCTCCTAGCTCTGCAAGCTGCCTGTGCCCACAGGCACTGCCCACACAGAGCTGCGGAGCTGGCAGCTTGCAGAGCTAGGAGCTTAGGGAGGGACATGTTGCTGCTTCCAAGAAGCCTGGAAGGGAGTCTGCCAGTCTTGCCAACCCCAACCTCTCCAGAACCCGCGGCACTCCCAAGATTTAGTCAGGGGTATAGTACAAGTTATAGACAGGCCACGGGTCATGAATTTTTATTTACTGCCCGTGACCTGTCCATGACTTTTAATAAAAATACCTGTGACTAATATGTAGCCTTACTCATAAATCTGCTGTTTTTTCTCATTATCTTCTCTGTTCAAATTCTAGTTATCTCGTGTCTCTTTTTTGTAACTGTAGCCTCCTTGCCTGGCCCTCCTCTTTGGACAAACCCAGTTTGTCCAAAATGCAACTTCCAATTTAAATTTTTTTCTAGATTTTTTTATTTTATGTTGGACCAAATTCAGATTTATTGTATCTCATTCCCATCTACACTTTTTTTTCTTTAATTTCACTATTTCTCATGTTCTCCAGTCCCCTCTCTGTTCACTTGTGGTACTAATGTATTCATTTTTCTTTCCCCACCACTTTCTTTGTGCCTTCTAGAACATCCATGTTTACATCAGAAATGCTCTCCCTGTCCTTTTCTGCCAAGCATCCTTCATTAAAACCTACCTCTTAAGGCAACTCCAGATCTGTCTTAAGTTTCATCATCATAGTACCTAAGCACTTTTCATCAGCTCTATGAGGCAGGGAATATGTTCACTTTTTTGCAAAGCATTGTGCACTCCAGTATTTTGTAATACTTTTACCACTTGCAGAGTGCTTGAACCTGTACAGTCTGAAGAAAGCATTTTTTAAAAAATCACTTTATCCGTTATCTTAATATGAAATTTATTGCATAGGTTATTATGTGATCAGAGTATAACTATATGCAACATAACACTAGAGTTAAATTCAATCCAGATGAGGACAGATAATGCTAGAACAAAGGACCAAAGACTACGTCGTTCAAGGAATCTGATCTCTGTTCAAATGGTAATGTAAGTTCTAAGATAAAATCTTCCATACTCATGTCACAGCTGTTTTAATATTAATCGTAGTCTCTAACAGTGTATTCTGTCTGTGGTGAACATGGTTGAAACCCATTTCTTCATTGATGGCTATAGAGCAGATCTCCTACAGTTTCTTTTTGGTTTTTATAATTTTTTCCTTTGGTTTCCCAAGCCTTTTTCTTTTTGTTCCAATAAACTGCGAAGTTGAAATTGTTTAAAAGGATAAGGCAAAATTGTCAGTCTGGTTTATGTAAAGGCTCACCAACTTGATGTTGTAATAGTAGTAATAAATTACAAGCATATACCCAGCAGACATTGCTGGGAAGTTGTATGGCTTCTCCACTGCAGTAGGCAGATAATTTCTGCTCTTTTTAAAAATTGCAGTTTATCTTAATGGTGAGCTCTGTTGCTGATTTATTGGGCACTATGCATGTTTGTTCTACGTAAACTTAAAAAAAAAAAGGGGGGGGAGGTTGGGGGGGATGTCTGTTTTCCTGTTGGTGTTCTTATGGGTGGGCCTGAGAGCAGCCTATGCTCTGGTTCTTTCTCCATTTCTCTCTGGATGCTCTCCTGCATGTTACTACTTGTTCATGTTTATGCTGCTGTCATTGGAAAATAATCTTTTGGGAAGGGTGTGCACCATCAAACAGTGAAATTCACAAAGTAAACTTACTAAATAAAATTTTTTTCTTCTAACTTGCAGCAGTGCTACATCCTGTGCTTATAATAATAATAATAATAAATAAATCTTGGAAATGTTGTCTGTTAAAGCATACAGTTATTTCAGTAGAAGAGAACCATCATGCAGCAGGCCTGGCAAAATTTGCTTTTTTATATGGGATTATTCATTCCTTATTCAATACAACTAAAACTTCTAAAAAACAAAACAAAACTATTTTTCTGACTCTTAGCTGTTGCATCAGCATCCCATGACCACTTATGGAGCTTATCTGGCAAATCTCAAAAGTTGGATTTAAAACAGTGGTCCCCAAACTTTTTACCTCACGACCCCTGTCATAAATATAAAGGGAAGGGTAATCACCTTTCTGTATACAGAGCTATAAAATCCCTTCTGGCCAGAGGCAAAACCCTTTCACCTGTAAAGGCTTAAGAAGCTAAGGTAACCTTGCTGGCACCTGACCCAAAATGACCAACGAGGGGAGAAGATACTTTCAAATCTGGAGTGTGCGGGGGGGGGGGGGGGGGAGGGGGGAAAGGATGCAAAGGGTTCTGTCTATGTGATGCTTTTGCCGGGAACAGATCAGAAATGCAAGCCTGTTAAGTTAGTAAGTAAGCTACCTAGAAAATGCATTAGATTTTCTTTTGTGTAATAGCTGGTAAAATAAGCTGTGCAGGAGGGAATGTATATTCCTTTCGTCTTTCCTCAGCCTCACATCTGGCTAATTCCAGCTTCTGTTGAACATTTCATTCTGTGATCCTAACCTTTCTGTTTTTAACTAATTTTACACCCGAGAGTTAGAAAGAAAACAAACAAACAAAAAAAAAACCCTGGCTTGTAAAATTTTGCTGTGCTGTAACCTGATACCTTTTGTCTCTGATAGCTGTTCTCAGCCTACAGAAAAATCTTTTTGTTATGCCTGCTGCTCTGTCTCCCAGGCAGAGAGACAGAATCAACAGCTGCAATCACCTTTTACAAAACCCTTTAAAATCATGCTGTGCCTCTGGTTCAGAGTGATCCCACCACTCTGCCACCATGTCAAGGTTCCTTCCTCACTCTGAACTCTAGGGTACAGATGTGAGGACCTGTATGAAAGACCCTCCCTAAGCTTTTTCTTACCAGCTTAGGTTAAAAACTTCCCCAAGGTACAAACTTTGCCTTGTCCTTGAACCCTGTGCTGTCACCAGCAAGCGTGTTAAACAAAGAACAGGGAAAGAGCCCACTTGGAGTCCTATTCCCCCAAAATATCCCCCCAGCCCTACGCCCCCTTTCCTGGGGAAGGCTTGATAATAATCCTCACCAGTTGGTCTGTGTTCACCTGTACCCAAACCTTTGGATCTTCAGAACAATGAAAAATCAATCAGGTTCTTAAAAGAAGAATTTTAATTGAAGAAAAAGTAAAAGAATCACCTCTGTAAAATCAGGATGGTAAATACCTTACAGGGAATCAGATTCAAAACACAGAGAATCCCTCTAGGCAAAACCTTAAGTTACAAAAAGACACAAAAACAGGAATATACATTTCCTCCAGCACAGCTTATTTTACAAACCATTAAACAAAAGAAAATCTAACGCATTTTCTAGCTAGATTACTTACTAACTTTACAGGAGTTGTAAGGCTTGCATTCCTGATTTGTTCCCGGCAAAAGCATCGCAGACAGACAGGCAAAAGCCTTTCCCCACCTCCAGATTTCAAAGTACCTTGTCCCCTCATTGGTCATTTTGGGTCTGGTGCCAGCAAGGTTACCTTAGCTTCTTAACCCTTTACAGCTGAAAGGATTTTGCCTCTGGCCAGGAACAATTTTATAGCACTGTATACAGAAAAGTAGTTACCCTTCTCTTTATATTTATGACACCTCCTCCTTACCCCTCTTTGTGCCTTCCCTCCCCGGCTGGGAGTTGGGCCGTGGCTCCAAGAGAGGAGGACGCAGATGGGTAAAGGGGCCGCGACTGGGGCCACGGCAGGGCCGGGGCTGGGAGAGGAGCCTCCCAGGGCCACAACTGAAGTTGGGTGGTGCTCCCTCACTGCCCCCCAGTGGGGTCTGGCCCAAGCCCTAGCCACGCCCCCAAACCTTTCTCCAAACCTTTCTCCATGCCCCACAGTTTGCAGACCTCTGGTTTAAAGAACCCTGTCAAATAGCTTAAGCTCAATTTTAGTTTAAAGAATCAAATCTCTTTGAAATCTAACAAGAAAATTCAATAGTGTTGATTAAAAAAATCTTTCTGTGAATGAATCGAACAGTCATACAGAATTTTACTGTCTGAATGTAAACTTTCCCTTGATGTTTTTAACCCGGTACTGCATGCAACATTGTGTTAGTGCATGAGAAGGTGACAATGTACAGGGAAACCAAACAATTCTATTAAACCCTGTCCACTGCTAGCTTCAAACTGAGAAAACTGTGTATTAAAAGTGAGGATAAATGGTGGGGAAAATAGCTTAGATTTTAAGTTACAGTATTTTTAGTAACTCATAATGGTGTTAATACCAGGTGAGGAAACATTTTTCGTATATCTTTAACCTGACTGTGTCCATGAGTGTATTTTAGCACACCTAATCTGAGTTTATTAAATTTCTTTACTGAGTGTTTAAAATTCATTTTTTTTTAATGTGTACCAGTTGATTGGATGGGCTGTCTCTACCCCTGTCTGTAATGCATTTTCAGTGTTTGAGATCATATTTTGAAAACTTCTTTCTGCAAATTCTGTTAATCAAGCTCTTTCTCCTCCCCCCCCCCCTTTTTTTTCTTTCCTCTCCTGCAGTCGATTTATTTTGCACATTCCAAGTGAGGAAAGAGACAATGCAATCAGAGTATGTTTTCAGATTGAACTTGCCCATTGGTTTTACTTGGATTTCTACATGCAGAACACACCAGGATTACCTCAGTGTGGGATAAGAGACTTTGCTAAAGCTGATATCCTTTTTATTGGTACAATTCCTGTTTTTTCAATGCTTGTGGATAAACTGTATACTAAAGTATAGTAGTGAAATCCTGTTTTCCTGAGTAACTGCTTGCACAACAGTCCCTTTGAGTGACATAAAACTGCCTTCATTAGAAAGTCTTTTAATGTTCATAGCTGCCATAATATTAGAGCACTTCAAAAAACAAAAAAAACCATTCACTATCTTTTCCCTAGCTTCCCAGGAGCCCTGAGAATTCAGCAGCTTATTGCTTGCTTTGAGGCCTTTTATGACTTCATCCTGTAACAGAGTGAACAGTCGAGACTTCCTTCTGTATTGAGCATGGTCAGGGCCAGCTTAATGTAATATTCTCTCTGTGGCATATTCCCTCCCCTAACTTCATGGATTTCCATGGAAAAACTGACATGGGTGTTAATTCTACTAGAAGTAGTATAAATTCTCTGGCTTTTACGTGACCGGGGATGGTGTGCAACTGTGAGGGGTTATGCCATTGGCTTCTTCAGGATGTGTTTATGTAGTAATTCCAAATTATTTACATTTTTTTTTTTATGGTGGGTTTTGGTCATGTTCATGAAGGGTCTTAAACCTGAACACATGGCTTAAGCAACATTATTTTAAATGTGATTAGATCGTAACTAAAGTACGATTTCCTCACTGGGGTTGTGGAAGTCATGAAATCTGTGACTTTCAAAGACCTCTGTGACTTCAGTTCTGGTGGCTGGGAACTGCAGGGTCCCGCTATCTCCCACACTGGCAGGGAGCTGTGTGGTACCCCTGCTGCCTGAGGCAGCGGGCCCCCAAGCTCTCAGCCGCCATTGGCAGTGGGGCTACCCCAGCAGCTTCCCGGTTACCGCAGAGAGAGCAGGGGGACCCTGGAGCTCTGAGCCCCCACTGGTGGTGGGGGCCCCAGAGCTCCCAGCCACTCCGCAACTGCCCAGTCCCTTCCCATTTTATCATGGATATTTTTAGTAATAGTCCGGGACAGGTCATGGGCAATAAAGAAAAAATCACGGAAGCCCTTCTTTATTGCCCATTACCTGTCCCTGACTTTTACTAAAAAATACCCATGACAAAATCTTAGCCTTAATCATAACTTCTTAAGTATGGTTTTTATGCCACAGTTTGGCTATCAACTGTGGGAACTAATATAGCATGCAGTATTCCAACTTTTACAATGCTTAAGTATCTTTGCTCCAGCTTCCATTTGAGGACCCATGCTTCACTAAAACAATCAAAATATTTGGTTTACAAAAATAGCTTATGTGTCTTTAATTGTACTTCTGTGGTTTTAAACTTTTCTCATGGCAAGAACTTGGTTTCATGTTTAAAAAAAAAATCCACTATTGGGGTACTTTCCTTTGAACAAAGGAAAGCATCTCTAACTTTAAAGAGGAACCATTGTATAAATGGCTTATATTTGAGTTGGTAAATCACTGTTTGCTCCCTGAATCTGCAGAATATAACTCAGTATTGGATTATGCATATTACCTTAATTTTTGGCTCCAAATAAACACATCTAGAAAATAAAACCCTATTCCGTATAGAAAGCAGTACTTGTAAACATTTGTCTTGGGTGGGTCTTTGTAAGTAAGTTTCCTTGACCTGTTTCTATACTCTTTAGCCATTGCCCTTTTTTACTGCCTCAAGGTGAAGATGTGCAAAGGGTTTTGGATGAGTGGAAGGAGTATAAAATGGGAGTACCAACCTATGGTGCAATTATTCTTGATGAGACACTTGAAAATGTAAGTGTAAAACTAATCTGTGAACATTTATACAAGATGGTGAGGGCTGGGCAGAAAGGATATTAACTAGCTTTTTAACAATCCCAGCAATTTTTTTGTGCTTTAAAAATCATATTTTCAGACTGTAGATCATAAACATTACCTTTTCGCATTTTTATTGAGTTTCTGTACATCTCTGGTTTGTTGGGGGTATCTTTATTACCATTGTACCAAAGGCAGCTGCACATTTGCCTTGTTTTTACACCAAACTTCATTTTTATATATTTTTTTAATAATACAACCCTATACCAAAGTTTTTAATTCTTGCTAAGTCTGGTAAACTGTAATGCTAATGAACATATGCTAATACGAGGCAAAAGGTCTCCTCCTCCAGCCAAAAGTATCTCTTTGGGAATTAAGTCAAATCTATGAGATTAATGGGTATTTCACTACTGCATTGCTTGGATTCTGCAGGTACTGCTGGTTCAAGGATATTTAGCAAAGTCTGGCTGGGGATTTCCAAAAGGGAAAGTAAATAAAGAAGAGGCTCCACATGACTGTGCAGCAAGAGAGGTGAGTTCCATTGATGATTGTTTAAAAATTCCTTACCCATACATTTAAATCATTTTTCTTTAAGACAAAGTAGTTTAACACATGTTCCCTTCACCCATGTTGAGAGTAGGATTTTCATGAACACCAAAACGAAATTCTAGCAATCTGGTGGTGTCTTTCTACAGAAAGCTATTAAATTATGTATTCTTGTTGGCATCTACTGCTGTAGCATTTGGTCCCCTAAATAAGAAAAAAGCATGTGAAAGAGGCCACATTTGACCTATGATGGATTGATTTAAATCAGCAAAGTAGGAAATGTTGAATTAAATCAATTTTAATTGTTTTGCATTTGTACTTTTTATTATGTTCCTAAAGAGAGGCTGATTTTAATTAGTTGGTAACCATTAAAGTAAGTAAGCATAGCCTTTAAATTAAATTTGGTGGTTCTTTTTGCTAACCAGGATACACATATTTATACACACTTTTTAAAAAAAAGTAAGCAATTAGCTTACTTTACATTTTTCACATTCTTAATATTTACATTTTTATTTTAGAAAATAATGAAAGATGCATTTCTTAATTACTAGATTATTTTTTATTTTTGTGACTTTGTCCCTCCAAACAGAGCTTGACAATTCAAAATCAGATTACTACACACAAACAGCATTTTTACTTTTATTGAATAAAACTACCTTTAAGTGCTGGATATGTAAGGAAAAAAGTTTTATCAAAATGGTTTGCATTTATAACTGATTTATTAAACAACGAAAGTATGATCTCTAATTAATTGAACTGATTGTTTTTGGCCACCGTGTCCTTCAATAGTTTTTTATTCATAGATTAGAAGAGGAAAACAAGCTTTTCTCTTCTTTCAACCCACCAGTTGGTTTCTTAACTTTCAGTGAACTAATCATTGAACTGAACTTGTTGAATAAACTGAAATGAAGAAAATATTCTCTTTTCACTGGCAGAAGAGGCTACTGCTGTAAAAAGCGGGTTTAGGGCTTTAACAAATTCTGGTTCCAGAGGCTTAGCCAATGACTTCCACCAGCACAGGGGATTGACTTTTGTTAAAACTTGGCAGCAAATACATACTGATTAATATTTTTTGCATTTAATTATTTTAATAGATTATAGTAAGTTTAGATCTTAACATAGGTTGTCATCAAGTCAAATTTTATTTTAAATAGGTTAATTTAAATAAAACCCAGTATTTAACTGAAATTGAAAATCTGATTTTTCAAATTTTTTTAAATTGATTTTTATCCATCCTGTTTTGACCCAAATGAAGTAATGTACTCTTAATATTTTATCTCATTTTCATGTATTGTTGTAGGTATGCTAATTTTAAAGCTGTAACAGATTTTAGGGAATGGTTACTCTTGTGTTTTCAAATTGTGTTTTTTTAAAACTTGTATTTATTGTACTGTACACAGTGGCCTGTGGCTAAGACGCTATATTAATAAACTTCCAACTTCACTGCTGCCACTTAAGTTGTTCTGTAATACTGGAACAGGTTAAGACAATACTTCAGATCGGGTTTTTTTGGGTTTATAGTCACTATGGAATTTATTATTGAGGAAAGCTAGGTACATAATGCAGCTGCATGTAAAAAGAGGTTGTATGTATTTTATGACCAATAATATTTGTAGTTATGTAAAGATAGGGATAATAAAGTCTCATGCTGCAAAAAATATGAAGATAGTATAACATTATGTCCTATTTCCATGCAAGAAAAATTTAAAATGAGTTCTAACTTACAAAATTAAGAAAGGGTTAAGCCAGCTAATAACCATAGACCATGCTATAGCTGTGTCAACTGAACTTTTAATGACTGTGTCTGTCGGGGTGTGAAAAATAGCACTCCTGACTGATGTATCTAGGCCTACGTAATCCTCAGTGTATAAGTAGCTACGTTGATGGAAAAATGCTTCTGTCAATGTAGCTACTGTTCAGGAAGGTGGTGCTTTTACACCAATGGAAAATCCCTTCTATAGTCCTAACTCTGTAGTGTAAATGCAGCCTAGGCCAGCATGACTAAGCTGGTGTAGTGTTTGTCATGTAGATGTACCCTAAAGGTGTTTACTCCTGTGGGAATTCTGCACACATACAGAATGCATGTCCCCTGCAGATTTTGTCACCCATCCCCTGCAGAAAATAGATTCTGCTGGGGAGGTGCTGCAGTTAAACCTGTCATGTTCTCTCTCAGCCCCCCCGGGGGACGGGCTGTGGCACCAGAAGAGAGAACAGTGAGCTCAGGGTCAGAGGGGCCAATGGCTGCACAGTGCCCTGCTGCAGGGCCAAGTGAAGAGACACAGGACATGGAGGGGGCACAGACAGAGCGTAGCACATAGGCTGCTTGGGTATGTGTGTGGGGGGGTCACATAGACTGTGGTTCAGAAGGGATAGTGCTGGGGGGACAGACGGGTGGGGGCAGAGGAGCTAGTGGGTGACGGGATTGAGCCATTGACTGAATGGGAGTGGGGGTGCAGGGACACACGGGGACAGGGAGGAGGGAGAATTCAGGGACACACAAGGACAGGGCGGAGGGGGAATGCAGGAACACACGGAGACAGGGGTGGCAGATGTGCCTGACTGAATGGGAGAGGCTAGGGGTTAGACAGGGGCTGTATGGGATAGACTCTCCAACTCCCTAACGCTCTTCCCGCCGCCTGCCTGTCCCCCCCCCCCCCCCCCAACCAAACAAACACCTGTTCCATTCTTCTTCCACCCACACCCAGTAACCCTTCAGGTTCACTCCTAGGCTCCTTCCCAGCAATTACTTTCCTCTCCCTCAGCTCCTCCATTACCTCTGATTCCCCCAAGCCTTCGCACTGCTGCTGAGGAGTGCGGGAAATATGCGTCTGTCTTGTAGTTTAAATAAATTATTACTCAAAGTTCTGTATTGATATGCCTAGTAAGGAATCTATTTGTCAGAAAACATATCCTGAATCTTTTTTTTGTTGTCTGTATTGATAGATATACTTGTGCACAGGTATTTTGAAATAAATTGCCAAAATAATTGAAACTGGCTTGATTTATATTGTTTTGACAAGTAAAATATGCCAAATTTTAAAATACTATATGAAGAATTTTTAATTTTTTTGGTGCAGAATTCTCCCAGGAGTATATACTAAAGAAGGCTGCTGTACAAAATGCATTCATTTACTTCTGTATCTTAAAACCAACTACCACCAGGTGACAAGATAGTGCACTGCTATACGATATTTGACCAGACATTGTGGCAGACTGACAAGAGCCTGCAATATGCTTAGTGAACTTTTTAGTTGAATTAAACCTTATTGATTTAGTTTAAATGTCTTTGGAGTTCATTGTATTGAAAATGAAGTTGTGTATGTGTTACTGTGGGATTGTAAGTATTTCCATGGGAAGGGTAAATAGAAGAACAGCAGGGGCTGATTAGGCAAATTTACTCAGGTTGTGACACCTCCAAAGAAGCCACCCCCGGAGAGGTGTGCAAATAACTAGTTCCAATGGGATTCTCCAGGGACAATACGATCAAACACTATAATTGTCACTTACCTTTCATTAACTAACAGACCACACTCACCTAACAACTGACAATCTCCCTGGCAAGAAGAGCCCTGTGCCCCTACTAATGCAGCCTACACAATGAACTAAAATGAGGCATGCTCCCAAGGTACAAATGCACCTCTTTCCTTTGACTGGTTAGGAAGAGAGACTCACCTGCACTCTGAGAGGCCATAGCCCATCAGATTTTCTCAATCCCAATGACGAGTCTTTGAAGCTGCTCGAGTTATTCCTTCACTGTTTAATACAGCTAACGGTGGATACAGCTGGAGTGTATGCAGATAATTGTCAGTGGCTACTGACCACTCCAGGGGGTGCAGAGTTAAGGTTCTATACCTTAACTCTTTTTCTTGGTTTTCACAAATTGGGGTATCCTGGAACTTGGTATTCTGGGGGAGCACAAACTGTCACCAGGCAACCTTAACTCTGGGTTAAGAAAGTTTTTTGCTACTTAATTTTCTTGTTTGTTCTTTTGCATGTAGCTGCGCTGAGAGAATAGGCTTGATCCGACAAAAACCTTGGTTTTCATTTCTGTGTTGTGGGTAGAATTGCTTTTACAAACCATCAGTTTAGAACATCATTCACCAAAACTTGTATATTTTTTTCCCCCTAGTTTCTATTCTGACCCAACACTTTCCTTTTGCATAGGAGACTAGTCCAAAGTTAACAGCATTAGGCAAACTGTCACTTTTTTTAAAAAGCTCTTGCATTTGTTCCCAGAGACCGTAAAATAAGTTGACTTTCTTTTGGCAGTGTGTGTATCTCCTAGATCTGTCATCCATTTCATGGATTAAATATTAAAGCAGGGGATCTGAAACTGAGGGTCGGGACCCCTCAGGGGTCACAAGGTTATTACATGGGGAGTCGTGAGCTGTCCGCCTCTACCCAAGCCCCAGTTTGTTTCCAGCATTTATAATGGTGTTAAATATATAAAGAAGTGTTTTTAATTTATAAAGGGGCTCACACTCAGGCTTGCTATGTGAAAGGGATCACCAGCTCAAAACTTTGAGAACCACCATATTAAAGGTTATTAGGGCATATCTTAATCTTTCCTGTTTTAAAAGCTTTTATGTCAGACCCTCAAACCTTACTCCTCACTATGAAACAGCTTCTCTTAATGGCTTGTTTGTGTAAATGTGGTCTTGCCACATAGGAGGAACTGCTAAACATCAGTTGCATTTTAATTTTGCTCCCTTTTCATTGATCTTTGAAAATTTTCTCAATGTGTATATAAAGTAGTAGAAGGGTTGTTGCTTCCAGAAAATTTGTACTCCCAACAGTCTGTCCACACCTACAAAGAGACTTAATTTACAGATTTTTACAAATTTTCTTATGTATTTGGCAAAATGAATAATCCAAAGAACAATGCTGACTCCATAGGGACAAGCTAGACTGTGAAAACTATCTGTTAATCAAGATGACCCAGTTTATATATAGAGGTGGGCACAGATCTCTGTGAAATTTGTCAGATGCTGAACAGACTTCGCTTCCAACCAGTTTGTTGTACATGTTGGTTCACAGATGTACATGTGTCTTCATTAAGATTCCTCAGGGCTGCTTTTTTGTAAGGCATTTGCAACATTTCAGTCCAGGGCACTGGTCAAAAGCTTCCAGTAATGCTGGTTTTTCAGTTCTAAAATGGTGTGTTTGGTAAGAAGAGGAGAAACTGGAATCCCCTTCTTCCACACATTACTTTGCAAAAAAAAAAAAAAAAAAAATAGCCTTAAACATCAGGATTATTATTATCTTATGACTGCATGTTCTGCTCGTCTCAGTAATTATACCTGGTAGGAGTTTAAATGTTGTTATAATATGAAGTGGATGAAATATTCTCTTTTAAATTAATCTACATCTAGTCTTAATTTGTGCCCATCTCAGGGGTAGGATCTTTTCCCCCTCCAATAGTGAAACGTGAAATACTCCAGTAAAAATGTTGATCCATAATATACTTTTTTTTAGTGTGTATAGTGATCCTGTCACAGGCTTAGCACTTTAATTCCTTCTGAGTAACAGATTGTAATAGTATGTCAGCAGAGTGAGTAATTCTGAGTTCCGTATCCCCATTATCACCTTAGGTGCCCAGTTTGAATTTAGTGACTTAATTTGAATGTTAGTAAATGTATATTACTCAGAGTAATTTATGGTACTTATGAATTTTGATACAAGAACTGACATAAGAATGAATATTTTGTGGGGGGTTCATAGGACATTATTAGTACTGTAGGATGGGAAAGAACTAAAGTGTAGAAACCAAGTTAGGAGTTTTTAGACATCCAGAAAGTTATAGGAAAATTATAAACTCTCTCTTTAGATCAATATGTTTAACTTTTGTCTGAAGCAAAATACTTTCTCATGTGTCGAGCATCATCAACAAGCAGCCACGCTGTTTCCCTGTATTTGCTAGTTAGCATGCTCTTTTACATATTATCTAAATTCTTTTCCACTTCACACTCTTGAGCTGTAATGGACAAAATTTGAGTGTACAGAGATTATGCTGTTTCATTAGCAGTCAAGTATCTGTGCATATGTGCAAACATATTACAATCACTAACTGAGAACTAGTAATAAAGGGTTCCCTTCTGATGATTTAGCCTTTCAAAAATCTATTTGAAGGTATGACTTGAACAATTCTAATTTGATCCGTGTGCTTCTCAGGTGTTTGAAGAAACTGGTTTTGATATCAAAGATTACATCTGCAAAGATGACTACATTGAACTACGAATCAATGATCAGCTAGCACGCTTGTACATCATTCCAGGAGTTCCAAAGGACACAAAATTCAACCCCAAAACCAGAAGAGAAATTCGGGTACAATAGTTATGTTTTATTTATAAAGATTTTTCAGGTTGCCACTACCTCAGCAAAGGTTGATTTAAAGCTAAATATTAAACAAAAGGTAATGAATGCCCCAAATGGAGTAAAAGCAGCATGTCATCACTTTAGGTTTTGTCAACTTTCTGCAGGTCTGATGTGAAGACTGATTGCTGGCCAACTGTTCATTATGACACCTGGCTCCATCATAAATTGGCACTGGAGTTCAGTGACTCTAACAATAAAGCACATCCCACTTTCTCTTCCCGCAAATATTTTTTTGCAGTTAACCTTTTTTATATGTCTTATATATTTTTCTGTAAGGATATAAATATTTAAGGATACTGTACGTTAACCTATGCATTGGAAGAGGAAAATGGGGCTTGCTTTATTTCTATAAGCAGTCTGTACAATCCAGATCTAGTGTATGATGGGTAGCAGAGAATAGACTTGGCTGTGAGACACCATGGGAGCCAACCATTGTGTGAGTGAGCTGAACTCAGTGAACTTCTAGGAAGCTGTTGGGATGGAGAAGAAATTAAAGTGCCTGATGTGCTGAGAAGTGCTTGTTACGTTCATTGCTTCCGGAAACTTGAATTTCTCTTGTCATGCAGATAACATTTTAACTTTAACAGCAATTTTTGTTTTAAGACTAGAATTACCGCCAACTTTAGCTATATCTTTTGAATACTAAGTGTAATAGGGACAACAGCACATGATTAAACATTCCTCTTCTCCCCCTTAGGTTGGTTCCCCAGAGCTGTAAATTGCTAGCTCCTTGTTTAAGCACCCTCTTGACTGGGTCTAGTTCAGGGGTTCTCAAACTTCATTGCATCGCAACCCCTTTCTGACAACAAAAATTACTACATGACCCCAGGATTGGAGACCGAAGCCTGAGCCTGCCTGAGGTCCAGGTTGGGGAGGGGAAAAGCTGAAGCCCAAGGGCTTCAGGCAGGGGTGGGGAAGGAGGGGGAAGCTGAAGCCCAAGGGCTTCAGCCCCACCACCCAGGACTGAAACCAAAGCTGAAGCTCAAGGCCCCCAGGCTGGAGGAGGGCGCGCAAAGCCGAAGCCCAAGGACTTCAGCCCCAGGCAGGGGGCCTGTAACCCTGGCCCACTGGAGCAGGCTGTGGCCGCACTGCCCAGCCTGCCGGAGCAGCTCTGGCCAGGCCAGAGACATCCTCCCCTGACCCTCCCCAGGTAAGGTGGGAAAGGATGGTATGGGGAGAGTGGGGGGGGTCCCAGGCTAGGGGTGGGGTTGTGGGCGGTGGTCACAGGGGTTACTCCCCTGACCCCCAGCTTCCACCCCCCCCCCCCAAAAAAAAACAAAACACAAAAACAAAACTTCGCCACCAGTTGCTGTCCCGGCATGTCAGGATAAGCAGCTGGCGCACCGGGACACTTTTTGTTTACTTAGGTTTACCTCCGTGCCTGCAGACGCTCGAGGTAAACAAACCATTTCAGCCTGCCAGCTGCTTATCCTGATGGCCCGGGAGCCAAAGTTTGCTGACCCCTGAATTATAGGGTTGGCTTATGAATGGGTCATAAAAATTTTCCATTTTTACTTATCCATCTTGGGGGTGGGGGCCGGCTTATAAACAAACCGGCTTATGATAGAGTATATACGATATGTTGTTGCAGACCTTATTTTAAATGAACTAACTTTCAATAATTGAGGTACTGTGTACTGCATTCCACATTTTAGGGATTCTAACAGAGAGACAATGGGGTATAATATCTTTTAATGGACCATCTTGGTTGGTGTAAGAAACAGGCTTTCGAGCTACACAGAGCTCTTCTTCCGGTCTCTCTCATGTTCTGGGACCAATACAGCTACAACAACACTGCAAACTTGCATTGTCATGTCTGTTACATTGTGGTGGTGGCCAGAAAAGTGATCCTAGCATTTAAAATAACCTGTATTGGTCAGCAGCTCTGTCATGGTTCATTAATTCAGACTCTTGCTGTAGCTTTTTGATTTTAAAGAAAATCATTGTGGATGACAGGTTTCAGAGGAACAGCCGTGTTAGTCTGTATTCGCAAAAAGAAAAGGAGGACTTGTGGCACCTTAGAGACTAACCAATTTATTTGAGCATGAGCTTTCGTGAGCTACAGCTCACTTCATCCGATGCATACTGTGAGCTGTAGCTCACGAAAGCTCATGCTCAAATAAATTGGTTAGTCTCTAAGGTGCCACAAGTCCTCCTTTTCTTATTGTGGATGATGTGTATTTGCCTAAGTCCCTTGGTGACTTCACTAAAGTCATTACTTTTTTCTGTGTTTCAGAACATTGAATGGTTCTCAATTGACAAATTACCGTGCCATAGAAATGACATGACTCCAAAGTCCAAGCTAGGTTTGGCACCTAACAAGTTTTTCATGGCCATTCCCTTCATCAGGTATGTTCAGGATAAGCCAAAGTCTAGCCTCTTGTTTTCAGGACACTGGATTTTGTTGACAAAACACTAACTTCTTCACAGACCATTGAGAGACTGGCTTTCTCGAAGGTATGGGGACTCCTCTGATAGTGACAATGGATTTTCATCCACTGGGAGCACACCATCCAAGCTCAACATGGAGAAAACAAGGTAGGAAACTAGATCATTTTGACATGTCTGTCAACATTTTTATAAATCATTGGCTACACAAAGCTGAAGAATGTCCACTCTTTTTTTTCCTCAGAATGGGTTAATATAATAGATTATAGAGAGATCCATAGAACTGTTAGTAGGATGGAGAGGTTAATTAGTTCCCTGATGTGCTTGAAACTACTTGTATGGAAAATCTTAGAATATGGCAAAACTGAGAGAATGTCTTGAGTTCCTATATGGGAATATGAAAAGCAAGTGAAGGAGAAACTTGAAATTCTCTATCAGAAGGTAGGACAGGTAGATATGCTTTCTAAAATAATCAATGTAGTGCTGAAAGGAAGGAGAGGTGCCAAAAACAATGGAACAAAGTCAGGAAGAATCACTAATAGCCATGGTACTTAAAAGTAATTTCAAATTAATGTCAATTTCAAGGAAAGTTGGATAAAACCAATGTTGTCATGGTGATTCGGGGGTGATTGAAAAAATTATCTTGTAACGTGTTAAATCACAGGGAGATCTTAGAGCAGGGGTGGCGAACCTGTGGCTCCGGAGCCACATGCGACTCTTCAGAAGTTAATATGCAGCTCCTTGTATAGGCACCAACTCCGGGGCTGGAGCTACAGGCGCCAACTTCCCAGTGTGCCAGGGGGTGCTCACTGCCCAACCCCTGGCTCTGTCACAGGCCCTGCCCCCACTCCATCCATTCCCGCCCCCCCATAACCTGCTATGCCCTCACGCTTCCCCCCCCCCCCCCCCCCCGAGCTTCGTGCATGCCATGAAACAGCTGATCGGGAGGTGCGGGGGAGCTTAGGGGGCTGCTGACATATTACTGTGGCTCTTTGGCAATGTACATTGGTTTCCTAGCAGTCATGTGACGGAGCAACTTCTCAAACCAGTTCAGGTTGACAAAGGGGGTTCCCCATCATCAATCTAGGTCAGTTCAGCACCCACGCTCGTGTCATAAATAAAGTATCAAGGTGTACCCACTTGGTATCCACACAACACTTCAAGTAACAGGATTCTAGAGTAAGAAATCTTCTTTTTACTTGTCACATACTGTTGCTTTATAAAGTCATATTTTTTCCGCTTTGTGCATAACTCTTCCTCAATAAGCAAAACAAGTTTAGTGAGTGGAGAGACTATTAAGGTTAAGATCCAGTGTTTCAGCTTATCTTGTAAGATTGTCTGGAGAAGCAGAACAATGTGTATTTCTGTTCTGATCATAATAGTCTTGAATCAAAGTTCTTTTGCAGATAATTTTTTTTTTTTTTTTTTAAATGGGATAGATCTAAACTTCGTTATAGCCAGCAGGTGTTTACAGATGGCTCTCCAGGAGACCAGTGGACGAAGTACAGACAACCACAGCAACAGAAGCCATATAACAATCATTCTGAGATGTCTGAAGCCCTAAAAATAAAGGTAGGTTTAATTTCCAAATCCATTGGATTTGTTAGGACCCTTTAAAATCAGTTCAGACTCACTTTATGTATGAATGTATGGGGATAGGCTGTTGGGCTTATTGCCTTAAGGGATGAGACTTCATTATATCATGGAAAGGAGCATGCCTAGTCATTAGACCAGGGAACTGGGTATCAGCAGACCCAGAGTCTTTTCCCACCTCTGCCACTGGCTTGCGGAGTAACCTTAAACAGTAGCTATAACTTCTTGTGCCTCGGCTTCTAAACCTTAACATGATTTGGGGTACTTGGATGACAGCTGCTATATAAGTGGTATCGTAATGCAGTAGGGTGTGACACTAGCATTTAACCTTTATCTGTATTACCTTTTTTGGGTGTGGCTGACTCAGAACATGAGGGGTAATGGTAGAAAGCAATATCAAGACACTTCTAACCAAAAGAAGAGGACAAATGGGGTCCACAGTCAGCCGGCGAAACAGAACCACACATTGGTAAGATTGACCGCCATAGTTCTTGCATTAACACATTTTGGTGACCTTTAACTGAGTGCGTAAACTAAGGTTTTGCTGATGGAATGTTAAATTGCATGTGCATGAAAACAGATCTAAATGATCGTGTTCAATGTACGCACTGCAGGTGACATTTCTCATCCCATATATATATACACTTGTAGAGTATTGAATAATATAATTTATCCAATTAGCATTTTGTAACTGAATTCTAATGCATATTAAAGTGAACCTGAAATAGATGTTCCTTCCTGTAATAGTCCAGGTATTTGACAGAGAATGGTCTAGTACTGTACATTGCAATGGCAAAATATCTGCTGCTTAAAAATGAGTGGATAAATATTTTACTGTGGTATGGCAAAACCACTGAGTTTGAAAATGTAAAGTATATGCCTAGTCACTCCCCTCCTTTCTGCCTGGCTACAGTTTGAGGTGTGGGCTCTGAATCGATATCCATGGCACAATGGGATCAAGTTCTGCCTCAACAAACCCTGAATCCCATGACGTTAACTTAGTGAGTCACCGTAAAATACTATTAATTCCCATCTCCTTACCGCCACGCGAACACCCTCAGCTAGGTCATTGGTCAGGGAAAATCTTAACAAAGTGTATCTGACTGTTTTTGACCATGGTATTTTTTTGAGGATGGGTTTTTCACCGTGCTCTCCATGTGGCCTGGTTCTACAACCTGTACCTTGGCTCTTGCAATATTGTCCATTTGGCCAAGCTCAGAAAACTGCACCATCCCCCCACCCCAGTGGGCCAGGGACTAGAGGGCGTTTTTAGCCACCTTCAATGGCTTATCTCCCTGACTTCTTAAGCCTCATTTGCTGTACTGTTGTCCAGGCAGCTCATCTTGCCAGCCTACACTTTTTTGGTTCTCCCCCCTCTTGACTGAAAATCTGACTTCAGCTCTGACTTCCCAATTCCCTGCTATCTGGTTCCGTGTAACAGGTAGGGAGCATGCATTGTGGAGAAAACAAGTGAGCAACAGGGAGCTGCAGGATGGGTCCTGGGAAGGTGATGATTTAACTGGGAATTGGTCCTGCTTCGAGCAGGGGGTTGGACTAGATGACCTTCTGGGGTCCCTTCCAACCCTTATATTCTATGATTCTATGATTCTAAGGCAGGGGGGAGAGAACGAAATGTCAGGAGGTTGGCGACAGAAGAAATGCAGACTTCTGCAAACTCTGGGAAAATGCCATATTCTACAGCCTTGGAAGCATAGAGTACATGGGACCTTGATGAATGGGGCAGTTTACACTTTTTAGCTTTTGTTACAGGCAGTGAGTAGACTTGGGCATGTATTAATGCATCAGTTTATGCTTGGTTCAGGTTTTAAATGTTGTCTTTACAACCATTAGGCTAGAAAAACTTTTTTTTAAATGAAAACTGAGATTCGGAAACACAATTGTGCGTCAAGGGCTGATTTTTTTTTCATCAATTTTCATGGAATCTGTGGGGCACTGCTTCATTCACTACAGGGGTACAGCGTAGATCGAATTGCAGTTAGCACTTACTCTTGGAGTGTGCATTCCTCACAATATGTCCTTAATGCACCTCAATCTGCCCCTTTTTCTTTAAGCAAATAAGCATTTCCATTAATAAAGTTTCCCATTTCAAATATTGGTGCGATACCTATGCTGTGAGAGTAAGTAAATAGCTTGTCTTCAGCTCTCAGCAGGCTGCAATAGCAAATACTTACAGGAAAAGAAGCTTGTTAGATTGCTTAAAAAAGAGAGTTGGCATGTGTGAACTGCCTATTTCACACTTTCAAAAGATTTATAGGAGTATGCTCGCTAGAGAATTCTTTATAGCAGTATCACAGAATTCACTTTTTAAAGCTAGATCGATAATAAACTAGCTGCTTTGATTTAAAACAAATATTTAATGCCTAATTAAAGAATTGTTGTCATTGCTGAGTGAACTTACCAGTCTGGTATTAATTAGCAGTTACATTTATTTCCTTGAGTACTGTTAAAATTAAGGCATGTATTTTGTAGAGTATAATATGTGCTCACTTTCTTAATCAGAAATGTGAAAAAAAACTTAATCCAAGAAGACTTCAGGATAACTTTGAAACAGGCAAGTATATTAATTTTCATTTTGTATGTGAACACATTAATTTGAAACAATTTTTGAGACTGCATCCACTTACTACAGTACGTGCCGAAAAAGGAAACCTTTTATTAAATGAAGGTTTAAGATCCCTTTCCTTAGTTGTGAAATCTGTAGGATGGTGGAATATACAGTTGCTCATAGTTCACCATTGATGGAGAAAGTAAAGCACTGTATATCTGGGCTGAGCCTCGGGGAGGCATGCCATGGTGGTGACTATTTGAATAGATCACTGAAAAGGCTTTTCATGGTAGTATAGGAGCTGGGGTATCTGATGGTGCAAGGACTTCTGAAATTACCACCACCTGACTTAAGGCCCCCACGGGGCTCTCCAGCCCCTTCTCCAGATCTCCACTTCGGAAGGGGACTGTGTCCAAGCAGTTTGTCACCGTAACTCGGGGTAGTCAATAGGCAGACTGCGAGCCAAATCCAGATCACCTGAAACTTTTGAATGGACTGTAAACTCTTTTTATTTACTTGTTTTCTCTGGAGTCTGGACCTTGACTATACCTTGACCAAGAAATTTGGACCTTGGCAAAAAATTATTGCCCTAACCTGGGCTTTGCAGAAGAGAATTAATCATTTGGGTAAAAACTGCTGTTTATGTAACTCCTACAAAACTTGTTTGGACCAGTAGGTGGCCAATAAAGCTAAGGAATTCCTTGCTACACTTTTTGTTTGAAATGATGACCAAACTGATAAAATTGCCAGTGTGAATAAATGCTAATTGAGCATAAATTTAATGTTCAGCTTTTTAAACCTAAATAGTAGCATATTTTCAATGACCTCTTCATTGATCAATACAGTTGAAAGTTAAGTGGTAGAACATATTTTTTTCTTTTTTTCTTTTTCTTTTTTTAAGCAGATGCAGCAGCGTATGATGTGTGTTTCTCCATTGAAGACCTGCTGGAACATACAGAGGCATACTCTGTAGCATGTAATGGTCATTACAAAATCACTTTCTCATCAAGAGCTTTCTTGAGCTTCAAGTTTGACCATGATGCCATAATGAAAAGTTTTGACCTCTGACAGCAAACCTGTTATGGATGAACAAAAATCAAAGACTGATCTTTTGCAGTTGAGTGGGTTTCTAATCCAGCCTTACTCCTTCTCAGGTGTTTTTATTTTTTTTATTTTTAAAGCAATGCAGGGACTGAATGATGATTGGAAAGGGTCCATTCTCTTTGCAGTATGGAAGTGGCATAGTGAAGTGTCGCACTTTAAATGCAGTTCCGCCTTTATCCACAAAAATACCTTTCCAGTGTTTGGTTCACTAGTTCCTGCTGTTGCATGAGAGGGCATTTTTTTTTTTTTTAAACTTTGAAATATTTTAGTGTTGGCTGTATACTAACACACTAAACTTTGAACCTGCTCTGATATAAAGTTGTTGGAACACTCAGTCTTTATTTTCTGGTACTTTGCAGTAGTATAGCAATTAAATTAATTCTCAGAGGACACCCATCTTCTCTATCCCAGCAATGTTGAAATCTTGGCGCATCTGTGCTTAAAAAAAATTATGAATTTCAAGTCTACTAGTTTGACCTCATCTTTGCAGTTCTCTCTCTTCTTCTCTCCGGTTGTCTGCCGATGTTCTCTCCTCTCTCTCATGCTCAAACTCATTTCAGAATGACTTGCAGTCAGTAGAATTTAAAACTAAATCCATGGGGTCCCATTCTGCCCTGACTTGCACCTTTTCCTCGACTGTCTTCGGTGGGGATACGCTTGCTGAACAGAACTTGGCCTTTCACACTTACTTGTTTCTGTTCTTCCTTTATGTCCATTAGAACTGTTCTCCACTAGGACAAAATGGGTACAAGCCTTCTTTCACTTGCAGCTGCTTTTAAGATGTTGAAAGGAAAAGTTAAATTTTGTGGCGAGGGGATTCTTATACATACTAAACATTTGTAGTTGCTGAATGTAAATAAGCCTCTGCAGGTCCTGCTGAGAGAAGGGGAGGATTGAGGTAGATGTGTGGATGACTAGAGAACGTCATGTGCCACCTAATGGCTTAATCAAGTTTGCAACAACTGTTCTAAGTGTCCATTATTGTGTTCTATACTATTGTCCTTGGAGGTGTCTAGTGTCATGTGTGTTCGTTCTCTCTCTCCAATAGTATAGCATTTGATATTGCACTTGCATCTCAGTATCTGAAAACTGTAACTAAAAATGAATGAGGCTACAGCCTTTTAATAATAAGTATATTGAAGATGTGAAAAAATTAGCAGTAGGAATGCAAATGATACTAAGTGGGGGAAAAAAATCACTAGTCATACATTCTTGCATCATGATTCACTTGAGAGAGTTTTGAATATACATTTCAAAAGCATTTTATTGGGGACTGGGGGCAAATGAAGCTCCTCACTTGTCTCAGCAGCCAGTACCTATATTTTTCTCTCTTGTTCTTCTTTTTTTTTTAAAGTGGATGGTTCTCTAAAATTAAGGTAGGTGGCTGTGATGTGTAATTTGGAGGACTGAATGACTAAATTGTCTATCAGTGGCTGTTCCAAGGCTTTGTACATTTTCTAACCACAGAAGATATGTCACCCACAGACACCCTTTTATATCTTTGGTGTGGTATCCACTAAACACAATCCCTGTCTTCTTGCAAATACCCTATAATATCTATTATCTTATATTTGCCCTCAATAAATAGCGTGTTAGCTTATTTTTATCTTCTAATCTTTTCATCCCTTTGGGCTAGGGAATCTAGTAATTTTCAGTTGTTAAAACATTTCCCATTAGCCAGGAAAGCTGGACTCCTGTATCAGTTAACAGGAGAAATAGATTCCAGTTTTTCCATTTGGATAAGAAAGTCTTACAACAGGTCAGTTTACTTTTAGAATAGTTTTTCTTCAGTTGTTGAAGTGACTCTTTTGCTTCACCCTGGTGTGGTGGTGGCAGTGGGTTGACAGCCAGAAATAATGTTCAGAGGTTGCTTAAATCAGTAAGGCCCAGATCCTCAAAGTTATTCGGGTTGCCTAACTTCCAGTAATGTCAGTGGGAGTTAGGTGTCTAATACCTTTTGAAGATCTGTGCCTAAATGCATATGTCCTGTTATTTAATTGAGAGGGCTGAATAGTAAAGTTGCGGGGGGGCAGGAGGGATGAATTTGTCAATTTACCTATTCAGATCCAAATGAAAACCAAAGCTTTGTTCAGTCCTCTTAGTGTAAGTAGTTGATTTCCCAGCAATAAGTGTCTAGCTCCTAAGGAATCAGAAGTTAGCACTCTGACCTCCAGGCTGCTAATGCCAGTGAGTTTAATGAGACTCTCAACGCATGATTAAAAAATCAAGCTTTGGAAATTTTTATTTCTGATAGGTAGGTTGACTTTTCAGATATGTTCCTTTTATGATTCTTCACTTAATGCACCATGGATTAATAAGGGGAAGATTTATAGAGCTGTGTGAATTTTAAACTTGAAACTTCCACTTGATGACAGTTTGGGATGTGAAATGGCTCATAGCAATATGAGAAAAATGTGCATAAATGGGATATGCCTTACTGGGATCACTAAGTGTAGATTTTTTTTTTTTAAAGCAAAAGTTTTCATTAATTACAAAAATACCTGGCTTCCTCACTGACAAATCCCAAACAAAGGCTGCAGAAAACAGGCCTGATTTTATGAAATCTAGCATCAGTGTGAGAGTTATAAATAAATTTGATAAATATGCAATAACTTCTATTTCTTTGTGTACAAGGTACTGTTTCAGAAATATGAATTCAGAATGTTCATATTTGTATTGACATAGTTTCCTTCCTTCTTGAGGTCTCAAACAGCTTATTAAATGTGTTTGTATATGACCTGCATTTGGGTTTCAGGGTGCCCTGCACTGTGAACGTTTCAGATTGTTTACTCTTACTAGTTTTGTATGTCTTTTTTATGTGTTTCATGTTCAAAATGTTAAATGAATCATTTTATACTTGTATTCCAAAGTGTAGGAGTACACCTTACAGGAATGTTTGTAAAAGAGTGAAGAAATAGCAAATGGATGATTGAGTTTCATTCAGTGGATTTTTTTTGTTTTGTTTTTGTGTGTGGGTGGGCATTTGGAGCGGCAAGATTATCTAGTGAAATTGGTTGTGAATGGATTTCGGAGATCTAAGCGCTTGTTGGTGTGAAGATGCTTGAAAAGTAAGCATGTCAGTCTACTGTGCTTGGAATAAAACAAGTTGCAACACTCACCTGCAGTTGGTAATCAAATTGTGACTCACTCATCTGTAACCTTGAAGTTAAGACACTTATGAAATTATGAGGAAGAATGTTTAATGGACAAAAAGCTCAATGCAGGTACTGGAAATTCTGGAATTAGTTCACATAGGTTTTTAATTTTTGGAGGATTTTGAGACTATAGACTAATTTTAGCATGTTCTGTAACTTGGTAGTCTTTAAAAATTTCCATTTTTCAATACACGTGTGGTATTGAATCCTGCACAGAGTTTGAGGTATGGAGATAGAGGTATGGAGGGGGAAAAATATTTTATCTTATTTCACAATTAAAAGCTTCCCTTTCTGTATGTTTCGTTTGTAGTAAGTCTCTCTCTCTCTCTCTCTCTCTCTCACAAAATTACAGGTTTACATACTGTGCTCTGATCGTAGTTTACTTTGGAGATCTACAAAAACAACGTTTGCTGTGTTTATACTCGGTTTGTTTAAAATGCTGCATGTAATGTTAAGGCAAACTGTGTAGTCTGGCTATTCCTAACATGTTTCCAATCAGTCATTTTAATATGAAAAGTGCATTTTCTTCTGTGATCACTGATTTTGAAGTGTTTTTTTTTCCAGTGTGATTTGCCCTCCTCTCCCCAGCCCCCACTGCCCTCATCTCTGGCTGGCCTGAATCAAGCTCTATATCCGTGTTGGAACTTGAGGTGTTACTGTTGGGCCATATGGCCAGCTTTATAGTGTTAGCTCAGTGAGCTTTTCTTTTTTTAGCTACTTGATTTCAAATCGTGATTTAACAAATCATACTGACTACTTCAGTCTAGGAGCTAGAATGTCTTGAGTTATTCCAGTGTCTTTTTTCTCTGGGCTAACCCCAAGGTGCACTAATCTTGTAAAACTACATTTACTGGAATTTATTCTAATCTATATTGGGAAGCCAAAACTTTTGGAAAAGTGTGCTTGTGGGATAGCGTAAATCTCCTTTATAGACTTAAGTAGTTTGCAGTTTAAACATAGGCACAAGATGTTGTTTTTAGTTTTGTTGATATAGGTTTCAAACTGCTTTTGAAATTATGCTAGACCAATGATTTTTTTTTTTTCAACCTTTTTTATTTGTGGTCCCTAAAAAATTTTGAATGGAGGAAATCTTAGATATAGTCTGTGGACACCAAGGGGGCTGCAGACCGCAGGTTGAAAACCACTCCCCTGGACTGAATTTGAGTCCACTTCAGCATTTTAGTGTTGCAGCAACCAAAATATTTAAGATGTGGAGTTTTATACATGAAATTAATTCACCCATAATAGAAAGTGCACTGTGAAGGCTCTCTTGCAGCAAATGAGGCTTGGAAAGGTAAGCTCTGGTCATTTTTTTTTTTTTTAATGTTTGTAGCAATGTTCTTCAACAATGGAAAGAGCAAGAGTGGGCTAAAAGGTAGTATTTGCACTGTTTTTTATACTGTACATGAGCACTATAAGAAATGCAGTGTGTTCTTTGCTGAGTGTGCATTTCACTACTGTTCCAAGTAAGTTATAAGCCTTACTGTGAGGGTGTGACACTGCATATGTAGCAGTTCCTTCCTTCAGGATCATGCAAGAACAAATGTCTCAATTTTAAATGTTCTTCTACTGACCTAATGCTTGGGTTTAACTTTGCATTTTTACTTTAAAGTCACTGTAAACATTGACTTTCATGGTTTCTAATGTGACTCCAGTTTTAGGACAATCTGTAGGAAACATGAACCAAAATGATGGCATGTTCTGTATTACAGAAAGGCCTATGCTCCTGATAGTTTGCCAGCTAACACATACAGGATATTTGGGGAGGGAGCAGGATGGGATTTAAGGAGTTTTACTCAACTACTTGGGAAGGTATCTGTTCAAATGATTTCTGGGTGAATAGGAAGAAAAAACATACCATTTGGTAATTCTGCAGGAAAAAACCTTGTGTGTAGAAATAACTTGTTCATATTTAATTTAACAAAACTATACCATGAAATTGTTTAAAACATTCATACTGTATGAATTTTTTGTTCAAAAGGTGAATTATACAAAGAGGTGAAAACTAACTTAATTTGCTAGTCTTTAATATTACTATGAAGTTTGGATTGTATATCTTTTAATAAGATATAGAAATCATGTTCTAAATGTTGAGTGCTGCAAATTTTGTGATGAGAAATGCAACATTTTTCAAATGAGATGATGTACATAAAATGCTATAATTAAAACTTAATTTGATTTCCTGATTGTGACAAGAATGTGACTGAATCTTGTAAGCTCTCGAGGACATTTGGATAGAATTATTACAGTAGAAGGGGATCACCTTTTAGTCTCACCAGTTGAGAACAATCCTGTTACATAAGAAAACTACTAGATGAAATGGTATGCTAATAAATCCTAAAAGCTACTTGATTTCTAGAGAGCAAATATATTTGTCTTGTAACAGACAACCACACAATATCCAAAGAAAAATTATTCCATGCTGTACAAAAAATGTCTAAGTTCTGTGATTGTCTTGCAGAAACTTAAGCAATGACAGGGATTAGTTCTGGGATCGGGAAGTATTCTATTGTATAGGCCAGGTGTGAGTAGTACTTTAAGAATGTGGTCCATCTTCACTGACTTTAATTAGTATAATACTACAAATACATTTTATTTAAACACGCAAAGTTACAGGTTTTATTCAGTTTCTGTGAGCTAGTCCTGAAGAGCACTGTTCAACTCTTCAGATTTAGGTAAGATCTGTAACTGAACTAACAGATTACATGCATTTTTGAAGCATTGTGTACATTCACTGATCCAGAAATTGAAGCACTTTGTTTGTTAGACAATTTTAACATTTAGAGTCATTGGCTGTTTCTTTAAAGCATTTTTTTACTGTCAAAGTATTTGACTGTCTGGATAAAATTGTTACTGTAATAATGAAGTATGAACATAACTGTTGGTGGTTTGAAATTTCATGTCTGTGCTGCCTGGGGCAGCAGAATACTTATACTGCAGAATGTTTTGACATATATTGCCTTAAATGCCCATTAGTAGCACTGATTCTACATGTGCCACTTACAAGAGCATAAAAGTTTATAGCAAGCATTGCTAAAGTTAAAACTGACTGGAGCTGGATTCTGAACTTTATAAAGACCAATGTGAGCAGGATATAGGTTTGGAACATTAGATGAGAGGATTTACTGTCAAACCCCGATCCGCGCTTTTAAAGTATTTGTGAAATGGAGTGATTTGTCATTAAAAGAATCAAACGTGTGCAACTGTCTCCTTCCATTTAAAAATGTTTGCCTTTTAATGTATACTTTCATATTAAATTTGAAGAGGAGTTTTAAAGGAGAATGAGGTAGCTGCAGACTTAAAAGTAAGTTTTTAATACAGTCCTGGGAAGCTGTCCCAGCTTTTTTTTTTTAAAAGAATTCCAAAGTATGGGGGAATGGAAACATGGTAAAACTTCTGTTTTTCTACTAGAAAAACAGAACAACTCCACTTTAATCTTAGGACTGACATTTAAGGACATTAAGATTTTTTTTCACAGTGTTGTCAAAAGAGGTAGGTTCGTTTAGTCTGTACCACCTATCAACCATGTATTGAAGGCTTAAGTTTTTTAGAGTGTATGTAACTAGTTATGGGACTGAAGCTAACAAGTGAAACACATACTTTAGCATTAGAAATATTTATTCAGAATATAGGAACATTTGTAAAATAAAAAGTATTATAAATGTCTCTGTATAAATAAATGCTGTTTTTACAATTCTATATCAAATAAACAAAATAACTATTTTACAGCAGCTAAGGAACTAAAAAAGCAGAACACATTTAAAGCAAATCAATTAGGTGAAAAGTCTCTAAAATTACAACATATAGTACAATGTTCAGTGACATTTTTAAATGAAAAACTTCCCATATAAACAGTGGAATACTGAGATTAATGCAAACTTAGTCACATGTGCTTTGTAATAACTAACAATACATTCAAGCTGGTGTAAACCTTTTTAATTAGAAAAGTACTTTTTCAGAACAATATGAAATATAAAATTTCATGCACTATTTGACACTCAGACAATTTTTAAAAGTCATTAGAACAAGATACAAATTAATACACTGTTGCACTTGTCTGTTAAGAGACTGGAGGAGAATTGACTAGGTTCTTATAAATAGAACCTAACTCAGCTATTGAACTCAAATGAGTTGTTTTGTGGGAGTTGGGTTGCAGTGTCTACAGTTGATGTAAGTTACTTCTGAAGAAGTTAGAATGCACACTTGTCAGTTTAGATAGACTACATAATACTTCGAGCTGGTGTTTCAAACAGTTGTACACTATTAGTTTTTGGAATTTACTGTTTTAAGGTGGTCACTTTTGTAACTGGTACACTAGGGCTACGGCTACTTTTAACCTATTACAAGAAGCACTAAAACATATAACACACATTCTTGATTGGTGTTAAGCTATTTCACCACTATTTCCCATTGGTCCTATTCCCCACTCCCATTTCTAATATACTAACAAATTAAGCAGTACTTTGTAGGTACCCACATCTCCCTTTTAACCGTTGAAGACTCCATAGGAGAGGCTGTGACAAAGCAAATAGGGTCTTGCTCATCAACATCATGGAAGAAATGTTGGGTAGGTTACCTTTAATCACCTTGATATGATTATTTCCTGTAAACTTACACCTTTACAGCGTTCTTAAAATGTATTTGAAATAAAACAGATCTGCTAAAAACAAACTTAAAAGGTAGGTTAGAATTGGCACTATCACAAAATAATATGTAATAGAAAACTTGTACATCATTCCTCATCCCTTAGAAATCTGAGTAAGGTGCTGGCTCAATATTCCTGCCTAATGAAATCATCTATATACAGGACAGGTTCTGCTCAGCTCTATTTTGGATTGAGAAGGCAAAGCCTAGATTTGAAGTGATATAAAAACTTCTACTTAATTCAAAACAGTAAACCCTCTATTAAACAGAAACCCCTTTCACGCTTATTGAAGGAAAAAAACAACCTAAAATCCCTTGCTTTTCAACTTAGTAAGAGACACTATCAGCAATTGTTATATGTTGTACAGCTGTGAACATGCCTCCTAAAACTGATACTAGGAAAAACAATCCAGCAACGTGGGGTAGCCAAACCTATATGTGGAAGAATTTCAGCTGTCTCAGGTGCTTGTTCTAGATTTGTTATTGCTGAGTCTCCACAGTGATTTCCCACAGAATATTACATCAGGATCTGTCCTTGTCGGCTCAAGACTGTGGTCAACAACTTGGCTGCAGGAGCACAGGGGCCATTTCTATTTTAAGGCTAAAGCCACAGCCATGGGTTCTAGGGAGCCTACCCAATTCTGCAACACATTCCTGAAGGAGTTAAGCACATCACACCTCACCCTTGCCTTTTCTAATATATAAACAGGGCAGCATTTTCATTTAAACAACTTAAAACACTCCCTTGAGAGAGAACTAACCACCAGTGACAGATCTTAGTAACTTTGCTTAATGGAAGGCACTCAGATACCATGGTGAGGAGGTCAGGGATCTAATGCTGAACCCCAGTAGCAGGAATAAAGAGAACAGTAACTTGCTTTCTTCCCTCACACAAATTACAAAGGAACCAGGAACTGTGAACCATGTCACTGTGTCCCTTTTGTAGCCCTGAACCATATGCCTGTTGGTTTTGGTTTTTTTATCTATTTCAAAGTCAGCTCTCAGTGCTGGTCAAGTAGTGGGTGCCTCCTGCACAAATACATGTTTCCAGCATGGAGATTGCTTTAGCTTACTCAGAATTTTGTTAAACAAACTGGGTTAGCAAGGAGCCTAACTGGTGTTAGGTATATAATCCAAACTGCCCCAGCCCAAAGTTTTGGCTGCATATTATAAATGGGAAAGCAAATGCTTGGGGCATTTAGTACAAGCAAGCAGCTGCAGCCTTTACTTATCCAAAACTCCTGCTAAAGCTAATGTGAACTTTGCACCCATTATCTAGCCACTTACATCTAGACTTAAGCAGCAGTGTTCAAGTCAAGTCCTTAGGTCACAGTTAATGTAGGGCTGATCTCAAGGAGGTAACAAGGTTGATGACTTGAGTCCTTGAACCTGTGGGAACTGGCTTAGTGCATCTCTCATACTGTGTAGGGTTGTGCACACAGTCTTTTAGCACCAGAAAAGTTTTCCCAATGATAAACAGAGGCACGTAGTCTGATCCTGCTTCAACTAAAGGCCCATGACAAAACTCACTTATTTTAGTGAATGGGGTGCTGGACCCAAAATATAGAAACTACTTACACAGCTTTTTCTGCCTCATTTTAAAGACGGGTTCTTCCTTTCAAGCCCTCTTCATTCAGTCAGGAAAAATGTCCACTGTTGAGGACATTTGTGGGCAAAATAAAATTTTTTTTAACATGGATCTTGCCCCCCCCCAAAAAAAACTTTCTGCTGCAGTGAAGGACAGTTCTAGCTTAGCAAAACAATTCTATGGACAGAACTGCACTCAGACATTGGAAAATCAATATGAATATTGCTTAGAGGATGGGATTTGCAGTTCAAAGTGGGAGATTATACAGTTCTGTAGGTAAAGGGGAGTGGCCCCACCCAAACTAAAAGGTGGTACAGGTTGGCTTGGGCCTAACGTTTAAGCCTGACAGATCAGTCCTGAGAGGATCGAGTTGTTTTCAGACCCACACCCCTCCCAGCTCTCCTTCTGCCTCAGGGTTTGTTCAGGGAGGGCATCATGCACTGGTCTTAATATCCACTCCTCCCTGCTGCGCTGTATGTACTGTGGAGTGAGAATCTGCAGCTCCTCAGCACAGACACTCTACAATACATGCAGTGCAGCATGGTGGAGCACGCAGCCACTCCCACCCTAACCCCCTAAGGGGCCGCTTGCTTTCCCACCTGACCCAGACCCAACACATGTAGTTGGGTCCCTGTAGTTTCAAGTCAGGTAGCAGGGCTCTACGAGGTGGCCCTTCGTTTGTAAGTAATGCTGTCTTTTTCATTTATACTGGTGTACGCAGGAGACTGGGTTTGGCATTGTTGCAGCTTATGTTGTCTCAGATTTGCTACTCAACCTTCACTACTTTTAAGGAAAGAGAACAACAGTTGCCAAAAGGAAGGAGAGCATTAGAAACCAGCATTAAGAACCACTGCCATTTAAATCTCAGCTAAGGCTGTTTTTGACCTGCTCCCTAAAAAGCTGAAAGTAAATCCCCTCATTGTCCCTGCTTAACATCTAGAAGCAGCAAAGCATGATCCAGCCAGGAAGGCTAAAGGCTTAATCTAGCAAAGGGTTACTCAGCATAGAGAACCATAGCCACAGCTCTCTGGAAATACTTTTAAAGCTAAACAAGCCTTTAGAGAGAAATTCACATCAATCTAAACAGGTCTAGGAAACTCAAGACAAGTCCCAAAACACAACAAATTCCTGTGTGACAGGTGGGAATGACAGCAGACTTTTGTAAATCCATTTGCCAAGGAAAGCACCTCAAGCTTGACCAATAATAAACATACCAGCGCTGTAGTAATGACAAAAAAGTTAATTGACTCTAGGTTGATTAAACTGATAAGGGTGGGTTGTTTTATTTTAAGTGTTCAGATAATCTCTGTGACAGTGAAAACACAAAAGTCCTGTGAACAAGGCCCAAAGGAGCTGGGATGCATGCCATGTCTGAGACTACACCTTCTGCTTCCTAGAGGTGGCAACCTGATCTCTGTGCTTCACTCAGCCTCTACTAAAAACACCAGACTCATTCAGTCTTACCATGTGCTAGCTAGCATGGCATAAGAAACCAACTGGCTTGAACAGAGAAGTCCACCTACATTATAACAGTAACTTATTAAAATATAGCCTATAAATGTAATTTTACAACAGCCATCAGAAGGCTGTGTTCATATAACTTCTACTCACATAGTACTAAGAGCCAGCCATTTGCTCACTCATTTTGTATGTGTGTGTATCTATCTACATGTATACGCACATTCATGTGCATTTATTTTAATATTGAATAGGTACATTCCTTATAAAGAAGTACCTTTTTGTACTACATAGTAAGTGCAGAGAGAGTTTCTGCCTCTTGGTGACACACAGGTGTAATGGAACGTTATGCTGGTCTAATACTACTCTGCATCTGACAGAGGCTTCTCTGAGGAAAACCTTGTCTATAATGTATTTTAGAAAAATAAATCCAACTTTTTCTAAATTGACTGTCAGCACTACCCTAGAACATGAAGGACAAAAACTTCCTTGTAACTTCCTACCCAATCTCGGCCCACACCCCCTGCACTGTAAACAGAAAGCATGTGGCCACACAGAGCCTGTAAGGGCATAAGAAATAAAGCAGAACTGTAGACTTGCAGCAAGAGCTTTCTAGTTGCTGTGTTCAGGAATCCTACCTGGGTAAAACATCTCCGAATTAACAGGAGTTCTCCTCCTACATCTGTTGGACTGTGTGCGGTGTGGAGAACTGCAAGTTTGGTGCAGGGTACGAACCATGCTGTCATCTTGCACACCTCCCCTCACCAAATACACATATACAATAGCTGTAACAGCAAGTCTTACTGCAAGATTTCAGGACAAAGAAAACATGGTGGCTGGGAGATCTATCAAACTGGCTTACTCTGTGCCCAAACAAACATACAAAAGCATCTGAATGAGTGCTATTTTGGCCTTGTCTTGGGAGTAAATTAAAAGCAAGGGAATGCATCAAGATCAAAATGGAAGTGTGGAGGGACTCCCACCCATTAGGATGAAGATGGGAGATAATCCTGCATGTGTGTGTATGTACATAATTACATATACCATGAACATAACCTTGGTATGATGGGAAACTTTACCTTCAGACACTGTCCATTTCAAGCAGTCATCAATAAACAATCCTTTGCTTAAGCTTAAAATAGTCTCCCCAGTTCTCCTGGCTTGATTTGACAAAGCCACACAAGGCTGATCTATGCCTGTTATGTTTCAGATCCTTAATAGTGTTCACTACCTAAAATCAGTCAAAAAACCCCAACTTTTTAATGGCACTAATTGTCACATTATATATAGAGAATTTTAAAGCGAAGTTTCATTAGTGTGAGGTCTTGAGTTCTCCTCCTCCAGCAATGCTATTCTTTGTTTGAGCATCCTCACTTGAGTCTCATGCCTCTCAACCATGGCCATCATTTGTGACTCCAGTTTCTTCAATTTGTTTTGATGCTTCTTCTTTGCTTTTTCATAAGCTGCCACAAGGTTACTGTTAGAAACAGACAGCAATACAAGATCATTCAACAACGCTAGCTCAAGTTAAGCACCTAGAAACAGACACCCAAAATCAGTTGCCAAATTTTCGAAAGTGACCAAGGATTCCTCTCCCTAAAATTTAATATAAAACGAGTCTCACAAGTCAAGACCTTGTTTATTAAAAGTCTCAGCCATAAGAGAACTAATGTTCCTCCCACAAAATAAAAAATTATCAAATGAAAGGGTCAGAGGCCCAAATCATAGATCAGGGAGAAAAGGGTCTAACTAGTGAATGAAAATATCTACGTCAGAGTAGCTCTTGGTGTTTTATTAGTGTCTGTGGCATTAAAGCAACATATCTAACTGTGATCATTTATTGTGATGCATCACTATATGCTTGCTGCACTAGTGCGCTATGCAGTTCCAGGTTATCATATGATGTCTGAGGATTGTGGGCCCAATTGTTTGAGGTACTGAGCACCCGCACCTCCCTGGTGTGAGTGTGAGTAGAGGCTGCTCAGTATATCACCGAGGACTGGGCCCTAGGTGCATATCACAAAGTGCTTTGTTAAGGGGACACTGTCAGGTAGGTATATGATCAAAATGTAGATATTGTAAATAAAGATTTATAGAATATAAATGTTTTAATTTAATAATAAATAATAATAATAATAATAATCACAAACAGTTCAATGGATGAGGTTTTTTTTACTGCTTTTGTCCCCTGACAAGCCTATCCAAAAAGTGTAGGGAATCAACAAAGGTGTGTTAGTGCCTGAGAACTAGAAGTTGACATTGATGAGTCTAGTCTCTCCATAGTATATGAAGTACAAAAAGGAATTAAAGTATTTTCTATTCTGAAGGCCGCATTATTTATAAGAAGGAAGGTGAATTCTGGAGCAGGGAGGAAGGTCTGGTGGATAGGGAACGGGAGAGGGCCTTGTGAAACCTCGGTTCAAATCCTACCCCAGGCATGAACCTGGGCAAGTCATTTAATTTCTGTGCTTCAGTTCTGCACCTGTAAAATGGGGATAATAGTACTTCCCTGAAAGGTAATGCACTGATGAGCATGATGTGATCAGGTATTACAATGATGAAGGCCCTATAAGTGCCTAGATAGATCTTGAGAGTGTCCCTTTGAAGTCAACAATGTATTACATTTAGTTGCCAAATGCCCTCTCTTCAACCTCCCCTTTCGCTCAGTAGGAGACACCAAATGGGTGCTGGTTGAAGATCAAGTCTTGCCCATCACGTCAATGGCCAAGACTTTCTGTAACAGGTAAAGTATGGCTCATGAGTGACAAATTACATGGTGAATGGATGACTCCTTGAAGGAAGTGGACCAACAACAATTGTAACCCTCAGTCCATCAAAGCCCATGGAGATGGAGGCACAGTCTGTTTCACTGTCAGTGCTACACTTTTAAGTACTGAGTGGGTTTATGGAAGGAAACTTGATAACAGGAGAATCTGAAGGGATAAGAAGAGATGCATGAGCCAGCCCAGGGAGGAGGTGAGCAAAAACAGCAATAATTCACAAACATGATTAAACTGAAAATTGTTTTATAATGGATGCCATTTTTAACTGCAATAGAATCTCTTTCTCCCCCCTCCCCCCCACTGGTTAATGGGCACTCAGTGAGAAGGATTAGTCTCTTCCCCCAACTCTGACCTTGCATTCTTCGAGACTACTGGCAAGCAGCTGAGGATGTAAAAACTGCTCATTAGGGAAAGGAGAGGATTACAGTGCACTACCAGAATGCACCAGAAGTCAATGTGTACATCCATTCACTAGAAGATCCTTTACCTGTTTGCCCTTTTCAGGTCATTAACAAACTCAGCAGACTGCTGATGTCTGATTTCGCTGCTCTTCGTGAGTCTTTCTAAGGCATTCACTAACTCTTGCACTCTCCCTTTCAGTTTCTTCTCTCTGCACCAGGATACAAGGAGTGAAAAAAGGAGTCAGTTATCCATAAAATTTGGACTTGCAAGAATATAGATCACGTTCAACAAAGTTCCTTCTGTTAGATGTAAAGGAGGAAAATATTTTTCTTTATACTACTTTGATAATGCCGGATTTAGTTTTATGAGGTTAAACTTTTGTTAAATTGATTTTTTTTAAAAGCAAAACAGTAACAATTCACATGTAGGATAAAAAGAAATATGGACAAACATCTGATCATCACTGGGGATGGTCTTGTCCACACTACATCTCTCTCATATAAGAGCAGAATGTGCAATATCCACAGTTAGGAAAAGAGATGCATGGAAGAAGATATTAGCATATAACATGTTCTATATATTATATATTTAAGATGGCAACTCAGATAGTAAACACTATAAAGAGAAGTTAAACCTAAAGCTAATATATATAGAAAAATTAAATACAAACATGGTGGACCTAGGATAACTAGGTAATTTGCTAATCAAAACATTATTTGTTTTTATTTAAAAATTCTCTTTGTTAAAAAAAATTGCAGGAAGACTTGCTACATAAAAGAGGGAGAAATCAATAACTAAAGAGGAAGACTTCACTAGCATCCAAAATAACAATCAGAGTCACATACTGCAGGAAAAGAAAGGAGGGTCTCATGGTTAAGGCAGTTGAGTGCTGCCCTGGAATACTGGATTCCATCCTTTATCTCTGCCTAAGTTCCTATGTGATGCTGGGCAAGTCACTGAAACCAAACGATTCATAAGTGGTCAGTAGTTGTGTGTTTCTCATTTTCTGGGTGCTCAACTTGATTGCCAGGATCTGATTTGTAGACGTGATGAGCACTCACAGCTGCAAATCAAGTCAATGGGAGCTGTGCTTTGAACATATAAAGTGCTATATAATGGCAAGTACTCTGAAAGATCAAGTGCTTGGTGCCTCAAGTTGGGCACCCAAAATTACTGGAAACTTTTGACCTTCAGCACTCTATCTCCATTCACCATTTGTAAAATGGGGATAATATCAACTTATCACACAGGGGTGTTGTGAAGATAAAGTCATGGTTTTGAAGCACTCAGATAATATAGTGATGATTGCCACGGAAAAACCCAAAAGGAAATGAATAATTCTGTCTTCAGAGCAGGGTTTGAATAGCATTCAATAAATAAGACCCAGGGCTACACAGGGCGAACAGTGAGGAAAAAACAAGATAGTGAATAGGTGCTCATTACATTCATTCTGTGCACTGAATGCACAAGGTCTTGTGGAAAAAAGGAGTATGTCATGTAATTAGAGACTGCATAGTTCTAGCATTTCCTAACTTTTGAGTCCTTTGCAAACTTAATAATGTTCTTTTAACATATGTTCATTACACACACACAAAGCTATCATGCTACCAATGAGACTATACAATTATCCACTGTAGTGACTAAGAGGGGAGCATGGGTATTTTTCAGCATAAAGTATCAAGAGCTCTTGGGAGCAGCTCTGGCATTGCATTTAGGTTATTTGCTGCCAAGGGCATCTTTAATTTCTAGACACAAAAGGTGCTGGAACCCTGAATTCATACAAAAAGAAAAGGAGTACTTGTGGCACCTTAGAGACTAACCAATTTATTTGAGCATGAGCTTTCGTGAGCTACAGCTCACTTCATCGGATGCATACCGTGGAAGCTGCAGAAGACATTATATACACACAGAGACCATGAAACAATACCTCCTCCCACCCCACTGTCCTGCTGGTAATAGCTTATCTAAAGTGATCATCAAGTTGGGCCATTTCCAGCACAAATCCAGGTTTTCTCACCCTCCGCGCCCCCCCCCCACAAACTCACTCTCCTGCTGGTAATATTACCAGCTATTCTTCAGGCTATTACCAGCAGGAGAGTGAGTTGGGGGGGGGGCAGGGGGGCGGAGGGTGAGAAAACCTGGATTTGTGCTGGAAATGGCCCAACTTGATGATCACTTTAGATAAGCTATTACCAGCAGGACAGTGGGGTGGGAGGAGGTATTGTTTCATGGTCTCTGTGTGTATATAATGTCTTCTGCAGCTTCCACGGTATGCATCCGATGAAGTGAGCTGTAGCTCACGAAAGCTCATGCTCAAATAAATTGGTTAGTCTCTAAGCTGCCACAAGTACTCCTTTTCTTTTTGCGAATACAGACTAACATGGCTGTTACTCTGAAACCTGAATTCATACAGTGCACAAATACTCAAAGGCATATTAGACAACCTACCCAAGGCTAGAGATTAGGTTTGCTGTCTGGTAAAGACACTGTAGTGAATGTGTAAAATCAAATCCCTTGTTAAAACTTTTGATTGTGGGCCTGCCTGCCTCCTGAGATCTGCTAAAATAGTCTCCATTTGCTGTAAATGTCCCTTTTTCAGCCCAAATTGATCAACAGTATTTTTTTTAATTGCACTGACATTTTGAGCTTTATTGTGAATTCCATTAACTTCACCCCACTTAGGTTCTTTCAGCTACTAAACTTTATTTACACATCTATTTTATGTGATTTATACTTCTTCCATTTCCCCTCTGGGCTGTACTGGTCCATGGTTCCTAGGTCAGGGGCACGTAACTTCAACCGTGATTCCAAGGGCTACTTAGTCACCTGAAAACTCAAGGGGGTTTTTTGCAGATAACTTAGAAATTAGCTGATTGGAGTACTGTATCTAATTCCTAAAAAAAAAAAAAGAGGATTTAATAAATATTAGACCCACTCAGCTCTAATACTAACATATTCTCACATCTTGTGTCAAGCCACTTAAGGAACACTGGTTAGGTTTAAAATGTTAATGCATATGCTTTGTTACTAATTCTTGAATACAACAATTGAAACAATTATAGAAAAATCTAGATTACTTCCTATCACTTTTTTGCAGTTCTTCAAGCTTGGAACAGATCATTTAACTTTGTAAACGTCCTATTAGGGCAAGGCATCTGCCTTAGGCTCTAGAGGTGCTACCTCACTACAAACAATAGACTAGAAACTAACTTTAAACAGGAGTGAAACTGACACTTTCACATCACTGCCAATCCCAAATGTTCAAAAATCATGAATCAGACTCCCCAAAAATCATGAGACTGGCTTTAAAATCATGAGATTATGTACAAACAACAGATGTGTGGTTCTTTTTAATTTGCCTCCCACTTTTTGAGCCTTTAGGGTGCACTGGGGTCACATTTTGAAGCTTTCTGCGTAGCCACGAGGACTAGAAACTTCATTTTTCTTTCAGAATGAAGGTTGAAATCATCACATATCCAAGTGACTCCAGGAGCTGGGGCTTTAAGGAAAACAATTATCATGAGACTTGACAACGCTGCTTTTACGTCTGTTTAAGGGCGAGTTACTTTCCAGAAGGCTCTAAAAACACAACACTACAGTGACTGAGGTGCAGTTCTCACAGGAGACTACTTAAAACCAAACACCAAGAAAATTCCGTATTTTAAAGTTGAGGGAAAAATCCCCGAGACTTGCTATATCAGGACCACTGCAGTCAGAAAAGGAAAACAAACAGGCACAGGAGCTCTGGGCAGCTGTTCCTTTAGAAAGAAAGTTGGAGGGTCAAATCTTCTAGTCCTTAATCAATTAAAACTTCTATTGCCATTAGGGTGACCAGACAGCAAGTGTGAAAAATCGGGACGGGGGTGGAGGGTAATAGGAGTCAAAAAAGACAAAACCCCAAATATTGGGACTGTCCCTATAAAATTGGGACATCTGGTCACCATAATTGCCATCAGTGCCTCCACTCACAGATACAAACTTCACAGTGAACATGTGATAACGTGTGGTCAATAACTACACACTTCATACTTAAATATCTGAGCCATCTTATCCAGAGTTACATATCTTATATGCATTGGCTCAGGGACTGGATTTTCTGGCAGTACTGAGCACACAGATGGTGCCCAGTGAATAATGCAAATCATGACAATAATTGTTGACTTTATGGACTCTGTGGATGCAGTTTCTGTTCTTTGCTCTGAAATTGGCCTGAATACAGCTGAAAAACTAAGAATTTGAGGCGTAAACACATCTGATACTTATAGGACACTTTCTCATTCCTTCCTTTTCTCAAACTCAGAACAAAAAATGACTGAACAAAATGGTTTTCAGTTAAAATGTAAAACTGCACAGCAGCCATTGCTGTAAAACCCAGCGTGGGGCAGAACTTGCCACCCCTTGGGAGTTAAGTGATCTCCTCTCATCTGACTCTCATTCTCCATCCTTCCTAACCTCTGTGCTGCTTTTCATGCTGTAAACCATGACATCCATCCTGGGACCATTTGCTGGAGTCTCAGAGAACTGGCCACCTTGGTTTTTCTCCCATCTATCAGAGTTCTCTTTTTTTGCAGCATGCAGCAGAGAGAGAGGGAGAGGCTGGTCTGCTGGATAGGGAGCTAGCCCTGAGAGACCTGAGTTCTACTCCCCCCATGGACTTCCTGTCTGACCCAAGGCCAGTGCTTTAAGGACAGAAAGGCTTTTAGGCACCCAAAGATGTAGCTAGATATCCAGTGGGGTTTACAAAGCACCAAACCTTCTAAGTAATTTGAAAATCTCACTAGGTGCCTAAATACCTTTGAAAATCTGCCCTTTAATCTGTGTGTACCTCAGTGCCCCATCTGTACAATCATAGAATATTAGGGTTGGAAGAGACTTCAGGAGGCCATCTAGTCCAACCCCAACTAAATCATCCCAGCCAGGGCTTTGTCAAGCCGGACCTTAAAAACCTCTAGGGATGGAGATTCCAGCACTTCCTTAGGTAAAGTGCTTCACCACCCTCCTGGCGAAGTAGTGTTTCCTAGTATCTAACCTAGACCCCGCCCCCCAGCAACTTGAGACCATTGCTCCTTGTTCTGGCATCTGCCACCACTGAGAACAGCCTAGCTCCATCCCCTTTGGAACCCCTCTTCAGGTAATTGAGGGGATAACTGCATTGCTTTACCTCACCGAGGGGCTGGGAGGAGAAATAGGTTAGATATTGTGAGGTGCAGCCTCAGATACTATGGTGATGAGACTACATAAGTACCACAGGTAGAGTGGGAACTTCTCTATACACTTAGCCCTTTCCTGGGTTTGACCCCTTCTTTTTACCTACGCCCCCAAATGGCCCCCTTTTCTGAATGTAACCTAGGCTCAGTGCTTTGCTGTATTTTTCCTGAATCCCCTGTTCTCTCTGAAACAACCCCTCAGCCTTCTCTCCCCTCCATGGAGGGATTCCTCTTTTACAGGCTAAACTTCCATACCATTAATTTAATCACCAGTCCTTTCTTATCTTAATCACCCTGCCTCTGTTTGTAACAAAATACTGACTCCCTGCCCCAGAGGCACCTCTCCTCTACAGAACTTACATTTCACACTAATGCTGTGCTGTAGTTAAGAGCTCCACCTGGGAGCGTGCACGCCTCCTGTATGAAACTCAGGGAGTAGCTCCCATCTTCCCCTGCCCCTGCAATTGCCGGCCTTGTCCTAGGTCCTTAATCCATGGTGTCCATTTTATGGCACCGCTGATAAAGTGAGGTTATCGGTTTAATCAACAAACCGCTCTTCTTCATTACAAGTCTCTGCTGTTTATGCTAGAGGTATCATCATGATACACAGTTTCCAACTTCCAAAGCCACCAGGGAAATCCAAAAGTTATGGCTGCAAACAAGACACAGTACTGACCCAAGCTCCACCTGTCCGAATGTGGTCATTGGGCAGTGGTTATTCAACACTCAAGGTTGTTTGGTAGGGCTGCCCACACAATGTAATTCTGATTTTAACCCACAGAATTTTTTGTTTACTGTGTTAGCCAAAGAAAATATTCCATAATTTGTGTATACAGGAAATATACAAATTAATGCTCTGTGTGCTTTGTACCCCATTGTACAAATGATGTAAGTCACTGTAACTGTAATAGCGTATGCCACCATACCAAATGTACACTCGACCCCCCGCAATGGCAAGGTTACTTTCTCTTACACAGCTGTAAAATACAGAAGAGCGTGAATTCTAACCATGCAATAACAACGAAGTACAGTTCTCTGAAGGTCACTGTAAAATACCACTTTACTCAACAGATCTACTCCTTGTGTATATTGAGTAACATATCCCTATTACAGTGACTAAAATAAATGTATACTGTTGTTTCCTCCTGCTAGCCCAACAGAGCCAACACAACAAAGCGTGTCAGAACCGGAATCTAGTTCATCTTGTCATTCATTAACAAAACTGTTTAGCTTTGTAATTGAAATTTAGTAAACAGTAACACCTGTACAACTCTACTGAGTGCTGTGCGGGTTATACAGGTGTCACTTCTGGCAGAATCTCACTATGATGAGGTTGCACAGGTGCTTAACTGGAAAACAGTGGTCACTAAAACAGGTGTGAAGACATGATTTGGCCAGCAGAACTATTGAGAAGTACCCAGCTTGACTTTCTGGGCCTAGGCTGGGTTTTCAAGGCTCACAGTTAGGAAACAAGCATATTTTTAATTGTAAACTGAACACATCTGATACATAATCACTGAGAGCTGTCAAAGAATAGCATTTCTCTAGAGACCCTGTCCAGTCTAGATCTGCACCTTAATAGAGTTGAGGAATGAAGCACCTTAAAGACCATTTGACACCAACTTATCACACTGCAACGTGTGAAACCTTTTGAATTCCTCTGAGACTACGCTGAGATTTTCTGGAATTGCCTCAACCAGACCACAGTTCCAGCGCTGGCCTGAAAGTGGCAGCATTTTATAACCACAGGAAGAGTCATTTAACATGCTAGTTTAACGAATTTTAAATCCATCTTCAGCAGCAGAAGGGTTTTGCCAAAACAAGTCAGGGAAAAACTGAATGCTAGCTACTTATACCAATGTATTGTTGTCAAGGATATACGGTTAGGTTAGAATGAGAGGGTGGAAAGAATCTTTGTTAAAGAAAAGTCTTAAAAATTCTTTGCTGTATAGACTCATGCATATTCTTAAGTTTCTAGGGTGGTTTTTTGTTGTTTTTTTTGGTGAGGAGGGGGGTGGGCATGGGCCTAAGGACCATCACAAATCTCACCACTTTCAGCTTCCAAATGCCCTTGCTTTAATACTTAATACAAACACGCAGCAGTATACAGATAATAGTTTATCTTAGTTAAGCAAAACAACCTCCCCCCCATTTCACCTTGGGGAGCGAATCAGAGATGAATGAATAAAACATTACAGAAGTTAGTCACATTGCTTTAATGCACTTTTGACAGGTGCTCTGATACCACAATGTTAAGAGCCATTTAAGAACCTGAACAGAGCAGGGAAGAGATTGAGTGTCTGCCTGCATTGGGGAGGTGGGTGGCTGGGGACTTCGAAACGGGGAGGGGGAGATATATTTATGCTGGCCTGTGACACAGCATGAGTAGTAGGCGAGCTAGGACGAAGTAAAAAAAGAAAAAAAAATAATTCAGGCCCATTTAAAATCAAGAATCAGCCAGAAAATACTGCACTGAAACAAAGACTACACTGCAGCAACTTGCATAGTAAGGAACTCCGCAAGGCGGCAATTCATTTTAAAGTTGTCAACACATCACCTGTGACAAAGGCTCAGTGGACAGCTCCTACTGAAGTGCTAGGGAAGAAATGATGAAAAGTGGAGTTTCTTTTAAAAGATTTTTAAGAGCTTTTCTTGCACTGTGAGCAAACAAGCAACTGACTTACTTCTGTTATTACATAGTGGGTTTTTTTGAAAATCCACTTTGCCAATGAAGGAAGTTCTCAACCCATACACTCTGGATTCAGTCTGTACCTCTACCTTTCCTTCGTCGTCACAGGGAGGCTGCCTGGGAGAGGAATTGTATCAGCACAGCTCCTGCCTGACCTATCCTCAGTACCTCCTAGATGGGTCAAATTCTTTTCAGGTGCCAGCTCTGAGCCTCCTGGGTATTCAGGGGCTTTCGCACTGTGTATGCGGCACCCCCTACTCCTTCCACACTTACAGCCAATAGGAGCCTGCAATGTGGGTTGCACCAGTGAAATAAATCTTCTAATTTGTAGTGGCAGGATTCAGGTAGTTGTTACCTTTTCCTGAGATACTGCGGTTCGCTGAAAAGGGCATCAAACCATCTGCCCTTTGCAGGAATTCTCATGAAAGACACCACAGCAATTTGATGGAGTGAAACCTCACGAACCCCTGAAAACCAAACCACAGGAATACTTCTGAATTCTGAGTACCTGCTATATACTTATTTATTATTACATTCCATTGATTTCAATGGGCCTTCTACAGAAGAGTGCTGCTCAGACATATGGACACTGAAGCAGCAGCAAAAGCAAAGAGATAGATATTCATCTAACATTACTAATTTGTTTTGGAATTTGAGAAACTGAGATTTGTTTGCAGACTGGCTGAACAATCAAAACACATGAATTCAAGTTCTCTCCTCCAAGGTGTTGTATTTTCCATTTTTACCAGTATGCCAGAGACTTCATCACAGCTACAAATGCTGGTATATCCGCAGTCTCTCTAACACTTTATAAGATCTTGTGAAAATATTCTCTGCGCCTTCAGAACTTCCTTAGTATCTACTGTTCCCCAATTAGCTAAGAGATCCCATTTTGGCATGTGGAAATCCTTCTAACATTTGTGCCCTTCCATGCATTTGTTCTGTAGTTTGTATCGGAGTGATAAGGAACCTGGAGGTGCACTTTGCATTTCATTAATGCACTAAAGGGCTGTATGCATATATGGAATTCTGAGCACAGCTTCACTCTCCTGATTGCTATTATAAATCAACAGAATATGAAGAATTGGCAAATGCAGGTTTAATAAAACAGAACACGTTAAAATAATTGTGCTATTTATAACACAACATCTTTTCAGAATGAATCTATGGTGGGTGCCTGTAGGTTTATATTTAAATGAGAGAGAGAATGAACTATTTTAAAGAAACACTCAAACTTGTACACACCCTAAATTCAGTAGCTGTTTCAACCTTACAACTTGCTTTTGTTTAGCATTCTGAAGATCAGCATCACCTCTGCTCTCATCTCCCACACCTTCCTTTTCCAATTGATCCTGCAGCAATAGGGAGTTGAGAAAACATAGCAGCGGCACATCACATCTTGTGTGAGATGCATGCAGAGAAAACTGGTGCATGTGTGCACTGACAGGGAATGAGCCTGTGATCAGAGATATGCCTGCAAGCCAATCTCATAGGAGACTATGGTTCTGTTTCAATTAGTTAATAACTCCCTGCTGCAGTGAACAGTCAGCAGGGAATTGAACAATTCATTTGGGAAAGTCCCTGCCTGCAGTGTTCTGAAGGAAAAACCTACCTTCTGAGTATGTGTAGCTCACAGGCCTAATGCATAGCAACAGCCTCTGGAAAACAGTACCACTTATTCATTGAAATTACTGACATGGTAGTAATGGAGTATCTTGGTTTACATTTTTAAGACCAAAACAATTGCTGAGTGGAATTAAAGTGGATAACTGCTGAGTTGCTTTAATGAGCTTTGGCTCAGGCTTATGGAATGGTTTCAGTGGAAAGGCTAGTTAACAGGGCCCCAATGTTTCTCTACTTTCATACATCTAGCCACATCAAATGCTCTGAATCCCATTTGGGCAGCAAATCCCAAACCCTGGTCCCACACAAAACAGAGCAAACTTTTTGAAGTTTTCGGTCAGTTTGGTCTCCCCATACTTGCTGCAGGTTTGGCCCAGGATGTCTTACCCCACTCACTGTGCCTGCTTATGAGGGCATGAAATGCATCGTCCAACTCCTGTAGGACAGGATGACACACACTTGTAGTTTCTGATTCAGCCACCAGCCATTCCATATGAAGCTCTCCTCTCCTCTAGAGACCATAGGCAATAGTATGTTTAAAACCACTGCAGCTGAATCCTCTTTCCATTAGCAGTTTAAACTAACAACCAGTGCCAGCACTGCATGTGACATCCCTAAACCAATTAAACAGCACAGCTACATTGGAGGAGAGAACTTGAATTCATGTGTTTTGATTGTTCAGCCAGTCTGCAAACAAATCTCAGTTTCTCAAATTCAGTTTCTCAAGCTGCGACAGGTAATATGGAACACAAAAGAAGAGGGCCACACAGAAATATTTGCTTCCTTAATAGCAACAGTAACAAAATACCCCTAAAAAGCTAGAGGGGGAAAAAGCCTTTTCAGATATGACATTTGTCCAGCTCACAGGTGTGTTTGGATCAGCAGACGCCTGCAGTGTTTCCTCCCACCAGTTTGACTGTGCAGAGGAAAAGGAAGAAAGGTGTTTAAAGTTTGTCTTGCAGTTGTATGCAGCAGCACTGCACTATTCTGTGTGTGGCCTGATGACCAGAGGTTCAGAAGTCACAGCTCTCTCAGAAATCCATGGGAGCTGTGGTGGTTTGGCACCTCTAAAATAGGGGCTCTTCACAATAATTAGAGAGGGGCATAATGGAGGCACTCCCTGGCCAAGATTCCCTGCACAGATTTGTCCTGACCTGGAGCTTTTCCAGTTCTGGGCTGAGTACAGACCGACAATTCTGTGAAGTTGTATAGTTGCTTAGTGATTTGGGTGACTATTCTGTGGTGAGCAGAGCTACTCATTCTAGTTAAAAAACAAATGAGAGTGATACTGGTTATTGGTGAAAAATGACAAAATAGCTCCCCTCTCCCCCAGGCTCAGTGGACTAAGGGAAATCTCTTGGGCCAGTGAGAGACTGGATAATGGTCGAAGCATAAAAGGGCAGGGATCCTTGAATTTTGCAGATGACTAAGTCATTGTGACTTCACTGCAGCCGGTCACAAAATTTGGTTCTGAAATGCTACAAAGTTCCAAGCCCCTTGACCCCATTTAATGTACACTATAATTAGGTCAAGGAAAGTAGTAAATGTGAAATAACTCTGCCAAAAAGGAGCAGACAAAATGCTGTGGGAAAATTGACAGGTTTCTTTTTAATATGTAAAAGTTTTATTGACATCTGCATATACAGTTTGAGCTGCAGTATGGCAGAAAGGGACACTTCACTGTGGCACTTTTTAATTGTCACTGTTTCTTTGGATCATTACAATATGCTGTAGTTTCGCTTTCCTCTTTTGATCTGCAAGAGCAGGCCTAATCTGTGTTCAAAATAGGCCTGAATTTTGGAGACACTTATATCCAGGTCATGATCCCAACTTCATGACTGGATATCACTGTCATCAAGAGCTGAACCTAAACCTCAAATCCAAACAGCCATGAGTGGCGCAGAACATGGAATCCAAACTCTGCAGTTTGGTCCAAACGTAATTGGCATTATGTGAAGAAATGGCCACTATCATGATTCAGCACAGCTTTCTGTGACATTGCTGATCTCCAAATACCAGGGCGCTGCTACTGCAACAAGCATGGGGATCTCTTTGGGGAGTCTATAAGAACGTTACTGTCTCTCACTAGGAAATTATAGAAGCTATAGTGAAACGAGACAACTTTTTAACACACTAATGGAAGTGTCCATAGCTCCGGTTTTGAGGTGGGTGGAATAATGATAAATACTGAGCAGTGAGAAGTAATCTCTGACCAGAACATTTTTGTAAGTGTGTTTAGTACTGGAGGAGGGGCCAGTGTTTGACAGCCCACAGATCATAGCCTCTTTATGCACAGGCCTAGCATAGCATGTGCAGTAACACTGTGCACTTCACCGTACAGCCTCAACTCTCTTCTGCTAGGCTAGTCTCCATGCCCATTCAATCCTTCGCCTCTCTGCTGAGGCTGAGGCAACAGGGGCGCCAAGTGGAATGGTGGCTTTTGTGAGTGGACACCAATCCACGGGACTGAGATCACTGACTCACTTCACACAGGCCCTGAACGGCCATCAGATGTAATGACTTTTGGCAAATACTGACCTGGTCTGGATTTGAAATGGTGACGGGCTTTGTATGCCATTACCAATCCCTGGAGCCATCAGTCCTCCTGGCCAAGCATTTTAATAAATATAAAGAATTACAAAAAATCCACGCAGACACCAAAGCTATTATAACTCCAATTTTGCTGTGGATGGCTAAAGAATGTGAGAGGGCCTAATGCATCAGAATATTGCTGTATGGGCCTAAGGGGATGCAGAGGTTCTCATCCATTTTTCACAGCACTATAGGAATCAGAGACTAAATAAGACCCAGTTACATCATCTTATGCATCTCCCTGTAGGCAAGTTCATTCCCTACAGGACATTTTTCTCATTTCCTCCTCCCTGCAGAGTAGCTGCCATGAGCATTCATGGCCTGATAATGCATTAATTAAGTATGAAGTGAAATGGACAAAGCTACAGTCTTCCCTCCTGCAGCTGGAGAGGAGAGCACAGCAGCTAGGCATGTACTCCTTATGGGTCCCCGCAGAGACCGTGTCAGCATCCACCGCCGTGCTGAGCCACCACTATTCCTGGCAGTTGGGAATTCCAACAGATCCTCTCCTACAGCCCTGGTTTCTGGCATGACACAACACAATGTGATGCCATCAGGCTGCTGGGAATATTTTTTCACTCCATCCTGAACACAAGATATTTCCTGCCAACAATCTGTGCAGCACCATTACTCATTACTCATGTCTTCACTTTGGACACCTGTCAATGCATTCTATTAGACCGGGGTGGGCAAACTTTTTGGCCCGAGGGCCACATCAGACTTGCAAAACTGTGTGGAGGGCCGAGTAGGGAAGGCTGTGCCTCCCCAAACAGCCTGGCCCCTGCTCCCTATTCACCCCCTCCCACTTCCCGCCCCCTCAATGCCCCCCTTAAAACCCCTGACCCATCCAACCCCCCCTGCTCCTTGTTCCCTGACTGCCCCCTCCCGGGACTCCCCACCCCTAACCACCACCCCGTCTCCTAACTGCCCCGACTCCTATCCACATCCCCGCCCCCTGACAGGTCCCCTAGGGCTCCCATGCCTATCCAACCCCCCCGTTGCCTGTCCTCTGACCGCCCTCTGCTCCCTGACTGCCCCTGGGGACCCCCTGCTCCCCGCCCCCTTACCATGCCGGAGCCAGCCACACCGCCGTGCTGCACAGCAGGAGTGGAAGGCCAGAGTGCTGGCAGCGCGGCAAGGTGAGGCTGTGGGGAAAGGGGGACAGCAGGGGAGGGGCTGGGGGCTAGCCTCCCCGGCCGGGGGCTCAGGGGCTGGGCAGGATGGTCCCGCGGGCAAAGTTTGCCCACATCTGCATTACACCATAAAAAGAGAAACAAAACTGCTAAAAATATATTTTGGGGCATGGGGCAGATTTACATTCAGCCGGAAGTTGGCATGAACATACAAAGCAAGACAGACAGACAGACAGCCCGCCCCAGTCTATAATAGTAGAAACCTGGTAGTCCAAATGTGACTTTATAGCATGTAACTTGCAGATAACTACTACTTTGCGTGTGGCTTGTTTATAGAAGAGAAGAGGAAAGAGGTCTACAGTGGAAGCACATTAGATGGAGTTTCACAGTGTACACAGCCAGGAGAAACTATCAAGTTGATTCCAAAGCAACTGTGACAAGGGAACCTGTAAAACTGGTACAAATAAAAATATTCACTAACACAACAAGGTACGAATAATAATCCTTTTGTTGGATCTCCCCAAATCATTCATTTATGAGCACTATGCTGACATTTTAGGGAATCCCTAGGCCAGGTGGGTGGATTTCAGAAGCTAATTCCAGGGTCAACCCTGTCTGGACACAGCAAGAGGTTAAGCAATCACTACAGCACGAAGCACATTTGGTGGTGATGCTGCTGCAAAACTAGCTACAGGCCATGAAAAAATAAATGCTTCCAAATCATTATGTCAGTGTATTTTTTTTCTGCACAAGACAATCTTCCTCTGCTTTTTCACAGCAATACACTATTTTAAAATATAATTAGGATTACTTCAATAGAGAAGGCCCCCATATGCTCTGCAGCAACTGCATAAGAAAGATCATTTAGGGAAAGCTGTAGGTTTTGACAGCCAATAGAAAACAGCTGGTGCTTTTGGCAACCAGGAAGGTGTGGGAAGCGGCTGGACCTATAACACTCTGAAGGTGTTTGAGGCTTTTGGCCACAGGGAAGAAATGCACCTCTTCTTTCCCTCTCACTTGTGGGCAGGTTTGGAGGTGACTGCATTTTTGGGGGATGTGACCTTCTTTTCCCCTCTTAGGAACCAGCTATCTCAGTGCCCTCAGTATTCACCATTGTGTCTAACACCCATGGATAATAAGCACAATGGCTGGATGTTTCTCTTAATAGGAGTAGCACTGAGCAATGTCACTATTAGGTTCCAGAGATAAATTTCAAGAGATTTTCCCTCCCAGGTTGTTCACAGACTCAGGAAGTAAGCACTGCTTCAGTTCACTTGCAGCTTTCATTTTGGGGGTTATCTTGGCAAACCTAAGAGCAGAGTATATATTTTAATTGTAAATGAGAGCTGACAGTCTGATACACAGTGCTTATTCATTTATGAGCACTACACTGACATTTTAGGGAACCCTAGGCCAGGTGGGTGGACTTCAGAAGCTAATTCAAGGGTCAACCCTGTCTGGACATAGCAAGAGGTTAAGCAATCACTTATTGCTTAAGCAATGCTTATTCAGGGAGTGGAGTCTTCACAAATTTCACTGATATGGACTCAGGGAGTACAGGAGGCATTGATAATACATCGTCCTGAGATGCAAGTGGGAGCAGGACTGAGAAATCTGCACACCAGCTTTCAGGGCATAAGTCCTCCCCCAAGTCATAACTCAGCTCATAGTGGCTATTGTTGTGCACACACAAACATTGTTACAGTTGCATTAATGATGAAAAGGTTCTTTTGTGGATGCACAGTTACGTAAACCTTATTTAGATCTCTAAGGTCCTATCTACATTGAGATCAAAACCAAGTTAAGTACAATGATATAGATCTTTTTAAACACAGCTGTTGCCAATCAGGGTTTAGCATAGTTTCCCTCAGCTCTGGGGATAGGACTTTTTCTCTGAGAACTCTCTTGAAAATCATCAGACTACATAAGGCAGTTAGCCTATGGCCTGGTTCGGCTGGCACAGCTCTCAGTACAAATTCCTGTCCCCACTAATCATGGAAATCGTGCTGGAGCCCAGCTGGCAGCAACCATCACATGTAACATGTTGTAACTAACTCAGTCCGATTTCCATTATACAAAGAGCGTAAGCTCCTATCTTTAAGAGCAGTTTAATCTGATTATTTTTTCTTTCCCCTCCTACCCAATTGGCTGCACTCACTATCTGTTTGCTAGGCCCTTAACTGGAAATCCATGCTGATTGACTTATGGCGCAGTTGATAAACTGAAGTTTTTCTGTGTTTAGTCAGCAAACCGCACTTCGTGACTCTACTCAATCTCTACTAGTTAAGGCCAGTGGTCCCATCTTGAAACCGGGGAACAAAAGGCAATAAAATTCAAAAGCTACAGCTGGAAAGAAGGCACGCAATGCTGACCCAGCTCTCAGCACCAGGACTGTTTTCCACTGGGCTGAGGCAAAAGGCTCTTGGATAATGATTACTCAATTCACTTACCCAGCCAGGTTTTACCCAATGGAACACACCCTCACAAACAAATTACAATTTTTAACCACAACATTTTTTGTTTACTGTACCAGCCAAGCTAAATATTCAGCAACTGCAACTTTGAAACTAGGAAGCAAATAATATTAGCTGTATTGATTTTACAGTAGTAATGACCTTACATTTATATAATGCCTTTCATCCTCAGGGATCCCTGTGTACATTACATACTTAAAACACTGAAATGAAGTTGTCTCTGGAGTGAAACACAGCAACTGTCTGATAAGCCACACCAACACTATATACAGCTTTTAAGCCAGAAATGCAGATGAATATATTTTTCAAACTAAAGCGGTTAGTGTAATTTTAGGTAGGTAGAATGTAATTATCATAGTAGGAACTGGGAAGTTGGTCTCTTGCAAAAAAGTTCTATGGGATTGATAAAGATCAAATCTTTACAACTGGAGGCTGGTGGAACGTGCATATAAATGACATTTAGGCAACTAAGTAACCATTTTCACTTTAAGTCACCACATACACTGCACAATTACAATCATTACATATGAGAATATATAGTAGGTGTGCAACCTCATATGGACCTCAGCTTAAAAGTCTGGCTATTAACGAAAAAAAGTTGTCAAGATATCAGTTTTGTATCTCATCTGAAAGCCAAAACTTCTCACAGAACAGCAATCTTATCACCACGCCATGGCACTGGTTTGGTACTCACTCAGAGGGTGAATGTTGCTTTTGAAAACTCCCTGCAGCACCTAGGGGTTCTTCAGTGGTCTCCCATCCAACTACTGACCTGGGGCTAAACCTTCTTAGCTGGAGCTCTGTATTCTAATCCTAGCATTACAATAGGTTTCCTGGTGACCTTCAGCAAATCACTTAACCTGTCTCTGCCTCAGGTTCCTCATGGGTAAAATGGGAATAACAGCATTTCCCTACCTCAAAGGTTTTGTGAGGCTAAAATTCATTCACATTTCTGAGAAGTTTAGGGACCATGGAGATGAGCACCAAAGAGCAATTTCTAAATTAAAAAAAAAAAACAAGAAAGAACAACAAGCATAAAACAAACTGTAAGAAAACTTTAGTTCTGGTTTTTCCTCATGGGCAAACCTCTGAAGATCCCTACAAAATGTGCCAGATCAAAAGATACAACCCAGAATGAAATCTTACCCTAGGATTGTGGAATAAATAATATCTCCAGGAAGTGGAAGAGGGTGCTTACCGTCTGAGTGCATTTGTTAGTTCTGCAGCCAGTTCACTGTCGTTGTATGGTCTCAGCTCAGCTAGGGTTAATGGTGTTGGGGTCCCATCTGTGCATTCCTGAGAAATAAGCAAGATTGCCTTACTAAGGGGGGGGGGGGGAACTATGAGCACTTTTAAACTTACGACTGCTTTTAAAACTGAGCTAAAATTAAATCGGTATAAACAACACAAGTGTCATGTAGAAACATCCATGCACCAAGAGATGGGTCAATGCATTATATTCCACAGACTCACCCGATGTTTTACAAACCATCACACAATAATAAATAATTTGCAGAATTCTGCTATAGAGCATACATTCTCTGGTGTCTTATTCCACTTTTGACACCAGGTTTGAAGGGAAAAAGCACAGTGAGCATGCAGAAATTCAAATGATGTGTAGTCAAAAATACAGAAGGATACTTCTGTAATTTTTTTTTCTGCTGGGTCTTTGTAGGGACAGAGGAACAAAGGGACACAGCAGCATAGGTATGGGATTATAGAATTTCTAGGGTGTCCCTATTTCCTTAGAAAAATTATAAACCTAAAGATAGCAATACACAGATTTTGCTAATTTAAGGGGAAATTATTTTCTCCCCAACCACTGGTACCTACCTGCATTGTGAGGGGGTTTTATAATGAAATCTCCAGTCATTTCCTAGTGAAATGAGACTAATGTATCTCAGTTTATTTCTGGATTTCACAAACCCCATAACTATTGACTTTCAAGGAGATAAAACAGCCAGATGACAATAAAGTTGGCAATAGTAGCTAGTATGCTAGTGCCGAATGATTGTCATCTTCCCAGAATTGATAACTGCATTTTGCTCAAGGGACATGGGCTTAACTTTGCAGTGTCTGCAAAGCGCTTAGAGATCCAGGATGGAAGGTGCCATATAATTAAGGGTCAGATTATGTCATGGAGGTCACAGAATCTGTGACTTCCATAGACCTCTGTGACATTTTCCGCTTCAGCCCAGGGGCAGTAGGGCTGGAGCTGGCAGCCAGCAAGGGCCCTGGAGCTCTCAGCCGCTGGTGGCGGGGGGACCTCAGAGCTCCAGCTGTGGGCAGCGGTGGGGACTCGGGCACTCTCAGCCACATGGGTGGTGGAGATCCTGGATCTCTGAGCAACCACAGGCACCTGGGGGACCTGGGAGCTGCAGCAGCAGTGGGTGCTGGATCCGCGCCCCTCCCCCTTTCCTCCCCCACCCCCGATTTTGTCAGTTATTTTTAGTAAAAGTCATGCATGGGTCATGGACTTCCGTGAATTTTTGTTTATTGCCTGTGACCTGTCTGTGACGTTTACTAAAAATGACCATGACGAAATCTTAACCTTACATATAATACATGACAACTGGAAGAGGGAGAAAGGTGTGTGTGTGTAGATGGAAGGGAGAAAGCAGGGATGATTAACATGCTCAAAACTGGTAACGACAGGGAGACGAAATGTCTTTAGTTATGTTTACTCTGATTCTGGAGACTGGCATTAATTCCTGACCTTGCCCAATTTGTCTTTGCTGCCACTACCGGTGGAGCTGAGGGATCTCATTTTCTGTTCTTTTTGCTCTTCTACTTCAGACTTCAGGTGCTCAATGTGAACTAGGTAGGCCTGTTCTTGGGCCTCTCGAGTGCTAAGTTTCAACTCCAGTGCTTTCTTTTCTTTCTCTAGCAAGTACAGTTGTGCCTTAAGCTCTGCCATCTCCTCCTGTTGGGGACACACAGAAGATCACATCAAGATACCACTTCACAGAACTGTACACAGAAGGGAGACAGTCTTACAGTGAATGAATCACATTTGTGCTGCTTGCCAAGGTGGGGCTTAAATTTGATTTTCAATGAATTTTTAATTTAGGAATCATTCATACGATTCAAATGTATTATCTCAACAAAGAACAATTTACAGACACAGGCAGCAGTAGAGAATTTTCTGGTGTAAATATATTATTGGTATTGAATATAATTATGTATTATATTTATAAGTAAAAATAACCACAGAAATGTTTGAAAAGCTATCCCCTTGAACCATAAGAGATCCTACTCAGAGAGAAGTCTGAACTGGTGTAATATATACTTTTTAGCCACACCATCTTGCACTCAGACTCACAGGACCAAATTCACAGGTGATGTGTAAAGGGGCAAGTGGTATGCTGAAAGCAGGTGTGAAGATGTAAGACAGTCTGTCAGTGTAACTTATCCTAACTGTTGAGAGGTTCGGAAAAAGGTGAACATTACACTAGTTTGTCGCCTCTCTGAATCTGACATACAAAAGAGATACTGATACTTTACAAGGAAGCTTAATTTTAAAAGCTTGTTCCTGCAGATAATTCTCCTGCCAATCAGATGGTTACAATATTGCTGCCAACTTTCTCAGAACAAACCCTTGTTGTACGTATGTTATAACGTCAGTGTGTCCATTCCCCATGCCCACAAATCATATCTGCTCTCATACATCATCTGAACATATCTAGAAGTACAGCAATTCCTTTCTATATGGCTTACTCCAGAAACGTGGCCACAGTTTTTACCTGAAAGCATATTCTGAGGCCAAAAAATCTGGAAGGGATGTCATATTAATCCAAAGAAACTTACTTTCCCAGCATGTAATCCACGGTCAGCGAAGAATATATCAAAACATTCTAGTGCTTATTTAGTTCGATTAACATTTTTGTAGAGGCAGGAGAAGGGCAATACTCCCTCTGACCAAAAGCTCAGTGCTCAGACTGTGAAAGGAGGCAGCGGACATAAGTCTGACAGAAGAGAGCCTTGTATCGTTCAGCAGGGCTGGTCTAACTATAGGCCAGTTAACATCAATTCCAGGACAAATTGTGGGAAGGCTGATTGGGATGCAATCAGTAAAGAATTAAAGAGTGATAGCACAATTAATGCCAATCAACACAGTTATATGAAAATAGATCTTGTCAGACAAACTTGATATTTTTTGATGAGATCACAAGTTTGGTTGATAAAGGCAACTTGCTGACATATTATACTTAGATTTCTGTAAGGCATCTGACTTAGTCCTGCATGACATTTTGATAATTTAGTACAGTGAATTTTTTGTTAATGTAGCCAATATTAAATGGAGTAAAAACTGGTTAACTGACAGACTGCAAAAAGGAACACTGTGAATGGGGAATCATCACCCAACAGGAGTGTTTCTAGTGGGGTCCCACAAGGATCTGTTCTTAGCCTAGTGCCATTCAATATCTTTATCAATCATCTGGAAGAAAATATATAATCATTGCTAAAATTTGTAGGCGACATAAAAATTAGTGGAGTGGTAAATAATGACAGGCAGAGGTCAGTCATATAGGCAGACCTGGAGCACCTAGTATCATTTGAACAATGTGTTTTAATATGGCCAAATGCAAGGTCATATATCTAGGAATAAACAATATAAGTCACATTTATAGGATGGGGAATTGTATCCTGGAAGGCAGTGACAATGAAAAGGACTTAGGAGTCAGAGTGGATACACACCTGAACAGGAGCTCTGAGTGCAATGGTGTAGCTAGGAGCGTGACCACAATTCTCAGATACTTAAAGAGGGCAATATCAAGGAGGAGGAGGAAGGTTGTGTTACCTCTGTATAAAGTATGAATGTGACTATTAACTGGAAAGGTGTCCACATTTCAAAAAGGATGTTGGAAAATTAGAAAGGGATCAGAAAAGAGTTACAAGAATGACTCAAGGTCTGGCCTAATAATGAGAGACTTTAAAAGCTCAGTCTATTTAGTTTATACCAGCAAAGGTTAAGAGGTGACTTGATCATGGTCTGTAAGTACCTACACAAGAAAGAGATTTCTGCTCTCTTTAATCTAGCAGAAAAAGGCATAATGAGATCGAATAGTTGAAAGCTGATGCTAGAAAAATTCAGACTTGTAATAAGGTACAAATTTTTAACAATGAGGGTAATAATTAACCACAGGAACAACTTGCCTAGGGATGTGGTGGATTCTTCCTCACGTGAAATCGTTATATTAAGACTAGATATCTTTCTGAAAAAAATACACTATAGCTCAAACAGAAATAATGGGCTTGATATAGAAATTACAGGATGAGGTTCTTAGGCCTATGTTAAGCAGGAGGTCAGACTAGATGAGCATAATGGTCCTTTCTGGCTTTAAAATCTGTGAATCAATGCCTATTGCTGAGTGAAGAGTGGTGCCCATGGACTCTAAAGAGAGTCCCTCCCACCAATTTTCCTAGATTAGGAAGATGGTGGCTGTGAAGTGGAGCATCATAGGTGTGAGGATAAAGCAGGAGGAAATAGGAGGGGTTGTTTCTCAATGTTGTAGAAAGCTCCCCCAAAAAAATTATTCTCAGTGGAAGGAGAGGGAGGAAATCAAATGCAGAACTGAGGACATTGATATGTATGTTTAGGACTTGCCTACACACAGAAGTTGCACTGGTTTAATCTAAATTGGTTTTGTTAAACTGATGCAACATTGTGGACAGCCTTACAATGGTGTATGCCTGGTTATATTGGTTTAACCTGGTTACAAGCCCAGGCTAAACCGATATAAGAAGATCCACACAATGTTGTACCAGTTTAACTAAATTGGTATAAAATCAAATATTAGGGCATGGCTACACTTACAGATGTAGAGCCCTGGGAGTTAAACCAGCCTTCGGAGACCGCAGCAGGGAAAACGCTGCCGTGTGTTTGCACTGTCAGCTGCAAACACACTGGCGTGGCCACATTAGCAGCTCTTGCAACGCCACAAAGAGCAGTTCATTGTGGTAGCTATCCCAGCGTGCAAGTGGTTGCAAAGTGCTTTTCAAATGTAGGGGGTGGGGTGGAGGGTGTTGTGTGTATGTGGAGGGAGAGAGAGTGGGTTTTTGGGGGGCTGAGAGTGTGTCAGCATGCTGTCTTGTAAGTTCAGACAGCAGCAGGCCCCCCTCCCCCTCGCCTTTCTCTCACACACTCACAACAAGCAGCATTCCACAGTAATGGCTTGCTTTGTTCCAGGGCAGATAAGCATGCTGGCTGTCGGAAACGGAGCTTTGAAAGGGCCTATCCGCATTCCTGCAGCTGATTCCAAAACAATGAGAAGAGAGGCCACTTGACTTAAGGGGATTATGGGACGTTTCTGGAGGCTGATCACACCGCTGGGACATTTCTGGAGGCTGATCACAGCGCAGTAATGCAACACCGCGTTCACACTGACGCCCAGGCGTTTCAGCCAGAGCGGAGCAAGCTCTGTGCTTCTTGTGGAGGTGGATTACCAGGTTTGCTCCAGCTGCAGAGTCCAGGCACTCTACGTGCCTTGCCAGTGTGGACACATTGGGAGTCAGAGCACCCGGGGCTGCTTTAATGTGCTCTAACTAGCAAGTGTAGCCTAGCCCTTCGTTATATCGGTACAACTGTGTATGTAGATCAGGTCTCAGAGGTCACAGTTTAGTCCTAACTAGCTCCACCACTGAAAATCTCCATGCTCCTATATCCTCTACTCCCACCCCAACTCTTCGTTGCAGCACAGTGTCAAGACATTGCTCTGAACTGGTGACCACTTGAGTGCCTTAAGGATGATAGTTTTTAACAGGCCCTTCTTCTTTCCTGAGGCAATATGAAAAGGAGGTGGCTTTGTTCTGCCTCAGTACACAAAGCTTTGAGTGTTTTCTCAGAGTGGTACATGCACAAGCGTGTGAGCGAGGTAATGAAACATTACGTTAGCAATGCAGTCTCATGCTTTTGGTCTCCCTCGAGCACCTCTGCTGTCATATCTCCCTATTGCAAGCATGTGGCTTCTTGATTGCTGTGTCGTAAGTTTAGAACCATGGATCGAAGTCCTTGATTAACGCACGCAGACTTGGTTATTGCTAAAGCCCTCTCTCACTACCTGGGATTGTTGAATGTGACCTCCAACCCAGCTAGATGCCACCCCAAGTGTCATGATCAACACTCCAGGTCTGTGATTCTACCAAACACTCTTTCAGAGAGAAAGGGGACTAGGCATGCTACGCCCTTACAGTGAGGGTAGGGAGTATGCCATGGGCTCCACGTATAATGCAATTACACTGGTGTGTAAATAACAGCAGAACTGTCCATCAATCATTGTTAAGTTGCTGTACAGCTAATTATGCTCCAGAATCAAAGAGTTCTTTAAAAGAGGAAAAATAGTAAGTGTCTTCCTAGATCTAGGTTGCATCAAAATATGAAGAGGTGCAGTGGTGGCTGCCTGAGTCTGCAGGCATACTGATACTACAGCTCTGACCGGGGAGTGAACTGTTCCCATTCATGGCCAAGGCGTGTTAACAGGAAAGTCTGATGACAATTTAAAATGTCAACTTTAACTATTTCACTGCTGATCTTTTAGCAGAAACGTCAAGTGAATATGCCTGCTTGTTGCTCTTGGATATAGTACCAGATATTAGGCAGAGTGCAGTGAGACAGTTAGTCACTATCAAGAGTGGCTTGAGGAGTTGGGTGGAAAAGGGGGAATGAGAAATTCTCAACCGTCTCCCGGGTGCAAAACACCCCTCTGTCACATAACCTCCCCACTCCCCACTGCCAACTTTCACAATGCCATTATGTGCTGCAATTCAAATACCTGCAGCAGAGGAAAATATGGGGGCAGCACAACAATTTAATACAAAAATAAACAAGCACAGAGGATGCTATACTGATTGCATTGGATGTGGTGGGGGCAAGCAATGGGGTTACAGTGTTGTGTAATACTAGGGTCCCTATTGAATAGTTTAAGTCTAATGGACTGCACAGGATACAGGGCTGCGGGTATGCTACAACCTTTCAGATATAGCACAGGGCACGCAACAGGGTTAGGCTGTACATTAACAGGATAGAGAGCGGTAAGTTGTGCACACCCTTGCTATTGTCACAGTGTCCTTTGGAATGTGCAGGTTTCATAGTGGTCCTGAGCATCACTGTTAGTTACCTCTCTGTAACACCACAAAGCAATCAGAAGAAAGGGCAATTCAGGGGCAAAGACAGTATGTCATAAAATACCTTCATTGCCATGAGTTCCTGCATCAATACTGCATTTTCCAGATCTAGCCTCTGGTTATCTCCACGAGGTTTGACATCATAACTAAGGGGATCAATATGGATGCTCTCCAGCTCCAACATGGTCAGCTTGACTGCTGCCCTGTCATTCTTCAGCTGCTGGATGTAATCCTTCAACCTCTGCTCATCCTCCTTTGTGAACTCCGTATCACAGCTACTTGCAGTTGAGCTGGTAGTGCTTGGAAGACCAAAAACAGCATCACTCATTTGCAGAAGGATTCAGGTCTCTAGCCTCTCCCCCCACCTCCTCCCCCAGCCCTCATTTGAAATTTGTTTAATCAACACCACACACGTGATTCACCCATTCACATTTACACTCACAGTTGCCACAGAGTATAATTTTATCAGGATCATCATCAAACGTACACAGTCTACTGAAGACCGTTGCGCCGCCTGAATTACCATGATTAAGGTTAAGATTTTGTCATGGTTATTTTTAGTAGAAGTCATGGACAGGTCATGGGCAATAAAAAACAAACAAACGGAACCTCCCCCCCAAAAATGGGCTTCCATGAATTTTTGTTTATTGCCCATGACCTGTACATGACTTTTACTAAAAATAACCCTGACAAAATGGGGCTGATGGAGGGATGAGAACCCAAGCCTGGCTGTGGTAGGGTAGGAGGGCATCCAGCACCCACCACTGTTGTGACTGAAAGCTCTGGGGTCTCCTCCAAAGCCTGCGGTGGCTCGGAGTTCAAGGACCCCCCCTCCTGCCCCGGGTCTGAAGCAGAAAATGTCACAGAGGTCTCTGGAAGTCATGGAATCCATGACTTCTATGACATAATCTTAGCCTTAACCATGGTTGATGGCATTGGTATAAATGAAGTTACCATATCTGGCTCAATCCTATGAATCCATGAATGGCTTTGCAGGGGGTGCCAGGCAGGGTTGGGGCATGCACCCCCTTGCATGCTGATGAAGAGCTTGAGAGCACGGTGTGCTGGTGTGTTTTTGTCCCTCCGGAGACATGGCCAAAGACCATACCATGCTTTTGAATATAATGAGCAACTGAAGGAAGGCAAGAATGGCTATCAGGATCCAGTGTGTATTAATATTGTTATATAACTAGTGTAGTACTACGGAAAATATTAACTTGGGAGTACATATCAAACATCGATTTTTTCACTTGAGCCTGGACCAAGTGTTGCAATATGAAAAAGAAACACACACACACCCCTCTGCAACTTTAAAATACAGAAAAGAAAAAATATATAGTTCTTCAAACAGAATAAAAAATGTCATCACAATACTGAGTCAATTATTTCTTCACTGCAAAGCCAGATAATTAGTTTTGCTGGCATAACTTGCTTTTGACACGAAACTTTTTTTTTTTTAATCAAGAAACAATTAAGTGCTTGTTAAATATGCCATGCTGAGAGCAATAACAACTAAAATCCTTTATCTATAGAAAACTTCTGCATGCTGCCTCACACCTTGAATAGGAATAACAATCTCTGTGTTTGAAAAGTTAGTTCAGATTCCATGCCCCGTCTGCTGATGCCAGTGCCAATTATTACGGTGATTTTTTGATGGACACCTGTAAGAAACAGCCTGAGGTTGCTTCAGAAAGTCCAGCTGCTGTCATGGTGCTGTCTTTTAATCACTATTAACCTGGGGCTGGATTTGAAATAGTGACCAGCTATTCCAGTGCTAACTTCCACAAGACATCCAAATCCCTCAACTTGGAGGTATCTTGTCATGTTTTACAGGACTTCTAATAGAACATCATCATCTGACTTTATTGTCGCATTCCTTTTCCAAAGGTAGTTTCAAAAGAAAAACTGCCACACAATTTTAGCTCACTCCATACATGTCACATAATGAAGAGCTTTTACCCAGGGAAAACAATTTCTAGATAAGCACGAGGAGCCTCAATGCCCCATCTCTATCTATGTGCATTCCAGTGTTCTAGGGAGAAGAGATTTATGGAGGTTAATTGCAATGCTGCTTTAGTTCCTTAACATTCCACTGCTGAATATACTTGCAAAAACACTAAAAGGAAAAGAAACAGCACTGCAATTTCTACAACCTTACACAGACAAAGCTGCCTGCTGTCTCCTGAGGACCTGTAATCAGCTGCTGGGTGAGGGTTAAGTCATCCATTAACTGTGCCTGTCTGGAATGCTGGATGATCTCAGTTATCAGCAGGGGAATAAATCACATTCTGTATTGGGTTGCATTATTTTTCAGCATTTTTTTGAGGAGGAAAAAAAACCCACCCTGTCTGTGGACTCCTGCTGGAGCCAGGCTAACGTGTAATGGAAATACACTTTGCTTACATACTTATGCACTGCAGAAAGAAAGGGGGGGAGGGGGAACAGGTTGGTTTTCTCTCCTTCCTCTCAATTGTACTTGTGCTCAAGCAGTGTTGATTTTAAGTTGCATCAGATAATTGCCAGTGGATCTTTCAGAGAATTCCAACCCCAGGGCAGCCTGAGAGGAAACAGAGAATTGGCAGGGCTACAAAGACTTCCTTAAGTCTTCCCCCCTCATGAAATATCACATTACATGGCTTTACTACAGCTTTCTGCTAATTTCAAATGATTTCTTCTCTCTCTTAGGGATAACAGGCGCCGTGTTTACTAGAAGCGAAAACCACTTTTCCTCCCACTAATTCCCATCTGCAGTAAATCAGAACCCAGCTAGCCTATCATGGGTAAAAATACATTGAGGTTTTAATGAGTTCTCCATAATACTTTGCTTTTCATCGGAGGATCTCAAAGCTCTTTATAAACCTTATTTAACTAGGCCTCACTAGGCCCTCGGTGAGGTAGATATGATGTGAAAATCAGGCAATACAATAAATTACTATTCAATTCTATATCAAGTGGTGTTGCAGATCTCTTCACGTTCCAAAATAAAAAGTTCTCCAGCCTTCCTGGACTACACACACTCAGAGACTAATACTCAGGGACAGTATTTAGGGTCTACATAGCCTGCACATTCTCAGAGTTTAAGTCAAAGTTAACCTTAGCTTTCGTTTACAGAGAAAATATGCTCCTTGCCCTCTTTGCTGGAAAGACAGCTCTCAGAATGAAAACTGAGCACGGCCTCTACATCTGCTATGAGGACTATTCCTAAAGCTCCCCAGGTATTCACAGTACCAGCCACAGCTGCACAGGACTGACCTTTCAGGTCCACAGCTGCAGGTCTCCATTTTTTGGAGACCAATCCACAGCTGTGGAAGGTAACGGCAACTTGGGTTATTAGCTCAGTCCTGGCTGACTGCCTGCAGCTGAGCTAGCTCCTCTGCTGAAGTGCTAGTGAGGCCTCTGGTTACAAGGTGAGGAATTAATGGAGGAGCTGCCAGTACAAAGAGGACAGAAGAAAAGGAGAACTGCCCCTTGTCCCCTAACTTTGGTGCCAGAATCCCCCCACCCAGCGTGAGAGAAGAGAGGAGGTAATATGGCCAGCAGAGGAAAAGGGTACATAGCCTATTCCCCTATTCGAGAGGCAGACACAGCCCCGCAATCCCCACCCCCATTTCCTGAATTGTGGAGAAGTAGTCCTGTGTGCAGGGCTGCATGACTAAGCACTGAAACAATGCCATGATGCATATGTGATCCTGGGTTGTGATGCCACATGGGGCTCCTTCAAACTCACTTTGATGGCTCTCCCCAAAATCCTCAGGCCAGCCCTGCTGCATCTGTGGGGGAAACACCCCTGGCTAGATACCGTGTAGTGCTGAATTTGGCAGACTGATATGCTTTCTGATGGCAATCAGGGTAACGCAAATGAGGTTAGGGGATGAACTGAACAGGCAGCATGTCACAACCAGAAAAAAAACCAAAAACAGATGCATGATGTGTCTCTTATTTCTCTAGCATGCACGTAGGAAAAAATTATACAGCTCTATCAAACGTCTTGGAAAAATGATTTCCTTCTGCACATTCCCCTCACCGTGTTCATAAAGAGCTGAAAGAAACATTCTACCCGCTCGGTTCATCATTGACATCTGCAAGATTCCTAAATGATGCTCAATTAATTTGTATATATATTTTCTATACAGTGGATCCTAGATAGCATGGTGTAACATTAAGAGGTATCCTACACTCACGGGTACAAATACACATATACTACATGTGCATATACATAAACACACTGCAATTATAAAATATTTCTCCGTTTACTGATGCTGTTGAGTACAACCTCTCTTTTCATTCAAGAAACCTTGTCTGGGTGAAAAGGATACAGCATCCCTTATACAGTATGAATTTCTATCTGTAATAACTGTGGGTTAAGGGTTTATAGGATTACAATTACGTGGAATGTCCCAAATCCATGTAACATTCTTGAATGGTAGTGTCTGCATTTGAACTTTTACTTTAAGGAATATTTGTTAGGTCACGTACATCTGTCCACCCATCTTCCAGGTCAGAGTGGCTCCACATCAGAGCAAGCACACAACCGTATGGCAGGGATAACCTTTCAGATTAAGAGTAGCAGCCGTGTTAGTCTGTATTCACGAAAAGAAAAGGAGTACTTGTGGCACCTTAGAGACTTCATCGGATGAAGTGAGCTGTAGCTCACGAAAGCTCATGCTCAAATAAATTGGTTAGTCTCTAAGGTGCCACAAGTACTCCCTTTCAGATTAACTGGCCTTCACTCAGACCAGCAGAATTTGAATTAACAGTATATTGGGCTATTATCTCAATACTTTGGCAAACCACCTCCCTCCTTTGGAAACCTATTTGCTCCAGTGATGAAGTCTGGTACTGAGAGCATACCACATGCTTTGGTATTTGGAAGCATTAACACGTTTCCATATCAACACTTCCACATTGCGGCCAACATAATCCTTTATTTCAGCTACTTATCCGAAATCCCTGGGGTAGTTCTGAGAGGAGGATTTAGCTGTAGGTTTGGGTAAGTTCAGATGGTTAGTGGTAAAACATGTTGTAGAAATGTATTTCCTTTGCATGTGATGGGACGGACTGTCCCTCCTGCATCTCGGTGGAAGGCCGGGGTTACTAGTAGTGTAATGAATACAAAACAGCATCCTTAGTCATTGTAACAGCAGCAATCTCCATCTCTCTCTCTCCTTTCATTCTTTTTACAGGTGCTATCAGTTGGATCTTCTTGGAGATGAATGCTCCTCTGTCCATTAAAACAATTAGGACTTCCACAAAGCTATTTTTATTTTCAAAAATGAATTGGCAATATAGTTGGGTTGCTGCCAACCAAATAAATTGAGATGCTAGCTATTACTTTATTCACTTCGCTGGTAACAACCTCTATGCTGGTTTTTCATTTCATCTCAGATGCTCCCTTTTACAATCTTTAACCCTGCTTTGTCACCAGCAGTTGCCTGTGCTTGTGTTCTCAGTAATGCGTTCAGTGATTTGACATTCAGCATCTCATTTGTGATGCCAAAGTTCAGCACTTCCATTATAAACCCGTTTTGTGGGGTTTCAAACTGCAGTGAGAATTATTCACTTTATCACAAAGTCTTAGCCAAAAAGGGGTTTTTCCCCTTCCCCATTTAAAGAAAAAAACCTGCCCGGCACTTTAACTCAAAGGATCTTCATTATTACTACTTTTGTTTGCAAAGATCAGGCTTGTGTATTAAGATTATCTTGTAGTCATATATAATATAAAAAAATTTTCATTTCAGAGGTTAAGTGCAATCAAGGGAGGAATCTGTCCATTAATATGAACTGTTTCCAAATTGTGGTCCACAGAGCACTTGCTGGTCTTATGGAACTGGCTTCCCTCCTTGTTTCCACCTGCTTCTACAGGCCCTCAGGTACTTCCATGACAAAGAAAAAGCCTACAGAAGCAGCTGGAAATAAGGAGTCAGCCTTGCAGCCTCTGCTAGGGGTTACTGTCACAACAGAGAGGAGACGGAATCCACCTTCAGTGATTGCAACCACCAGTGGGTGGAGCCAGGGCTGCTGCCAGCCTCCAGCATAAAAGAACCATAGAGCAGCAAGTCCAGGGCAGCACGGAAGGATGAAGCCAAAAGAAGGGAGCCAAGTGGCAGGGAGGTGTGTGCAATTGGAGAGGAGGAGCAGGTATGCATATGCAAGGTGAAATGAAAAAGGGAGCACAGAAGCATATGCAGAGAGGCAGCAGGAAAGAGAGAGGATGAAAATGGATAGGTGTGATTGTAACGAAATGAAAAACAAAAGGAGAGTGAGTATCTGTTTTCTTCATAAAGGACAAAATGCAACATTAAAGACAGTCACAAATACATACCTATTTTACTAACATTACTGTCTAAGCAAACGTAGTTGCCACAAGGATGTTATGTGATTGTGAACAGCAGGGGGTGCTCATGAGATTCTCTCTCTATTGAGATGTGGGCCACATTATAGAGAAGTCTGAGTTACATCATCTAAACGCCTTTGTCCTCTGGATGAAAACAACAGGGGAAAAGAGGAGATTTTGTGCTTAGCTGGGCAAATGTTACATGGTCCCTCTTGAAATTTCAAAAGTATTTATACGTGGATTTAAAAAAGGAAATGCAGAATGGTGTGGTGGAATATGGAGTCAAAATGTCCTGAGTTTTCTAAGCCCTATTCTGACTGCTCCTGACTTGCTGCCCTTGGGCCACTGACAGTAACTTCTGTTTGCCTCAGATTCTCTGTTGAGAAAGAGGGGATAAAAGACAGTTACCTTTTCCGTAGCTGGTGTTCTTCGAGATGTGTTGCTCATGTCTATTCCACAATAGGTGCGTGTGCTTCCCACGTGTCCAGGTGCTGGAAGTTTTTCCCCTAGCAGTACCCGTAGGGGGGAACGCCCCCCATGACCCCTAGAGTGGCGCCTGCCTGGCGTGGTATAAGGGCAGCTGCACGCTCCCCCCACCCTCAGTTCCTTCTTGCCAGACAACTCTGACAGAGGGGAAGGAGGGTGGGATGTGGAATAGACATGAGCAACACATCTCGAAGAACACCAGTTACAGAAAAAGTAACTGTCTTTTCTTCTTCAAGTGATTGCCCATGTGTATTCCACAATAGGTGATTCCAAGCTATATCTGTTGGAGGTGGGTAGGAGTTCACAAGTTTCCAGGACGGAGGACAGCCCTGCCGAACCCGGCGTCATCCCTGGTTTGGGGGGATGATCGCATAGTGCGAGGTGAACGTGTGAACCGAAGATCACGTAGCGGCCCTACAAATGTCCTGGATGGGGATGTGGGCCACGAAGGCAGCCAACGAGGCCTGCGCCCGAGTCAAGTGTGCCCTCACAATGGGTGGTGGGGGGACACCCGCCAGTGCATAACAAAGTGATCCAACTGGAAAGCCGCTGAGTGGAAATTGGCTGGCCCCTCGCGCACTCAGCCGTGGGAATGAATAGTTGGGAGGGCTTTCTGAACGGCTTGGTCCGCTCGCCGCAGAAAGCCAGAGCTCGCCGCACATCGAGCGTGTGGAGACGGCGCTCCTCATTGGATGCGTGAGGCTTCAGGCAGAGGACCGGTAGAAAAATATCCTGACCCATGTGGTAGGCGGAGACCACCTTCGGGAGGAACACGGGGTGTGGGCGGAGCTGGACCTTGTCTTTATGAAAGACTGTGTACGGCGGCTCGGAGGTCAGGGGGGAAGAGGTTGTGCATACCTTCCTCCACGTTGAGGGAGGAGGTGGATTTCGTAACATACCTTTGGTTCTGCACTCCAAGGGAGGTGGACACCTGAGTGCTGGGGCAAGTCCCTAAAGCTGAGTCTTCCCACAGCTGATCTCAGTGTCTGTGTCATTTATATAACTATGTCTTTGCCTCCTTATTCTTAGGCATCTAACCCAGATGGCCGTCTGTCGCATTCATTGGCTGCTGACAGAACCAGTGAGCTTGGGGCGGGGTGGATATGTAGATATTCAAAACCCTTAGCGGGGACGTAGTATTTTCTTTCCGCCTGCCTGGAGATGGGGGGGCAGGGAGGAGGGTGTCTGACACAGGGCCTTGATTAGTTTCACCACTCCCTCGTGCATGGCAACGTCACCTTGGAGGGGGCTGCTGCATTTAATTCATGGAACAGGGAGCCTAAGCGCTCTTCCAGCTCCTCAGCTTCCAGCCCCAAGTTCGATGCCACCCTCTTCAAAAGCTCCTGGTGGTCCCTTGCATCATCCTGAGTGACTGCTTGAGAAAGTCCCGCTGTCAGCTCATCGGACGAAGATGATGAGGAGGCAGGTACAGCTGGTTGTGTCAACTCCACTGCTTCTGCCGCGGCCGTGGCCAGCTGTCCCTGAGGAGCTTGCTCTGACTCCACGTCCGGCTCAGGGGGCGGGCGGGAGACTGTCGCCAACCATCTTTTGGATGCCCCCGAGACCAGCCGATGCCCCTGTAGCAGATGGGGAAACCCCCAAGGGTTCCATAGTTGTCAAGGGGCCGGCCACTGGCCCTGGGGCCATGCAGCCACTGGTGACCCAGAGGGGAATGCCGATGTCCCCAGTGCGTGACCTTGGTCTGCAGGCAGATCTTCCTCCTTGGGCTCTATATACTTCCTCCTCGCTATCAGAGCCCGAGGAGGGAGAGACTTGTCTGGGGGACCAGGACGGTATTGAGGCCTCCTGTCTACCCCGTTCCCGTTGGCTCTCTCTGCAGACCTCCACTGTGGACCTGTACCAGGATGGTGGCTCTCAGTGCCACAACTCCCGTGATTGGTGGTGGCCTTTGGCAGATTGGAACAGTATCCCGGAGATCAACACCTCACACTTTGAGAATGGTGCCACTCCATAGACCAGGAGCAAGAGGATCAGCATCTCAGAGACCGTCGATGTACTTGCGGTGATCTGTACCAGTGATCCAGAGACTGGTGATGGGGCTCCAGGAACCGGTGCCTCGATGCCCCGGAGCGGTGATGAGGACTGGGAGACTGACTTGGGTGCTCCCGGCACTGAGGCTCTGGGGACGTGTCTCTGCAGACCTGCGCCAGACTGCCAGCGATTGATGCCGGGACTCCGAGGAATGCTGCCTAGAGTCCAGGAACCAATGCCGGGAACTCTGGCAGAGAAGCCAACCTGCATCCGGCTGCTGGTGCTGTTCAGGCAAACGCTGGTGGGGCACCCCCTGTGACGGGGAGCGGTGCTGCACTGATGGAGACCTCTGGAAGGGTCACAGGGCGGGTTTACCCCTCGAAGGGGGCACCTCACTGGCTGGCGTGGGCAGCACCAGAAATGACAGTATGTTACAAAAAGTAATTTTCTCTCTGTTGATACTCACCCCTTCTTGTCAAATGTTGGGAATGGGCCACATCCACCCTGACTGAATTGGCCTCGTTAGCACTGACCCCCCACTCGGCAAAGGCAACTCCCATCTTTTCATATGCTGTATATTTATACCTGCCTACTGTATTTTTCACTCCATGCATCTGATGAAGTGGGTTATAGCCCACGAAAGCTTATGCCCAAATAAATTTGTTAGTCTCTAAGATGCCACAAAGACACAAAATATACACGTTATATATAGATGTACTGAAAAAGTAGCTGCTCCCCAGAAATATTTGAACTAGATAATTTTTGTAATAATAGTTCATTTAAGTTTTATTATTTTAAAGGTCTAAAAAAATCCCAATATCCTGATTTTTCCCTCTGGAAAAATCCACTCTAACCGGCAAAAAATTTGTCCACCAGTCAGTATTTGTCTACAGTGTCAATTGCTAAAGGGAGGTTTTTTGGGCTAGTGGAGTTATGAAAAATTATTATAACTGGTGGCAGAAACTTATTCTGTTTCTGTGAGAAGTGAAATGGTTATAGCCGTGACATTTAAAAACAACAATTCTTGAGCACTCCAAAAGCTTATGAAAACCTTCCTTGACGGGAGTACTTTTTTGGTTTCCAGTTCCCTGGAAACCTGTGGTGCCCTAGTACAATAGCGGTGAACAAGAAGTACATGCTTCAAGTTTCAATGAGATGGGAAGGAGGGGAAGAGAGAGAGAGGGAAACAGAATCACTGAAGAAAAATAAAGAAAAAGAAAAAGAAAAAGAAAAGAAACGTTATGGTTTTGCCCTTTATGAAAGAGATCAAAGATCAGAATCACCCGCTTGCAAGAAATCTATACAAAACGTTTCTTGGATGGAGTTTGCTCCAAGTCTGAGAATAAGCTCACTGAAGCATGGTAGTGATTTAAAAAAATAAAAACAAAGAGAACCCAGCAGACTGACATGAGGATGGATAGTTGAATAAATGGAATACAACATAATCTACTCAGGTCTGAAACCAAAGGCCCAGGAATTAATAGCTTTGATGAGTTGCAGTTACCTGGTGTGGCTGTTGGATGACAGGCTCTCCCAGGGCTGTACACTACAGCCAGTGATCGCATAGGCTCCCCCGCAGCTGCCGTCTAACTTCATCAGCAGAGCTTTTGCTGCATTCTCAGCTGTCTTCCTGCAGTCGTGAGCTCTCTTGAGCATCTGGGTAATGTTCTCATCACCTGTTTGGTCCCCTAGTTTGCAAGCAAACAATCAGTGTCAGAGCTTCGAAGAGCATAATAAAAATTAATACAAGAATACAGACTCCTAAAGATATTTTCACTTAATGCTGTGACATTAACACCTAGCTAGCAATTTGTGATCTAAGTGAGACTAATACAGAGAAAAAGAGAAAAGCTATGACATGTATTCATGTGTTCTGTGCTAGAGATAAACACATACAATGCTGCCATCAGACAGGACAAGTAAGAGACAGTTTGCTCTGTGCAAGACTGTGCTTTATCCTCATTTGAGCCAAGCATTGTACATCCACATTTTATGCTTGCTAAATAAGCCACATGCCCTTGAATATTAACCCACATGCCCTTAAGACAGCATTAAAATTGTGGAAGCGAGAGTACCAGCCAACAGGAGTGGGCTGGTTGGGCTCATCTCCTTGAGAAGATGCAGCAACAACTCCCTTGTATTTTCCATGTAGGGGTGGTGTTGTAAATCCTCACTGATCTTCATAGCCACAGACAGGAAAATTATCTGTGTTACCAGCAATAAGGATATACCAGGCAGTATGAAGGGCAGCGAAAGGCAGCATATTCTAGTGGAAAGAGCACTGGACCGGGAGCTGGGAGACCCGTGTTCCATTCCCAACTCTACCACGGACCTGCCTGGGGACTTCAGGCAAGTTGCTTGACCTCTCTATGCCCCAGCTTCCCCTTCCACCCTTTTTGTCTCTCCTGTCTATTTAGACTGTAAGGTCTTCAAGGCAGGACCTGTCTCTTACTATGTGTTTGTACCGTGTCTAGCACCAACAGTGCCTCAATCTGAGTTGGGTCTTGGTGCTAATGTAACATCAAAAAATAAATAATAAAAAGAAAAAAGCAGAAAATGCCAGGAAATTCAAAGTGGTGAGTTGTGCAACATCCTTCATTCAGGTTTCAGAGGAACAGCCGTGTTAGTCTGTATTCGCAAAAAGAAAAGGAGTACTTGTGGCACCTTAGAGACTAACCAATTTATTTGAGCATGAGCTTTCGTGAGCTACAGCTCACTTCAACATCTGATGAAGTGAGCTGTAGCTCACGAAAGCTCATGCTCAAATAAATTGGTTAGTCTCTAAGGTGCCACAAGTACTCCTTTTCTTTTTTCATCCTTCATTCATTCATTCATTCATTCATTCATTCATTCAATCAATCTACTGGTTATGGAAGTTGCAGGAAGAGTAATGCAAGATTTCACACTGTACTTCCTGGCTTTTCTCCCAGTCTATCAGAACTTTAACACTATACACACATTCAATAAAATAATCACATACAAAACTTAAACAACATAATATTATCCCAACCCTTTCATCCCTGTTCTGGGTTTTCTGGTGGTTGACACCAGAGACTTTCATAATCATTCTCTCAAATAACAGGATGTAGAGAAAATCCAGAACTGGGTAAATATGACTTCAGTGTCTTATTCTACATTTCTATTCACAGGCCAAATCCTGAAATGCTTACTCAGACTCTAATTGGTCAGGTCTCAGGCAAGTTTCCCATGGAAGCCAATGGTAGCTTTACCTGCAAGGGACTAAGTAAGATATTAGGATTTGGCACCACATTTATTACTTTAACTAGCAAACAATCACAACCAGATTTGTGGTGCTAGACAAATCATTAATAAAGACAGATTCTGGGATCTGTGTGAATTTGGAAAATGTATATTTCCCCGATAGAGTGAGACGGCTCTCAGGGTTGGGGGGGAGGGATTATTCTGTGTCTAACTTTAAATATAAACTAAACTAATTTTTACTTTAAACTAATGCAAAACAATAACTTGTCAGGCCAAGACTCTTCTGACTAAATCTCTCAGTGAAGTAAAGGTTCACATCCAAGCTATAACCTCCTGAAAAACAAGATTTATGATGGAAATGCTGGCACAGTCTCCACTACAGGGTGTGAGTGGTAATGCTACTATTAAAAAAAAAAGTTGACAGCAGACACCTATATAAATGTAGGTTACACCTCTCTTTTATAACCTCAAATGGAGAAGAAAACTAATACTTTCCTTTCTGGATTTACTTCTTGGCCACGTATCTAACTAGCAAAATCTAAGGCTGAATGCACATTTGCTCCTAATAAAGAAACAGCAGTACAAATTCAATACCAGACTACCAAAAGGAAGGGTTAGAGTCTAGAGAAAGAGGGAAAATAATAATAATAAAAAAAAAGCTGCTATGACCTTTCCTGCATGACATACTCTGCAAGGAGAAACACACCTACACAAAGACTTGCGCAAACCACTAGGAGAGATGCAAAATAAACTGCCTGGAAACAGCATAATAACTGTGGATCACTGCATCTAGCCTGCAGAAACAAGAGGTTGAACTCATCCGTCTTGTGGCTCTGAAACCAGCTGGTCGTTTGGTCCTTAAAAGCTTTCAGTTTACATTTCAGTGGTTCTTGAGAAGCTGGTGCTATAAATTACCATCTAAAGGCTGTGTCTAGGTCTCAGCACAGTATGGAAAGCTATTTTTCTGTCTCTGAAGATTTCATATACTTTCTCCCTCCCCTCCCCCCAAAGAAGGGCCAAGATTACTACTACCACTCCCTCCCATCAGTAAGAGGAATGAGCCTCTGTAAAACTAAGAGTTAGTTTCACAGTGAAAACATACATTTTCTGTCAATAAATAAGACTTTTGTGTGAATGGAACTCACATGTACCATGTTGAAAATGGACTAATAAACGGTCTGACTCTGTTATTAGGAAAGCACCATCCCCCAAAGAACATTTTCAATAGCAGTGTTAACTAGTGTCAGTGTGTGCTGCTGAGTAACAAAATGAAATAGAACACCACAAAAAACAGAGGCCGAAACCTCAGTCCAGGCAGTAAAACATGAGAATGAAGATGTTAAAATACAAGAGTACCATGGGAGCTTGGAGGTAAAGACTGCATGTGGTATTTTATCTGCATTATGGTATATTTACATGTCCAGATCTAAGACCAGATTTTTATAAAACACAATTTTTGTGGGCAAATACTGTGGCTATGTACACAACTGTGGTAATTGCAAGTGCAAATTATGCAACCCAAACCACTGCACTCAGTATGTGTAGTGCATGCTTGGGTGCTTGGAGGTATCAGTTTAATCACTGTGCTGGGTACATGGTTATTGCCCAACAAAAGTAATCCCACAAGTCCAGAAGATGCATCTCCTGGAATACCGTATATGGTTTATTTTAACTTGCTTGTAATATTTTGTTTCGGTTCCAGTCCTAATTTTTGTGTGTGTCAAACATTTTATTTGTTCAGTTGAAAACATGAAAATAACCACATACTTGACTGGTGGGTAGCAAACTGTCAGGAGATGATTCACTATTGCAACCAGCCCCTGTAAACTGATAAATGTTAACAGAAGTGCAGAATGGGACTTAGAGAGTGACTCATTGAGATCTTACCGACAGACCCGACGCCTGCAGCTCTGAATTGACCAAGAATGAGACTCTGTTCACTTTCAGCCAAAGCCAGCAGCAGCTCATATGCTTCTATGCACTGTTCACTGAAATAAAACAAACATAATATCTGAAACTTAGACAGGATAATCAAATTAAGCGATCAACACTAGGTAAGTGGTGGTGGAAGAACTAGGCTATTCCCTTCTACTTGTATGATAGCAGGGACGTTACAGGACTACGGCTGTGTCAGTAATTGATTTTTTGATTCAATGGCAGTTCTGAAAATCAGAAGAAAACTTGGTTCAAGTCAGGCCAAATCTGAACTTTTCGGAAATATTCGGTGAATAGAAGAAGTTGACAAAAAGCCTGTTTTGTGTCAAATTCAACATTTCACACTTGAACTTGGGTCTTCCCTTAGAGACTCATTCTGTCCTTCTCTGGCCCACTGACTATTCAAGTATTTTACACAAAATGGACCAGTGTCAACAGGAGAAACAGAAAGAGACCCACCCCAGAATACCCTCCTATAACCCAGTGATTACAGCACTCATCTGAGTGGGGGAAGGCCCAAGTTCAAGTTCTGCTCCAATGACTGACTATTTCCAGGAAATAGAAAAGCTTCAGTAGGAGAGCTTAAGAGGGACCCATCCCAGAATAGCCTATGGCAGGGATGGGCAAACTTTTTGGCCTGAGGGTCATATCGGGTTTCCAAAATTGTATGGAGGGCCGGTTAGGGGAGGCTGTGTCTCCCCCAACACCCAGGCATGGCCTGGCCCCCACCTCCTATCCGACCCCCCTGCTTCTCGCCCCGTGACAGCTCCCCCAGGACTCCTGCTCCATCCAACCTCCCTTGTCCCCCTGACAGTCCCCCCCCCCCCCCCGGGACTCCTACTCCATCCACCACCCCCTGCTCCCTGTCCCCTGACCACCCCTAGACCTTTCACCCCGATTGCCCCTGCCGCCCCATCCAACCCCCCCCCCCTTCCTGACTGCCCTCCCGGGACCCCTGCCCTATCCAACCCCCCTGTTCCCTGCCCTCTGACCGCCCCAACCCCTATCCACACCCCAGCCCCCTGGCCATCCCCCCCAACTCCCCTGCCCTCTATCCAACTCCCCCGCCACCTTACTGCGCTGCCTGGAGCACCGGTGGCTGGAGGTGCTACAGCCGTGCCGCCCAGAGCACCGGGGCTGGCCACGGCTCTGCAGCTGCACTGCCCCAGGAGCTCGCAGCCCCCTGCCCAGAGCATTGTGCCAGTGGAGCGGCACGCTGAGGCTGCGGGGGAGGAGCCGGGGCTAGCCTCCTGGGCCAGGAGCTCAGGGCCAGGCCGGATGTGGCCCACGTGCCGTAGTTTGTCCACCTCTGGCCTACGGCCTGGCAGTTCAGGCACTCAGCTGCAAGAGGGAAGCCCTGGGGTCAAACCACTGGTCCAGAGAGATCTGAACTTGGGTCTTCCACATCTCAGATAATGTGGTTTCTCCCACCAATGGGCAACAAGCCTCCCCTTAGATATGCAGCCTGTGAATGTTGTCCCCAGGCTGGCCCTAACTTATTGAACAATAGGAAATAGGAGAATTGGAACGACCAGTGAGAGTTGATCTTATCTTTCTTCGGAAGCGTGGATGATTCAAGTCAGTAATCTGACTAACAGTGGAGGCTATTTCTTGTGAAGTTGCTTTTCAATTTTCCATATTGTTCAAAAACCTTACCAAAATACTTATGTTTTTCTGATCCTATGTTAAAAATTAATCCCCTGTCCAAGTAATAAGACTTTCCTTAAGCCCATTTTCCCCACTGCAAAGAGATCACTACTGAACGCACCTCGGAACCAATCATTTCTGCTTTATTTAATATGTAAATAATATAGCTAAAATTTATTCACGGTCAACTTCCTTCAAAATGAACAGGATTTGCCCTAATGCCACAAGTGTTTGCTCCAAATTAGTCATGGTCGAAAGAATGTTCTAGAGAGACAATTTTTTACAAATATTATAAAGCAAATATAGTTATTTGGGATAGTTCCTCACAGTTCCTTTCCTACAGAAGACAACTTAAATCACACAAGTCAATGGGAGTTGTGGGTTCTTTCTTTATACCACCAAGCTTGTGAAAGATGCTAGACTGACGTTAGGAGAAACTGAAGTCTCCTATTTATCCAACAGACAGCTAACGCACAGACAACTCCAGCACAAGCGTCTTCACAGTGCTTCTCCAGCGTGCCCCAACCTTCACCTGGAAGGATAACTGCTAGACTGTGAGAGGGGAGTTCAGTCATTTTACCTAGTGAATCCTTAACCTCTTGGTGGGATGGCTAATGATCATGGCTGTCTATGTGATGAGGACACTGGCCTGCGAGCACCAACACACTTTAAATAGAGCAAGACACAGACTTAACATTTCTCAGACACTGATTTATTTCTTCTTGCTAAAGAAATATTGGAAAAATATTCCCAGCAACGTCTATCATATTAACATCCCAAGTTGCTTATTATGATCATCATCGCTTTTTTCTTTATTTTCTTCAGTAAAACCTGCAACGGTTGTTTCATGCACATACAGGAAGGAGTGAGAAAAACTAAAAAAATCTTCCCTAATTCTAATTTTCATGCTGTATTAACAAAAAGAAGAGGTAAAGCTATTTAGCGTGACAGAGCTAAATTAATTCCTGATGAAATGCCTCTGACAACAGTTGAGTTACGTATCAGACAATCACTAAACGTAGCTGCCTCATGAAAGTATCTAACCAGTGCATCTTTACTCACACCAGAATGGAACGGAAGCAGGATGTTCTGTTGCAGAACAGCAGCTTTATCTCCTAAAGTTCTGTAGCAAGTCTTGACCCTTCACTTTTCAGGCTCAAATTCCAGGCCACATATTTACATACCTGTACTGCAGTGCAAGTCTGAGTGCCGTGGCATTGGACTCATATTTCCCAACCAGCATGCTCATCCTCTCAGCATTGCTCTTGCACTCCTCCAACGTTATTGTCAACAAGTCATTCTGGGATTTTAAGTGCTCAATACGGCTGTAGAGAAGGAAATAATGTTTAACCCTCAAACAGTCAGAAATCTATTTGTCTTGAAAACACCAAAATGATCCCAGTTTAGAATGTCAAAGAACATTTGGCTGGCAGTATTTTAAAGTACTACAGTTAAATCCATTGGTTTCATGTACTGTGACAGGAACACGGGAGGATGTTTACTTAAATCTTGGCCAATCCCCCACCACTAAAAAAACAACTGAAGAACCAACCAAAGAACAAAACATCCCTTTTTGAATTCTCTGTTGCTTTCTCATTGCAGCAAGTCTACGTAACAGTGTGGTCTTATTACTACTATCCTTATACCCCCTCTGTCTTGCCTTCCTACCTTTTGGTCTTGTCTTAAATCAACTTGTAAGTTCTTTGGGGCATGGGCAATGCATAAAACTCTAGGGTATAGCTGACTGCCACTGTATTTAGCACCCAGCGGTCCGACATTATACAGGATCATGCTGGGCTGAATTGGGACAGACGGTCCAAAAATAAACGGGAGACAGGATCTGAAGCAGGAACTTATATAGCACCCTGGGGTACACCGTCAAAAGTCCTGTTTGGGTCCACCAGAGTACCTATGAGACGCCAGCTGGGAGGTTGAGGTGGATGGAAGTGGTATGCGGTGCTAGTAACCTCTCCCTTTTCTTTTATATGGTTCTTGTCTCGGAGGCCGAGTCAAGAAGCATGGTGGCTGTTGGGGCCAGAAGTGCTTCCTAGAAGTAAACAGAGCACTGAGGTTCAGCGACCTGAGTAGTACCCTTGAGTCCTTCAGGGTGTGCAGTCTTGTGTTCATCTGCTCCAAAAATAGTGAGGGAGTCCCAAGGACTGAAGCCAAGAGTATCGCCTCATGGTGATGGCAGAAGCCATTGTCCTCACCACCATGTCTGTGACATCTAATGCCGCCTGGAGAGAAGCTCTGGCAACATTCTTCCCCTCTTCTAAGAGGGCTGAGAATTCCTGCCTAGAGTCCTTAAATTTGGCCAAGGAGTCCCACAAACTGTAATCATATCTCCCCAGTAAGGCTCGTTCTCCGCCCTTTTCAAAATGGGGGGGCAGAGAAGATGGGGTCTGCCATAGGCATTTGACCAGACCCATTAGGACCTCATTAATGGGAAATGCCACCTTAGATGGAACTGCTGCTGCTGCCAGAATGTCAATGAGACTGTGGGATGATTCCTTAAACTCCTCAATCGCTAGCCCCAGGTTAGCTGCTATCCCCTTTAAGAGCTCTTGATGGGCCCAAAAGTCATCTTGTGGCCGGCCACGGTGGCGAAGGAATCCCCTTAACAATAAGGGGAGGTGGTATTATTTACACTAACCCTATTTACAATATATACACTATAACTAAACGACAGACTAAACTATGATACAGAAGAAAAAAGCATGTATAGGCACCTTGCCAAAGCAAGAGGAGACTTTTAGCAACAGTCACAGGTGGTAAGAAGGAACTGAGAGGGTGCGTGGCTGGCCTCACCCCTTACACTGGCACATAAGCGCACGGCACCAGAGGGAACTACAGCCAGCCTGACAGATACCACTGAGGGTAAAATCTCCGGCAACGGTGCATGCCTAATGTGGAATGGACTTGAGCAAGCACTTGAAGAACAACAAAAGTTCTATAGTGTGGATTGATCTACCCTGCTTCAAAGCGCACTATTCAGAACTTTTAGTGTGCACCAACAAGGCCACATGGACAGTTAGTGCAGGGCAGGCTAGTGTGAAGTAGATTTCCATCACAGCTTGTTGCCAAGTATGTGTTCACATAAATAAGCCCTAATACGTTAAACGTCAACATTGTTGACTACCTCACTGCCTATCATTTTGGCAGAGACATCAAGCTGCTGTACTTATCCATCATTGCTGAATGTAGCAGCAGGTACAGCTAACTGTGTAAAGGTTTACTCAGGTAGGGAATAAGGAAATCAACACCAATCACACCTCTCAAAAATTTGAAGTCACCCCCTCATCACTTGTAAATGGGGGAGGAAAAAAGTGAGTGCATCCCTTCCTCAGTAGCCAGAATAAACCCCTGAGTGTTTCAGGTTGCCCAAAGTCCCAGCGGTTCCCTATCCCGCTGTCAAAAGCTCCAGCTTACTTGCTTGACAACTTCTCCAGTGTTTGCGTTGTCAATACAAAATTCTGTAGCTCACTGAAAAGAAGGGGGAGCATTTTCATAAAATTAATTCATATCAAAATATATAAATAAAAAGCATACTAGACTGGACTAGAGCTGGAAAAAGCAGTAAGGGGGAGTGCAGTGCCACATAATTCTGGGATTTTTTATTTATAATTTTGAGCTCATGTAATTAATAAGACATGGGACCTTGGCTATGGAAGAGCGAATACAGTACAAGGTCCAGTGATACCAGCAATACTGTTAGACTCATAGACTTTAAGGTCAGAAGGGACCATCATGACCATCTAGTCTGACCTCGCTGCAGATCGCAGGCCACAGAATGTCATTCACCCGCTCCTGTAATAGACCCCTAACCTCTGGCGAGTTACTGAAGTCCTCAAATTATGGTTTAAAGACTTCAAGTTACAGAGAATTCACCATTTACAGTAGTTTAAACCTGCAAATGACCTGTGCCCCATGCTACAGAAGAAGGCGGAAAACTCCCAGGGTCTCTGCTAAGCTGACATGGGGGGAAATTCCTTCCCGACCCCAAATATTGTGATCAGTTAGCCCCAGCGCATGTGGGCAAGACCCACCAGGCAGATACCTGGGAAAGAATTCTCCGTAGTAACTCAGAGCCCTCCCCATTTAGTGTCCCATCATCAGCCATTGGGGATTTTTGCTACTGGCTATTGCCAATGAGCCACAAGCCATCGTAAGCAGTCTCATCCTACCATTCCCTCCACAAACTTGTCAAGCTGTCTTGAAACTAGTCAGGTTTTTTTACCCCATTGCTCCCCTTGGAAGGTTGTTACAGAACTTTACTCCTCTGATGGTTAGAAACCTTTGCCTAATTTCAAGTCTAAACTTCCTGATAGCCAGTTTATATCTATTTGTTCTTGTGCCCACATTGGCACTTAACTTAAATAACTCCTCTCCCTCCCTGGTATTTATCCCTCTGATGTATTTATAGAGAGCAGTCATATCTCCCCTCAGCCTTTGTTTGGTTAGGCTAAACAAGCCCAGCTCTTTGAGTCTCCATTCTCCACCTCAGCTAAAATGAGCACATTCACTGAGACAATTTGATTCTGAAAAATTTGATTATTCAGGTACCCCAGCAGAAAATAAAATACCCTGTTTCTAGAATGGTGGAGTAGGCATGCAAGTCCTAAGTAATAGCGTTTGTATATTTTAGAAAAAAATGCGACATCTACTGCTCTGCTCCATACTTCAGGGATATGGGGAACACACCACAGTTTAGAATTTTGGACATGGAAGAGACATGAGAAATAAATGATTTATTTACTATATGGGACGGAGAGAGATTCAAATCCACTACAGGCCTTAGCATACATGTTCGAATAATCATATTCGTAGAAAGAACTATTAATGTATGTTAAGATCACCTCTTCATTATCCAAGTTTCGCATTTATTTGGAGCTGCCAGAGACGAACTGGGAGTCAAGCATAAACATATGAGATACGTGACAGGCAATAATGAAAATAAAATCAATTTAACAAAACAAATAGTAGGCAAAATACAACAAGTGCATCTAACTTTCCATCTTACCTATTTAACCTCTCTGTTTCCACTTCAAACTCTCGGATTTTGCTTTCAGAGATAGCAGATCCATGTGAATAGAGTGTCTGAAAGATTTCCTGGATGTTGGAGCAGTCTTGGAGAGAATGGGCCAAGTGCTCAGCCACACTGCTAGACACCTGCACAGGGTGGTTAATAAACCTTCTGTGAGTTGATGGCTAGTTTTTAAAAATACTGTAGATTTAAAAGCAATACTCAGGCTCTCTGGAGAGCATCTATACTTTCAAGAAAGCTGAGCAAAAGGGCCAAATACTGCTCTGTTACACAAGTGTAAGTCAGGAGTAGCAATGGTGTTCTGCTGAATTTACATGGGTGTTATCAGAGCAGAATTTAATATACTACTCTTTAGAGATGTCTAACTTGGGGTGCAGCTGCATAACCCTTATTTATGTGAGTAATCCTCACTCATATTTATTGTCCCCTGCAGACAAGACGATTACTCAGATGAGGAAGGGTTTCAAGGATTTGGTCCTTGGCCACCAATTTATGGCAACTGCATGGACTACATTAATGTAAACCTGGAGGTTACACATGCGCATTCATTTATTCTCTCTCTCCTGTAAAATATTTTCCGTAAGATACTGTTTTTGTTTTTAACAACATAACAGTCACCCCGGGCTCTTTCTGCAATACTCATGTTAGGATGAGCTGTGTGCGCAGTTTATTATTTTGATTTATTATTAGCACTCACCCCTATGCTGCTGATTTCTGATCCTAGGACAGGTCGGTCAGACGATGAAGACTCTGACCTTGTCTTCGAGAGCTTCACTCGTTCAGCAATCTAAAAGCCACAAAGCTACACAAGTTACAGACCGGCATCCCACGTCCCATGTTCTCCACAACTATGCAAAATGCATCATCGTTCACACATTCAGCGTGCTTGGAAATCCCATGTTAAGTTGATAAATGAAAGCTGGCATCTGTGTTGTGACTAAGAGAGACTTAAAATTATTAGCACTTTATCTCTTCCTGCAGCTTGAGTTCATGGGTTCGCTTAGGGCCCTTGAAAACACCCCTGGGATTCTAGATGATACTTCCCAGTTAATCGCATGCCTGCACAGCAGCTGTGCACAATGAAGTCTGCTTCTTCCAGATAATGAGAGGCATCACGGCAGCACACAACAGCTCACCTTGGCAATGGGAATGTCATTGCTACTACTGCTCGTGCTCAGCTCTCCAGTACTGGGGTTCACGGGTCGGTTTGCGGAAGTGAGACGACCTGGGCTGGATGGACCTGTTGCCTGGATGCTCTGTAAACGTGTCTGTAGTTCCCGAACCTAAAATCAAATGTAACAGTCTTTTTTCACTTTTATTGTTTAGATAATTAGCTAGCTCTTTCTCCCTTCTCTGGCATCCAATTGATGATTTCTGACTGACAAGACCAGGGAAGTTCTGATTATTGTAAGGCTTTCACTGTGGAGGCGTGGGCATTGATTCAGAACTCTCCCCTACTGCCAGCCCCTTCTAACCTGTTCAGTGTGGAAATACACAAATCTGCTGCTACAGAACAATTCTTAGTTCCAGCTTGTTTTATGTAATCCCTTGAATGCAACAATATTATATATATAAGAATCTCCTTCTTTGGAATGAAGTTAAAATAATGCTTTGGACTAAAATTCGCAAGTGTAAAGAACGTGGTAAGTAGACAAAGATCCGATCGCTAGAGTCTTCAATGGCTGAAGAAAGAGGCTCTAAAACTGATGAAATACTTCTCATGCATAAATATCTCAGGATGACTTCACTGCATTAAAAGGCCAAAGTAATTGAAATGTAAATAATTTATTAATACTTTGAAAACTACAATTAAATAGAGCACCACGGAATGAGTAATGTCAAGAATGGGAACTTCTAAAAAAAGCACCCAACCAATAGTTTGCTGAAGCTCTCAATAACCACACATTTTGTAAATAGCTGCACTGTCCTCATTACATGCCAAAGGAATACAGAACTGACCCCAAAATAGTTTTAGGGCTAAGAAAAAAAAGGCTTGAAGAAGCCAAATGGTATTGCTGGGTAAGAGATGATAGGGTTTACCTCAGAATACTACTTAACAAACAAAGAATAAATGGCCAGCTTGAACACAGCAATTATACCATAGGGGAAATTAACAGAGCTCATTTTTCTGCAGAACCAGCATCCTGGCATCAAAGGAAAAGGGGGAAAAACACCCTCCACAGTTTTAAGGGGAAAATTCCCTGAATTACAAATAGTTTATTTTTAACTTACATATTTAACTTACATGTGGATTCTGTTAAAACAATGAACAGCCAATGTACAACTGATATTTTGCCAAAAATTCTAAAAAATGCAGTAATGTCTGAATTGCGTATGACCTGTCTCACAACCTCTTGTAAAATTCAGACTACAATTTCTATACCATTGCACAAGTATGATTTTATACATAAATATATAGTAGCACCAAACGTCGGTTAAACATTTCAAGCATAAGCCCTCAGTCAAACTTAAAGTTGTTGCATTAAGGGTTTGGTCATTCCCAGCTCCAGAGATTTTAGGTACATTATTATTGTTATTAATTTTTAGCATTATTATCCAGAGTGGTGGCCTCAATAAGTCCACTGTACAGATACATAAGATGACAAGGGCCCTGCCCCAAAGAGTTTTCAATCTCATTTAAGACAAAATAATTGAGTGTAATAAACAATACAAGGGAAAAGAAGAGAGGGAAGGATGAAGGTAGCAGTAATAAGAACTTACAAGAACTTTGGTTACAAAGGCTAATTGTGGGCATAACTTGATGGGTCATCCAGAATGGGACACGACGAACCTTACACAAAATGCATCCAATAGCTCGACCCCTTTATATTGTGCAAGGTCCACAGAAATGGAGTCAAACATGTCTGTGCAGCCCTTAAACCAGCACATGCACCTCTTCAATACATTTTCATTACACAGTTAAATTAGCTGTGCACATACATGTAAAACGCCTACACACAGCATACAATTTTAGGTTGGTGACTCAGGCTGGGTTTACATGTACATTTGACACTGATATAACAGGGTAGGAGTGCTGCACTGGTATAGAAACCGGTGAATTGCACTGAGGTCATGCTCACGCATGTCACTATTTATAGTGGTGCAGCTATACTGTTGCAAACAAAACAAAAACAAAACACCAGTGTAGACAAGACCTCAGTCAAATCCACATTAAATTTTACTAACATAGATAAGAGCATTTCTCTTAACAAGGCTATCTCCATGTCAAACTCTGACTTTCATTCCCGTTATTTAGGGGGCAAAGCTGTGCGAAAAATTTTTAAAAGATTATATCTATGAGAAAAGTATTTCCTTCCCTTCTCCTTGTATTCAAAATATTCTGTATCGTTTTTGTTCAAACTTAAAAAAAAAATCACCTTTGGCCACAGACCAAACTTGGAAGATTTCGGTCCCGAAGCTAAAAGTTTTACAAAGTTATAGGCAACTAAAGACAACGTGTAAAACTGAAAAGTGTCTGAAATCTTAACCACAGTGGTCATTACTGTTCCCATGATGCTATGTACACAGTCTCATACATACATTTTTAAAACCACCTTATATGGACAGGTTTCAGAGTAGCAGCCATGTTAGTCTGTATCCGCAAAAAGAACAGGAGTACTTGTGGCACCTTAGAGACTAACAAATTTATTTGAGCACAAGCTTTCACGGGCTACAGCCCACTTCATCGGATGCATAGAATGGAATATATAGTAAGAAGATATTTATACATACAGAGAACATGAAACAATGGGTGTTACCATACACACTATAACGAGAGTGATCAGTTAAGGTGAGCTATTACCAGCAGGAGCGAAAAAACAAAAAAAAAACAAAAAACCTTTTGTAGTGATAATCAAGATGGGCCATTTCCAGCAATTGACAGGAATGTGTGAGGAACAGTAGAGGGGAAAAATAAACATGGGGAAATAGTTTTACTTTGTGTAATGACACATCCACTCCCAGTCTTTATTCAAGCCTAATTTAATGGTGTCCAGTTTGAAAATTAATTCCAATTCAGCAGTCTCTCGTTGGAGTCTGTTTTTGAAGTTTTTTTGTTGTAATATTGTGACTTTAGGTCTGTAATCTAGTGACCAGAGAGATTGAAGTGTCCTCCGACTGGTTTTTGAATGTTATAATTCTTGATGTCTGATTTGTGTCCATTTATCCTTTTATGTAGAGACTGTCCGGTCTGGCCAATGTACAGGGCATTGCTGGCACATGAAAGCATGTATCACATTGGTAGATGTGCAGGTGAACGAGCCTCTGACAGTGTGGCTGATGTGATTAGGCCCTATGATGGCGTCCCCTGAATAGATATGTGGACACAGTTGGCAATGGGCTTTGTTGCAAGGATAGGTTCCTGGGTTAGTGTTTTTGTTGTGTGGTTGTATGGACAATGTTCCATAAAGCTCCTGACAGTGCAATCAAACACTGACACAGAGATGTTTCCTCTGGTCTACACTTTATTATTGAGCAGTGATTACTGATCACAAATACAGAGTGAACTGCTCTAAAGGATTTGTAAAACAATATCTGTAATGGAAAGAAAAATTAACCAAGTTTAGACCACAGCCAGGAAAACAGTTTTACTCAGGAAAGCACATGGTCAAAAACTCAGAGCACAGTCTAACCATCAAGGTACACTATTCACTGATTCAATATTTTGTTTCAGAAACAAGAAGATGAAAAAAGAGAGCACTAACAACCCTGAACTGTGCGGTCTTTTTATTAAACATACAAATCCAGAGTATTAGTTGAGTAGATTACAGGCTGAATTAATCATTAAAATTTGTAAATGAAATTAAGAATGTGTCCATTTTGCAGTGAAATTATAGTAATATTGAGTACTCAATAGTAATGTTGCGTAGTTAAACAGAACAAATTTGTCTTACCTGTACATAGGTGATCTCATAATGCATACATTCAGCAATCCAAAATCTCATTACTGGGTTGCCCCACCCACTGGAGAGCCCAGAGGCAGCTCAGCTAACTATTTCTGGTCACCAAAACCTTCTTGATATAGCTGAATGCACCATCTCCTCAGAAAGTAAATTTCCAAGCTACAGGTAATGGTAATTCTAGAGAAAAAATAAAGGAAGACCAGAGAAGAGGGATCGAGAGAGAAAAATGTTATAAAAGGAGGTTTCTCTGGATTGGTGGATATATGAATTAGGAGAAGACTAATTTACAGACAAGGTTAAAATTGTCCTAGCCTCTTACATCTATATATCCACCAATCTGGAGTCTCAATACTGGGACAAATAAGCACTGTTACTTGTTTTCATTATATAGTGTAAATTAACTTCTGATTGAGTGTTCAGTGGTGTACAGGATACACCTAGAGATACTGTCCCTTCCCCAAAGAGCTTACAACGTAAGAAGAAAAATATTGTTTATATAGCACCAGAACTTTCCATGAAATTTTTGTGCCTTAACTAAATGGAAAATGAAGTTGACAAAAGAAGAGCTAGGAAAGAGGGTTAAAATATAATGTGAGTGACCTTATGTTGAAACTACAGCTTACAAGTTCTGACATTTTCGAGACTGATATTGAGGTAGCACCAGGGGATGGTGTAGATAGTCCAGTATTGGAGGTCAGTGGTGGAAAAGCAAGGTGAAAGAAATGAGTTCTGAGGAAGGATTTAAAGAAAGAAATTGAGGATGTTTGGTGAGATGGAAGAGGAATGCCATGGCAAGTTTTGAGAGCAATATGAAAGAAAGCATGAAGTTAAGAGCGGGAGGGGAAAGAAGCAGAACACTGGGATGAGGTGTGGAGGGAGGTGAAAGATTTAGTATCAGGATGGCTAAGCAGCATCTATTGAGCAACACACACAGCATCCACTGAGGCTCAGAAATCTACTAAGATATTCAAATCTCCAAAATGTTCTCTCATTTCATGAACGCTCAAATATATGCGGACAACCATCTGTACGTACACTTTTCAGCACTTTCACTCATTGTGCAAACAACAGAACTTACACTTGCAGAACCCCACTTGCACATGAAAAGTGAGCCTGGTTTAGGAATGAAAATGGGGATGTTCCAGGAGCTGTCCTTCAGATTTCTTGCAAGGTCTTCTCTGTGTAGCTCCAAGACTTCTAAAATGATAAGGTCTAGGACAAAGAGATGGCGAGCATGCCTATGGTACATAAATTAAGAGCCTACAATAAAAGTTAGATTTCTCTGGGAAACAAAAGCTTGCAGAAAGAGTTGTTGGGTATATTGGTCTCTCAGATCATTTACTCACCTAACAGGGAACACAAGAAAAAGAAATAGTCACCTATCTGCTATGGGCTCAAAGGAAAGTTGCCTGAGAGCTCAAAGAAATAAATGTAATCCCATTTAAGAGGATGACATTTTGTTACTGATCTCAGAAACTAGCTAAAAGAAGGTTAAATGGCTAGATTCTCTTGGCTTCCAGAGAGATTACAAGAGCTCACGAGGCTGGCATGACCTTAAAGTTGTAAAGCCTTACGGAAGAGGTCTCACAGAAAGTCAAATACTTCTGGCTCAATAAGCAGAGCAGCTGGTATCCCAATTCTGAAATTATTTCCCAGACTCATGGGCTAACCCAACCAACATTTCTTCCCTAGATGCGAGTAGTATCTCCGAGTGGTTTCAGTATCAATGGCTGAATAATCACAAAGTGCAGTCAAATTCCATGTGGTCAGGTTTTGGAGTAATACTGGGTCCCAAGATGAAAGAACTGTGAATTGGGAAATCAAAGGCTCACACAGTCTGACACTTTCAGTGGTTTGCAATTCAGAAGTGGTGAGGCCAGTTCATCTGTACTTGGATAATTTAATATTATCCCATTTATTTCCCCTGCTCTTCTGGTAATCAGGAGAAGAGATATGGTGTACAAGTGGAACCTCACTATGGGAATGAAAAGATACCCATTAACTACACCACAAGTTCCTTTTGCCTAGGATTATATATTGACGCTAGCCCTGCGTGAAGCAAGAGTGGCCATATAAAAAGTACCATAGGTGCTGGAACTAGGGGTAAGGGGGGTGTTGCAGCACCCCCTGGCTTGAAGTGGATTCCATTATAGACAGGGTGTACAGTTTGGTTCAGTAGCTCTCAGCACCCTCACTATACAAATTGTTCCAGCACCCCTGAAAGGTCCAACATATGACGGGAGTTGCTATACCATGTAGCCAGATGTCAGTATTGCTGAAATAATTGTATCCTGATGTATCTTCTGTCGTCCTGAAGGAAAGCGTCTAATAGCGAGCCAACTGTCTTGTGTGTTCAAGCAACTTCTAAGGGCTGAGTTAGATGAAGCAGTACTTGCCTGTGTTGTCTAAAATATAATGCTGTGAGCAATAAGTCTAACACGATTGACTCCACTCTGATGCAAGAAACCATCTTCCTCCAGGCAGAGGCAAGGGCCCAGTACTGCGGAAACAGTCTTCCTGTTCAAAGGCTGGTTCATGACCTCTGGGATTTCTCCATTTAGAGCTTCTTTCATGTTACTAACTTAGGTATACAATACCAGCAGCAGCTGAGCCCCACTAAACATCCTCTTAGATAGCAAGTAACAGCTTCGGAAAGGCCTCTGACCTCTGAGGTGTAGTGAGTATGCTCTCAGATCGCATGAGGTTGCATTCTTTGACTTCAGAAGTCTATTGAGTGTCTTCTCAGCAGGGAGGGTGGCTTATGAGAGGCTCGACTGTTGTCTGTGGAGGAGATCCATTTTTGGTTCTTTGTTTGCTTTGAGAGTCTTGTAGATTGTTCTTCAAAGGAGAAACCAGGCATACAATAGCGTTAGTAAAGCAGGAGCACTGTCACAACATTCACTGATGGAGGCAGTAAACTGGGGAAGGACTGTGCACATAGCACAAATTATGGGGAAGTTTTCACACTAAGAAAAAGTTAACTGAGTCATTTCCATGATATCTAGTAGACAGGGCAACCCAATTGTGAGCCTCAAGATTGGTGGATGTATTAAGAACACTCAATTCATTTACAGAGAAACCTATTGTGTGTGTGTGTGTGTGTGTGTGTGTGTGTGTGTGTGTGTGTGTGTGTGTGTTCCCTGCTAGTAAATACTGTCATTCCTATTCTCATTGAAGTACAAATTTAAGTAATTTCTAATTAGGTTTATTAATATTAAATAATGCTTAGCAACACAAGTAAAAATGAAAGCAACAACTGTTTAATTGTATCTCTAATATTTTTTTCTTAGAATGCAGAGGATGGGACTAGAAGGAGAAAAAAACACAATTAAGAACCACTGAATGAAAAAAAAAATGAAAACAGGGTGGGAGACAGAGAACCCTGTCATACTTTATATTAAGACTGCATTTATAAAACATTCATAAATTATTAATAGATGTATATATGTATGTTGGAGACATTATGTGTTATAGATGATTACAAGCACATCAGCAGAATATGTTCTAGTGGTTATAAGCAACATATTGACTTGTTAGATTCCATAACGATTAATTATCCACATAGTCAAACATCATTTAACCCTTTATAAACTATTTATATATTTGCCTTCAATAAAAAGTATGACCAAGAACTCTCAATTGGTGTCACTCTTCTATTATTTTGATTAAGAGATAATTAGTGCATTAGTTCCTAATCCAACTTCAAACAACAAGTGTCAGGTGCCCCACCATTTCTCCTTCCTCCTTGACCAGTGACCCGATTATTTAATCATTCAATAATTCCCTAAGAAATGGAAGTCTCTTTTACAATTGTAATACTTTCCAATTATTATTTTTCTGCTATAAGCAGGACTAAGCGTAACAAAATATTGCAAAATATGCAACAAAATAATGCATACCATTTCCCCACTTTCTGATTTATTCATGCAGAAAGCAAGCCTTGTACGTGGGTAGGATCGAAGAATGCAACACTAGTGTATGACTCAGAGTCTTCTGACAATTAAATGTGTCTTGAGTGGCCAGTGCCTTTTCCAGTCTCTGGGTCTTCATGACTTTTCAGCCACACCCAGACACAGTCATTTTCAAAGGGATGGGGAAGGAGCACTAGTCTGAGCATGGACGGGATGTATGGATCAGGAATTCACACGATGAAAAACAGAAAAGAACCTTCTGTGTCATTTAATGAAGGTGCCAAAATATTCTCTCAAATGTTTCAGAACATAAATATACATACAAAACTGTACATACTGACTGAAAACCAGGGGAGGCCAAAGTGCACTAGGCAACCTACAGCTTTCTACCAAGCATTCTGCAGTTCTTGTAATCATAGAATATCAGGGTTGGAAGGGACCTCAGGAGATCATCTAGTCCAACCCCCTGCTCAAAGCAGGACCAATCCCCAATTTTTGCCCCAGATCCCTAAATGGCCCCCTCAAGGATTGAACTCACAACCCTGGGTTTAGCAGGCCAATGATACAAGATCCAGCACGAAATGCTTAACACTGATCCTTGCAGACGAGTGTTGGGGCCTGTGTCTCTCTAACAGAAGGAAGATAATGAAGGTAAGACCAGCAGCAGAATGCTCCATTTTATGCAAAATACAAATTGCCAGGAGCCTGAAGGATACAAACAAAGTTGGAGTACCCTTTGTCTTTTATGCAGTGCAGCATTGTACAGTTAGTTACTCACTTTTCGTAACTGTTGTTCTTCAAGATGTGTTGCTCATGCCCATTCCACTGTAGGTGTGTGCGCTCATAGCATGCACCAGTGCTGGAAGTTTTTCCCTCAGTGATATCTATAGGGGACTGGCTCTGGCGCCCTCTAGAATGGCATGTGTATGAAGAGGTGCCGCCAGCTTCCCCTTTCTTGCTGGAACTCCGATAGCTGGGAAGGAGAATGAGTCATGGAATGGACATGAGCAACACATCTCGAAGAACAATCGAAGAATTCACAAAAGGTGAGTAACCATCTTTTCTTCCAGTGGTTGCTCATGTCCATTCCATTGTAGGTGATTCCCAAGCAGTACCTCCGGAGGCAGGCACGAGTTCATGGATGTGTCGATTTCAACACAGCTCTGCCAAAGCCAGTGTCATCTCTGGCCTGCTGGATGATGGCAGAGTGCACAGTGAATGTACCGATGACCACACTGAGGCTCTGCAAATGTCCTGGATAGGGACACGTGCCAGTAAGGCGGCCGACGATGCCTGAGCTATTGTGGGATGAGCCGTCACTATCAGTGGGGGCACAGCCAGTGCTACCTCATAGCCAGGACGGGTGCAGATGGTGATCCAGGACGAAATCCTCTGAGAAGACATCGGGAGGCCCTTCATCCTGTCAGCCACCGCAATGAACAGCTGAGCAGATCTGCGTTGTGTAGACGCCTCTCCTTGTTGGAAAGGTGGGGCTTTGGACAGAACACCAGCATGAAGACATCCTGATTGACGTTGAAGTGTGACGCCACCTTTGGCAGGAAAGCCGGATGTGGATGCAGTTGGACCTCGTCCTTGTAGAACACAGTGTACGGGGGCTTTAATAGCGGAGACTCGCCTCACCACGGTAATAGCTACAAGGAATGCAACCTTCCACGACAGGTGTGAAAGGGAGCAGGAAGCCAGAGGCTCAAAGGGAGGGCCAGTGAGTCTGGAGAGGACTAGGTTGAGATCCCACTGGGGAGTTGGGTCCTCAACTGCCAGGAAAAGCCTCTCAAGGCCTTTCAGGAATCTGATCATCATCTCATGGGAGAATACTGATCTACCCTGGACGCAAGGGTGGAAGGCTGATATGGCCACTAAGTGTACCTTGATCGATGAACAAACAAGGCCCTCGTGCTTTAAGTGAAGCAGGCAATCTAGGATGGATTGTAGAGACGAATGGATCAGAGAGATATGCCGCTCCAACACCCAGCAGGAGAAGCACTTCCACTTTACCAGGTACATCGCCCTAGTAGAGGGCTTTCTGCTTTCCAAGACGACCTGTCATACTTGACTAGAGCAGGCTTGCTCCTTGGGATTTAACCATGCAGCAACCACACTGTGTGGTGGAGAGAGGTGAGGTTCAGGTGCAGTAATTGTCCATGATCCCGAGAGGGCAGGTCTGGGAGGCTGGGGAGCGTCCCTGGGGCTTCCACTGCTAAGTCCATGAGCGTTTCGAACCAATGCTTGCGTGGCCAAGCCAGGGCGATCATAATGACTACAGCCTTGTCCCTCTTGATCTTCAAGAGGACCTTGCCAATCAGTGGGGTTGACAGCAAGGCATACATCAGGTAAGAGGAAGGCATCAGATAGTGAGCTGCTGTCAAGACCTTGCAGAGAGCAGAACCAGTGATATTTTCTGTTCTGTCTGGTGGTGAACAGGTCTACTCGGGGAGCTCCTCACTTCTGGAAGAGCATCCTGGTGACCTCCGAGTGGAGGGACCACTTGTGGTGAGAGAAGAAGGACCTGCTGAGGTGATCTGCCAGCGCGTTCTGGACGCCAGGGAGGTGTGAGGCTTCCAGGTGGATAGCATGCTGGATATAGAAGTCCCAACAAAGGGCTGATGATCGAGCTCCTCATCTGTTGACATAGAACATGGAGGCCGTGTTGTTTGAATTGGAGGGTATATCCCCCTCCAACAGTGCTGAGCACCCACTGGTCTCATGTTATAGAAGCCCAAGCAGGGCGGTAGGGCAATAAATGGCTGGAAAACAAAAGGGGTGTTGGATTCAGGATACAGGCTGGGAGGTCGCCCTCAAACGCACCTTCAAAATACCTTTTTTGTTACCCAGCTGGTGGCGGGTAGAGCTCGAGTGAGCTGAGAAGGCTGGCGGTTGGCCCTGTTGACATTTATAGCCTTTGCCCTTCTTGCGGAAGGGCTCTGATCGGGATTGACTACTGAATCTGTGGGTCTGCTGTGGTTTGAACCACTTTCTTGTGGGCGCTGGCGTGTAAAGGCTCAGTGAGCACAAAGTAGCCCTAGAGTCTTTCAAGCCATGTAATCTGCTATCTGTTTGCTCTGAAAACAGTGCCAGGCCGTCAAAGGGGAGGTCCTGGATCAATTGTTGAACCTCCACCAACAGCCCAGATGATTGCAGCCAAGACAGTCTCCTCATGGACATGGCTGAAGCCATGGTCCTGGCTGAAAAGTTTGCTGCATCCAAAGCTGCTTGGAGGGCAGCCCTCACCACTGTCTTGCCCTCATGAAGAACAGCCAGGAACTTCCTCCTGGGCTCCTCTAGCAGAGAGTCCACAAACTTGGCCATAAACTGCCAAATGTTATAGTCATAACAGTCAAGTAGGGCCTGGTGATTGGCCACTCTCAATTGGAAACTGGCAATCGAATACATTTTTCTGCCAGAGATTGAGCCTCTTTGCCTCTTTGTTCTTAAGGGTTGAACTTGGTTGCCCATTTCTGTTGCGTTCATTGGCTATGGATATGACCAACGAGCTCTGGGAGGGATGGGTATAAAGTTATTCAAATCCCTGGGCCGGGACATATTTCCTCTCTGCCCGTATAGGGATGGGGGGCGGGAGCAGGGAAGAGGGTGTTTGCCACAAGGCCTTGATTAGTTTTACCACTTCCTTGTGGATGCTTAAGGCCACCTTAGAGGGGGAGGCTGCATTCAAAATATTGAATAGGGTGTCAGATGGTTTCGACAACTCCTTGGCCTCAAGCCCCAGGTTTGCTGCCACCCTTTTAAGCAGCTCTTGGTGAGCTTTTACATCAGCCTGAGGAATCGCATGGGAAGGCCCCACTACTGCCTCATCAGGTGAAGAGGATGAGGAGGTGGTTACAGGCGGGTCGATCAACTCCGTTTCCCCTGCCTGGGGAGCCTTGGCCAGGGCTGGCTCTTTTTGGGGACCTTGCTCCGACTCCTCCTCTGAGTCAGGTGGCGGGCGGGAGACTGTCACTGACCGCTTCTTATAAGTCCCTGAGACTGACATGCTCCGACATCTAAGGAAAAACCCAGGGGTTCCAGAACTGCCACGGAGCCAGCCACTGGCTCTGAGGCCACGTGCTCGCTGGCGGTGCCGGGGAGAATCCCGATGTCCCGGGCGGGTGCCCTTGGCCTGCAGGCAATGTGCCCTCCTCACTTTCTGAGCTTGAGGGGGAAGAAACTCGTCTGGGGACCAGGGCAGTACTGCTGCCGCCTCTCTGTCCTTTCCATGCCAGCCGTCCCCGCATTCTTCTCTTGGGGACTGGTGCTGGGATGTCAGCGCTGCGACTCTGGCGATGGTAACCTGGCCATCGATGCCTTGCGCTCTGAGAGCGGTGCTGCTCCGTTGACCAGGAGCAGGGAGACCTTCACCTTGACTCTGGAGACTGGCGATGAGCCTCTGGAGATGGATATCAACGATCTGGAGATCGGAGATGAGATTCCGGAGACCTGCTCTGTGACTCAAGATATCGGTGCCGTGAGTCCAGACAATGACGCTGACACTCGGGACCAGTGCCCTCTGGGGACTGATTATGCGCCTCGGTGGGTCTATGCCAGACAGCCGGCAATTAATGGGATCCCGGAGAGCAATGCCTAGAGTCCGGGGAATGAGCTGGAAACTCTGGCAGGTAAGCCGGCTCGTATTGGAGGGCCAGTGGCGCTGCTCTGGATGCCACCTGCGGAGGTGCCGGGAAGTGGTGCCACAGAGATGGGGACTGCTGAAAGAGCCCCAGGGCAGGTTTGCCCCTAGAACGGGCAACCTCTCTGGCAGGAATTGGTGGCACCGGAAGGGACAATATGTTTTTAGCAGCCTGGAAGGCTTGCAGTGTGGACAGCACTACCAGGTGCTGGACGGTCCTGCCGCTTCCAGGGGTGGTGGATGGGTCTCGAAGGGGACTTGACAGCTCCGTGGACGCTCTGGAGAGGATGAGCTGTCCCGCCCAGGTCTTTGCTTGCCTCTGTCTCTCTCCTTCCCCTTACAGGATGTAGGAGATCGCCCTCTCCTGGGCTTTTTCTGTTTCTTAGCTGGCACCAGGGACTGGTGCCGGTGGCACACTCCACACCGACATGGCGGTGCTCAGAGCGGAGTCAGATCTGGCCTGATTGGAGGCCAGTGTGAGAACCGACTCCATAAGGAGCACTCAAAGCCAAATGTCCTGCTCCTTTTTGGTGCTCAGCTTCAAACTTTTATAAATGCAACACTTGTCACTTCCCCCAGGCACTTCAGACCACTTTGGTGGGGATCCCTGATGGGCATGGTTTTTTGCAGTTGTCACAAAGCTTGAACCCTGGGGACTGGGGCGTGCCCCATCCCTGGACTAAGCCCCATGGGGGACTAGCAAACTATTACTACACAAAACATGAAGGGACCTATTAAAAACCTATACAGAAAAAAACAACTATATACAGTAGAAATCACCAATAGGAACCGTGGAAAAGGCAAGGGAACGGTTTCAGCACCATCACTGGCGGTAAGGAGGAACTGAGGGTGGGGGGAGCCGGCGGCACCCCTTATATTGGCACATACGAATGCCACTCCAGAGGGGGGCCAGAGCTTGTCCCCTACGGATACCACTGAGGGAAAAACTTCCAGCACAGGTGCATGTGGTGAGCACACACACCTACCATGGAATGGACATGAGCAAGCACTTGAAGAAGAATGGAAAGTACATACATGGGTGTGCTGAGCACACGGCACATCTCTCAGGCTTTTTTTAATTTCCTTTATCCTATTCTCAAGCCCAAAGATTCCCCCATTTTCTAGGTTAATTCTGGAACCTTTGGCTATTGACTTGAAAAGAGAAGCAGAGTTCTAGTCCTTTTATTGTTAAATTGATATTGTTCTATAAGCAAACAAAGGTGCTTTTAACCTGCCTTTCCCTCCTCTCTGTTCCTGGGGCAGGCTGAGTGCCAAATCAGCCCTTGTTAGGAGTTAAAGAAGGCTAAAGACTGCTTTAACCAGAGCCACCATGTAATGGCCCCCTAGAGACCACTATACCCTTGTCTTTCCAGACCCTGGAATGCCTTCTCCTGTCCCTGACACTGGGGGTAACAGGAGGGGTCGGAATAGAGCTTTAGGACAAATGAGAATTCCCTCACTCCAAAGGAAGGTTTAAGGTCCCCTTGCACTACATAGAAGCGTTAGTGGGAGAAAGAACCTGGCTCCTTGTGATGCCTGCATGGGCTTTGAAAGGACGGGAGTTTGGGAGAGAGTTCTAAATGTCCTTTTTCTAAAATGAAGCTTATTTTTAGGGAAAAGGGAACCTGGTAAGCTCAAGGGAATTTACACTGAGACACGAAGTTTCTCCACGCTAGTCTAGGTCACTGGTTCAAATATGGTCTTGGTCAAGTATGGCCAGTAAATCACAATACCATCTGATACCTGTTCATTGGCCTTTGTGACTGAGTTGGCAAACTCAGACCAGTTCACAGTGTACAAGTATTCACAAAAAATGAAAACATAATTTCAAGCCTCACCTTCATCAAATGTAACAATTACAATGGTGACAGACCATTAAAGTACGGAAGTGTTAAAAGACACAGAGTTGGAACCACTATCTCAATCACAGAGAAAAGGAGTACTTGTGGCACCTTAGAGACTAACCAACTTATTTGAGCATAAGCTTTTGTGAGCTACAGCTCACTTCATCGGATGCATACTGTGGAAAGTGTAGAAGATCTTTTTATATACACACAAAGCATGAAAAAATACCTCCTCCCACCCCACTCTCCTGCAGCTAATAGCTTATCTAAAGTGATCACTCTCCTTACAATGTGTATGATAATCAAGGTGGGCCATTTCCAGCACAAATCCAGGGATTAACAAGAACGTCCGGGGGGGACAATGTGGGGGAAAACCTGCACACTGCTTGACACTTCCCATGTGGTACAAATCTGTGGATAAGCAGAGATCTGCAGTCTCCAGTGGTATTATCTGGCACCTTTCATGGGCAGCAAATTAATTTGTTAAAAAAATGTCTTTTTAGGTAATGATCAGCATGCAGATTGTGTGTTAGCAGTTTCACTAACTTGACTTTGCTAAATGGCTTATCTGGTGCTGTCAAACCAATGGCTACACTGAGCAATTGTAAATGGCACTTGCCTGATTCTGATCCGACTTACTCGTGTTAACTCCATGTACTTCTACGGAGTTGCCCCAGTGTGAATGAGATCAGAATTAGAGAGAGAGAGAGAGAGTGTGAGTGTGAGTGTGTGTAAAAAACACTTTTTACTGACAATAGCTGCCTCCAGACTTTAAGCAGTTTATTTTAGGATGGCTATATCACACAGTGATAGGGTAGACCTCTGCATTGTGAAATTTAGCAGCTACATTATGGGCATCCTACAGAAATAAGTAATTGCCTCATTTACTAATGACCTGTGAGAAACAAAAATCTGTATGCATGTCATTTCTTAACTACTGCTCTGCAAAGTGGCACAATCTGTTAACTGAATGCATTAAATACCTAATTTAATTAAAACTCTAACAAGCCTCAGAAAACCTATTGAGAGCACTTTCTTTGATTACAGACATTGGGCTAAAGTAACAGACCTATTGATCTGATCAGCTTCAGCTATTTTCTCTATCCAATTTAATCTGTGCAGAACAAAAGCTAAGTTTTGGCAGGGTCTCCTTCCCACTCTTCCTTGGGGAAATAATCTGAAGCGACTCTGGGTTCAGGGTTGCATATATAAAATATTTAACAGATCAAAGAAAACACTTATTGTGCAGCAGCTATGGACATAGGTTACATTATAAATGCAAACATGGTTTCTAGTGCAACAATTACACAGTGTTCCTGACACGGTCACATATAATAAATAGACTCCTCCAAGGGGAATTAAACTAATTGTTCTGCATATTAAGCGTGGTATTCAAAAACATATTTTAACAAACATATTTAATAAACTTGAATTAATGAAAAAGGTAGAAAATTATTTTTAGCTGTGTCTGTAATCTAGAGTCTGTCTTTGATTTTTTTATGTTGTGTCCTAACCCAAAGGTTAGTTAGTGACTTAGTTGCATTTGGGAGCTAAAAGGAAATACATCTATTAAATATATATTGAAAAGAGTTTTCTTAGCATTTTAAAAAAAACCCTAAGTTGACTTGTTTTGTGGAGTGAGTTGTAGGCCTGAGAGAGAAAGATTCAGGGCTTTTCACCTTTAAAGTCACTTATTTGAATCCAATTCAGGTCAATAAATAACTTAATATTGTCACCATCCATTAGCTTTTATGATGGCTTATGTGAAATGAGTGAATGGTCTCAGTTCCTACCAGAGAGGTTTCCACACACATACAAAAAAATCTACCACTGTATGCAGCACCTTTGTTAGAAGTCCCAGCAGACACGCCCATGACTGAGCTGACAGGATGACTGAACTATGCTCTCACTCCTAAATCCTTGTCTACACTAGTGCTAAACAAGTTCAGCTCCACAGGTGTTCAGGATGTTAGAGGTCCTAGTGCAGACTGGCCACCACAGGCATTTTCAATTCCAAACTGATTAGGCCTGCTCTGAGTAGGGTTATAAAACATGGCATTAAAAACACCAGTAGCAATCTACACTAGGGCTATTAGTGTTGCTGACCCTTTTGGAGATCAACTAGTGCCAGCAACGGTGGGAAATTTTCTCTTGCACACACAGCATCCTAGATGCGATCCTTTCAGGCGAGGGTTGAGGTGTGGGCATGCTGGCCTTCGATGTATTTGTCCTTTCACAAGCACTAAATTCACACTGTAAAAATATAATTTGCCTTATTTTCTATAGTAATTAAATAAATATGTCTATCTTGTTCCCACAGGTCCCATCCCAGGTTCTTCTCCTCCTCTCTGTCTGAAAATTATGACTTCCTTTTGGGTTCGGCTTCTGAATTTTCTATGCTTTTGCTTGCTTTCTTTTTTATTTTCTCACTTTTTCCTCTTACATGCCTGCCTCTCTCTCTTCTCCTCAAATTTCTGTGTTCTGGATCTCCATTAGTTCTCCCCCACTTTTCAATCCCTATTCTTTTTCCCCTTGCCCATCCCAAATCTCTCCCCTCTTCCCAAATGTTTCTCCTCAGCTAGCCGGAAGACTTTTTCAGTGCTGACTGAACTAAATAATTACATATTATCTGCAAGTTTTGCCATCTCACTGCTCCTGCTTTTGAAGATAATTAGCAAGTATATTAAACACAATATATATGGTCCTGGTCCACAAGGCACTTTCATGTCATTTTTGCCATGATGAACATTGACCATTTAGTCCTATTTTTTGTTTTCTGTCACTTATCTATTTTCTGATCCATGACAGAATGGCCTTTCAGTCCATGACTTCTGAGATTCCTTAATAATGTCTTGTAAGGCCCTTCTAGAAATTTCAAATAAATTATGTTAGCTAGTTTTTCTTTATCCATTATTGCACTGACATGTTAAAGAATTTTAATAGATTTGTGAGGTATAATTTTCCTTTGTAGAACTATGCTGGTTAGACCCTATTATGTAAGAATAATTTAAGTGTTTTATCATTCTATTTTCAAATGACCATTTACACTAATTTATCAGGTAAGCAAGTAAAACTTAGGCCATATCTACACTACCACATATGTCAGCAAAACTTGTCGCTTAGGGGTGTGCCCCTGACATAACTACTGCCTGTGGTTTAAGTATGTTGATGGAAGAGCTCCCTTCCGTTAGCACAGAGCGGCTACATGAGAAATCTTATTGGTACAGCTGTGCTGCTGTACAGTCTAGTGTAGGCATAGCCTTACCGATCTGTAATTCCCCAGACCTTTAAAAAAAAAAAGAGATGCAACATTTACTATCCTCCAATCCTCTGGTGTGATTTTAATTAGAAGTGGCCTCTTGTGAGCTGCTCAGCCTATTCATTCTTAAATTCCATAGTACATTTAGATGCTTACCACCTAGTCTTCACTGCCCTTTAATTTATCAGTTTGTTCTAGTGCCCCTTCTTTAAACACCTCAACCTCTTACAGTTTCTAATTTTTATTACCAGAAAATGTAGGTGTGGGTTTAGTTATTGCATATGGCCAGGAGGATTGTACTTTCTAAAACCTCCCACAGGCTGACACAGCAAACAGACATCCTGAATAAGAACATTCTCCAAATAAGATTTTTTACACCACCACCTCATATTGTCCATAACTGAGGTAGATTTGCACAGCTGAAGGAAAACAGAAAACAAATAAAATCTTCATTATACTGAGAAACCAGCAAAAACCTCTTTGAACTTTGTCTGTAGCATAAGATGTGGCAATAGTCCTCGTTAAAGCGAAAATGCTGTGTCAAGTACTCAGTCTAAACAGCTCGGGGCTGAGAACTATTTACACTGCATGGTATATGATTACATGGGACACAAACATTTTGCAAGAGAAAACAAAATGCTCAAACTAGAGCTATCAAGCGATTAAAAAAAATAATCACGATTAATCACACTGTTAAACAATAACAGAATACAATTTATATAAATATTTTTGGATGTTTTCCACATTTTCAAATATATTGATTTCAATTACAACACAGAATACAAAAAGTGTACAGTGCTCACACATTTATTCTTTATTATAAATATTTCCACTGTAAAAAAAGATTAACAAAAGAAATAGTATCTTTCTATTCACTTCATACAAGTACTGTAGTGAATGAATGTGCAACTTACAAATGTAGAATTATTATTTTTTTACATAACTGCACTCAAAAACAAAACAATGTAAAACTTGAGAACCTACAAGTCCACTCAGTCCTACTTCTTGTTCAGCCAATCGCTCAGACAAACAAGTTTGTTAACATTTGCAGGAGATAATGCTGCCCGCTTCTTGTTTACAGTGTCACATGAAAGTGAGAACAGATGTTCGCATGGCACTGTTGTAGCCGGCACTGCAAGATATTTACATGCCAGATGCGCTAAAGATTCATATGTCCCTTCATGCTTCAACCACCATTCCAGAGGACATGAATCCATGCTGAGGATGGGTTCTGCTCGATAACGATCCAAAGAAGTGCAGACCAACGCATGTTCATTTTCATCATCTGAGTCAGATGTCACCAGCAGAAGGTTGCTTTTCTTTTGTGGTGGTTCAGGTTTTATAGTTTCCACATTGGAGTGCTGCTCTTTTCAGCCTTCTGAAACCATGCTCCACACCCCGTCCCTCTCAGATTTTGGAAGGCACTTCAGATTCTTAAACCTTGGGTCAAGTACTGTAGCTATCTTTAGAAATCTCACATTGGTACCTTCTTCGCTTTTTGTCAAATCTGCAGTGATCGTGTTCTTAAAACGAACAACATACTGGGTGATCATCCAAGACTGCTATAACATGAAACATATGGCAGAATGCAGGTAAAACACAGAACAGGAGACATACAATTATTCCTCCAAGGAGTTCAGTCACAAATTTAATTAACACATTTTTTTTTTAACGAGTGGAATCAGCATGGAAGCATAGTGGCCAAAGCATGGAAGGAGCATGTGAACATTTAGCATATCTTGCACATAAATAACTTGCAATGCCGGCTACAAAAGTCCCATGTGAATGTCTGTTCTCACTTTCAGGTGACTTTGTCAATAGGAAACGAGCAGCATTATCTCCAGTAAATGTAAACAAACTTGTTTCTCTTAGCAACTGGCTGCACAAGAAATAGGACTGAGCAGACTTGTAGGCTCTAAAGTTTTACGTTGTTTTGTTTTTGAGTGCAGTTATGTAACAAAAAAAAATATACATTTGTAAGTTGCGCTTTCACGATAAAGAGATTGCCCTATGGTATTTGTATGAGGTGAATTGAAAAATACTATTTCTTTTATCATTTTTACAGTGCAAACATTTGTAATAAAAATAATATAAAGTAAGTACTGTACAGTTTATAGTCTGTGTTGTGACTGAAATCAATATATTTGAAAATGTAGAAAAACATCCAAAATATTTAATAAATTTCAATTGGTATTCTATTATTTAACAGGGCCATTAAAACTATGATTAATCACTATTAATTTTTTTAATCGCAATTGATTTTGAGTTAATCACGTGAGTTAATTGCAATTGATCGACAGCCCTAGCTCAAACAGAAATGTAGGCATACACACATGAATGTATACATACACACACACACACACACACACACACGTGCAATTTTAAACAGAGCATCAGACATAAAGATCTAGTAAGCACCACAGCAGATTACAGGTGTAATTGGCCTTAGCAGCAAATAAACTCATTATGTCACGATGGATAGGAAGCTTTGTTGAGTGAGATGATCTGTGGCTGGATAGCCAAAGACTGGAAATGGCAAATGACATAGTCCAATACCACGCTGAAGAGTACTGATCTCTTAAAAACGTAACATTCAAGGAAGAGGTTGTTCTGCTGCCACTAGATAAAAAACATTTTCAACAATTTACAAAGAATACAAAGGTCTCTAAATTTTTACCCACATACAGCACAAGGCTTGGAAGAAAAATCATTCACATATTCTTCAAAAACAAAATTATTTCACATGCAGATGTTTCATGGAACACTGCAAAATTTCCTAACTTGTCTATTAAGGAGAGGCAGTAAATAATTTAAAAGAATACCAGAGACTGACCATGTATTCTTTAAACTTTCATCTTTTCTGTAACTTAATTTCCTCTTGTCTTAATTCAGTGTCTATATAAAGAACAACAGTTTTGTCTGATATAGCAAACAGCTGGAAAATGGAGACAGGGATAGAGGGCATGGCTGGGACTACTCAAAGTTCAGTTCACAGAGAATTATTTCCCAGTGACAAGTGTCCTGCTCTTTTACTTTCTCTTAATCACAAATTGAATTCTCAAAGACAAAGATCTATTTGTTATTCACAGGAAAATCCACTAAATAAACATCTGCTTTATCTATAAACAACTTACACATACTTTCGTGCCCATGAATACCAGCCTTTCAGTTAACACACTTTTTCCGATATGAGGCTTCTGTATATCTTGACTGCTCATCATAGAATCATAGAATATCAGGGTTGGAAGGGACCTCAGGAGGTCATCTTGTCCAACCCCCTGCTCAAAACAGGACCAAATCCCCAATTTTTGCCCCAGATCCCTAAATTGCCCCCTCAAGGATTGAACTCACAACCCTGGGTTTAGCAGGCCAATGCTCAAACCACTGAGCTATCCCTCCCCCCATATAAAAGCTTCTTGCGATTTCTATCCATTCACTCCTAGCTCTTTACAACTTATATTGCTTCGCTTCCAAAAAATGGTGCGAGAAGGTGCAGGGTATCAACTCTCCCCAGTTACAAACCTATGTGGCCTGGAAAGAACTGAAAAGATCCCTGGTACTCGAAAGGCTCTTCTATGTACTCTGTAGACAGTTGGTAGTCTTACCCTTCTGCGCAATCTGTCCCTTTCTTCCCGGATAGCGTTCATAGTGGCCTTGGTCCTGTTCAGCTCCTCCTCTTTGCTGCACAGCATAGCAGTGAGGCTCTCATTTTCTTCCCTCAGACCAGCCAGCTCCTTTTCCCACCGAGATCTCTCTTCAGACAGATTTGGATAAAGATCCCGTCCCAGCACACCCTCAATCTCCTCTACTGTCTGCAAAAACAGAGTCATGATAAGACAGAAAGGAGCAGAAGGGGAGAATATTAAAAAGGGCCAATAATACTACACTGCCACTACATAAGGATGTAAGGGCAGCTATACAATTACACACATGCGTACAAGCAACGCACACGCATTTAATTTGCTCCTTTTGTTTGAAACTTAATGAAGGCCGTTTTCATTATAAATAGTTTGTAACCTTTCTACTCTTCAGCTCCATGAGCACCTGGGCAGAAGATGGGTGCTTTATAAATAAAAGTTCACTTCACTGAGATATACACAAACAACAGCATGCAGTTGGCATTTATACAGCACCTTTCCTCAGATGGCCTCAAAGTATAACACATTCACCACACCTCACCATGGGTAAGCGTTGTACCTCTTTTGCAGATGACTTAACTGAGATACATAGGGTATATCTGCGCTGCTGCTGGGATTGTGCTTCCCAACACAGGTAGGTAGACTCATGAGAGTTTGAGCCAGCATAGAGGGGAGAGCACAGGTGGCAGCTACGCTAGTCACCTGAATACATACCTAATGGGTCCAGGCAGGTTTGTACTCAGGCACCCAGCTTGACTCGCCATCCATGCTACACTGCTATTTTTAGCACATTAGCTCAAGCACAGCTAGTGCTTCTCTCTCTACCTGTGCTGGGAAGCACCTTCCCATCTTAAGTGTAGATGTACTCGCAGTACCAGATTGTGCCTGGCTCTTGAATGGGCGTGTAGGGCTGGGGAGGGTGCAAGGAATCCTTCCTCACATACTAGCATGACAAGGACAAGTGCAGTCCCAAATTTGGGGGAGCACAAGGATGGTTCTTTCTGTAGGTCCCCAGGGACATATGTTTCCCCCAAGGGCACAAGGAGATATGGGGAGGGGAAGGAGCCTTGGCCATGCACAGTGTGTGTATGTGTGGGATGGGGTACACTATGCCTTAGGATGGTGCAGCCTATACATTCCTTCTGTGTACCTGGGACCTCAGGGAAAACCTGGGATTCTCTGACACACAATCCCTTCCAGAGCTTCTGCCCAAGGTGGTGCAGAGCCACACTAAATCCTACACAGGCCTGTGCACAAAGAGGTTAAGTGACTTGTCCAAGGTTATGCAGCAAGTCAATGGAAGAAGTATGAACAGAACCTTCATGTTCTGACCATCAATTTCCTCCTGTAAACACTGGACCATATTTCTCCCCCACCACGTTCATAATTGGTTTACAGCTGTAAACGTAACAATTCATACAGTTAGGCTCAAGAGTGAATAGCAAATACACACTACTCATGAGGAGGTTCCTACATTCTTTTTCTGATTAGCAATTCCTTGTAATACCCATGCAATAGAAAACAAGCTGCTATGCTTCATAAAGAATGAACCCTCCACCTAAAGCTACAGGTCTCCAAAAATCAGATTCAGAAAACAAGACAGGTCATTTCAAGACAACATACTGCTTCAAGGAGCATTTAACATTCTCATTGCATGAATGGGCTGCATTCTTGAAAGGTGATAAAGAAGAAGAAATAAAATTCCTTAGAGATAGCAAAAGGAAAAAACAGGATATTGTTGGATGTTCTCTTGGTAATCAAGACAATATACTGGAAAACTATTCAAGGAATTAAATCCCTTATTTGGAATAAGAAGTTTTCTATTAATAATTAAATCTACTTAGCAACTATGTCAGATACAATGAAAACTTCCACCTAGTATTCAGTCTTTGTCAGCATTGCTAATCTGTTTTAATGCTGCTTACAGAACATAGTAACTCCCACTGCAGATAAATAAAGGGAAAGATCAAAAATGACCCGCAGAAAAGGTAAAAAGATACCAGCCCCCTTTTCCAGTGCTTCCTGTTGGAAAAGCAGCATAATATGTTAAATGCACCCACTCACCTCATTGCTCTGACAGGCACGTTAATAACCACCATGTACAAATTAACTGAATCCAGGTATCATTCTGCCCTTATGCTCTCACAAACTGACGTGACCAACATCCATTTGCTAACTAAACTGTCTGCAGTTCTCTGGATGCGGCATGCTTTGCTTCAGCTCTGGTTTGTTGACTAGCACACTACATTGTTTGCGATGAAGAAGAGAACAGAAGGCAATTGATACATACAGGGAACTATTTCTCTGGGGGAACTAATGAATTATTGAGCTTTTCTTCATTCCTGATTATATAGTGTTACAGTTCATTTTGATTATGCATGCTGATGCATCAAGGATAAATCCGGAATCTAGCCTCACACACCGTAATTAGTCATGTAATCTAATGTTCTGAGCACAAACCTGGATACCAGGAAATCCAATAGATCCTGTGGCATCCGTCACATCATAAATTCTCTGCTGCAGTTTCCCCTTTTCTCTACCTCATAGGGGTGTGGTAAGGAGCTAATGTGCAGAAATATTTACAGCTCTTTCATCTTCAGTTTGTATTTTTTAAATAGCAATTGCTTCCTCTCGTAGTTATTATTTACTCTTCTAAATATCTTGACCATTAGTCAGCCTATTCCGTGTAAGGTAATTTAAATAAATGACATGTTTATAACTGCAAAGCTAGTCAGGCAATCTCTCTGTACCTTAGTTTGTGCATCTGTAAAATAAGGATGAGGCTTACACATATTTGTAAAGTGCTTTGAGATCTATGGATTGAAAAGCTCTATACAAGATCTATAGGTAATCTCTCTGTGACTTAGTGCACCCATATCCAAATATAGATACACTACTGTACCTACCTCACAAGACATTGTGAGGCACAGTAAATCTTTGTGAAGTGCTCTGAGATTCTCAGATGATAGGTGCTATAAATGCAAGGTATTATCATGTATCCCAGTATACATACAATGCATTTAGTGACTAGTTAATGCTGTTGCACCTTAATAGCTAGATCACAATGTTCGCTGGCAGTGGTGAGTTGTTCAATGTGTCTGTCCACTTCTGCTACAGACAAACTGCAACTGCTCTTCTTCCTCCCGCAGACTACATTCTCCAGCCCCGTCAGCACTCTCTGCAGTTCGGAGTTCAAGTCACTACAGTTATCTATGAAAGAGAAAGAACATGTCACACATGCACTGGGTGTCACAAGCTAAAAAGCTACTACCATTGAATACTTTCAGCAAGACAGGCTCCACTCCTGTAAAATAGTATATTCCTACAGTCCGACACTGCTTTTCACAAATCTCCAGTCTTGAATACCATCAGCCTATTCGCACAAGTTATTGATTTCTCTTTACAAATCTCTAGGGTTGAATGCCATCAGCCTAAACTCTCAAATTACTCACAATCACACAAATAATTGCCTCGTCCACTTATCTGGAGTGGTCTTTCTTGTTTGAAAAACCTTCTCCACATTTTAAAGAGATCACGTTTTAGCACACTTCCATGTCACTGTCCCAATTTGCTTTTTTTTTGTTAATCTTTCTCATTACTGCAGCTTCTCCTGATCTTTGTGCTCAGCAAGAAGACTTTTCCCTCGGAATCAGAATGCTCTTCTGCCCAGTTCACTCAGTGATGATATAATCCAATCTCCTCTAAAAGGAAGGACTTTGGGGATTTGCGCTCAAACTGCTGCCAAGTGTCCAAAAGCTTACACAAAAACCCTAGAGAGATTATTTTACAGAGCTAAAATTTCATTTTCACAGCTGTTTCTTCTATGTGTGCAACTGAAGAGAAGACTGGAAATATTTATGGGTCCCCAATAACAACCCTTGTTCTTGTGAGGCTCCATATAGTGATCATATTCACTAGGTGCTTTACGATGAAAACATGATCATAATTCTCACAAGGAAAGGGCCAGAAGACCCTTCTCCACTGCAGTCTGACAGCACTGTTTTATCGGATGTCATCCACTCTCTCCCCAATTTTGTGACAACCAAATGATCCCTCTTACCTTGTGAACTAACTTTACAAATTAATTGCATCACCTCCAACTTACATTCAGTGATAAATATCAGCAGTAGTCCCTGATGTGCACCATATAGTTGAACTCACTCTTGGGTTCTGATGCCTCTTGGCTGTATTCACTTATGGGCCATTAATTACCAAGGCATCGTGCAATAATCAGTTATTGCATTGTACAGCACACAATGGATTTATATTTCATGACAATGCATTATTTCCACAGGGGTACAAATATTAAAAGGGGTGGCATCCATTCATGAAATGTTATTCCTATGGTATTGCTCCACCTAGGACTTCATTACTGTCGGACCTTCCAATCAGATTTAAAACATATGGCTGGTGTTTTCAAAGGAGCCTAAGGGAGACAGGCATTCAAGTCCCACTGAAATTCAATGGGAGTTGAGCACCTAACTCCTTTAGTGCACTTTGAAAACCTGAATTTAAAACAAAGGATCACAGAAGCTGATTATGAAAGAGCGAGGTGTGAGGGAACAGGGGACTACTACAAAATAAATAACCTTAAGTTCATGACCAAAAACTCATCTACTTCTTCGATTAACACCGGACAAACTAACAAACCTGACCACCTAAATTACAGCCACAGATATGTAAAACACCAGACAACTGTATGCAATGCAAGGCTTGCCATGCACAAATTTTGTAGATGTAATTTAGACAGCCATTTAACAAAAATGGCCCAATTAACATTTAGGGGGAAATAAAAGCAACCATAAAACCAAAATACTTATGTCCAAATTCTTATGTGCCAGTGATGTTCTCATTCAGTTACACAGGCTTCGCATAGAAATTCAAATCAAGTTCAAGGTCTCAGTCCCTATCTTCAAGGTGGTTCCATGGCCTAGGCCCAGTCTATCTAAATGACCACCTAAAGCCCTGGGAGAACACCCTGGTCGACAACTATGCTCCTCTGGCACAATGGAACTCTCTAACCTATGGATGAAGCTTGTCTGTATCGGTGATGACCACAAGATAAGAACCCATATAGAACAGAATAGAATTCAAGACACAGACTCAATACTGTTACCATCTCAAAATTCAAAGGTAGCATTTGTTCCTTTGTGTTTAAATGACAGTAGCAGCAATCATGGGCCCTTGTCTTCATGCAGTATTTCCAGCTTTGCACAGGTTGATCAACAAAAGTGTTCAAAAATTCTCTTTGTGTAGGAATAGGATTGCAAAAGAATGCAGCCCTGGAGTGAATGTGAAATTACTGCAGGCAAAAGGGATTTCATGTTAAAAACAAACCCATCAACATATCAATGGCATGACAAATATGGATGGCCAAAGCAGGGTCTGCTCCTGCAACCTGTATGCATACAAAACTCCTACTGAAGTTGTATGTGCAAGAACTTCCCACAAGCTCCACTCTCCACCAAAACAATTAATATGCTTTAGTGTTAATAATCTGCCAAATAAGTTTATTTATTAACAAAATTCAATTCTGAGTCACAGATGCACCATCAAGAATGTTTAATTGTAAAATCTACTTGTTTTGCTTGTGCTCCTGAAACTCAATAATGCCTGTATATACATTTTGTCTCATTTTACAAAACATTTCCTTCAGAAGGAAATACCTTATATGCTAAGTTCTAGCCCTGAAGGAATGTTTCTCCCAGAAAATAAGAATTTATAACAATGTCAGATAGACCCACATTTCAAAGGGACGCTAGTGTAAACCCACTCACAGGATTTACAAGATACAGCAGAGAAATTAACAATTTTAGCTCTTGATGTTTTTGTTGCCTACAGCAGAAGAGCAGCATATCTAAAAGCATTAGTGTATCATAACACATTGATGTAGTTGGCATGTCAATAAGCTTGCTGCATTCGTGCAGTATACAGTGCCATGTTATTATTAGGTCATGGTGATTAGCCTGATGTGCATAACTAACATAAGGGTTTATTTTTAAAGAGATACTAAAACTAAAATAAACAAAGGACAGAAGGATGCTTGCGTTGGTGTGTAGGAGGAATACCTTATAAGCTTACTATGAAAGTTAGTGATTTCGTGTAGCAATATTTTGTATTTCTACATTTGCTTGTTGTGCTGGAAATGTAAATGTCTCATCCTTGTATTATGGTATAAAAAACAGATCACTGTCCAGGATCAATGAAGTGGTAAAAGTAAAGAAATAACAAATATTGAAAAGTAAATTGGATTGTGAAAATTCTTTCAATCTGATTAATCTGAAGTATTATTAGTAACACAGGTAAAGAATATAGGCCAAACTTTTCAAATTTGGGCACCTAAACCTAGGCAACTAAATCCATATTTAGGCATAGGCACCCAAATTTAAAAAGTTTGCCTATCATTTTTTAAAATGGTGGTTCAAAATCTTGATGGCTCCCATTGACCAGGACAATTGGTTGTAAATGGCTCTGTTTACTTGTAAGCCTTCCTGTGTTCCTGTGAGTCAGGCCGGAAAGAATGGAGACTTGGGGTCTCACAGGACATGTGACCATGTCACCTGGTACTGGAATCCATCTTAAACCTGGTGCTTTTCCATTTTGGGGGGGGGGGGGGGGATGACCCAGAGAGAGACAAAGGATTCCCGCCTTGTGCGAAAGATATAAAAGAGGGTGGAAAAGAACAAAGGGGGCTGCCAGTCATGAGAAATCCCCTAGTTACCACCTGAGCTGGAACTAACAAGAACTGTACCAGGGGAAAGGATTGGGCCCAGACTAAGAAGGAGTCTAGCCTGTGAAAGAAGTTTATTGGAACATCTCTGAGGGTGAGATTTACCTGTATTCAGTTTCTTAAAACGTATTAAGCTTAGACTTCCATGTTTTGTTTTATTTTGCTTGGTAACTTACTTTGTTCTGTCTGTTATTACTTGGAACCACTTAAATCCTACTTTTTATACTTAATAAAATTACTTTTGTTTATTAACCCAGAGTAAGTCATTAATACCTGGGGGGAGCAATACCTGCGTATCTCTCTATCAGTGTCATAGAGGGTGGACAATTTATGAGTTTACCCTGTATAAGCTTTATACAGAGTAAAACGGATTTATTTGTGGTTTGGATCCCATTGGGAACTGGGTGTCTGTGTGCTGGAGATAGGTAACCTGCTGAGTGGTTTTCTGTTAAAGTCAGCAGCCTTGGGGGCGTGGATCAGACCTGGGTCTGTGTTGCAGCAGACTAGTGTGTCTGGCTCAACAAGGCAGGGTTTTGGAGTCCCAAGCCATCAGGGAAAGCGGGCTCAGAGGTAATTCCAATACCATTTTTCTAATCTATAGCTCTGATTGGCTGAAACAGTAGCCAGTCTACACTGGAGTACTGATGTACATATAGGACATAATTTCTGTTCTCACTGGGTAAGTGAGCTACTGCAAAAGAAAAGAGTGAAATAAAAATATATTGTTAACTGAGTCTACACTGGGACACAAACATTACCCTCAGAGAAGCACATTCAATTGCCATTAAAAATCAGCGGAATTTTTACTGACTTCAGTGAGAGTGACACATGTTTATCTGAGGATAGAATTTGACCTTCTGTACGACTGTAACAAAAGTGCTTAGAAAACATCTCTGAGATGTTTTGATCTTTGTCTCTGCTTGGATCAGTCACATTGGACTTTGGATTTAGTGTAATTTTTTCATCAAGATTCAGCGCATCATGACTTTCCCAAGGCACGCTGGTGTCTGGTGATCACAGCTAATAAATACCTATGACAGAAGGAAGGAGGAACTACACTACAGCCAAGGATATGTCCCTGATTTACGCTGATGTGAATGAGAACAGAATCTGATCCAGTGAGACAGACATTTCCCCTCTAATATGCATATCAATGACGCTCCCAAGCTTGCGAAAAGCAGTGTGTCTACGTACTCCAATATTGGGCATCTTTATTGCTGGAGTCTGAGAACCGGATCTCTATAGCTAGTACTAACTACCCTTTAATTTCAGCTTTGAAATTCCCAATCTGAACACATCTGAAAAACAATATAATTACTGGACTCTTTTCCAAGAGAACCTTCCTTAACACTCCACAGCACAGGTAAGTGTATTCAGAAACTTGCCACCTGTACATAAATTAATGGCTCTCAGAAAGCAACAAGTCTTAAAAGTCATGGCCTGGAGAGGCACATTGCTCTGCCACTTATTAATGCCTCTAGATGCCTCTATTTCATCTCTGCAATTTCCAACCATCAAAATTTTATAGATAAATAAACTAGCAACATTTAAAAACAACCTTCAGTCACTTATAAATAAAATGTTTTTGCTATTTGGTAAAATAACAGAACAGGAACAGGAGTTAAAAAAAATCAATCCATCCAATTAATCAGCAAATTACATGATCAGGTCAGAACATGTATACTATTATAGAGGGGGGTGAGTGTGTGTGTGTCCCCTCCATTTTCCCTTTCCCCAAAGGGCACTCATTTAGGTGCTTCAGTTCTTCCTGACAAGCTCATTTTCTGTTCTTCCTCTGCAGCTATTATAGCTCTGATGGTCTGGGAGCAAGGTTCTGAGATTATTTTAAATGATACTGTTTATTCTCCTAGAGAATTCCTCAACACCTTTGGTTTGATTAACAAGGCTTGGATGATTTATTTTCTTTCCCCTCCAAGCATTCTGATCAGTATTTTAAAGGATGCAATGGCTTTCTACTAGTAAGTTTCAGAGTAACAGCAGTGTTAGTCTGTATTCGCAAAAAGAAAAGGAGGACTTGTGGCACCTTAGAGACTAACCAATTTATTTGAGCATAAGCTTTCGTGAGCTACAGCTCACTTCATCGGATGCATACTGTGAAAGTACAGAAAATCTTTTTATACACACAAACCATGAAAAAATGGGTGTTTACCACTACAAAGGTTTTCTCTCCCCCCACCCCACTCTCCTGCTGGTAACAGCTTATCTAAAGCTTATCTAAAGTGATCACTCTCCTTACAATGTGTATGATAATAACATCAGCCACACTATCAGAGGCTCGTTCACCTGCACATCCACCAATGTGATATATGCCATTATGTGCCAGCAATGCCCCTCTGCCATGTACATTGGTCAAACTGGACAGTCTCTACGTAAAAGAATAAATGGACACAAATCAGATGTCAAGAATTATAACATTCATAAACCAGTCGGAGAATACTTCAATCTCTCTGGTCACGCGATTACAGACATGAAAGTTGCGATATTACAACAGAAAAACTTCAAAACCAGACTCCAGCGAGAGACTGTTGAATTGGAATTCATTTGCAAATTGGATACAATTAACTTAGGCTTGAATAGAGACTGGGAGTGGCTAAGTCATTATGCAAGGTAACCTATTTCCCCTATTTTTTCCTACCCTCCCCCCAGACGTTCTTGTTAAACCCTGAATTTGTGCTGGAAATGGCCCACCTTGATTATCATAGACATTGTAAGGAGAGTGATCGCTTTAGATAAGCTATTACCAACAGGAGAGTGGGTTTGTGTGTGTGGAAAAAAAAAAGGGGAGGGGGGGGAAGAACCTGGATTTGTGCTGGAAATGGCCCACCTTGATTATCATACACATTGTAAGAAGAGTGATCACTTGAGATAAGCTATTACCAGCAGGAGAGTGGGGTGGGGGGAGAGAAAACCTTTTGTAGAGGTAAACACCCATTTTTTCATGGTGTGTGTGTATAAAAAGATCTTCTGTACTTTCCACAGTATGCATGCGATGAAGTGAGCTGTAGCTCACGAAAGCTTATGCTCAAATAAATTGGTTAGTCTCTAAGGTGCCACAAGTACTCCTTTTCTTTCTACTAGTAGAAGACATCCTGTCTTTTCAGAAAAATCACTAACCCATGTCAGCAGTGACCATAGTGGACTGGTTCTCTGGTACTGAAACAGAAGTCTGATCCTGGTCCATGCTGCGTGAATCTTCATTAGCCTCATGCTGGCTCTGGCTGAGCTCTGATCGTAGTTCGGAATATTCATCTTCCTCCCTGGGGGAGAGGCACAAGAAAAAAATATTATTGAAGGAATAAGTAACTCTACAGCACGCCTTTCAGTCCTGTAGTCACAATAAGTAGGGTACACACTGGACAACAAACTTTCTCCAGCTCAACAAGACTATCAAATGGACCAGGGTATGCTTCCCATAAAACAAACTGACTTTCTGCATTGTACTCTCAACTGCCAGTTATGTAGTGGGTAGCATCTGGCTCGCATTTCTGTATTTTGAAGTTTCACCAAAGTTCTTGTGATCATTCCAGACTAATGTTCACTATAAGAAAATGTATTGCCAGATTAAGTGTGTGTGTCTCTCTCGCTCTCTAAAGTCTCCTGTTGCCAAATGGGTTTTTATTTGAAATCTATTGAAAAATAATGTACAGATTAATTAGAATGGCAGTGAACTGCTGGAGTTACTGGAAAACAAAACCCTTGCATATTACATACACTCACTCTTATTTGTCAAGCGGGTTCCTTCAAAAATGTTTGAGCGATATTGGGCATTACCTGAAGTAGTGAGATTTATAAAAGGAGTCTCTTCTCCCTACTTTCACACCTAAAGTTCAAGGAATGGGGAGAAGCAGATAAGGAAAGTGGTGGAATGTGAAATCACAGTGCCCAATGAAGCACTTTAAAATGTTTCTTTTCTTTTTTCAATCCGTTTGCTAATCTGACTCAAAAAATGAGATTCAGGAAGACCTGATTTTTTTAATCAGCTTCAGTTTTCTGTAATTATTATTTTGTCACTTTCAGATATGCACATTTTAACCAGCTCGAAAAACAGCAGTAGCATAGGCACAGAAACAACAAATCAAAAACTTCTGATGAGTGAATTTACTGTACCCCTATTTGGCTACTCACAAGTAAAGTATTTTGTAGAGGTTTATTTTGCTGCTGTTTCATCAGAGAGGTGGATGATTTTAGGGTGGGGAGGAAGCATAGAGCAGGAATGGAGTTCTTTGGTGAGGGAGGGAGAGCACAGAACTGTGAGGGTACCTCCAGCTGGGTGGAAGCCTGTTGTCTAAGGGGGTAGTTCTGCAAAGTAATGAGCACTTTCTACTTCCATTGAAGTTGGTGGGAGTTGAGAGCTCTCAGTACCTTGCAGGAATTAGCCCTAAGGTTTGACAATGTCTGTCGGGCAAAATAGCTGAAAGGAAGATGATCCACACGTATCACAACACTGACTGAAGGAAAGGTTGCTGTCTGTGAAACAGGCCAACTCATAAGAAAAATTCCGGCTTGTTTGCCAAGCAGCGTTTCCTTAGCTTACCCACTGTAGTTTTAATAGGAATGATCACACTTTCCTAACCCTGAAAGGCAACTCAGCTCACTACAGAAAGTTACATCTTTATCACAAGCACTTAGCAACTATTATACAAAAATTAAGATTCTAAGGTTAAAATTAAATTTTAGATCAAAGCAAGGTGTTTTAGGTGATGGGCAATACATATTTAAAGCAAGTGGGAGAACCAAACCAAAAACAGCATGAATTAAAATACAGGCTACTGAAGACACATAAATTGTGGGTTAATGTTCTATGAATAAGTTAATTATTAGGCACAGCACACGCCAATGATAATTAGTAATTGTTTTTGTCCAAAACTAAGTGCTCAAAGAGTTGCTTTTTCTTTTGGTCAAAAGGATAATTTGTTTGTTCATTTATACATTAACCTGCTTTGCAATTAGTGATTCATTTTAAAATGTGAATCTCCTCCATGAATGGATGACAGGCTGACCGGATCATAAAACCAACTGCTTGTCTACACATGCTAATCAGCTCTGACTTTCTCCACTTTCAGACTCAGACTAGTTTTCTTGTTTAAATGACAATGGCTAAGATTGACAAATTTACCTTTGATTGTTTGAGCCAAATTTTCCAAAATTTGCCCCTTGAAACATGCATGCAAAACATGCCTCTTTACAAACATGTAACTCCACATTCAAAATAGGAAATATTTTTTGAATAGCAAACGCAGATGGTAAATTACCCACTTTGTACACATAACAGCATATTTTATATGTGCAATTTACCTTTTCTACCCGAGGTATTTGAAGAGCACGAATCAGTGCAGCATCTTTTATATATGCTTATATTTTGTGTACACAACTAAGGTGCCGATTTTTGAAAACACGGGTTTTCTAGTTCTGCAGCTGTTCAAAGGCAACGCAAAATCTCTCTCTTCCATCCTCTTCCCTTCCCTTTTAGAACACAAAAGCGGTGCTGATTTCAATAGGACTTAGAGGTGCAATAGCTACACACTAAAACAGAATGTTTAAAAATGGATTAAAAGTAACAAAAGGTACTGGGCCAGATCGTTCTGTGCAATGAAGCAGTTTTGTGTCGCTCCAGTGGTACGAAACTGTTTTAAAGCCTGCTTAGTAATGATCAAAATGGCAAACTCTCAGCACCTCCTCCTCCCCATTGAGGAATTCTGGTGGGGTGTTGTCAAGGTGTGTACACAGAGATTCTTTCATAGCTTCAACCAGAGAATGCTTTCACCACAGTGGGTGTTGGCCGTTTTTCAACTTTCATTATATTTTAATGAATGTTTTGTAAAACATGGGAGATCCTCAGACAAAAGACACTATGAGTGCCAACCATTATTAATTTTTATGATGCTGTCCACTATACTATCTATTCTGTCTCCCTTTCCCCCCCCCTAGGTTTCTAGGTGACCCATATTTCTATATGAATTTTCTGTTGGGTAATGCACCGAATTCATGGCCGCACAGCATTTACTTACAAATGGTTGACTGGTTAGATTGTATGTCTTTTGACAGCTGCTAAGAATCCTAAGCGGACATCAGCAGGCAAGAAAGTCCATAAGCTGCACAGACCTATTTCAGCATTGAGATGAAAGACAACTCACTCTCTCTCTTCCCACCCCCCCACCCCCAATTCTTTTGCTGAACTCACAGACAAACTGGAAAGACTGTATGTAGCTGATTCTGTTCTCAATCACATGGCAATATTTATTTTTGTATCATTGCATGAAAAATGCATTTCCTTACTGAAGCCATGATTAAAAAATAAATAAAATCTTGTGTTAGGGTGAACTTTTCTTGGCCAGTAACATTCACTTTCAAAACAGATACAGTATTATCTCATGTTTTATTATTTAGTTTGGGACCTTCTTTGTTCTTGAGAGGTTGATCTTGTTAGGGTGTTACTGACACACCCTAATATGTATGTGTTTTTAATACACTGATACTGCTGTTTCATGTGTACCTACCCACTTGACCGGCTTTGCCTTTTTGTGAATTGTGCAAACCAATGGATGGGCAGCAGTTCAGGAAAAGAGAGTTAATGAATGTATCAAAGTCTTCTGTGAATGGAAGGAATATAGGCTGGTGATAATTTTACCTGCCTACTTCCAAATGATAGGTAACAGGGGCTCAGAGCTATGATGCTGCAGTGAAGAAAATTCACATTGAAGAGTATGGAAAGATATTCTGCATCTTTCCTGCATAAATACACAGAGTTTCAGATGAAACAATCTTACTCTGAATTGGACTTAAACCTGTGACTTGAGTTCTGCAAATTTGACCAAACTACATTCACACTACGAGAAAGAAAGATTAGACTTTGAAACAGTGCTCTTGTGTTCTTAGCAAAGTTTTAAACAGGGTAGTCTCCCATCTGAGCCTTGGATTTCTTAGGGACCCACTAAAGCCTCACTGTTTGAGAAACTCTTAGATAATGCAAACAGAGCCAACATTTCTATTTTTGACTATATAAAAGAAAGGAATTTATTGTCTCTCTCAGCAAGCTACCTTCTTAACTGCTCTACTTCCCTCAAATTACAAACTATTTCTTACGATCTGGTGGTGGGGAAATGATATATCAATCCCCCTTCAGAAACTAAGCAAGGCTCAACATTATATGAGTTCAGACATCTCTCTTCCAGACCAAATACCAAATTGGTTGCAGCTGTATTTCACAGTTTCCTCTTTTTTTGGTTGGATTCCCAAGCCAGCTGAGCTGTCTCGAACTACAGCAACATCAGTGAGACAAGACAATTAGGAATGATTGTTGGCTTGATCCCATAACCACTGTGACTTCATTTGCATCAGGAGTGTTGGCAGAACATAATGCAGTATCAACAGCTAGCTTCATGCGGCCATGCATCTGGAACTTGCTGTACCCTATAAAGGCCTGTCAAATCCAGAAGTTTATTGGAAATATCTAAAAATATTTCCTACAATAACTATTACTAAGAACAACACTGTGTCCCTCACGTCTGAGAAGAGGTGCAGCCATGGCACTTGATCTGACATCTCTGCAGCTGGGCTTGCTGAACAATGCGTGAACCATAATTCTGCAACTTCCTGAAACCATTCGCCCTCACCTTCCAAAGTGTTTGAAAAAAGCAATCTCTTCTAAATAAAAAACATAAATTAGCTTATGCAATCTGTCAAACTCTCTTATATCTGTTGCAATGGTTTGTTTAGACTGAAAATCTTGTTCTGCTCTGCATTGCTAACCTCAAAACAACAGCAACAATTTAAAGACTCTAAATTAGATGATCAAATTTACTGTGTAACTTTGGTTTCTCTTGACCATCTACATAATATTATGGTTTTATAAAGGGAAGCATTAAGAATGGCATAAAGCAACAGTAAATCAAGCCTTCTATACTACGTCCGCTATAAGGTGCGGATGCCATACAACTTTTCCATGGCAGCACCAGGGAGATGCATTTCTTTGCCCTGTGATTCAGCAGATTTAAGTAACTGCTTTCCAAATCATGGCCTGACAATCTTGCGATTTCACGAGTAATGTCTCATCTTTCTGTGCACACGCTGTTGCATGTCCACACTATGCTCCTTGTGTGGGCAGAGTGCATCCACACTAGCAGCTCTTGCATCGACAGAGAGAGCAGGGCACTGTGGGTAGCTATCCCTCTGTGCAACTGGCCGCAGGGTGCTTTGGGAAGGATTTGCAATGCCTCATATGGCAGGTACAGTGTCACATGATACTGGTTTCTCAATCGCTTCGTTCCCTGGGCATCCTACTAGATTGCCAGCTGATGTTCAACTGAAGTGTAGGGTGGAGGAGGGGAGAGTGTGTGTGTGTGTGTGTGTTGGGGAGAGACAGAAACAGTGTGTGTGTGTTGGGGAAGTATGAGAGAGACTGTGTGTGTGCGGGGGTAGCGTATATGTGAAAGAGGTAAGAGTGTGTGCTGGGGGAGAGAGTGAGTGTGTGGGTATGCTGTCTCTAAGTTCAGACAGTTCTAAGTTTTGAGCAGTCTCTCCACACCCCACACCCCCAGCAGCAGGCCGCACTGTCTGTAAACCTAGCGAACATGCCTGGTCATGGTAAGGGAGGTAAGGGTATCAGAAAAGGAGGCACTAAGTGCCATAGAAAGGTACTGAGGGACAATATCCAGGGTATTATGAAGCCAGCTATTCGCCATTTGGCTCGTTGTGGGGGTGTGAATCATAGAATATCAGGGTTGGAAGGGACCTCAGGAGGTCATCTAGTCAAACTCCCTGCTCAAAGCAGGAACAATCCCCAACTAAATCATGCCAGCCAGGGCTTTGTCAAGCCTGACCTTAAAAACTTCAAAGGAAGGAGATTCCACCACCTCCCTAGGTAACGCATTCCAGTGTTTCACCACCCTCCGAGTGAAAAAGTTTTTCCTAATATCCAACCTAAACCTCCCCCACTGCAACTTGAGACCATTGCTCCTTGTTCTGTCATCTGCTACCACTGAGAACAGTCTAGAGCCATCCTCTTTGGAACCCCCTTTCAGGTAGTTAAAAGCAGCTATCAAATCCCCCCTCATTCTTCTCTTCCGCAGACTAAACAATCCCAGTTCCCTCAGCCTCTCCTCATCAGTCATGTGTTCCAGTTCCCTAATCATTTTTGTTGCCCTCCGCTGGACGCTTTCCAATTTTTCCACATCCTTCTTGTAGTGTGGGACCCAAAACTGGACACAGTACTCCACATGAGGCCTCACCAATGTCAAACAGAGGGGTACAAGCATGTCCCTTGATCTGCTGGCAATGCCCCTACTTATACATCCCAAAATGCCATTGGCCTTCTTGGCAACAAGGGCACACTGTTGACTCATATCCAGCTTCTCGTCCACTGTCACGCCTAGGTCCTTTTCTGCCGAATTGCTGCCGAGCAAGTCTGTAGCGGTGCATGGGATTCTTCCGTCCTAAGTGCAGGACTTTGCACTTGTCCTTGTTGAACCTCATCAGATTTTTTTCGCCCAATCCTCTAATTTATCTAGGTCCCTCTGTATCCTATCTCTACCCTCCAGTGTATCTACCTCTCCTCCCAGTTTAGTGTCATCTGCAAACTTGCTGAGGGTGCAATCCACACCATCCTCCAGATCATTTATGAAGATATTGAACAAAACCAGCCCGAGGACCGACCCCTGGGGCACTCCACTTGATACCGGCTGCCAACTAGACATGGAACAATTGATCACTACCCGTTGAGCCAGACAATCTAGCCAACTTTGTATCCACCTTATAGTCCATTCATCCAGCCCATACTTCTTTAACTTGCTGGCAAGAATACTGTGAGAGACCGTGTCAAAAGCTTTGCTAAAGTCAAGGAACAACACGTGCACTGCTTTCCCCTCATCCACAGAGCCAATTCTCTCGTCATAGAAGGCAATTAGATTAGTCAGGCATGACTTGCCCTTGGTGAATCCATGCTGACTGTTCCTGATCACTTTCCTCTCCTCTAAGTGCTTCAGAATTGATTCCTTGAGGACCTGCTCCATGATTTTTCCAGGAACTGAGGTGAGGCTGACTGGCCTGTAGCTCCCAGGATCCTCCTCCTTCCCTTTTTTAAAGATGGGAACTGCATTTCAGATCTCATTTACGAGGAGACTCGGGGAGTGCTAAAGGTTATTTTTGGAGAATGTGATCCGAGATGCTGTTGCTTACACTTAGCATGGAAAGCAGAAGACTGTGACTTCCATGGATGTTGTTTATGCGCAGAAGCACCAGGGTTGTACTCTGTATGGATTTGAAGGCTAAACCTGTGTCAGTAATTCTCAGAAAACATCTATAACCCAAAGGGAGAACAACATTCCACAATAATGGTTCCGATTCCCTCTGACTTCTCCCACAGCCTCCTCAGCTACTTGGAGCAGCATCCTCAGCAGCTCTGTGAGCTCTCCAGGCTGAGGAATGTCAAAACTTCCTGGAGCTTTGCAAGGGGAGGGGCACATGCCTGCATAGCTAGGTGCAAGGCAGCGAGTTCAAAACAACGAGCAGAGCGGTCATGACAGGCATTGTGGATACTGGGGGAGGCCAGTTAAGTTGACGTAATAAATGGCAGTGTCTATACCCGGGGTGGGCAAACTTTTTGGCCCGAGGGCCACACTGGGGTTGCGAAACTGTATGGAGGGCCAGGTAGGGAAGGCTGTGCCACCCCGAACAGCCTGGCCCCCGCCTCCATCTGCCCCCTCCCACTTCCCACTCCAACCGCCCCCCTTAAATTCCCCCAACCCATCCAATCCCCCCTGCTCCTTGTCCCCTGACTGCCCCCTCCCGGGACCCCCCTACACCCTGACAGGCCCCCCAGGACTCCCACGCCTATCCAACTCCCCCCTGCCGCGCTCCCTGTCCCCTGACTGCCCCAACCCCATCCACACCCCCGCCCCGACAGGCTCCCCGGGACTCCCATGCCTTTCCACCCCCCCCACCTGTCCCCTGACTGCCCCCCCCAGAACCTCCGCCCCCTGTCCCCTGACTGCCCCCTGGGATCCCCTGCCCCTTATGCAACCCCTCTCCCCCCCTTACCATGCCGCTCAGAGCAGCAGGAGCTCGCAGCCATGCTGCCCGCAGGAGCGGCAGACCAGAGCACTGGCAGGGTGGCGAGGCTGCGGGGGAAGAGGGATAGCAGGGGAGGGGCCGGGGGCTAGCCTCCCCAGCTGAGAGCTCAGGGGCCAGGCAGGATGGTCCCGTGGGCCAGATGTGGCCCGCAGGCTGTAGTTTGCCCACCTCTGGTCTATACTGACGCTTTGTCACTTTAACTTTGCTGCAGAAAGCTCTATGCCTCTCATCAAGGTGGTTTGGTTTTGTTGGCAAAACAGCAGAGTTTTGCCACCAAAAGTAGCACTGTAGTGTGTACACCTCCACTGGTTTGTCAGCAAAAGGCAGCTTTTGCAGACAAAACTGTGTAATGTAGACAAGGCCTAAGCCTCTTCCCCAGACTTAGGCTACATCTACATTACAGCCGGGATCAACACTCTGAGATTGATACACCGGCGGTCGATTTAGCAGGTCTAATGAAGACCCGCTAAATTGACAGCAGATCGCTCTCCCGTTGACCCCTGTACTCTACCCATGACGAGAAGAGTAAGGTAAGTTGACGGGAGACCCCGCAGTGTAGACTCCATGGTAACTCGACCTAAGGTAAGTCAACTCCAGCTACATTATTCACATAGCTGGAGTTGCGTAGCGTAGGTCGACTTACCACAGTAGTGTAGACATTGCCTTAGTTGCTCCTAGGACCTCTGTCTCAGAATCTCTTTGTCCCAACCCACACCAACATTCCTTATATTCAGATTGGAGCAGAATGTGCCACACCTGTCCCCATGGAGGCAGCAGTAATTAACCAACATTTCTGCAGGGTTCCAACACCTGCTAACAGAGTGGGGCAAGAGCAGAAGCCTGACATGCTGTTACAGGAAAGTATGGAAATGACAGGAGCGAAGAATTGATTTTCTTTCTTCCCACTGTCTTTAGAAGCTGAATGGAAGCTCACCTTGTTCACACATTGTTGTTTTTTAAATGTATTGGTCTGTGAGAAAAAAGTAGCTACAATGACCATTAAAGGAAAGCAAAAAAGAATTAATTATTCGCTTACAAATATTTATGATTATCATTACAGCGGAATGAATTCAAATATAAGTGGAGAGAGGTGTTGTCCAGAGATCTGAGCACAAAGGACTAACGTGGAATGCCAAAGCTGCCACGGGTGGGGAGAGGTTGTGCCTAGGTGCTCTATCACAGTAGCAGAACCTGAAGACACTTTGGCCTTCAGGGGCATGCACACCATAAGGGCAACAGTTGCATCCTTTCAAAGGTGCAATGTATGTACATTTAGTGTCAGATTCAGTTCTGTGTCCCACTTTGCTCTGGATGTTGAAGCTGATCTTGTGTAGATATATACACATACTTAACCTTCTATAGCATCTGTCAACAAAGAAGAATACCCTATGATTTCAATATATTTTACAGTTTAATGGTTTCAAGATCTGTCCAGAAATTTCTGTGATGGGTTTTACAGAATTTTTCTTCATTTTCTGATACAGGATCAACCTTCGTTGATGGGAAAAGCCTAGCAACTCTGGCTCTTCCTATGCTTTACTCTTTAGCTTGACTTTGCCCATTTACAGAGTGGGACTATATGAGTAAGGGGTATGGTTTGGGCAGTTACTTTCATTCTCAAAAGAGTGCATGCCCTCTGGAAAACAGACCAGGAGGAACTGAATATGAGACTTATTTATACAGATAGATGCATGGTTGAATATGGGATCAAAGAGGTTGCTCCACATAGAGAGACTAATATGAATTATTTTATATTTAAATTCAGACTAGTTTGTACTGTCCAGAGACATCTTCCAGGATCCTATCATCATCATCACCTACAAAAGAACTTGCACGATTTACCTATTCATATAATATTAATGCAATGCAATTATATTTATATGCTAAAATTACAATATATGGATATTATTACCTGCTGTAATTTAAGACACACCAGTTTATGCTTTCACACAAAAATATTTTCCTGGACATATACTTTAAACAAAAGAGCTCCTGGCTTGATGGCCATATGGACTTTAGTGAGATGAAGAAATGAAACAGCCATTACTGAAAAACATGCAGGAAAATAAGCAAGAAAACCCACACAGTGCTACATGGGGAGAATTTTAAGTAAGTATAACCTATGGAGATGTGAACTCTTCACTTTTGGTTTAAAATCCTTAACTGGCCAAGGATCGAGGAGTTCATGTCCCCATAAGCTTGGCACCTGAAAAGTACTGTGAGGTCCCAGCAAACTCCTTCATGAAGAAGTGGCAAAAGGCCTTTGCCTCTCAGTAAGCTAACAACAACTGATATGGACAGATAAATGAAAAGAATGTTCCTCTTTGGTGAAATCTAGAACTTACATGAAGAAATAGCTGGTACTTACTGAGTAACGTCTTAAAAGAGGAGTGTCCAAATTTTGACATTCAGTGAGTATATGCAACACTTGTTCAATTTGCACCAATTCTGTATTTCATGGGAACTGCTGGTGAAAGCAGGTGCAACTCTTGAAGCCAATTTCAGTTGCACCTCTATAACGGATTTAATTTAGTCTTGGTTGTGTTGTGGATAGCATAGAAGAAAGATAAAAATGGGAATGGGGAGTGGATTGCTTTGCCTTACACTCTCCTATAAGTTGCTTTTCCTGCTACTGTTGCCCAGTTTCCAACCCCCTAGTATGCATGTTACACTAATTTTGCACACTCACTGAAACTCAATCATAGCAAGTCTAGCTACACAACTTTTATGATTAACTCATACCCAATGTATATTGTACACCACCGTGTATAGCACTTCTGAATTTGGCCCAGACTTCCATAGGAGTTGCAATACCTTATTGTTGTTCCTTGTAGTCGGTCAATCTTTTTATTTAATTCAGCGATAATGCTGTGAAGCTCTGTGATTCGTTCCTCATAGCGTAGTGTTGTTCGCTCCTGTACATCTTCATGCTCTCTCATTAGATGAGATTGTTCACACTAAAGCAGAAAAAACAAAGTACAAAGGAAGAGGATGGGTTTTAAGATTAACCATACTGAGATTAGATGTAAGGCAAAGTTTTATGTGCATTAATGGCTCCCCTACCCACCAATCCTGACACCATTTTTCAATAGAGAGAGGAAAATAGTCTTTAGAGTGGCTTTCTAACTTGGTACAATCCAGGGCTTTACAGGCTACATGCCAAGAGCCCAAGGATTTCACCTAAATTCAATAAAATAAACCATACTGCAGCTGCCCTCATCTTGAATATAGTGTCACCCACCACTCAGATCAGCCTGGAATATCACAAACTGGGACCTATAGTCTTTGTGAAGATTGTCATCCAGGAAGAATTGTCTGGGCTTTTCCCATGGTTATCATGCCTTCCCATATCCCACAAGAAGATATTATGTTGGGGGCCTGCAAAGCCATCACACTATGATGTTGTGTTCTAGCACTGGATTTTATGATAGAATGCAATAACCCTATGCCAAAAAAAAAAAATCCCTCCAAAAACCTAAACCACAAGACATTGTGTGGCGATGTGCTAGATACCATGCCATGAAGTTGTAACTGTCAAATCTGTTCCATCAGACAGAGCTACAAGAGGTGCCAATTCCAGACACAAGCAGTGTATTGTAACACTCTGACATATATCTTAGGCTTCCCAAACATTTCAGGGGCATCCAAGTGTTTCATGAGAGATCAAGGAGAGACTTTGGCACAAGATAACAGAAATGTGGCTGCCACTTTTCCTCCACCATTCTGGTTGAAACAATATAGTGGGGTAAACATGTTTAAAATAGACAAAGCCTAGAGAATCTGTTAGTAAGCCTTTTTCCTTCCCATTAGGATTTTCTTTTTTCGGTTTAAGAAGGTACTTTGCATAATTTACTCATTTATAACACAATAAAAAGCTTGTCATTTGAGCCATGAAACAACAGACCTATTGCTTGTATTACTGTATGCTCCACACAACCCTGTCTAACTTTCCCTCCAACAGTGTTTCAATTCAGTCTAGTCTTAGTTCCAGATGCCAGAAGCCACATGCATTGCAATTACAGCACTAGCCATGGTACACATTAATTAGGCTTGGTAGCAGACTGGAAAGGGCAAGACTTCTGACCTGCTTCTGACCCCATGCAAGAATCAGGCAGGCCCCTGCCTCTCCTGCAGTCACACAATGGAGACTGCTCCTATTAAATGAAATCTCAAACTTACAGTGATCTATGCATTGGTACATCAATTGAACATATTCAATGCCTTTTTAATAAAACTATTTCTAAATGCTAAATCAGAACTAACTACTGCATGAATCCTCCTGCATTTTTATTTTACTGAAAGTGACTTGCCCTGAATATCACTCTATATGGAATTAAAATACAGTAAAGTAACACAATACATAACACATACAAAATTCCTATCTACAGTTAGGGGTCTGACAATATTTTCATAATAGCCCCTATTTTCTTAGGTTCATAACTTATGACTTGGGATCATTACTTATATGAAAATAAACTTCCTCCAAACTGAAAAATGATGTTAAGCTTGACAGAAAATTTATTATCCACTTTTTTTTTTTTAAGAAATCCATTTCAATACTTTTAAATTCTTGGAGTACAAACACAGCGCAGAATAGTCGTGTTGTTTTTCATTCTAACTGCTGTGAAATATGCAATGACTTTCACACTATATCTACCTTCTAACAAGATAATCAATGTTAGAATTTAATTGACAGGCAATAGTGATCATCTGTACTATCAATACATTATATTTGTATTTATTGTTTTTGGAAAGGGAGGGGAAGAACAAAGATATATATATATATATACATATAATAAGGGCCGAGTATATAATAATTGTTTTAAAATGTAAATACAAATTTATCATCACAGAATAATAGAAATTATGGATGGAAAATAGGTGAAGCCATCTAGTCCACACTCCGTGCAGGACTGTTCTCTACAGTGTTCTTTGTCCAAAAGAAGACTGCACTAGCTTCTTGCTAGAAGTATGATGACCACATATAATTTACACAAAATGGAGTTGCCTTCATCTTTAATGTAGAGGTACAGGATACTGACAATACATGTCCCATTATGCCGTGAGATTCATCTTGTTCTTAGATCAAAGGCACCAACTTTCGCAGAGTGGAATTCCTCTTGGATGAAGTCTGTCCCCCTGTGGATGTATCTCCATACTAAAGATAAGGGCAGCAGAGGGCCACATTCTTGAACTCCAATGAGCCACATTCAGCCTTCAGGCCGCACACTGGCTACCTGACATAGCCATTATATACAGACATCACCATATCCTCTTACTTCTCATACACTATCACGAAAGGCTTTATTTCTCTGTTCCCTCGCCTCCCCATCTCCCTGATACTTGATCAAATAACTAGTCCTTCCTTCAGAGTATAAAAATACAGGGGAAGAAAGTATCAGATAAAAATGTTAAACAGTTTAACAAAAATGCTAGACAAAGATTACGCCCAGGGAAAATGGAAAGAAAAAGTGGCTTACTGCACCTTTCTAAACCAAATTTCCTGTGACACACTTTAATACCCATAAACACTGTCTCAGTATTCTCCAGCTCAGTGAGTTATCTACTCAATGTGGGTTTTTTTAAACTGAAAGGATATTTCAGACGGAGGGTTTAACAATAATTTTCTGACAATAAATAAAAAGCCTACCACACCGGATTTCATTTCTCTAAGCTGGGCACGGAAAAGCTGAATGTTATTTATCTTGGCTGAAGATGTACTGACTCTCGCTAATGGACTTCAGCTACAGCACGAGGCTTGCTTTCTCTCCCTCACTCTCTCAAGTCATTGCACAGTCACCATTTTTCACAAAAATCTTTACTTGGTGACAGACATATGGTGAGTAACAAAGAGGAAACAACGTGAAACAGGGGAAGTGTATGCACCTGAAGCAGCTTTAAGTTTTTGTTTAAAAGGGTCTTTGGCCTCCCTGGGGCAACAGAAAATGAGAAAAAAGAAGGGCACAAGGTGGAGACCCAACATGCTTTGCCGTGGTTTCAGCAGGAATGATCTGAAGGAAACCTTGTACAACCTGGAGGATGATGTGGTGTTCCTGTCAGGCAATAGTGATTCTCCTCTGAGAAGGGTAAAAGTATGCGAAAGGAGACAATACAACCTATTATGCAATGTAGAATCCAGAGACAGAAAGAACCATCTAGACCATCTGTCAACCCAGGACTATACCTCTATTGGCCAATTTTTGTCCGTAGGTTTAAATGTGCCACTAGTACTTTTGATATATATATTTTTTCAATATTCAACCTAAAGTTTCTCTTCATTAATTTCACCAATTATTTATACCCCATTTCATTATATTAAATTCCTCTCTCTCCTTGTTTCTCATATTCTTCAAATATCAGATTTATCTCATGCACCTCATAGTTGTTTCTTATCCAAGATGTACATATTTAGTTTTTTTAATCTCTTCTCACATGTCAGTTACTTCCAGTTTGAGATAAATGCCTCACACCCTCTCTCTTTCTCCTCAGCCTTGTTTTGGTCTCATATCTAACTTTCTGACTGGAATTATTAATGGTACCACTTGGCAGAGAAGGAAGACACAAGAACAAGCCATGGATTCCTGGAGGAGTGTGCACATCAAGAGTAGCTGCCAGGAAGAAAAAAGTGTTTCCAGTAAAGTTTTTAGCCAAAGTGACCCAGGGTTTCTGGGACAGGCTGCAGAGGTTACTTCATTACAGAACTAAGTTACCATGCTTGGGAACACCTTTGGCACTTTAAAGTCTGATCTTCTGGATAAAAGGGAGGTGCTGGGAAACAATCATCAGACCAATAAAAAACGTGAAGTGAGAGAGAAGAGAAAATACTTCAACCTCAGGATGTTGGCACAAGTAGGTGTAACTGCTTATAAAGTGTAGCAACCTGCAGTACAAGAAACACCAACAGTATCATCATTTGCATTACACTTATTGTACTCAGCTAGAGGATAGTACCAAATCCTAATCTTAGTGCTAGAGTAACAAAATCCCTAGAATCTCAGACACCTGCCTGAGGTGGAAGTAATCCCAGTAACACAATATTTTAGGAAGAGTACAAGCCATCACCTGAATCAGCTACAACAATAAACTTGTCTAACAAGTTCTTAGGAGCCAAACCTTTGCTTAAACAATATTGTATTTTAATTTATGACAAGCGGAAGCTTTTAGGATGCCATCAGTTAATTCTTGTCTCTTTTAAATATAAGCAATATTCTGGTGGCCTGAGCCCCTTCCTAACAAGACACATGGATAAGAATTAATTGTATGGGGGTTTAGTCTGTGTAATGCTTGAGGCTGAATGAGAGTATTGGTAAACCACATCTACTTGCTATCCATTTAAACTTTAAGTACTATTTCTAATTATTTGTTTAGCTCAACTATTGATCTTGATTCCATGTCATCCAGCAAACCAGAAGAGTGCAAAAGGAATGGCAAAGTTGAATCTTCTGATCAGAACATAGAGTATGGCTTTTGGAATTGCCTCTTGTTTAGGAGTTCAGGTCTTTAGTCTTCCACTCTGCATCACTGCAGATCAGAGAAATGAATACTGTAGTCCTGATGGAAAGGTGTAATTCTTGTATGGAGAGCAGACACACTGCTCTAGTATTCCAAAAGGAAGCAGCAGTAACTAATTTAGGATAAAGTCCTTAATTACAAAATCCCTCGTTTCCAAGGTCATTTTAGCATTAAATCCACTCTGATTTTTTAATTTTTTTTTTTAAGAGAGAGTAACAACATTGACAAATTCTGAGTAGCATGATGCATCTTGGGAATGTAGTCCTTTAGGAATGTATTCCCTGAATAGTCCTACTCAGGAGGAGGACCACCTTGAACCAACTTTGGAAAAAGAAACATTTATACAAAAACCAACTGTACATGGTCTGTATTTTTCTGTGTTCCCTCAGCTTCAGTTTTTGTCTGATCCAGCAGTTAAAACTAAACTAGAGCTTCATGAACATTGGCTGTTTCTGTCTGCACTGGTCCCAACAAACTTCTTCTTCAGTGCTGACCTGTGTGGCTTTTTATCCCCTTTTACCTTTGCTTAAAGCTTCAAATTAATTCGAACCCAAATGACACAACTATCTTCTCACACTGTGTTTTACTTAAGCTCCATACACTGCCTATGGATTATAGTATGGTTTAGACTAAAACCAGAAGTGGACCTCCATACATCTTTGAATGACACATAGTTGGTTGCTCTTGAGGGAGATGGGAAGTCATTTTATAGATATGGGAGGAGAGTGGTTTTAATTTTAGTTTGTACTTGCAGCAGTTTGCAGATTTGTAGGAAGTTATTCAGAGTGATATGTCAGAGGAGATGCCAACAGGAGTATATAGTGGGTAAAGGGTCTGTTCCTGTCGTCTCTGCTGAATCCAAAGCACAAAAATATGTCCGGTACAAGGCACTAGTTACAGCTTGTCATAAACATACAGCTAAGGGTAGCATAAAATCCCTCCTTTATCTGTAAGGGGTTAAAAAACTCAAATAACCTAGTTGGCACCTGACCAAAAGGACCAATAAGGGAAGAAGATCCTTTCAAATCTGTGGGGGGAGGTTTTGTTTGTGCTCTCTTTGTTGTGCTCTCTTGGGACAGAAAGAGGGACCAGGCAGGGAAAAAAACCTCTCCTAAAACTCTACCTGAAATAATGACAGGTTTCAGAGTAACAGCTGTGTTAGTCTGTATTCGCAAAAAGAAAAGGAGGACTTGTGGCACCTTAGAGACTAACCAATTTATTTGAGCATAGGCTTTTGTGAGCTACAGCTCACTTCATCGGATGCATACTGTGGAAAGTGTAGATGATCTTTTTATACACACAAAGCATGAAAAAATACCTCCCCCCACCGCACTCTCCTGCTGCTAATAGCTTATCTAAAGTGATCACTCTCCTTACAATGTGTATGATAATCAAGCTGGGCCATTTCCAGCACAAATCCAGGGTTTAACAAGAACATCTTGGGGTTGGGGGGGTAGGAAAAAACAAGGGGAAATAGGTTACCTTGCATAATGACTTAGCCACTCCCAGTCTCTATTCAAGCCTAAGTTAATTGTATCCAATTTGCAAATGAATTCCAATTCAACAGTTTCTCCCTGGAGTCTGGATTTGAAGTTTTTTTGTTGTAATATCGCAACTTTCATGTCTGTAATCGCGTGACCACAGAGATTGAAGTGTTCTCCGACTGGTTTATGAATGTTATAATTCTTGACATCTGATTTGTGTCCATTTATTCTTTTATGTAGAGACTGTCCAGTTTGACCAATGTACATGGCAGAGGGGCATTGCTGGCACATGATGGCATATATCACATTGGTGGATGTGCAGGTGAACGAGCCTCTGATAGTGTGGCTGATGTTATTGGGCCCTGTGATGGTGTCCCCTGAATAGATATGTGGGCACAGTTGGCAACAGGCTTTGTTGCAAGGATAGGTTCCTGGGTTAGTGGTTCTGTTGTATGGTATGTGGTTGCTGGTGAGTATTTGCTTCAGGTTGCGGGGCTGTCTGTAGGCAAGGACTGGCCTGTCTCCCAAGATTTGTGAGAGTGTTGGGTCATCCCTCAGGATAGGTTGTAGATCCTTAATAATGCGTTGGAGGGGTTTTAGTTGGGGGCTGAAAGTGACAGCTAGTGGTGTTCTGTTATTTTCTTTGTTAGCTCTGTCCTGTAGTAGGTGACTTTCTGGGTGAGAAAACCTGGATTTGTGTTGGAAATGGCCCACCTTGATTATCATACACATTGTAAGGAGAGTGGTCACTTTAGATAAGCTATTACCAGCAGAAGAGTGGGGTGGGGGGAGGTATTTTTTCATGCTTTGTGTGTATAAAAACATCTTCTACACTTTCCACAGTATGCATCCGATGAAGTGAGCTGTAGCTTACGAAAGCTTATGCTCAAATAAATTGGTTAGTCGCTAAGGTGCCACAAGTACTCCTTTTCTTTTTACCTGAAATAAGCATCTAAGATTACAAAAATTGTAAATAAAGCAAGGAAATGAGTTAGATTATCTTTTGTTTTAGCTTGTAAATTTTCCCTATGCTAAGAGGAAGCTTTATTCCTGTGTTTTGTAACTTTAAAGTTTTGCCTAGAGGGGAATCCTCTGTGTTTTAAATCTTATTACCCTGTAAAATTACCTTCCATCCTGATATTACAGAGGTGCTTCTTTTACTTTTTTCTTTATAATACAGTTCTGCTTTTAAGAACCTGATTGGTCTTTAGTGTCCTAAAAACCCAAGGGTCTGGTCTGTGCTCAGCTTGTTTACCTGTTTGGTTGGTATATTATTCTCAAGCCTCCCCAGGAAAGGGGGTGAAGGGGCTTGGGGGGATACTGTGGGGAAACAGGAATTCTAAGTGGTCCTTTTCCTGAATCTTTGTCTCACTCACTTGGTGGTGGCAGCAGTACTCGTCCAAGGACAAGGAAGAATTTGTGCCTTGGGGAAGTTTTTAACCTAAGCTGGTAGAAATAAGCTTAGGGGGTCTTTCATGTGGGTCCCCAGAGTTCTGTACCCCACAGTTCAGAGTGGGGAGGGGACCCTGACATGGCTGCTTCCCCTACGGCACAAAGGTGACCTGGTTTTTAGAGTGGGAGGACTTGTGGAAGAACTATAGATCTTCAGAAGCCACTGTACATTGACCAAAGGACGTTCGCTAACCGCAGAGTGGTGGGAAAGCGTAGGTTAATCCCAACAGGATCCATAGATTGAAGACATAGGGAGGTGCAGTTTAGGCAACTGGCTCTAACCAGTGTGCAACAACCAGAACTCCAGAGTCCTCTACTAGGGCGTGCTGATTGCAGTGGGCATGCCCAGCACTGGTGCCCCAATTTCCTTCAGTTATATACATAGCAGTAATATCCGGTGTGGCACATAAGAAATCAAATCACTGACAGTGAAAAAGGAATATTCAGCAGCTGCTAGCAAGTGTATTCTCTAGCCTCTCTGTGGATCACCACTTGATTATGTAAATAATACTTTTTTAAAAACTACAGGAGATGAGAATCTATGCATGCCTCCATTTACGGATCTAATATACACAGTCAGTCAGATCAAATGGTAATGAGAAAGTAATTCAAACTAGTATTGGTGGAAGCAGCAGAAGTGCGCAGATAGAGAGAGCACAGCCAGACAGAAAGAATCCAGCCAGGTCCCAAATTCTCAGGTATTTTACAGTATAATGACTTACAGTGCCAGAACAAAAAAACAAAACAAAACAAAAACAAGTAACAACAACAAGTGGAGGAAAAACTGGAGAGAGAAAGAGCAAACAAACATTAGTGGCATTATAGCCAATAATATAGCTGACAAATATCCCAGGGAGCTGAGTTCTCTGTCTCTCTAGTCTGTTTCTGATGGCCACCTCTCCCCAGCATTGCATAATTGAAGTAAAGTCAAAATATAAGTAAACAGATATGTTCTGTGTCAAGACGACTCTGTATAATGTAGAACACACTGGAGAAGAAGAATTCTGCACATGCAGTGTTTTCGGAAGATGATGTGCATGTACATGCTGAAGTGGCCACAAATTTCATGCGCCACTATCATCATCCTGTCTGTGTTCTTGAGACTTTTCAAGAACCGTGACAAAATTCGTTCAGAGGGGAAAACGGGACTGGAACATACACAATGTGTACTGTACCACACTGGCCCCAATGTCTAGTATGAACCAAGGTAAGGAGATGAGCTGTGAAGCCACTCAGCTATCACCTTCTTCAGCTTGTGCAACCATGCAGATTCAATGTGATTTCTTGAAGACTACAGAGAAGGTGTAGTTGCCACATCCTACTGCTGACCCATTCAAAATTTTCTTTCTTAAAGCAGATCTATGGAGGGCTCTTGACACTTGTAAGTCAGTGTCAGACCTCTGACTAACATACGTGTTGTGAGAAACTGTCCTGCTCCCAGAGCTGCTCAAGGAACACGGCACATTTGCTGGAATAGTTCTGGGACAGCTTTTGTGGAGAAAAGCATGTGACTTAGTACTATCTGTCAGCAGCACCTCATCCTGGAGCTTCTCATCCTCTGAGCAAGAAGTGCAATAAATTACCTGCCAGGGTTTTACTGAGTAAAAGGGCCATGGAAGTTAGTCTCACCCAGAATTGTCTGAGGTTGTGCAGTTAATTCCTGACGTCAATCTTACTTTTTCTAGGAGCAATGGAGATTTAGAAACACAAAACACACAATTAGCTTGCAGAACTCATAAGCACAAAATACCATTGAATCCAAGAGCTTAAAAAGATTAAAAAAAGATGTAAACATTTATCTGGATAACAAGAAAATGTCGAGTTGTCATCGTAAACATTTAAAAAAAATAAGCAAATGTTTCCGATGGGTTAGTGGATCACCCAAAGATTGGCAAACTGATAAACAATGAGGACAAGAGGCAGTCATACAGAGCAATCTGGATCGTTTGGTAAGCTGGGCCCATTCAAACAAAATGTATTTTAATAGAGCCACACGTAAAGTTACATACCTATGAACAAGGAATGTATGCCATACCTACAATAGGTGACTGCACCTTGAAAAGCAATGACTCTGAAATGGATTTAGGAGTATAGTGGACAAACAACTCAATATGAACTCCCAACGTGATGCTGTGGCAAAAAAAGGCTAATGCAATCTTGGGAAATATAAATAGAGGAGTAGGCAGGTGATTTTACCTCGGTCTATGACATGGGTGAGACAGATACTGGAATACTGTGTGCAGTTATGGTATCCATATTTTAAAAAGGATGCTGAAAAACTGGAGAAGGTACAGAAAAGAGCCACACAAGTGATTTGAGGGATGGAGAAAATGCCTAACAGTGAGAGACTTAAGAGCTCAACCTATTTAGTTTTTCAAAAAGAAGATAGAGAAGTGACTTAATTGCAGTGTTTAGTACCTTCACAGGGAGAAAATATTGTGTAATTCTAGAATAGAAAGGCATAACAAGTATCAATGGCTTTGAGCTGAAGTCAGACAAATTTAAGTTAGAAATTGGCACACATTTTTAATAGTAGGGCCACTGACCATTGCAACAAATTGCTAAGGAAAGTGGTGGATTCTCATTCTCTTGATGTCTTTGGATCAAGACTGGATGCCTTTCTAGAAGATATGGTTTAGCCAAACAGACTCAATATAGGGGTAATTGGATGAAACTTAATGACTTGTGATATATATGTCAGATTAGATGATCTAATGGTCCTTTCTGGCCTTAAACTCTATGAATACCTGACCATATTTTTATATTTTGAGTCAGTTTAGAAATGTAAGGCATGTGAAAAGTGCCAGCATGATTCCATCTGAAAAGAAAGATTCTGTGTCTAAAGAAGACTACAGTATAGAAAACAGTACAAGTTTTCCACATCTGCCTTCCTACCCGTTTTATTCTGACATGAAAGGACCATTTCTAAGGGTCAGAGGGTACCGTGATTCAGTCCTTAGCTTCTCTACTGAACATCAGTTGTGATGGTGATTGTAGATATATGGACATCTGTCCACTAGAAACTGGACTGAGACGACCACCATATAATTTCTCACAGACCCCTGAGTAGCTATCGAGTAGCAATGACTTCTGAGCACTACTAATCTGAACTGGATTTGAACCTGACCTAAAGTTAAAGACTATATTCTATCATCTAAGCCAGCTAGGCCTTTCAGTAATTTATATTTCCTGATACAGTATAATTTAAAATGTTCCCTAATACAACTGGTTATTTATTCTGGCTTCAAACTAAACCAATTAAATTAAATTATTTCTTGACTTTTTTAACACTTACCATCAAAACATAAACATTTAACATCTTTGGCAAAAATATTTGTTATGCTTTCTTAAAACTTTTTTCCACTGATATCAGTGTTACAGTGTATGTTATCTTTAATCTCTCTTCCTCTGTTTGAAAAAAACAACCCAGACCATTTCCAGGATCTTGAACCATCACTCACCTGTGCCTTTGCCAATTTTTTTTCCAGCAGGTCTCGCTCCCTTTCTGTTTGCTGCAGACGTTTATTAAGCTCCACTATATCTCCCTTTAGTGATGCCAGGGCTGCTAAATGGAGCTGTAAGACAATCAAAATGTATCCAGGTTAAACTTGTCTACCAAATGTACCACTCTTTTAATGTACCACTACTGTAAACTACTAGGAGGCATCAATGTTCACAACTAGTTGTGACCTTTCACACTCGAGAACTTTTAAACCACAAAATGGGATAAAATAATCCACATGCAGCTGAATGCTTTTCCTGGAACACTCCTGAGGAGGAGTATATACTGTATTAAGAGAGAGAACGCACAACAAGGGTAAATATAATGCAGTGTAATTTAGTTGGAAGCCTGAGTCCATTAGCTTTTTTACACTATCCCAGTGGATACTAGCTCAGAGACTTGTGCTATAAAAGAAGGTGCAGTATCCTTTAACCATTTGAATGCTTTCAGACAGAAGAGCCTGTGTAACCTTCCTACAGAGAACAATGGGAATATGGCATACAAGGGTTCAAATTGTTACTTTGAGACTAATAAAAATTCCACTTACAGAGCAACCATCTTGCAGTTATCTGAGATAATTTTTTCCCGGGTCTCATGTTAGTGAGTTTAAACAACAAAGATTTACTGAAGTTGTAATGGAAGAACCTGACCTGCATTTCTTTCCTAGATAATATATCTGGGTTAAGCAATCATACTAAAGGCAAAATCCTGTCCTTATAGTTCGTACAGTCTGGTGGGTCCCATAAATATTTTACAGTTTCAAAATATGAATTCCAATACTCTTTAGATGCTTTTCAGTCTTCACTGTAAGTCTGCTCTGTATCAGTGTTAAGGGCTCTTTGTATTTCCCCCCTTTGTATAAATATGTAATTCTTCAATTAAAAATATTGGAAATTAAAATGCAGTACACACAGATATCAGAGAACATGCTACTAACAACTAAACCGAAGAATGGAGAAAGCCATCCAGAATGGGAAAGAATAGAAACTGAACCAAAAACTAGATGAGAGATGGAACAGAAGGCATATCCCATAAGTACCTGATGGCATGTGTAAATTTATCTTCAGCCAGTAAAACTGTGATAAAATGGGCAATCTAAGAGGAATCAACACCAATTTTAATTTAAAAAAAATTGAAAATATGCCTTTTCCCATATATTTATGCCAGTGAGACAGGCATCTATGGAGGGGCTGAGGGTGTGTGTGTGGGGGGGGCAGAATGGGACTGGCTGGACAATGAGACTGGTGGCAAGTAGCTGGGGGGTGGGGTGGGACTGGAAAGGGTTGGACAAGAAGACTGGAAGTCTGGAGAAGTAAAACAACAAATTGATGGATAAGGAGACTAGGATTGGGATCAGAAGCCTGAAGAGTGGACACTGAGCCTAGTTAGGTGAGGAGAATGGGACTGGGACAAGGAACCAGCGGTGAGGAAGACACAACACTGGACAAGTGAAGGGGGGCGGGCAGAAAGGAGTCATGCTTGTGGGGAATGGAGTCTGTGTCCGCTAGAGTACATTCTGTTCCAGAGCCTAGAACAGAATCTAAGATTCCTTAGTCTTACCATTCCTCTGCTGTCAGCAAATATCTGTGGTATTCACTAGCAGAGTATCCCACCCCGCTCTAGTGCTGGTCCCCATAGAGCAGTGTTTCCCAAACTTGGGACAGCACTTGTTCAGGGAAAGCCCCTAGCGGGCTGGGCTGGTTTGTTTACCAGCCGTGTCTGCAGGTTCAGCCAATCACGGCTCCCAGTGGCCGCGGTTCACTGTGCCCAGTCAATGGGGGCTGCGGAAAGCGGTGCGGGCTGAGGGCCAAGTTTGGGAAACACTGCCATAGAGGATGACAACCTACTATTGCTATCAGTTACTCTGGTAGCTAAAGTGGCAGAGGTCTGTGTGGTAGATCTAAAGGTCCTGCGGAAAAACAGTATGTGATCATGTAATTAAACACTGTATCATAATGCATATGCACCAGAAGGTTAAAATAAGCTTGCACAGGCAACCTTAATTCTGCCATTTCGTAACTGAGTGTTTGACTTTGTGTAGGCTTTGCATGAATAATGAACAAAAACAGTAGTAAGAAAACAGAGGTTAACAATGGACAAGGCATAAATTCAAAAGTGGTCTTGTAAATAACATGTCATTAGTATATAAAGAAACAGTAAGAAGAAGAAGGTGTGATAAGCTTACAACTGCAGCTTTGCTTACTAGGACACTTTGCAGCTCATGGACAGTTCATGATCTGTACAGGGATTGGTTTAAAAAATTAGTAGACCAACCATAAAGGGCGTTAACCAATAGTATTAAGTATAAGCGTGTATATAAGCCGACTCACGATTACGTATGTTGGATGTGTACCCTGAATCCACCCCCTACACTTGAGCCTGATCAACTCAAGTATAGTTTGATTGTATGCCAATAAAGAAACCTCAGTGAAGAGTCCAGAGTTGAACTGATTTCTTGGATTCCAGAGAACTGGATAAAGTGTTCTCCCAGAACTGGGCAAGTGCTCTGGATAAGACAAGTGGAAAAAGTCTCAGAGGGAATCCCAACACTTTGCAACCTTAATAATGTGGGTGGGTGTGTATAATATATATGTGTGTGTGCGCGCACACACAGTTTATAACATATATATGTTATTATTACACACACACACAAATATAAATGAAAGCCTAATTATGCTGTAGAAATTGGGCCCCTTCATGCACCATGGAAAGCTTCTTATTTCCCAGTGGGACATAGGAAAGTTATGCACTAGGTTATAATTTCTACACTATGCACTCTAGACACTTTTGCTATTGGCAATGGTCATACATTTCTTATCTATGAGCTTTTTTCTCCTTAATATCATGTTACCAGCTCTTATAATTAGCTCTAAAGTAATACACAAATTAACACCACACATAGTTCACAAAAAAGTGGTGTTTTGTTTGTTTTTTGAGAAAAGTCTTTTCAGTTTTTTGACCAGCTCTACTACAGAGTACAATAAAGAGCATCTGTTTCACAGAACTATATAACGCACTCTCTCCTCCCAAGCACTGCCTTCTCTCCACATGTCAATAATAGCTACAATTCTCTAAGTTGTATAAAACTAATATCACACAGTCAAGTAAACATCTCTCCCCTTTGTACATTATTCTTCAATGACTACCAGCTGTGGTCCTAATTAAACAACAGGCCAACAATGCTCACACACTGAGCGGCAGTATAAAAGGACACTGTTCATTTAAAAATCACATCTGAACTCCCCAGGCTTCCTTACCTGTGTTAACAACATCTAAGAGTATCAATACTGAAAGCATATTACATATTTCACCATTTATGCAATTTATTTTTTACATGTAATTCATTGTGGACAATAAAAATAGTTTCATGTTTATTTCTTAGTCAATTTTTCTTTATCACAATGCTGCAGTTTTATGATCATTGTAAAAAGATTTCTATTAATACTAGGTTTTGTAAAACCTTATGCTTACTATTATTTATTATTTTGTAAAACATTGTGTTTGTTATTATGATGTTTATATAACTTAGATTTTGGACTTCCTTTAACCAAAGAAATCCCATTTCCTTATAAAATTTAGTTTTATTAGTACTTAATATCATACAAAGCCAACTGTATACCAAAAAAAGGAAGGAAAAATCCCCAAATACTAAAGTGCCATGCCAGATAATATGACATTATCCAGCCAAACAGGAATAGCATAAGGTTTAACGGCTACTAGGACTTATATACATATTCATAATCTGGGTCTGCATTTACCTCACATTGTTTCCTCTTACAGCAGTAGGCCCGGTAGTGTCCTAACGTAATTTACAATTTCCCAACTAATTTGTAAACATGGTCACTGCAAACAAGCAGCTTCTATCTGTCATAGTCAATGGCAGGAATCATCTTTCCTCTTCATCTCAACAACTGATTTACATCTTTAAAAAAAGTGCTGTACTGGAAGCAAGAGATGTGGAAAGAGGAAACTGAAACACTCATGATTTTGACGAAAAACACTGCTAACCTCTGTTTTGCCCCCATCAAAAATTAGGGTGTCATCTCCCAATCTCCCAACCAGCTTATTGGCAGGCTTGCAGTTCTGCAAACACAAGATTCAGCACGTTACTTTATAAGGGTCTAAGCCACAACTGACATATTAAAATTCTGGTTAGAAAAAAAGGGGCAGGCAACGAGGGGAGTTCCCAAATGCTCCACTCTATGGACAGAGGTAAGATATCATATAAACAAAACAGGTTTCAGAGTAACAGCCATGTTAGTCTGTATTCGCAAAAAGAAAAGGAGTACTTGTGGCACCTTAGAGACCAACCAATTTATTTGAGCATAAGCTTTCGTGAGCTACAGCTCACTTCATCGGATGCATACTGTGGAAAGTGTAGAAGATCTTATTATATACACACAAAGCATGAAAAAATACCTCCTCCCACCCCACTCTCCTGCTGGTAATAGCTTATCTAAAGTGATCACTCTCCTATGATAATCAAGGTGGGCCATTTCCAACACAAATCCAGGTGAGAAAACCTGGATTTGTGCTGGAAATGGCCCAACTTAATTATCATACGCATGGTAAAGAGAGTGATCGCTTTAGATAAGCTATTACCAGCGGGAGAGCGGGGTGGGAGGAGGTATTTTTTCATGCTTTGTGTGTATATAATAATATCTTCTACACTTTCCACAGTATGCATCCGATGAAGTGAGCTGTAGCTCACAAAAGCTTATGCTCAAATAAATTGGTTAGTCTCTAAGGTGCCACATATAAACAAAACATTTAACATTTTAGTCAATCACAGACTAAACTTGCTTTGACTGAATTTTATGCCCTGTTTCAATGTTAAAGGTTTCTGGAGTGTGTTTTCAACCTCAAATCTACATCTCTCAAATTTAAGAGGAACAAGGTATAACTAATGGCCTCCAAATTTTAATTTTGTTTGAATGGTGGTAGAGGACAGTTTTTTCATTGTATGTTTAAAACGTGTCTAGCACAATCACATCCTGATCCACACTGAGGCCTAGATACTAATGCAACAGAAATCATCATTCATCATCAACGTGAAAATGGCCAGTATAAATGCATGTTCTTATTACTGTTTCCCTTGTCCTCCCTTTTCTTACTACTGTTTGTTACATACACTTGACCATCTTTTCTCAGTTAGACTATGCTCTTTTGGTAGGGTTGCCAACTTTCTACTTGCATAAAACCGAGCACCATTTCCCTGCCCCCTTCCTTGCCCCCAACCTAAGGCCCCACCCCCCACTCACTCTAGCCCTGCTCCCTCAGTTGCTTGCTCTCCCCCACCCTCACTCACTTTCACTGGGCTGGGGCAGGGGGTTGGGGTGTGGGCTCTGGGATGGAGCTGGGAAAGAGGGGTTTGGGGTGCAGGAGGGGGCTCTGGGCTGGGGCCAAGGGATTTGGAGTGAAGGAGCGGCCTCAGGGCTGGGGCAGGGGTGTGGGAGGGGGTGCGGGCTCTGGGGTAGGGCTGGGGATGAGGGATTTGGGGTGCAGAAGAGGGCTCCGGGCTGGGGCCGAGGGGTTTGGAGTGCAGGAGGGGGCTCAGGACTGGGGCAGGGGAGGTGTGGGTGCGGGCTCTGGGAAGGAGTTTGTGTACAGGAGGGGGTTTCGACCTGGGGCAGGGGGTTTGGGCTCTGACTGGGCGGCGCTTACCTCAGGCGGCTCCCGGTTGGAGGCGCAGCAGGGCTAAGGCAGGCACCCCGCCTGCCCTGGCTCCACATGGCTCTTGGAAGCAGCTGCCATGTCCGGCTTCTAGATGAAGGGGCGACCAGGCAGCTCTGTGTGGTGCACACTGACCGCACCCCGTGGTTCCTGGCCCATGGGAGCTGTAGAGCTGGTGCTTGGGGCAGGAGCAGCACGTGGAGCTTCCCTGATCACCACTGTGCCTAGGGGCTGCAGGGACATGCCGGCTGCTTCCGGGAGCTGCATGGAGCCAGGGAGCCTTCCTTAGCCCAGCTGCGGTGCCGACCGGACTTAACGGCCTGATCAGCAGTGCTGATTGGAGTGGCCAGGGTCCCTTTTCAACCGGGCGTTCCAGTTGAAAACCAGACACCCAGCAACCGTATCTTTTGGGCAGAGAATGTCTTTCACTCTCTGCTTGTATAGCACCTGGCAGAGTGGGGTTGGGGCCTCTAGAAGTTACTGGAATTCAAATTAATAACAAGCAGCTGAGTGAAAAGCTAAAATGAACAAAAGGATAAATGGTGAAAAGAACATTTTCAGTTTAAATAATCCAAGTTATTAGTGACAAGAAGATACAGTATTTTAATCTTTACAGTGTCCCTTTAAGAGAAACTGATTTTCAGTAAATAAAAAACAATTTATTTGTAAAGGAAGTTATAGTTGTAATTTTGTGGTACCCAGTAGTTACATGATATGAAAACTGGGAAGGCAGAGGGAAGAGAATGGAGGCAGCCAAGTGGGATATACTGTTTTTTCCTTGGTGAACAATGACAGACAAGGCAGCATTACTGACACACAGATTGAAATCAGACACTTAAAGCTCAAGGTGGGCCGCATCTTAATGACACAAAATTAGAAAACATATTAAAGACCCAGCAGTTTATGACAATTAAGGCTGTATAATCAGACATCATGAATCTTTTAGTGTGCACTAAATACTATTTGAGCCCTTAGGCTGTAACTCCCAAGGAGAATTACAAGAGCACAACTAAAAGAGTTCTCTGACAAGGCCTGCATTGTTCATAAATTTTTATATTGATCTAATTTAGTAGGTATTGAATTCTCCCATTCAACAGAAACAAGTGCATTTAATGGTAAAGCACCCAATCAATCCAACACAGTAGGCAAGGCCAACATGTTTACTATAATAACTGAAATGGCTCAGAATAGTCCCCTCACTTTTTCCTAACCAGGGACCCAAGGAAAGCAGAATTCTTCCTGTAAAAGAATTAGAGTCATAGGATCACTGTGTACTATACTGTATATCTTAGTTCAGAAGCCATGGTTTCCTTTAATTTGATTACATAGGCACAAGCATGTGACTCAAGCCTACAGAAGCCCCATACAATATACTTTTATTCTTCCAACCAGCTCTGCTTTTGCCTGCCCGAAGGGTAATGATAAGCACAGGGTTCTTGTAAGTTTTAATATGCCACTAGCTCACAAGAATGGAGCAAGAAAACTTAGTAAAAGGAGCCACAAAGCTGGGAGATCTACCATAATTTCAGATCTACTATCTTCTCTACGAGCTCCTAGGGTTAGCTACAGGATGACTCTACTGCCTGTAGAGCACTCCTCCCCCGCACTATTTACAAATTGTTGCCAAAGTGTCTCCCTCTTTTTTTTTTTTTTTTTTAAAGAGTAACATAATTTTGGTACATATGTGCATGGCATCTGCTGGCTCCCCATGAATCTAACTCTGTGTGCCAAGCCTGGACCAAATGTGCTTAAATGGCAGCGTTCACCATTGAAAAGGTGATTTTTCCAAATGCAATACAATGGTACCCTAGTATATGGGGAAAAGGCAACATGTTAGATACCACTCTGAGATTACTGCTAGCAGATATCAACCTTTTAATGATGACCACTGCATATCATAACTTAGAGAGATCATGTGATCTAGAACAGAGGTTCTCAAACTGGGGGCGCAAAAGGTATTCTGGGAAGGCGTGAGAAGCTTTAGAAAAAAAAAACATACTACACACATTTTACCCATAGCAATCAATAACTAGCAAAGCTTACTCCTCCTGACATATCAGGTCCACAGACGGCGCAGTACATTTGACTCTAGTTGGCGCTGTGCATTTTGACAGATTTCTATTAAACTTGCATGGCATTATACAAAGCCATTGTCATCTGTAAATTAATCCGTTTACTACGACATGGTGAGCACATTTAATTGTAAGCATCGACCACAATCACAGTTTTGCTTTTACTCTTATTCCGATGGATCATTGGCTCTGTTTAAATCAATGCCTCACTGTTTTTAATATTTAGTGAAAGTTTTATGTTGACTTTTTAAAATCAGTATATCTACTTGTATGGCAGGGGGGCCTAAACTACTAAAGACACAAAGAAGGGGGAAAGTGATCAAATAAGTTTGAGAACCACTGATCTAGAACAATAAGAACAAACTTGGGAGAGACCAACTCTTGAGTTCTAATCCTGACTCCTGTGTGACCTGGGGAAATTACTTCATGTCTCTGCCTTAACTTCCCCATTAGTAAAAATGTGGATAGAGGATACCTACTTCCCTGTCACAAAGAGGTGAGGTAAACATTAGTTAATGACTTATTATTTGCACAGTACTCTAAACACATTGTTTGCACTGTGCTTTGTGAACTGTTCTCTGAAAATATTAACAACATTATTAGATCTACAGATAGGCAAGTTTAAATATATTTAAGGATTACTAAAACAAAAAATCACACAAGGACAGATGGGACGTCAATCTGGATGGGATAAAAATGGAGCTACTGAGCTTGGAAACAGGAAGTCACCACTGTGCCTGTGATAAGTAAGTTGGATGAGTGCTGATACCTAGTAGGTCCTGGGCTGAATTTTAGCAAATAATTTAATGACCACAGGGGTCTATGAGCACGATCCAAAGTCCAATGAAGTCATGTAAAGACAGACTTCTATTCACTTCAATAGGCTTTTAGTGGCAGAGTGAAGACCATGAACTATAGGAAACATAAAAACACACAAGAATGCCTAATAGAAACCTACCCACTATACAATAGTATAATCTGCCATTTTATGTATTTTGAAATAATTGCTTATCCTTCCATACTTATCACTGAACTACGTATCCACACGTGTCTTTTCCCCAAACTAGAATCACCCTAACTCAAACTCCTGTACAAGAATAGCTACGCTAATGACAGTTTTTTATTTTCAATTGTGCAAAGCCTGTCTTCGCAATATACCAAACTAAGAAGGGAGCCTATGTATGTCCCTCTGTATTTGAGTTATGTAAAGAACTGAAAATTCTTTTTCCCTACACATCCTTTCGTCTCCCATTCACCTCAGCTACAGTATCATGGCACATAATTTTAAAACCAGTGACATGTCAAATGAACCACAGAAGCATCAGGATCTAGATGGGAAATGCACAGACAATATCTTCATATAGTTAAAAAAAAATACCCCACTATGTCATTAAAACTTTGCATTATCTGGACATAGGCTATTACCACCTGATCTCCTTAATTGTTTATTGCTCCCTTTCCCCAGCCTCCACCTCTTGATCTGCTTGGACTTTCTTAAAATGTAAGCTCAGAGCAGGCTTTCTTTTCTGTTTTTACAGCATTTAGTTATTTTTAGTGCCTATAATAAGCTAACACACACGCATTTCCTCTGATCTGATCAAATGTCCAAATAAAAATACATCTCCACTCCAAAAATCCCCCCAAATGTTCATCTTAAATTTCTACAGCACAAATTTGAAATCCCAGGAAGATTCGGAGGCACCGCACTGAAGGTGGTTTTTGATTACTGGAAAATGCAAAATGTAGTTGGAATGCCATCTAGGAACTGAAGCAGCAGCAAAAGGACAATAAAATGGTGGTTAAAACATTTGTGTAGCATTTCCTGCTCCCCTTCAAAGATGGTAGAAACTGTCAGGCAAAAATGGCTGAATACCATACTCACCAAAGGAAAAAGCAGTCTGCAATGTGAATTTCTATGGGGTGTTATGCGTGACATGTCACCGGGATAATGAAAAGCACATTTAAAATACCAATGAAGGAATCTGACTGTGTCAAGATTTTGAAGTTAGGGATTTTAGTGTTTAGGATTTTGCAATTATCAGGATTTTGTCATTTGTGCATTTCACTAGAAAATGCAGATAAAACAGGATAGTACATTCCTCCCCCCGGCCCCAGCTACCACTGTGCATATATGTGGGGGGAGAGTTTGGACAAGGCTTGGGAAAGGTTAGCACTAGTCTGCTCTCATGATGGCCTTCAACATTAATATACGTCTGGACAGGACAATTAAGTACACAGCAAGAATTTGAGAGAAATTAAGAGAAATTACAGCCAGGATACATACAACTTGGTCACATCACAGGAAAAA